>NC_067119.1:37013460-38213460 GCF_021347895.1 Acanthochromis polyacanthus
CAACACTCATATGCAATAGGAAGTGAGAAGTTTTCATTTCTAACTTTGATTTCACAGTCTCATATAAAAATCGCTACAAGTTTATTTTTATCTTACATTGAAAAAGCACCTTGTGGTCATTTGAAAGTAATGGAAAACATCCAAAATGTTCATACAAAGTTAGCATGATTTGTACTAAAAAGGCAAAACACATATATCCCTGGAATGGTCTTTTGAATTCATTCTGACAAAATGATCTTTAGTATCCTCACAAATTCTGTGAATAAATTATGAAAAATGCAATAGTTATTTTTTCTTGCATTACCATATTTCGTACATGCAGACTTAATTGTTATCCCTTTCATACACATGAGCAGTGCTGTCATTTTCATGTTAATTTGGCCTTCCTTAATATGATCCCATATTTCCATAATTGCGTCTAAGTTTTTGAAAATTAAAGCAATAATGGACTGACCTTGACCCGAGTGACCTCTTACTTTGTGCTCCTCCCTCCTCAGCTTCTCTCAGAAACTCTGAATGATGTCTGTCAAGTCCTTCACCTTCATTTCAGCCCTGACCAGAACATTTCAGCAGACACTCATGGATGTAAGCCATGGCTGTTGTCTCTCCTGTCCAGTTCTAGGGAGGGGAGTTGCTTCCCCTGGGTGCCCCTTTTTGCCCCACAGACCATATGGTACAGCCTGGCCCCTCTAGATGGGTGAGCTGGTCCATGGACCACCTGAGGCAGCAGGAGCTCTCATAATCACTGGAGACAAGAGCCACTTGACACCAGGCTGACAGATGGTGCTCCAGCACTGCTGCCCTGGACTGCTGCTACAATGTGTGTGTGTGTGTGTGTGTGTGTGTGTGTGTGTGTGTGTGTGTGTGTGTGTGTGTGTGTGTGTGTGTGTGTGTGTGTGTGTGTGTGTGTGTGTGTGTGTGTTCAGATTCAGAGGTACAATAAGGGAGATGGTGTGTCAGGGGTGGTTAAACATGATGGTGGCAGTCCGTCTTCTTTTGTCTCTAGGGCAGCCATAGCCCCCGGCCATGACTACAGGCAGATTTCATCACATATAAGGAGCAGAGTCTAAATGACAGATGAGCTTAGCACTGCTGTGTTCCAACTAAGTCTTAATCTAACCTGTCCTGTTTTTCCTCCAACTTATAATTTCCCATTGTTTTGTAGTTTTTTTAAAATGTAGTATTTACTTTAAAAAAGTGAAACAAAATCAAACAAGAACATATTTTTTTCTCAATTTTTTGACTGCCAACTATGCTGTAGCCCCTAACTTCCCTGAAAACAATCTTTTAGATTTCACAATTTCATAGGATTAAATTATGGCTTGGTCATGTTTTTTGTTTAGCTTCAAATTGCACAGAGCACATTTGCATGGTGCTGCCAGAACAGATTTTTTTTTAGCTAGTTGGACTTTATGTTGACTTTTTCATCCTACTACCAGAAAACAATGTTGATACTGAGTGATTTTGGAAAAAAATATTCCCTTTGAGAGAATTCAAGGTTGTGGCAACAGTTGTTCAATAGCTTAGAATTTATTGCGCTTCTGTGACAGCTAACTCTAATCTCCTGTGTTAAAATCAGACATCCTTCATGTTTACCCTCCATCCTGCTTGTTTCACTGACAATAACACTATACTCTCTTCAGTGGCACTGGATGGAAGCATTGGACGCAAACTGTGGGATGCAGAATCCTTAAATGTGGAGAGAGAAGTGAGACAGAGATTAAGGCGACAGCTTTCCCTTTCTCAACATAAAACACTTTGCTTAGAAGCTGTGATTCTATTTGATATCACAGACAAAACTAAATGACACATAAGCTTCAACTTCTCAGTCATTCTGACCCTTCCACCCTTCAAAAATTAATTCACCAAATATGATCATATTTGATAACTTTTGACTATCTCTTGCTATAAGGGGAATCACATCACCTGCATACATGAATGCCTCTCAAAGAATTAGAAGAGACACATTTTGAACATCATCAATATTTCTCATACTTGATTGTTTAATGTTTGTTGACACTTGATTAAACTTGATTCACAAGCAACATTTGAGAATTTAGATTCTATTTGACTCTTCAGTACTGGTACAATGCTCAAACAAAAAGTGGAGAGAAGTCTGGCTATATGTGGCTATTATTTGACTAATGTTGTGGGGTTTTTTCTGTTTTGTCTCTTCAAGAATGCCCTACCCTACTAATGTTGACTCTTGTTTCCCCCAACACCAATCAACTGATTTTGTCTGCATATTACATATATATATATATATATATATATATATATATGGAATCAGTCAACCAGCTGTTGATTAATACATGTAAATTACTTCACATTCGTTTACACAACACCTTTAAGGATACTCCAGGCATAATTCATACCAAATATCAGGTTCTAGTGTTATTCTCAGTGCTTCCAAATCATATGCCACTGTAGAACATGTCTCATCACAAAGATTTTTTCTTTGTTCTACTATTGTTAGGGGGCTGTAAAAATAACAGACAATTTTTTAAATGAGTCAGAAAGCCGGTAATTGTTAAAGTCTTGGTTAGCTCTTGATTTCACGACTGTGGCACCGAAGTCAACATTATGGCTAAGTAAATGAACAAGTACTAGTATGAGTACTTGTTGTCAAGAATAGACTTTGTTCCTCAGAATGAGAGAAGTCTACAGTTGTTTTTCTGCTCTTCAAAGTAATGACTACACTGGATATTAAAAGTCTACATACCCCTGTTTAAATGCCAGGTTTTTGTGATGTAAAAAAAATGGCACCAAGATAAATAATTTCACAACTTTTTCCACCTTTAATGTGACCTATATCCTGTAAAACACAATTGAAAAACAAACTGAAACCTTTAAAGGGGAAAAATAAAAAAAATAAAAACTTAAAATAGCCTGGTTGCATAAATATGCACACCCTTAAACTAATAATTTGTTGCAGCACCTTTGGCTTTTATTACAGCTTATTACAGCTCCGTCTTTTTGGGTAGGAGTCTATCAGCGTGGCACATCTTGATGTGGCAATATTTGCCCACTCTTCATTGCAAAACCACTCCAAATCTGACAGATTGTGAGGGCATCTCCCGTGCACAGCCCTCTTCAGATCACCCCACAAATGTTCGATTGGATTCAGGTCTGGACTCTGGCTGAGCCATTCCAAAAACCTCAATCTCATTCTGGTGAAGTCATTCTTTTCTTGATTTGGATGTGTGCTTTGGGTCATTGCCATGCTGAAAGATGAAGTTCCTCTTCATCTTCAGCTTTCTAACAGAAGCCTGAAGGTTTTGTGCCAACATTGACTGGTATTTGGAACTGTTCATAATTCCCTCCACCATGACTAAGACCACAGTCCCAGCTGAAGTAAAACAGCCCCAAAGCATGATGCTGCCACCACCATGTTTCACTGTAGGCATGGTGTTCTTTTGGTGATGAGGAGTGTTGTTTTTACGCCAAATATACCTTTTGGAATTATGGCCAAAATGCTCAACCTTGGTTCCATCGGGTCATAACACATTTCCCCACACACGTTTGGGAGATTTCAAATGTGTTTTTGCGAAACAAAGTTGGGCTTGGATGTTTTTCTCATAAGATAAGGCTTCCATCTTGCCACTCTACCCCATAGCCCAGACATATGAAGAAGACGGAAGATTGTTGTCACATGTACTACACAGCCAGTACTTGCTAGAAATTCCTGCAGCTCCTTCAATGTTGCTGTCGACCTCTTGGCAGCCTCCCTGACCAGTGTTCTTCTTGTCTTAGCATCAATTTTGGACAGATGTCCTGTTCTTGGTAATGTCACTGTTGTGCCATATTTTCTCCACTTGAGGATGACTGTCTTCACTGTGTTCCATGGTATATTTAATTCCTTGGAAATATCTTGAACAATGAAATCCCTTTGATGGAAGATGTGGCTACAAAAATGTCAGGAAAAGCCTACTAGAACAGATAACTTTATTTGGGGTTAATCAGAGGCACTTTAAATGGTGACAGGTCTGTGCTGACATCAATTTAACATGAGTTTGAATGTAACTGGTTAAATCTGAACATAGTCACATCCCCAGTTGAAAGGTTTCAGTTTGTTTTTCAATTGCGTTATACAGGTTATAGGTCGCATTAAAGGTGGAAAAAGTTGTGAAATTATTTATCTAGGTGTCATTTTTTTTACATCACAAAAACCTGGCATTTGAACAGGAGTGTGTAGACTTTTAATATCCACTGTAGATGCAAACAGAAGGGCGACTTGTATTTGTGTTCAACAACTGGTGGATGGAATTAGTGTGAGTCTTACAACAAGTGATGATATGTGTTTGCAAAGAATGAGAGCAGACCCAGTGATTGTTAACTGAGATGAGGCTGCAGATACAAAGCTACTGCAAATTGCTTTCTGCTTACTCACTCATGCAGTGTTTTACTTCTTGTTTGGTATGCAACAAGTAGATAAAATACGTTTTTTATTTATTGCACTAAATGGTGAAATACTGTGTCAATACCCCATTATAGGCATGGTAAAGAAATATCAGGGTTAACTCTCAATTTAATGCAATTAAGTACAGCATCAGCACAAATAAGGCTTTCAGACACGATTTGAAAATGGCACCGTTGTGCTTTCAAACACATTATTTTCAATGACTTGTGCCACACCATGACAGTCTGTCACTGTGTTGAGCAAAGTACACGTGCAGCACAGCATGGCGAATGTTGAGCAAGAGTGTAGTCTGTGTTATGACAAATATCCATGTGGTCAATATAAAAGAGGCATCTAGTCAGGCACAGAAAGCAAAATGGAGGAAAAACTGGTACATGTCTACATTCCATGAATTGTATGACACAACTGACACAAGGTTGAGTATCGACCTCAGGAGGAAAGCTACATCTTGAAAACAGGTGTGTTTTAAAAATTAAGTAGACTGTTGTAGATAAGACAATATGTGTAAATATTTGTTACGTTTGTTTTCCATTCAACAGTTCTTCACATCCATTAAAGTTTGTTAGTCTGGGTAAGGTGGTGAAGCATTCCCAGCAATATGACTTAAGGTGTGTCTGACATTTTTGTGCCAGTGTACTATACAGATACTGTAATGTAATCGTCATCCACTCAAAACTCATTATTTTTTCACTTCATATACAGCTGCTTTGATCTCAATAGAGGGAAGCAGGGTAACTCACAATAAACAAAAGCAAGTTGAAATCCCATGAAAAAATGAACAGTTCCATAAATGATAATCTCACAAAAGAAGTCCAAAGAAAGATTTAAGGGAAAAACCAAAACACTTGACCAAGACACAAACAAAGAGTCATAACGTGCAAATACACATAACTTTATGTTCATCTGTGTGAAGGTAAAAGTGAAGTTACGTCTTTATGCTGCCCTTGCAGCGCGTGTTCTACTGCGCAGCTAGACAGCTAGCTAACATTTTAAAGTCTTCAAATAAGGACACAGGGCTTGCTTTTCTGTGCTTTACTTCAGCAACAGTTTTCTCTTTTTTTCCTTTTTGTAAAACTGAAACAGACAACAACAGAGAAAAGAAAATAAATCAATATATGAGCGCCGACATATTCATGAACACACACATATTACACATGCTGAAGCCGATTGCTAACTCTGCACTGTATGACACGGTTTAACTACATAACTAATTATAACAACATAAACTTCTAACATGGCAGTCTTATTTAGTGCTTATGTACACATTGTACTCACAGACAAATAATCTCCAAGGCAGAAGCGTGACAAAACATTTGCAGCAAAAGTTAGCTGTGTCCGTTGCGGAGGTCGGCTCTCTACTAGAGACGAGCACGAGGCACGTAGCAACTTCAAAGATAGGTCAGAGCAGCGAGAGCGCTCACACCGCCATCATTTCTGACACCAAACCAAAACAGAGTGCTCACTCTGACTCTGTTTTTCAAAACCCAACTGATTTCAATTTTCAACTTTAACTTTAACTTTAAAGACAGCACAGTCTTTGTTAAACTTTAAAGCAACATTGGCATTGTCATTTGATCTGAAAATATGAAATCAAAAGTGGATGTAAGCATAGCAAAATGTAGAGTAATCTCTGCATCAATATTACAGCCATTCTCTGTTCTCAAATTATGAGATAAAACACATGCCTTACCCCAAGGTATGAATTGGATAATTTTTTAAACACACAATATTTAGCAGGATCATCCTCACCAACACTTGTTGCATTTGTTGAAAGATGGAGGAGAGTCAGTTGGTGGAAGTAAACCAGTGGTAGTAGACAATGAAACGGAGACAGCTGGGCTTACTTTGGCTGGCGTCTTTATAACGACTTTGCTGCTGGTAACGTTCATGTTGTCCCCATGATGATGTATTTACTATATATACTGTTATGGCATTACATTCACTCTGTTTTCCCCTGTGTCCTTTCTCCAAGTGTCCCTGGTCCCAGAGCTGGATGCTTCTGATCTGTGGTTGCTGTCCCACCAACTGGCTTGCAGTGGCCGTCATGTTCACTGTGGGATGCTGATCCTGACCTTTCTCCAGCCCACTGCTTCCAGCTGCCCATTTCCACCCATCTACTCTGCATTGCCCTTACTGTACTTGATATGCTCTTCTACATATGTTTGAATTTTACTACCAGCTATATATGTAGTGAATTTAATGCCAGAGCCTTACACCATGACAGTAAATTTATGAATCAGTTTCAGTGTTAGTTTGTACTTTGTATGTATCATCTATCTTATCAAGCATGTATCCAATTATGTGATACAGGTTCCTTGTTCTCCACATATGGGTTTTGTAAAGCACCTTGAGACAATTTAAACTGCAACTGGTGCTACATAAATAAAATAAAATTGAATTGAATTGAATTGAATTGAATTGGCTGCACAGTAGAGTAGTGGTTAGCACTTTTGCCTTGCAGCAAGAAGATCTCTGGTTCAAATCCCAGCCTGGGCCTGGGATCTTTCTGCATAGAGTTTGCATGTTCTCCCTGTGCATGCGTGGGTTTTCTCTGGGTACTCCGACTTCCTCCCACAGTCCAAAAATATGCTGAGGTTAACTGATGACTCTAAATTGCCCTTAGGCGTGAATGTGAGTGTGATTGTTTGTCTGTATAATTTCAATTCAGTTTTATTTATATAGCGTCAATTACAATCAAATTGTCTCAAGAACCTTCACAGAACCCATATGCCTGACTCCCAGAGGAAGCCCAAAGGCAACAGTGGTATAAGTGGCCCTGCGACAGACTGGCGACCTGTCCAGGGTGTCCCCTGCCTTCGCCCAAATCAGCTGGGATAGATCCAGCCCCCCGCGACCCTAATGAGGATTAATCGGTGTATGGATAATGGATGGATGGATAGATGACTTGAACTGAAAAGCCTAGGTAGGAATAAGCGGTGTATAGATAATGGATGGATGGATGACTGTCGCCCTGGTCTTTGCAAATGGTTGCATTACCTCACATATTGAGGCATCTTGATTAGTGATAGTTGCTGCTCACGCATGTTGTAAGTGCTAGACTATAACAAACTGTGTACTCTGTGTACAGTGCCTATCATAAGTATTCACCCCCTTTGATGTTTTACCCTTTTATTGCTTTCATAAATCAATCATGGTCAATAAAAATTTTGCTTTTTTAACAAATAAATTTATTGGAAAAAACTCTTTGATGTCAAAGTGAAAACAGATTTCTATAAAGTAATGTTAATGAAAGAAAATTATACAAATAAAAATAATTGTTTGCATAATTATTCACCCCTTTCAAGTCAGTATTTCGTAGATGCACCTTTGGCTGCAATCACAGCAGTGAGTCTGTGTGGATAGGTCTCAATCAGTCTTGCACATCTGCCCACTGCAATTTTCCTCCATTCTTCTTTGCAAAACTGCTCAAGCTCTGTCAGGTTGCGTGGGTATCGGGCATGAACAGCCCTTTTCAAGTCCAGCCACAAATTCTCAATAGGATTGAGGTCTGGGCTTTGACTCGGCCACTCCAGAACATTTACCTGGGTCTTTTTTAACCATTCCTGTGTAGCTTTTGCAGTATGTTTTCAATCATTGTCTTGCTGGAAAATAAATCTTCTCCCAAGATGTAGTTCTCTTGCAGACTGAAAAAGATTGTCCCCCAGGATTTCAGTGTATTTTGCAGCATTCATTCTGCCCTCTATCTTTACAAGCCTTCCAGGTCCAGTTGCTGAGAAACATCCCCACAGCATGATGCTGCCACCACCATGCTTCACAGTGGGGATGGTGTGTTTTTGGTGATGTGCAGGGTTTGGCTTCCGTCAAACATGACGTCTTGTCTGATGGCGAAAAAGCTCAATTTTGGTCTCATCAGACCAAAGAATCTTCTTCCACTTGACCATGGAGTCTTCCACGTGCTTTTTGGCAAACTCTAGTCGAGATCTAATATGACTTTTCTTCAACAGTGGCTTTCTCATTGCCACTCTCCCATAAAGCTTTGACCCGTGAAGAACCCGGGCAGCAGTTGCTACATGCACAGTCTCTCCCATCTCAGCAGCTGAAGCTTGTAACTCCTTCAGAGTAGTTGTAGGGATCTTGGTGGCTTCTCTCACTAGTCTCCTACATGTACGGTCACTCAGTTTACGAGGGCGGCCTGATCTAGGCAGATTCACACAAGTGCCATATTCCTTCCATTTCTTGATAATTGATTTCACTGAACTCCGGGGGATGTTCAGTGCCTTGGAAATTTTTTGTAACCATCCCCTGAATTGTACTTCTCAATAACCCTTTCCCTGAGTTGCTTAGAGTGTTCTTCAGTCTTCATGGTGTAATGGTAGCCAGGAATACTGATCAACCACTCTCTGGACCCTTCAGACACAGGTGTTTTACAACTCAGTCACTTGAAACACACCCACACCACTCAGGTGATCTTCATTTCACTAATTGTGAGACTATTGGCAACAATTAGATGGACCTCTATTGAATTTGACCAATAAATTAAAAAGGGGGTGAATAATTATGCAAACAATTATTTTTATTTATATGATTTTCTTTTATTAACATTACTTTATAGAAATCTGTTTTCACTTTGACATTAAAGAGTTTTTTCCAATAAATTTTTGTGTTAAGAGAGCCAAATTTTATTGACCATGATTGATTTATGAAAGCAATAAAAGGGTAAAACATCAAAGGGGGTGAATACTTATGATAGGCACTGTATGTGTCTAACGAAGAATCCTAGAAGTTTTTGATCACAGAATGCATATGTCTAAATTTCCACTCTTGTTCTCTATCATCGTTGTCTGCTTTCAAAAAGAGACTTAAAAAAAAATTGGCTATATGGAAACATTCATGAAAAACATCTTGATGATGAGTTTAGTTAGCCTTGTCTGGCTGGAATTGCTGGTTACAATACTGCATGCTCAGACTGATATTTCTGATATTTAGATATTTTTGAGACTCATTGTTGGTTAACACTTTGTGGTGAACCCTCTGTGTTCACTTTGGTGAAGTCTTCTCTTAATTTTTTACATTGACACAGATATGCCTACCTCCTAGAGAGTGTTCTTGATCTGGCCAGCAGTTGTGTTGTTAAGGGGTTTTTCTTCACCATGGAAAGAATTTCCATGGTCTTCAGGGTATTTTGGTGCTGTAGAGCTCACTGGTGTATTCTTCCTTTTTTAGAATGTACCAAACAGTTGATTTGGCCACATCTAATGTTTTTACTATCTTGCTATTTGTTGTGGTCTGTATCCAAAGCTCAGGACGCTAGAAAGCAAATCTCGTTCCGAAATTGCGCGATAGCTCGCACTAAAACCGGTGCTTTGGCGCGAGCTATCACGCGATTTTGCAACGAGATTTGCTTTCTAGCGTCCTGAGCTTTGGATACAGACCACAACAAATAGCGATCGCCAAGTAATATGGAGGTTTTCGTTCCCTTCTCATCTCTAGTATGTTGTGGGACACTCATTGAGACTATCCGATCCGGTCAGTGTGGGGAAAAAAGCACGTTAGGGCGGACTTTGACACGGGGGGGCAAGTTGTCCCATACTTTTTACTAGCTGAGCTGCTAGCTGAGCTGCTAAGCTGCCTGCCTGGTTAAATACTGGAGCTATGTTGAAAATTCATTTCTCCATCACTCACATGGATGAAAAGACATATGAAAACAGACCCCAGGTTGAAAAAAACCGAAGTTCCCCTTTAAAATGAACTCAAGACCTTTTATCTGCTCCTTGTAAATGATATAATGAGGGAATAACACACACCTGGAACAGGTGTGCAGTCAATTGTTCGACTATCTTAGGCCCCTTAAAAAGGTGGAGGGCACACATAAAATGTGTTGTAATTCCTACACTGTTCATCTGATTTGGATACCTTCAAATTAAAACTGAAACTCTGCACTTAAAGCACATCTTGATTGTTTCATTTCAGATCCACTGGTCAAGTGATGTACTTGGTGGAGGAAGATGAAAATTAACGGACATGGGTGGAGTAGTCTAGCTGACATAGCTTGAGTGGACCAAACACAATAGGTTTGTTACTAGATTAGTTCAGACCCTGCAGAATTGATCATTATATGTAAAGTATATTTGCTGCCATTATTATTCTGGTTAATGTTAAACATAATTAGGAGTGTAAACAGATACAAAACAATAAATAATTAACTTAAAAAAGGAAACATACACATTATCATAGTCTGACGTTACGGTTTTGATTAATCTTGGTGTTGATGTTTCCACAATGTTCCCAAACAACTTTTCTCTCCTCAACCACAAAGCACATTCAGTAGTGTGTCACATGATGAACAATGGCCTCCGCTTGTCCATGCTCATTCATTCACGTCTAGACAATGCGTAAGATTGCCAAATGTCTGTGAATCGATATTTCAACATCCTAATCAAAAAACAGTCATAGATATTAGAGGTTTGATAATTACACATTAGCTTTACAGAGTAAACAAACAATTTTATTCTCCACGCAAGGCAGGCCATGCCGAAGTCTGTTAAAGAGATGCTTTCTTTTTAGTCCGATGGGTGGCATCTTGACATGGGTAGCAAATGGAGTCAAATCTGCTTTGCTCATCAGATTAGAAGAGATTTACTCAGGCAGTAAATGGGGAGGATGGATAGATAGAGTGTGGTGGAGCAGGTTGGATGCTATTGGCAGTGGGCTGCCGTGTGTGTGTGTGTGTGTGTGTGTGTGTGTGTGTGTGTGTGTGTGTGTGTGTGTGTGTGTGTGTGTGTGTGTGTGTCAGACAGAAGCCTCTCTCTACTCAGATTGCCTGATTGCATAGTGGTTAGGCTAAAAGGCTGATGCAACAACCTCCACTTTGCCTGGAATCTACAGACAGGTCAGAGCTAGCCCAACAGGAATTCACCCAATCCCTATGTTGTCCATCTATCAAGGAAGCCATGGTCAGGTCACAGTGGCAGCAGAGTGAGCAGCCCATTCTAGATGACCTCTCCCCAGCAAAGAAAGATTCATTCTGATTGGATGTTTGAACCACCTCAGCTCTTCTTTTAATGCAAAAGTACAGAAACCCTACTTCAAGTTTCACCCAGGTATTTGAGATAGGATAATATCTTTGAAGAAAATTCCTTTCCACTGCTTGTATCTGTGATTCCATTCTGTCAGTCACTACCCAAAGCTCATGTCCAAAGGTGAGGGTTGGAAGGCAGATCAATTGCAAAACACAGTCCGTTGCCACCTGAGTCCGCTCTTTCTATAACATTTTGGTTTGGTGCAACAGTTGCTGATTCTGCACCAAGCCTGTTTGTCCATCTCACATTCCATTTTCCCATCACTTGAGAACAAAACCCCAAGATGCTTAAACTGCTCCACATGAGGCAGCAACTTACCCACAAGCTAGAGGGAACACTCTTGCAGTTTCTGGCACACAACCATGTCTCCTACCTGAAGGTAGTAAGGGCTCTCATCCCAGTTGTTTCAAATTGGGCTGCAAACCACCCAAGTGCACACTGAATTACACACTTTGTGGTTTGAAGAAGACAACACCACATCATGTGGAAAAACAGAGACTTGACTACCCAAATCAGACAACCTCGTCACTTATGTTGCACTTTGTGATTCTGTCCACAAATACCAAAAACACAATAAGAGACCATGGGCCACCTTAGCTAAGTGCAACACCATCAGACACAAGTTTTGACTTTGTGCTAAGGATGCAAACACAGGTCTCACTTCAGCTGTGCAAGGACCAGATGACTTGTAGTAAGGGCCCAGGTACCTGATACTGATGCAGTACTCCCCACAGGGTCCCCCAGAGGACATGATTAGAGGACTTCTCCAAGTACACAAAACACATGAAGGGATTATTAAAGTTTGACCAGACTGGCTGGACAAACTTTAATAATCCCTTCATGCAGCAAAAAGAAGAGAGACCCGAGGGACTCGAGTACCTAAAAGTCCTTTAATAACTCATGGACAGCAGTTTACGCGATTCAGCCACCACAAGGCCTTCATCAGAACAAAATACAACACTAGGGCACAGGTGTGTCTGATAAGGGCTGAAACCAGGTCACATGACCACATCGCGCCACATCACATGATACAAGATACAATAACAGAAAAGCAACATTTAACATTGACATTAAACAAAAAGAAATACGTTGACAATAGAGAGACCAGAAGAATAAGGTAATCATAGACAATACCAATGTTGCCACAATGCCCTATAAATGGAACAGTTGTGTACAGCATAAGATAAATCTACAACGCCCTTCAAACCTGAAGCAATAGAGAACAGTATTCACACAGTGCATCACTAACAGGCAGTGTAATAACAACAAAGTCAACAATTCATAAAAATATTGAAAAATCCGCCTCCTCATTGAGGGCTGGAAACACAGTGGCTTTTAGAGTCTCAATCCAAAAAGTTTCTCTTTGTGCCAGAGTTCTTAGTCTATCCCCACCTCTGTTGGTTTTGGGGATTACTTCAATTGCCATCACAGTGAGTTGGTTGGGGTTACAAGTGGAATTTTTGAAATGTTTGGCAATCAGGTAATTAAGATTTCCAGTCCTTATTGCATATTTGTGCTCTGAGAATCTGTCTCTCAGTCTCCTTTTTGTAAGTCCTATATAGAAACAACCACATTTGCAGTCCAAGCAGTATACGACGTGTAGAATTATTTGCAAAATGTTTACAGTGAAATGTTCAGTCAGTAGTCCAGATGAGTCCTTGAAGGTGGAGGATTAGTTGATGTGTGAACAATGGTTACAGGATCCACACTGGTAAGTACCCATGGGTTTTTGAAGAAATGTCTATGGTTTGGCAGCAGGAAGATAGTTTTTGACCAGTTTATCTTTGAGTGTCGGTGCCCTTTTGAATGCAAATTGTGGAAGTTTGGTGAAGACTGGAGAAATAGAGGAGTCGCTCCGAAGGATGTCCCAATTCCGCTGAATGATTTTTTAAAATTTTGTACAACTGATTGCTGTATTGAAGAGTGCAGAATATGCTATTATCACCCCTCTGTCTGGGCTTGGGCTTGAAGAGATGTGTTCTTTCAATAGATTTAGTTTTCAAAAGTGCTTGATTTAATGTTTTGTTGCAGTAGCCCCTTTGTTCAAAGCGCCTGTACATGTTGTTTGTTTTTGAAATTCTGAATCTGTATTGCATATGCGCTTTCTAAGATTACCTTATTCTTCTGGTCTCTCTATTGTCAACGTATTTCTTTTTGTTTTTAAATTTTGCTTTTCTGTTATTGATGTCTTGTATCATGTGATGTGGCCTGATGTGGTCATGTGACCTGGTTTCAGCCCTTATCAGGCACACCTGTGCCCTAGTGTTGTATTATGTTCTGATGAAGGCCTTGTGGTGGCCGAAACGCGTAAACTGCTGTCCATGAGTTATTAAAGGACTTTTAGGTACTCGGAGTGCCTCGGACCTCTCTTCTTTTTGCTGTTTGAAAGGATTTTTTTTCCACTAGATCCTGAAGAGCACCCGTTATACTTCTTTTAATCCACTGATGCACTCACCTTTTGCCTGTTTTAATCCCTTTATGCATTTGACCCCTTCAGCAAGCCCAAAAGGGCTCCATCTTCAGCCTTATGAGTTTCTTTCCTGCAGGTGTCCACCAACAGGTTCTTAGGCTGCCGCCACAACAGCTCCTTACGGTCACCTCCACAATGGAGGCTTTGAGTATGCACCACTGGAACTTCATGTCCCCGACCTCTCCCAGGAAAAATGTGGAATACTATGGTAAAATCCCTTCCAGTTAGAATCTCCAAAAAAGTACTTGATACTCATGTTCAGTGCATAAGCACAACGGTCAGAGTTTTCTCCTAAGCAATACGCAGCTACAGAGAGGTGTTTACCCTTGCTGTTGGAGGAAAATTTCAACTCAGCACCACTCAGCCAGGGATTGGTGGGTATCCCCATGTCCATCCTATACTTTTCACTCCATTCAACTCTAAAAAAGGAGAGACTATAGCCCCTCTCAAGGAGCTTGGATCCAGAAATTTTGCTGTACGTGAAGGTGAGCCCAAGTTTGTCTCGTTGGTACTACACCACTTCCTGCAACAACTCCAGTTCCTTCCCTGACAGAGGTGATGTTCCAGGTCTCAGCAACAAATCTATGATGTCTCAGCATGCCCAAGTGCCCGCCATAGCTGCTGTCTGGCTTATATCGCATCTGACCTGACCACATTTGACAGCAGGCAGCGGGCCAACCAGTTGCTGACTCTATGTTGCTTTGGACCTATAATGACATATTTCATGAATAACGCACCATTGTTATATTTTTCTGTTTGGTAATTCAGTCATAAATTGTGTAGTTCATTTATTAATACTCATGAGCTTGTCACTTTACTAGCCAACAACTGTAAAGTCAAAAAATGTGTCAGCACAAGTTATACCTCAGAAATAAAAACAAACAGCAGTGTCTTGTGTCGCAAAGAAAAACGGATATACTGGCATATTTATATTATTTGATTGTTAATCAACCTGTGAAGGCAAAATTTAAAATATGACTGGTTGGCAAAGAGGGCTGCACATTGGATTGGTGCTTGTGAATGTGAGTTTGATTGTTTGTCTCTCTGTGTAGTACTGCGATAGACTGGCGACCTGTGCAACATATCCCTTGCCCTTTCCCTAAGTCAGCTGGGATAGGGTCCAGCTCCACCTCGACGATAATGAGGATTAAGTGGTGTATGGATAATGGATGGATGGTTTGCAAAGGGACAGACAGAATCTGTTAAGTGTTTAAATTCATTACGCACTGGTCTGATCAGTCATACAGTGATTTGAAAATGCATTATAATAGAGGATCTGATGTTGTTTACCAGCTTATCAGCAGAGCCTTCAGGAAATCTGACCTTTTTTAACTAATTTTGATTATCCCTTTGTCTTGATTAGCAATCTTAAGAAAAATTCTTCATGAAACACATTTTTAAAAAGCCAGTTTTTAAAGCTGATGCACAGATATTATGTAGAGTTTGAATTTTGGTTAATGAATACATATATAGTTTCTTAAAATCGGAATCTCAATTTTGCGTGTGCTGGTTCTGTCGATCTGCATGCGTGCATCAAGGCTCCACATGGAAAAGAATTGCCAGAGGAACTGCAACTGATTGTGACACTTCACGGAGATGGGTACAGGAGGATTGGTGACCAACTAAAACTCTGTGAAAATATAATTGTAGCAGTTATCTTTCGGTAACAAATGAGCCATAGACCCACTGATCAGAGCTGCAGTGGTGTCCTCCCAAGATGACACAGCAGACTATGTATTATGTACTACTTGCACAACCTAGCTCTGAAAAATAGATGACCAACAGCTTCTTACTTGGACCAGGGATTATAAGTGGGAGTCAGTAACATTAGTGGTTTCTTTAATAGCTCAGACAGCAAAATATTTTGCATGATGTGAATGGACAGCAATCAAGGAAAAAGGTTTTTGGCACAAAATTCAAGCTGAAACTTTGTTACATAACAAACAAAAGACAGATAAATATTGCACATGTACATTGCATGCGACATCTGTTCTGCTGCCTTAACAATAATATATTTGTATAGTGTTGCCTTTTCAATGATACACAATTCTTCTTTCTTGATTTGAACAACAGCAAAAAAGCGATGACAAATCACCTTTGCTCTACAACTTCATTGATGGCTGTAGCAAGCCTCAGGTTACGAGTCATTATTATCCATGATGGAAAATGACCTAATAGTCATGCAGGTCTAAACATAGGTGATATGTAAAGAGTGGACAGGGGAAAGAGCTCTGACTACCACCCATTAAAGTTTGCATTTTCTTACGCAGAAGTGAGATGTCATCATGAGTCTCCTGCTAAAAGGTTTAAATACAAGGGTAATGTTTATTTCCACTGCCACCTCACTCTAAAAATTATCCAAATATTTATATGTTCAATAATCCGGAATTTCCCCTAATGCATCACTTACAATAACAGAGTGAACATTTCCCAGGAAGTGCTGTGGTGTCAATGAGTAGCAGTGAGGATAAGGATGGTCGTATTTGGAAATTTCATAAAGACATTTGGTATTCCATCCTGATCTGACACTCACTTCCATGGGCTCTGTGTTTTCACCGCTCTGCACTGGGGGAAAATCTGAGAAAATTGAGTACAAAATTTCATAAAAATTACAATAATAGACATAATTCAGAACACATTATAACTCACCCTTACAGCTTTGGTTATTTTCACCAGTCAAACTCAACAGCAATATACAAAATAATGATCCTCATTTTTGGGGGGGTTTGTTCTGTACTTAAAGTTACTGTTCAAGAGGAAAGTCTACCATGACTCCACTATAAACAAATGGCTCAACAATTGTTATTATGTAAAGGCATCTAAACCATCTGTTGTGGGGAGCTAAACATCAGACCAGGGATAATATGTGCATTGAGACAATTAGCCTTAATTGTCATCCATACGTGAGAGGTGTTCAATATTTTCAGCCAGCATTTAGCATGGTCTTTGAAATCACCAGAACCACACCATGTAAAAGAGTGGACAGTTAAATTCAGTATCCTGGCAGTCATCTCTGCACCTGAGTACAAAACTGTGTAACAATTCCAATTTTTAATCACAATTAATCGCATGATCTGCAATTAAAAACGATTAATCGCACTGTTATGTGGAAAATTAAATAATGAATATGAAAATACTGTATTCTGCACTTTTTTTTTAAAAAAAGGTACTGCTATATCAACAAAATTGCAATCACATTTGGTTTTCAAGCAAACCAAATAAAGTGCTTTTCAGCACCATTATTCCCTTTACACAGTAGCAGTTCAAACATTTCTTGTAAATCTCAACCTACATGTTAATGTAATCAAATCAAACCAAAGCTATTTGCCACTGCAAGGGCATTAACATTTTATCTGGTCTGTTAGAGAAAAACAAGTTACCCTCAGAGTCCAGAGCCACAATCATAACATTATAACAGGAACCCTCCCAGCATAAGAAAGTTAACATTTATACATCTGTATTCCTATTTTTTTCTGAACAGGTACCAGCAGAAACATTTTTCTTTTTCCAGGGAGCAGCAGAAACAGTCTATGTTCAGTAGCAGATGTCCCTGTTAGAGTGAGGTGAAGTAGTTGAACACAAAAAAGTACAGAGCTGAGATTGACTGTTAAGACTTTTCAGTCTGTGAAGTCCATGTTTGTACTTGTTTCTTTTTGTGTGTGGCCTTTTTAGGCTTTAATATATAGAGCAGTGGAGAATAAGAGGAAACGTGGGGAAAAGAGCCAATGGCCATGGGTTGGACTTGAATCCATGAGAACTGTAGTCCTGGTTTATACTGTCAACCACAAAATAACCTTTTAGCTATGCAGGTTAAGACTCAAATGAGCCGTCATTTGTTGCGATCCTAAGAGTGTTCCTCAGACCGACATCTTCCACGATACTAATCAGAATGCAGTCTATAGCTAACTAATTCTCTGTGGCATTTTTTAGCTTGACTTGTTTTAGTTGATCTCTGTTTCTCCCACACGCTGCATCCAACCAGTCTGCCGAAGCCTCCCTCCATTGTTAGATTGGATGAGACGTGATGACGCCCATCTCAAGTACTGATCAACATTCAGCCCTCCTGTAATCCATGGTTGGTCTGTATGTGTATTCAGAGCCAGTGAGTAATGGAATTCCACAGTATTATTGTAGTGACCCTCTGTGATTAATGACCAAGGCTTTATTTCATTCTCTGGTCGTTTATTGAACCTTCACACAGGCCACTGTGTGCCAACGCCAAATGCCAAAATAACTACAAAACCCTATAACTTAGCTCCAGAAATAGCCGCCATTCCCAGCAATCTCTTGCTCGACACACATACCGGCACGAACACACACCACTGCTGATTCTCAGCCAATCCGAGGTGAGCAAACTAAACATGGTACATTCACTGACATTAGCTAATTCTCGAACTGAAAATAAACATTGAAACCTCAATCTACAAAAACAAAATCAGTCCGTGGCAATAAAAAACAAAACAAACAGCAACAATAACAAAACAAATTCCACAAAGTCGCCTGGAGCTTCTAAACTACACTCTATTTTTCTGTGTCATTTTTTTTGTGGAAGTGGTGTGGGGTGAGTTCCCATTTCATTTGTTTGGAGGTCTACTGAACAAGTGATAACATTAGCTAATTCACAGTTTATATACAAGGTGTTCATTCACATTATTTCACACACACTTTACCACAGTGCTTGCCTGACTTTAACTAAAGTGCTTTTGTTGCCTAATTCTAACTCTCTATACATTGTGTGTGCTGATAGATGTGGGGAATAGCCATATTCTTGCTTTCCTATTTCTTCTTAGCTGTTGAGTGAACAATTTCTTTTATTTTAAAAAATGAAAAAATGTCACCTTCTCCACCTCTGTATTAATTCCAAACAGACAGCAGTGAATCTGCATGGGTAATATTAAACTGTCTGCATGCTCTTGCCTAATAGCAGTATTACATCTTTTTAGTGACAGCAAAAAATGATACAGTGAAAACTGTAATTATAATGTCTAATTGGCATATTTTAATAAAATGAAGTAAATTACTAGAGCCTCATGAAATAATTTGAAAACAAAGCAATTATGGTCTACAGGCACCATTCAGTCTGATAATTGCAGTGTGGCTCAGCCTGACAGCAAACAGAATTAGATTGGGCGGAGTTGGAGGCTTCACTTCACGTCTGTTCAGTCAACTTCTCACAGTGTGTTTTTATATCTGATAGCCAGTGACAGCAAAAAAAACTAAGACTCAGTTACTTCAGAAACACGGCATTATGTTGACTGCTTACTGTAGTTTATGTTGTCTACATAAGAGATAGTCAAATTAGTCATGGCATTTATTTATTTTCTATTTGCTGCTGTAAATAAGTACGTATGATACATCTAGGATCCCATGATGCCATCCATTCATTTGTCCAGATTTAAATACACTGCCAATTAAAACTGATGTTGACTATATGGTTAGATGGAATCTGTGGTTGGAAGGAAAACAACTCTGTCAATTAAGTGTGCTGACCCTTTAAACTATAAAATTGGGTTGTCCTCTCTGGTTTCGATGTGCCTGTACAGTGCTAGTCAGAATGGTGAAGACATGTTTTGTTCACAAACTGGATTTCTGTCTGTGTTTGCATCTGAAAAAAAAACATCTGACTGTAATTTTGAGCACAAAAGGTCTTCTGGGTTTTTACTTTATTACAACTCATTACTGGACCGTAGTATTTTCTGGAAGTGTTCCTACAAAAACTGTTAAATTGAGAATAACCCAGATTTACATTCTTTCCGTCTTTAATGTATACACATAGACTGTATGCGCCTGGCTCCAAAAATGAAACCTACCCGGAAGTGTCAAAAACTTGCAATATCACGCCATCTGCTAGGGCTGGCTCCAAAAAGCTCTGGCTCCATAGACCCCAGTTCATCACGGGAAAAAAAATTATTTGATAGACTGGTTTTCAACTGCTCAGGATTTTTTTGCCATTAGCTGTTATGGTCAAAACGAGAGATCAGGTGGCCGATCTTAAAATAAATCAATACCGAATTTTATATAGAGCGTTAAAGTTTTGCGGAGCCAGGGGCCATTATCTAAAAAAAGAGATTCTCTGTAACCAGAGGGGAAATGGAGGGTTGGAAGTTATAAGTTTTGAAACTATGAATAATATGTTTCAAATTAATTGATTGTGTTGCCTCATCAGAGAAAATGTTAATATATGGAATGCAATTCCAAATTATGTATTCAAAAAATTAGGAGGAATTCATTTTTTACTCAAATGTAATTATAAAATTGGCAAAATACCAATTCAATTATCAATTACTAGATACATTTGTGTCCGAATAATTAGGCAGTAACATTGATAATCCTGTTAATATGTACATAGTCTAAAAAAAATTTTTTTTACAGCTTTTGCTCCTCCTTATCAACTGCAACTGCATTAATTTCAGTCTGTGATTTCATTTTAAAGTCTTTGTATTTCTCCAATGTTCCCTCTTTGTTTGTAATACATTTCACTGTGATACCAGTAGTCCTGTGCATGCTGGTGACTGATCATTCTTTGCTATCTTTCATGTGAATGAACTCAGGGACAGCTTCACAAACCCTGGCTTGACTTACTAAATTAATAAACAGTTAAGGAAAGCCAGATGGAAAGCCAGATAACTAAAAGATACTATGGGTATGTTAAATTTGCTTTGTAGTACAGTCCCAAGGGGCTGAGATCTGTTGTCCTCTGATTCTTTAGATGGCAACCATGCTTTGTTGCATAAGAATACAGTTCTTGGCATCAAGCAAACTGACAATAATATACAAAAAACTATGTGTCTGATTTAACCTGTGCAAAAGGCACCTCTATTTCACACTCAGCCAGATTTCTTCTTATCAAGGGGGAAGATCCCAATCAAATGTGCATTACAGCATTCTAAATGTTCATCTCAATTAAATACATCTTATTTTTCCTAAATTGCCAGATACAGAGGTTAGATATTTAAGGTCGAAGTTGTGGTTAAAAATTATTAAGCTGATATCTTAAATAATTGGAATTGTTGATATGATACAAAAGTAAGACATGTTTAATTACAAAACTCTTATGCCCGAAAGGGTAATGAAGCAATCAGTTAAACAGAGGGTCTGTCTTTCTGTTGGAGGTGTTGTTAGCATAGCAATGTAACAAAGCAATCTTCTTTCATTTTTGTTACAGCCAAAGACTGTATTCTACCAAAACAATGCAGATATCATCAGACATGACATACTTTAATTTTGTGTTCAGTGACAGAGGCAGTAAGTGCAAGCTAAAATATAACCACTTTCTGTATGTTATTATGTACGGCTCCTTGCCAGTTGCAGCACTATGCAAAAGTACCCCCCACACAGAATTTTTTTTTTCTTATTTTTCACACTTAAATGTTCCAGATTATCAAACTAATATTTCTATTGACTGAATATTAAACAGAGGCAACCAACAAAACACAAAATATCATTTTTAAATTATGGGTTATTGAAAGATTATTGAAAACCTATATCACTCTTGTTAAAAAGTAATTGCCCCCCTAATAGGTGGACTACCCTTTGCAGCAACAACTGCAGTTAAATGTTTGTTACAGCTTAGATCAGTCTTTTACACTGCCATGGCCTATTCTTCTCTGTAGAATAGTTTAAAAAAAACATTAGATGATTTTTGAGCATGAACTGCCCCATTACAACCTTGCCACAGCATCTGAATTGGACTCAAGTCCAGACTTTGACTCAGACACTCTTAAACCTTAATTTTGCTCTTTTTGAGTCATTCAGAGGTGGACTTGCTTGTGTGCTTTGGGTCAATATCATGCTGCAAAAACCATTAATGCTTGAGCTTACTGTCACAAACTGATAGTGGATATTCTCCAGGAGGATTTTCTGATACAGAGCAGAATTGATGGCTCCTTCAGTAATGACAAATCGTCCAGGTCCTGTGGAAGAAAAGCAACCACAAACCATCACACTACCACCACCATGTTTCACTGTTAGTAGCATGTTCTTCTTGTGGAAGCAACATTAGCTTTACACCAGATGTAATAGACCCATGTCTTCCAAAAAGTTCCACCTTTGACTCATCAGTTGACAAAATGTTATCTTAGGGCTCATTTTGATATCCGTTTGCAAATGCCAGACGACCTTTATGTTGTTTTTGGTCAGCAGTGGTGTGTACCTTGCGACTCTCCCATGATGCTATTTTCACCCAGTGTCTTCCTTATTGTGGAATCATATAAACTGATGTGGACAACACAACACAAAATTCACTGAAGAAAGCAACATATTTTGACTGACTTCCTTTTACATGATATGATCTGGTTTGACGCCCGGATTAGAAGCAGTTCTAAGATCTGGGAAGGATTCAGGTCTACTAAAATAAATTTACAAGAAACCGAACGATGTATACATATCTTTATATCCTCAATCCCATATAACAGCTGAAGCAGTGGAACAGTGAAGATGAATGTGCCATGCAACTATTTCTGTTCGTAATTTTCATGGACAAGAATCCAGTTTGGTGACCTTAAGATTGTATTTCTTCTTTTTACTGATGGCTTCATCATGCAATGACCTTTTCAATTCTTCAAACTGTTGTCAAATGGTCACTGAGTAATAATTAACACAATTAAGAGAATGAGATTTATTCCAGCCAATAAGCCATTGCTTGAGCTATATGTATATTTATGAAATAGACAAGAACAGATGCATCAAAATGAGTTCCCTTGTCAAATGGTAAATTAACTTTTTTTGCTTCTCATTCGTCCCTTCACACATATGTTCACACGTCAATGGCTACAAAGCTGCAATGTAAGGTGCTCATCTTGAGTGGGACTCAATATTTTGTGTCTTTGGGCAAAACAGAAAAACCCTGTGATTACTGGACAGACGACTCTTCTACCTGAGCCACAGTCACCCACATAATTTTGTAGACCAAACCAAGGAGATGGCCTTGGACTTTTGGAGATCAAGGCCAATGGAGCACTCCGCCCTCTACATCAATGGAGAGGAGGTAAAGAGGGTGGAGAGCTTCGGGTTATCAGGGTACACATCTCTGCGGACTTCACATGACCCACCCACATCTCACACCGGGCGGGGAGGGCCCAACAGAGACTGTACTGCCTCAGGAAGCTGCGTCAGCCCCCCCCCCAACAAAAAAGCTGCTCAGAATTTTTAACCATTCCACCATTGAAATCATGCTGACCTACTGCTGTACAGTGTGGTCCAGCTGCTCTACTGCAGAGGACAGGAAGGACCTGCAGCGAGTGGTAAGAGCAGCAGAGCAGGTGATTGGGACCACACTACCCTCCCTCAGAGACATTTGCACTGACAGACTTCAGAGGAAAGCCAGCTGAATCACCAGAGACCTCTCACACCTAGGACACTCTCTTTTCTCCCCCCTCACCTCAGATAGATGTTACAGGATGCTTAGAGTCAAAACCAACAGAATCACAAATAGTTTTTATCCCCAAGCTGTCAAATGTCTACTCCCTTACCCCTGAATGATAATGTTGCATGACTACAAGTGCAATATGCATGTTTAAGTGCAGTTCATACCTTATGCAATAATTAGGTGTAAAGCAGATCGCTAACCACAAACGGTTTTAAACACTGTATATTTTGCTCTTATATTTCGGTGGTATATATTTTACTGTGTTAATACTGCCTTATATAGTTTTTTAATGCTGCTACGTAGAAAGTGCTAAACTGATTTTCATTGTTTTCTGTTACAGTGACAATAAAGACCCATTCAGTTCTGTTCTTTTCTATTCTGTTCTACTCTAGACTGTCAGAGCTCCTGATAGGTATTGGTTAAGTAGCTCAAAGAGTAAAGAGTAAAGTTGCTGCCCTTTTAAGCTGAAAGGGGCCATTGAGGTGGTTCAGGCATATGATCGGGATTCCTCCTTAAGGTACTGACCAACTAAGAGGAGACCCTGATGTAGGCTTCCTTACTTTAAGCAGGTCCAGGAGCATGTAGCTAAAGAGACAAATGCATGGGTTACCAACTTGTTGTTAAATGTCACACAGAAGTCACTTGCAAAATTAATACATTATGCAATTAATCTCACTATTTACTAATATTGTGCATTTTATTTTTAGCTTGACAAGAAACTTTTTAAAAATACTTCACAAACCATTGTAGGAGTGAGTAGATATTTTTTCAGACAGGTACGCATTTTTGCTAGAGAATAGAAGCTGTCCTTCTAGTGGGTCTCAGGAGGTATTCATAGGTCTACTGAGAGCTCTGCAATGCATGTGACCAGAGCAGACCTTTATGTAGGTCAGATGTTTTCTAGGCATCTCTACCCACTTTATCCACCTAGTGGGACCTTTAGTGAGAAAGTCTTTGCTTGTCTGTATCCCCTGAATCCTGCACTGCCCTTTCAAACTAAGGTGACAAGAACTGTGCCTAATTGTTTGGAAGGAAGCATTGATGCAAGCTACCCTACCATGGGGTCACGGTGAGGGTGCAGGGTCGAAATCCTGTTGAAATGCACTGATGTGATGCGTGACTTATGTTCAGCAGCACTTTCTGATATTTCTGGTTGCAGCTGATCTTTTCTGGCCAGCACCTCTGTATACTTATTTGGCAATTTTGTTCACTCTTCCTTATCTTTGTAATTCCAGTGTGCCAGGCAGTTTCTAAACATTGCTATTGTCAGATATTGTATTAGCATAATTATATCCTAATATGCAAATACCGAATACAAATTAAAATTGTCTTTTGTTGATAGGTTGGGAAGCCTGCCTTTAAAATAGGAAAATCACCCCAATGCAGCATTTCTGCTTGTCATGTAAAAAACTCTTTATGACCAAACTCCCTGTTATTTTAAAGAGGTTTACTTGTGGTGCCTAGGGTTACCAGAGCTAGAATGGGAGATAGAGTCTTCAGTTATCAGCTCCTCTGTTGTTGAATCAGCTCCTAGTTTGGGTGAAGTAGACAGACACCATCTCAACTTTTATGATTAGGCTTAAAACTTTCCTCTTTGAACAAGTTTATAGTTAGGGCTACTCAGGATCACCTGAGCATCCCTTAGGTATGCTGCTATAGGTTTATACTGTGATGGGATTCCCATGATGTACTCAGCTCCTCTCCCCTACTTTCCTCTTTCTTTCATTAATACAGTTACAGTGCCGTGAACAAATACCCCCCCCCCCATACAAATGTCTTCTATTATTTGTCCCACTTAAATATGTCAGATCATAAAAATTATTTTAATATATCCCTAAGTAACTTTGGATACAAATATAATCCAAGAAAACACAAAATAGAAGTTTTAAATGATGGTGTCATTTATTGAAGGAAAAATGCATTACAAAACATTTTGCCTTATGTGAAAAAGTAACTGCCCCCTTTAGCTACCAATCCAGTGAATGACCGAATTTATTTGGCAGTTGAGTCCAGTTTCACCAGCCACACTCATATAGGACTACTGCCAGGCTTGATGAATCTAAACATCACTAAATAGAATCTGTTTGGCATTGTGAAGTAGCTAAAGGGTCTCAAAAAGCATCACATGATACCACAAAAATGGTATCATTGAAGAGTCACAGGGAACAAATCCCTCCTGATCAAAAACAACATAAAGGCTCATCTGGCTTTTGCAAACGGATATCTAGATGGGCGCCAAGACTTTTGGAATAACATTCTGTGGACTGATGGAGTCAAAGGTGGAACTTTTTGGAAGACATGGATCCATTACATCTGGTGTAAAGCTAATACTGCATTCCACAAGAAGAACATGATCCCAACAGTAAAACATGTCTCCTCTCCTGTGGAACCAGCTTCCAGTTTGGATTTGGGAAGCAGGCACACTCTCTATTTTAAGGCCAGACTTAAAACCTTCCTTTTAGTTAGGGTTGACTGGGTCACCCTGAGGGGGTCAGCTGGAGGCTTCCTCTTGGACGTCCCTTAGTTCTGCCCCTAGTTATGCTGCTATAGGCCTAGGCTGCTGGGGGACCTCTCTGGATGCACTGAGTCCATCTCTATCTACCTTTATATTTAATAAATATACTGTTATTGCATTACACTTACTCTGTTTCTCCTTGTGTCCTTTCTCCAAGTGTCCCTGGTCCCTGAGCTGGATGCTTCAGATCTGTGGTTCCACCAATTGGTCTAGTCTCCATCATGTTCACTGTGGGATGCTGCTGCTGACCTTCCCCTAGCCCACTGCTTTCAGCTGCTTAGTGGTCCATGTTCAAAGCCTCCACTGCAGAACCAGCTGCAAGGAGCTGTGGTCTGAAGGTCACTTGTGCCTGTCGCGGGGGCAATCCAAAGACCTGCTGGTGGACACCAGCGGTGAGGGAGGCCGTCAGGCTGAAAAAGGAGACTTTTCGAGCCTGGTTGGCTCGGGGGTCTCCCGAAGCAGCTGACAGGTACCGGCTGGCCAAAAGGGCGGCAGCTGTGGCGGTTGTGGAAGCTAAAACTCGAGTGTGGGAGGAGTTCGGGGAGGCCATGGAGAAGGACTTTCGGTCTCAGGAAGGGGAGACAGGGCTTCGCTCAGGCTGTGTACAGTCAGGGTGGAGAACTGTTGACCCGTACTGGGGATATCGTCGAGCGGTGGAAAGAGCACTTCGAGGAACTCCTGAACCCGGTAAACACGTCCTCTATGGAGGAGGCAGAGCCTGAAGACTTGGGGGGATCTTCGTCCATATCCGTGGCAGAGGTAGCCGAGGTAGTTAAGAAGCTCCTCGGTGGCAAGGCGCCAGGTGTGGACAAGATTCACCCTGAGATGCTGAAGGCTCTGGACATTGTTGGACTATCTTGGTTGACACGTCTATACAATGTCACGTGGTCATCGGGTACAGTACCTATGGAGTGGCAGACCGGGGTGGTGGTCCCTATTTTCAAAAAGGGGGACCGGAGAGTGTGTGCCAACTACCGTGGTATCACACTTCTGAGCCTCCCCGGGAAAGTTTATTGTAGGGTGCTGGAATGGAGGATCCGACCGATAGTCGAACCTTGGATTCAGGAGGAGCAATGCGGATTCTGTCCCGGTCGTGGAACAGCGGACCAGGGGCCTCATTTATAAAGCTTGCGTACACACAAAACAGGGCTAGAAAGTGGCGTATGCCACTTTCTAGGTTTCAAAGGTTGTGATTTACAAAAACAAACTTGGCGTGAGAATGTGCACACCAGTGCGCCAACCTTGATTCTTGATGCTTGCTTTCGCACAAAACAGGGCGTAAATCACAAACTTTGCGTAGAAAGTGGCGTACGCTGTGTACGTTGTGATTTCTAAAAACAAACTTGGCGTGAGAATGTGCGCACCGGTGCGTCAACTTTGATGCTTGCTTTAACACATTTTGGAGACAGAAGGAACGGCAGTGCCGGAGGGTGAAGTGGCGAATTGAAACCAGATTGTTCTCAAACCTTTATTGTTATCACATATTAGACTTGTAGAGCCGGATAATCATAAACCCTCATTGTTGTAGATGTTTATGTAGTGTGTCATTCGGCCGACGACTGTATTTGCAGAACTATGTTCATATATCAACAGGGGCGGATTGAACGTTATTTCATTCAGTCGTTTGACCAAAGGGCTGGTCCACATCCGGGGCCGGTGCGGTGATCTTTATTAAATAATTTTGTTTACTGATCACCCGGCGCCCGTATGGCTCATCGGGGAAAGCAGAAGACCCATTTGCAGGGGTGGTCTCTGATGCAGTGGCCCGGGTTCGATTCCTGCCCGCGGCACTTTTATGGATGTCTTCCCCCTACTCTTCTCCCCATTTCCCGTCACTCTTCACTGCAACTATCACAGTAAAAAGGCAAAAAAAAGTAAAGAATTTTGTTTATTTATCCATATGCGGCCGAATGGGATGAGCGTCCAACCATTAATCAGCCCTGTACAGGCACACAGGCTTCACACCACAAACCCCGAGTGAAAATGAATTTGTCTATGTGAACCGAAAAAATGTACATTCAATCAGTGTACAAATTATTTGTACATCGGACATGATCATAACAAATTTAGTGGCAGGGTGGCCTGGGTCAACACATGATTCATTCATCCTGACGCACAGCAGTGAAAAGACTGCCGGCCAGCGCTGCGTGAAATGCCGTGGATCCCGCAGCTTATTTATATACAGATACATTCATGAGTTACTTTGCATTGACCATTCATGGTAAAATGTGGGTGTGTTGCGGGAGGAATGTGAGGTGGATCCACCTGTGCAATCTTCCAGCTGGTGTGTGATTTATCAAGAAATTGCATGCAGCTGTGCTTACGCACAGTTTTATAAATCAGGGGCGAAGGGCATACGCCCATTTCGGATTTTCGGATCCTACGCAATGTTTTATAAATGAGGCCCCAGCTCTTTACCCTTGCGGAGCTGCTGAGGGGGTCATAGGAGTATGATCTGCCAGTCTACATGTGTTTTGTGGATCTGGTGAAGGCCTATAACCGTGTCGCCTGAGGGGCTTTGTGGGGAGCACTGCGGGGCATGGGGTCCCGGGCTCGTTGCTACAAGCCGTTTGGTCCCTGTACGACCAAAATGAGAGCTGTGTCCGCATACTCAGCACTAAGTCAGACACGTTTCTGGTGGGTGTTGGACTCCGCCAGGGCTGCCCCTTGTCTCCAGTCCTGTTTGTGGTTTTCATGGACAGGATTTCAAGGCGCAGTCGTGGTGGGGAGGGTTTTCGGTTTGGGAGCCTCAGGATCGCAGCTCTGCTTTTTGTGGATGATGTGGTTTTGTTGGAGTCCTCAGACCATGAACTCTGGCATGCACTGGAGCGGTTTGCAGCCGAGTGTGAAGCGGCAGGCATGCGTATCAGCACCTCCAAGTCTGAGGCCATGGTTCTCAACCGGTGGATTGCTCCCTCTGGGGTGGGGGGGAGTTGCTTTCCCAAGCAAAGGAGTTTAAGTATCTCGGGATTTTGTTCAGGAGTGATGGGAAAATGGAGCGAGAGATGGACAGATGGATTGGTGCGGCGTCAGCAGTAATGCGGGCATTGTACCGAACCGTCGTGTTGAAGAGGAAGCTGAGCCGTAAAGTGAAGCTCTCGATTTACCAGTCC
The DNA here is from genome assembly GCF_021347895.1 of Acanthochromis polyacanthus. Taxonomy (NCBI): domain Eukaryota; kingdom Metazoa; phylum Chordata; class Actinopteri; family Pomacentridae; genus Acanthochromis; species Acanthochromis polyacanthus. The sequence goes on from NC_067119.1 coordinate 37,042,386, forward strand.
ATCTACGTTCCAGTCCTCACCTGTGGTCATGAGCTTTGGGTAGTGACCGAAAGAACAAGATCGTGGATACAAGTGGCCGAAATGAGCTTCCTCCATAGGGTGGCTGGGCTCAGCCTTAGAGATAGGGTGAGGAACTCAGACATCCGGAGGGAGTTCGGAGTAGAGCCACTGCTCCTTCGCATCAAAAGGAACCAGTTGAGGTGGTTTGGCCATCTGACTTGGATGCCTCCAGGGAGACTTCCTTTGGAGGTTTTCCGAGCACTTCCGTCTGGGAGGAGACCCCGGGGTAGACCCAGAACTCGCTGGAGGGATTATATATCTCGTCTGGCCTGGGAACGCCTTGGTATCCCCCAAGAAGAGCTGGAAAGTGTTGCTGGGGGGAGGGACGTCTGGAACGACCTGCTTCGCCTGCTGCCTCCGCGACCCGGCCCCGGATAAGCGGAAGAAAATGGATGGATGGATGGATGGATGAAAGGAAAGGTTTACAAAACTGTGGTGAGACCAGCCATGTTGTTTGGTCTGGAGACAGTGTCCCTGAGCAGAACTGAAGATGCTGAGGTTCTCTTTGGGAGTGACCAGGATGGATAGGATCAGGAATGAGTACATCAGAGGGACAGCACATGTTAGAGGCTTTGGAGATAAAGTCAGAGAGGCCAGACTGAGATGGTACGGACATGTCCAGAGGAGAGAGAGTGAATATATTGGTAGAAGGATGCTGAGTTTCCCACTACCAGGCAGGAGGCCAAGAGGAAAACCAAAGAGGAGGTTTATGGATGTGGTTAAAGAGGACATGAAGGTAGTTGGTGTGAGAGAAGAGGATGCAGAAGACAGGGTTAGATAGAGGCAATTGATTCACTGTGGTGACCCCTGAAGGGAAAAGCTGAAAGGAAAAGAAGAAGATGTCATGGCTCCTCCCTCTCCTGCTCCGCACTCCGGCTGATGAGAGCAGCTGGGCAGAAACACAGCAGGTGCAAATCTGCGATCAGTGGCAGCATAAAGCCAGGCTCTCCCCACAAGCTCGTTGCTGGATCATTGCCTGCGGTCCCTTGACAAAGCCACATCAGTCTGCTCAGGATCAGATCTCCACCAAACCCCCGGAATCCCTCGTTGGCTTCGATGCCCTCTCAACGCTGGAATCCCTCGTTTGTTTCATCTCCCCCTTCCGACCCTGGAACCTCTCCTCTGTTTCGCCTTCGTCTCTGCCTTGGACTACCCCTGTCTGCTCTGTTGCCCTCTACCCCATTACCCCGGCCACATCGCCGCCACTGGCTTCATCAGCTCAGCCTCTGCCTCATCTCCCGATTCTCCCCCGGACACTGCTAGTCACCTCTCCCTGTTTTAGTTTAGTTAAACCCCCACCGCATCCGTAGCACTGTCCCCATTAGTTTCAGTTTAGTTTCCACCACGGCCGTCTGGTCCGCCCTTAGTTTCAGTCTTAGTTTTCCCCCCTGTTCTGTTTAATTCTCTGTGCCTCCCATGTGGAGTGATTTTATGTTATTATTAAAACTCATTTCTAATTCACCCGCCTGCCTGTCTGTTGCCTGCTGCATGGGTTCACCTGCCTAGTTCCGTGACAGAAGAAGAAAAACTTAACATTTCTGAAAAAAAGAAAAAACAGTTCCCTCAGATCATAGCTGAACCTAAGATCAGTTTAAAAGTTCATTCATTAATATGCAAATTAAAAGATATCTACTATTGACTCGGATGAAATTGACAAAATACAAAAATATACTCAAGGTACATTTTTAAGTGTTTTGATGATCTGTCTCTCTTCTATCGTTAATTGCCTTTCTTTGCCATTTGTATAGCAACACACTACTTTCTGCAGTGCAATACTGTTCAAACTAGAAAAGCACTCAGAGAGCGCAGTACTCCACGAAGGCTGCTCAGTTGATGTATCATTTCCGACGGATGAAATGTTTAACAAAAAAATGACCTTGCGCTGAGCACAGGCATGTGTTATGCATGTGCATGTTATGTATGGATACCAAATTGCGTATACATTACGCTTTTAAAGGTCTGTTGATCAGTTCATCACTTTTGGCAAGCCTTTGTTTTGCTGCTGTTAAAATGATCATCCTCTCCATGTTTTTTTTGAAGGCGTATTTTTAACGTTTCAGGCTTTTATTTTGTATCCATTCCAGCGGCACAGGAAGTGTTTATCTCAGAAGCAGTTTCTTGACGTGATGAATATGCTGTAAATTCACATAAAGATGAAAGAAAACGGTTTCACGCTGTTGCTGTCTAGCAAAGGATGTGTACAAACTTAGAAGCACCTAGCTGGAATGGGAACAAGCTTTTACAGTAAAGAAATGAGTGAAGGACAGAAAGGTGAATTTGAGTTCAAAATAAAATCTAAATAAAGTCTAAATAAAACAAAAGCAGGGCTACAAACTAAACATGGGCAATGAACAGAAACAGGTCACGACCAGGCCTAGAACTAAACAAAAACAGAATGACTCACAGCATAAAAGTCCAGGGATCGGGAATCGAGGCGATGACAGAGTTCCGGAGCTGGGTTGGGCAGGACAGGGCAGGGAACCGGGCAGGTGACTGCGTGAGCGCAGCGGGGACAGAAGGCTGTAGAGCCACGGTGGGGACAGTGTTACGTCGTGGGGTCGGGCGGGATGGAAGAGACGGGGAAATCCAGAGTGGGGGGGGAGACCGGAGCAGAGTGGCTGGTGGAGTGCCAGCACTTGCAGCCGAAACAGAGCAAACCAGACAGATGCATCTCCGGTAATGGCCCAGCACCGAGTAGTCGGGAGAGCCAGGTTTTAAGAGACGCTGATTGTAGATTAGGAGCGGCTGTGCTCGTCCGCAGCCGCTCCCAATCAGACAAAGCTGTCAGCTGGCCAGGAGCGCAGCACAGAGGAGGGAGGGGCCATGACATTGCAGCTGGAAACACACCGCAACCGGACCAGCGTGCCACATGTGGTGCATGCAAATTTCAGATTTACAGTTGCCATGCGGGAAAATCGCATCTCGCGGACACATGGCTTCAGGTTGACGGCTTTGTGAAACACCAGGAGCTTCACCATTGTCTGGCTGCGATTTGGTACATTGCATGACCTAAATTTGTAGCGGGCAGCAGGAACTTATGGGACTCAGAAACTCCCCACAGTTTAATAATTTGTTCGTTGTATCATTTCCAACTAATAAATCACAGTCAGTTTATGGTAGTATCAGAATGCTGTGATTGTCAGCAGGTAATTGACATAGTTTTCCCGTCAAAGTTACAGCGACACCGTGGCGGCAGCTAGATCTGGCTTTGGGAAATCCTTAACAAAGCCGCGGATCCAGACTATAAGCCGCATCATTGTGAAAATTTAATCAATTGGTCCTTGTGTCATTTTTGACCTTCCCTGAAAATTTCATCCAAATCTGTCGGTCCATTTTTGAGTAATGTTTCACACAGACAGACAGATTCCCAGACAAAGGCACGGTGATCGTCACCTAACTCCACTATTCCTTGGTGGAGTAATAATGCTCTCAAAGGTATAGTGCCCCCGTGTGTTCCAACACTACTTTTATGCAGACAGAGGAGGTTGTAAGCAATCAAGAAAAGTTAGGACATCTGTAGGATTTGGTAGCACCAACTTTCAAAGCTTGATCTACCTCCATTGCTGCAGAACAGCGTTAAGTTGTTCACCCATTTCTTGTTCCCTGAAAAGGCCTCTTTGTATAATTCTGAAATGTACATTGTTTTTCAGTTTTGGATAAACTTACCTTTTTTTTAACCTGTGACAGTTCACCACTTACCTTTATACCATTTCAAGCTATTTATGTGACTTGAACAACTTGAATTTCAATTTTAAAAAATTAAAATTTGGGTGTTCTCGAACTTTTGACCATTAGTCTCCATCTTCCTTATTTGTCACTGAAAAGTTACATCACATACTATGCATTTATATGATATTGAACAAGAAAATTTTCATCTTGTGAATAACAGCTCTCTAGTGGCCATATAAATTATATTATGTTCAAAAGAGGAGAAAAGTGATATTTTGGGAGGATAGCTAGAAACAGACGTCAGCATGGATGGGTGAATCAAAAAACTTTGGACTTGGGAAACCACAGTTTGTTTTAAACATCACACACCTAGTCTGCATTGTTTATAATTGTAACCATAATGACAAATATACTAAAACGTTATTGAGCAATTTTATATGAACCTAAGTTTAAACCAAGCCAAAATTATTTATACTATTGGGGCGGCATGGCTCAGTGAGTAGAGTGGCCGTCTTGTAACGGGAAGGTTGCCGGTTCGATCCTCGGCCCGTTGTGCTCATGTCGAGGTGTCCCTGAGCAAGACACCTAACCCCTAATTGCTCCTGGTGGGTCATGGTTAGCGCCTTACATGGCAGCTTCTGCCATCAGTGTGTGAATGGGTGAATGTGACATATCATATAAAGCGCTTTGGATAAAAGTGCTATATAAATACAACCATTTACCATTTGGTGCATCATAAGGTGACACCGACAAAAATTTGGTCAGCTTTGACATGGTCCAGCATATTTGGCATATATGTAGCCAGGACTATCACAATGAATACATAGTCTTGACAGTGAAACACAGAGCTGGGAGTGTGATGATGTGGGGATGTAACAAAATACTGGTTGACAAGATAATTCCCAGTCTGCAGAAGTTTAGCAAAGAGGAACATTTATTCTTTTTCAATCCAGACTACACTGCCAAAATTGCACAACAGTTTTTTAACAAAGAATTACGAAACAGTCAAACTGTGACCTGGACAAGTGTGTTGTCTGACTTCAATCAAGCAGAACACATTTGGGGTATTTTAAAGAGAAAAGCAAAGCAACACATTCTCTTCAACAGACAGTAGCTGAAAAAAGTCCCTGCAGAATGCAAGAAGATTGCCCCAGAAATGTGTGTACTATAATAGTCAACTTAGAAGTAATGCAATTACTGAGACGTGACAACATTTTGATTCATTTAGCATTTAGCTAATGTTGCACAGGGTTGCATACATTATTTTAAACTTTAAACAGTAATCTTTACTTGGACATGGTCTTCAAATGGGCTGCTTTGCTGTTTTAAGTCATCATTGTCATTGCTTTTATCTCACTGTATCACTTATGATACAGAAAGATGTGGGATTAACTGGGATACTTTATTTACAAGACTAAATAAAATGTAGGTGTGAGAGTTCTCTGAGCCGCTTAGTGTATTTAAATTTCTTCAGCAATACATAAGTAGAAGAAAGTGAAATTTTTTGCAAAAATAAAATCACGACTTCTATATTCATATACTATATGGTTATGTGTCTGTCAGCAAAAAAAAATCATATGATGATTATATGCTATAACATATATATCCTGACTACTGTAGAAATGTTTAAATTTGTAAGCTTGGCCTTCAAAAGTAAAGCATTTAAGTATTCTTCAAGCAAAAAAACATGTTTAAACAGATGTGTTTCACTAGAGGTTCAAAGACAAATGACTGATCTTAGCAAGACAGGATTTAGTAGCAGGTTATGGTCTGGATCTAATTGACTGTTGTAAAACAGAGTCTGCTTAGTGTGCGACAAGTGCTGCAGGCAGCAGTAGCATCCTATAACTTACTGACTGCTGGTACTTAATATATAATGCAATATGCTACACTATGTCATTTGTCATTTGAAGTGAGACACAGATTATGGCTCAGGGCAGTGCATCTGTCCTAGAGGCTGCTGGGAAATGGACTAAAAGCTCCTCCAGCTGAGCTGAGCCAATCACATGCTGAACCCTGGATCACCCTCACTCCTCCTCTTGAGCACTTTAGCCTCTCTCTCTCTCTCTCTCTCTCTCTCTCTCTCTCTCTCTCTCTCTCTCTCTCTCTCTCACACACACACACACACAAACATTTGTGTTACTTTTAGCTGGTTTTCTTGCCATTTTCATCCCTTTCTCTAGCTCAGTCACGCTCGCGCGCACACACACACACACACACACACACACACACACACACACACACACACACACACACACACACACACACACACACACACACGGAGAGAGTAAACTCTTCTCTGCTGGTTTATCCCTCTATAGAGGAGTGAGTATTTTCCTTTCTTCTTCACTTGTCAGTACAGAGAGCAGCAGCAGTGCCTGCCTGGCTCAGCCCACAGTTCCTTACTGGTCTCTGTAGCATCTCCTTTCTACAGGCTGTCTAATCCTGGTGGGAGTCTAAATGAACCATATTGACACCCTACTGGGGGCAGTCTTGTTGGTTTGACAAATCCTCCTTGGCATTTATCAATCAAGTCGTCCTCAGTAAACTTAAGGACCTCTAAGCCCAGCCTCCACCCCTCAGGAGAGGCAGAGCATTTAGTGTGGCTAAAAACACGATTCAATTTGTGCTAGGCATTACTGCCACTCCCCTTTGTAACAATTTATGCGCACGTGCCACAAATTAAAATGAGGGGGAGGTTAGGGAATTGTCAGCCTTCAAATGGCTGACATAAGTTACAAGCAAAATTTTAATTAGCCAGGAGGAGTGGGGTGATAATTCAGAGGGGCCCTAGTCTGTCAGGGGGCTTGTCTACATTGTGTTCCTCCTTTCAGCAGGCATCTGGAGACTCCAGTGGGGCCCCAAAAAAGGTCTACTGAGGATAAAACTACTTGTGACACACAATGAAATGTAGGGACCTCCTCCACATTAACACCCTCAACTAAAGTGATATTCATACTGAGGGTGCTTGTGTGGGACTGCTGACTTCACATTATGTTTTTGCCCATTAACAACAGTCTCACATACTCAAAATTGTTATTTTTTATTTTCAAAAGCATTGCACATTACTGCAATATATAGATTTTTGTGTCTGTATGTTGTCTATCCACCAGGCATTATTAGCTTTGACTTTAGGACAATATAAAATCACATCTGTGGAGACTTACAACTTGTTGTAGCACACAGAAATGATTGGACTTTAAATACAGTAATCATTATAGATTACCTAACCGAGTAGATATGAAGTTTGTCATTGCATTGTGTAATATAATAATACATAGTTTTAAAAAATTGAAAAAAAGAAAAGAAAAGCACTTGTTGCCTTTAAAGTTGGCAAACTTAGCATGAGATTTAAAATATCCACACCATAAAAAATAAGAAACTACAGATGCAATTTTCCCTTCATTCGATATATTCAACATATACTTCTACTGTAATATTTTCCAGTTCTGAGATTTCTGACGCTGACAGAGTCTCCTCACAGCAGTTGATGTTGTGATGCGTCTGCTGCTGTAACTCTGGAAAACATGAATGTGGCCTCTAATCTGAGCTGCTGTTAATTGTTGATTTGTGAGGCTGCTAACTCTAACAAACTGCTCTGCAGCAGAGGGAAGTCTTGACCCATCTTTTGTGGGCTGGTCCTCATGAGAGCCAATCTTCAAGTAGTTATGGACTGTCATTTCTCTTTACACAGCTGAGCACTAAATGGCATGATATGGATTGCTGTAGTGAGTCGAGCTGTTTGCTGTATACTAACACAACACTGGCACAACATAAACAAAAAAATGCAAACAAACACCAGTTATCTTTTGGCCAAGGTCATCTGGTTTTACCATTCCAGGTGACAACTTTGTGAGGCGGGGGTAACATATTGCCAGTAGTATGCAAAGATGTCGTTAAGGCAAAGAGGCCCAGAACTTTTTGAGGTACCTTCATACGTATGAGACAGGACACAGTTAATGATACCTAATGTCCTTAGTTTCATTTTTTGGGCCAGAATAATGTCTGTCCCTTTCTGCATCCAATGTAATAAAATTGTAAACTCATTCCAAGCAACAACAATGATTCTTTCAAAGTATGTTTGCCCTTGCCTAATTATTTTTTTAAAGCAATATCTCTATCTTAATATATATATCAATGAAACTGATGAAGTTGAAATACACCCCACCCCCAAACAACGAAGCAGATAAACAGCCACATTGTGTTCTTTTGTTTGTGATATGCTAATATTTCTGCTGCCGTTGTCTACATTTTTCTGCATTTCTTCTCTGAGCTTCATTCTGATTTGCTGCAGCTCTTCCACAATAAAGGCCATCTCTGTCACGAAGCATTTCAGGAAGTCTGTGTCACCACAGCAGAAAGTAATGAGGATCATTAATATTTCAGAGTCTGCCACGCCTTCCCGACTGTTATCCAATCTCAGCTCCTGCTCCACATTGCACTTTATGTTGCCATTATTTATTTACTGATAAAATAGGTGGCAGGGTAAACACCCTGCTGGGGGAGGCTGGACAAGAGGGGAGTGCTGCCTGGGTGGAGCTGGCAGTTGTAAGGAGGGGGAGGATGGAGGGGTATTAGAGATCTGCCCTCTGCCCTCACTGCTGGCTATTTGGGGTGGGGGTGTGTGAAGGAGGAGCTTAACCACAACATTCAGTCAAGCAGAAATGTCGTTTCATGTCTTTTTGGCTGTGTACAGTAAGACAGTGTTTGAATTGGAAAATCTGTCAGGATCGCACAGCTACAGTCCGCTGACAACCACATCTAGTTAGTGTTCTCGCACATTTAAATTTTATAAATTACTTATAATTAACATGACTAATGTTTTCAAAACTGGTGGGAATAAACACTTGCATATGCTTAAAAAGACCTTTAAAAAAAACTAATCAGCAACATAAGTCATGTGAAATTTATTTAAAAATCTTCAGGACATCCTGAGTCTATTTCACCTAAAATGCATGAAACCAATTCAAGAATGACTGATCTGGCCATTTCCTCACAAAACACATCAAGCGCTAAGCTTAGGTAACCTTGGTATAGACACAAAATGGAGAAACCAATGTTCAGTCATAGGTCAGGGGAGACAAACAGGCGTCTTTTGTATCAAAGTCACACAAGCTTGTATTCACATCGATCAAGAGAGAAAGACTGATCTCTACAAACTGATCGAAATCATTTAAACTGACAGCATACTTGAAATAATAAACATATGCCAGCATATTCTTAATCAGTGTCTAAAAGACAAATTTAACCCCCTTTTAATCAGTGTTGTAAAATGTTCTATATATCTCTACATTATTCCTTGAGTGGGCCTCAGCAAATGTAAGGACTAATGTTTGTCTTTTGCCAGACTTACCTTGTTAGAAAAGTGCAAACTGTTTTGAGAGGAGTTGACTGAGTCATCTTCATGAGAGTCTTGCACTGATGAGTTGTTTTGTGTGAAAATCAAACCTAGAAGACAAAGAGGGAGAAAAAAAAAGGCATGGAGAAGAGGACCAGATGAGGTCTTGTTAGCTTGCAGTGTGAGTTGCCCTGAGATAATTTACGATGAGATAGTTTGTGGTGTATAAATCAAGCAGAATTTAATGAATTCAGTTGATCCAATGGGAATATCATAAAAAAAACACAGAATTTGACAGAAATGGGCACTACCATGATATGCTGATGACATTATTAGCATCCAGTGACTTGTTGGTGGTGGTGTTGGGGGGGACTGCACAGTGAAGCAGTGGTTAGCACTTTCGCCTTGTAGCAAGAAGATACCCGGTTCAAATCCCGGGGTGGGCCTGGGATCTTTCTGCATGGAGTTTGCATGTTCTCCCTGTGCATGCGTGGGTTTTCTCCGGGTACTCCAGCTTCCTCCCACAGTCCAAAAATATGCTGAGGTTAATTGGTTACTCTAAATTGCCCGTAGGTGTGAATTTGAGTGTGATTGTTTGTCTGTATATGTAGCCCTGTGACAGACTGGTGACCTGTCCAGGGTGTCCCCTGCCTTCGCCCGAGTCAGCTGGGATAGACTCCAGCACCCCCCGCGACCCTAGTGAGGATAAAGCGGTGTATAGAGAATGGATGACTTGGTGGGATGACACTATACTGATGTCTTGCCTCCTGCCCAGGCCAAATTTGAGCTGTCCCGGTGTTAATCTCTCACACACTCACTGTACACGTAACGTTTTATTTCCAAAAATGATCAGTAACTCTCATGTTTGACAAGTTAAACAATATTATCAACGTCACCATAGATTTGTTGTTCTGTTATTGTGTGTTGGACAGGAAATGGGATGTCGATAAAATTACATTGTCAGTTCAAGGCAGCATTGCCCATTTCTGAGAAATTTCCATTTAACCTATAAGAAGTTGTCATGTCATATACCCGCATACCCGCATTCTGAATGAGATTGTTTACATGGACATTTTTTTGTGTTTAATTATATAAACATCATATTGTGATTTTTGAAATCTGAATCATACCTTATACTTGCTTTGAGAAATTCTGACTATGTTGCCTGGAGTCCTGTGAAAGAAAGTTGGTACTGTTGCATGTATATATCTTATCAAGGTTTCTTAATACAGTCTACTTGCACAGACGCTACATTAGTCAAGTCATGTCACAGAAACCGTGGCAAAGAGCAGTGAAAGCATTTCATTTTCAGAGTGATGAAGAGAGGAAATCTGTTACATTCAATTTAAATACACTTGACCATTTAGATAGGAGAAGACGGGTTACAAGGTGCTATTTTCTAGGTACATATAGTGAAATAGGAATAAGTCAGTTGAGGCAAGAGGTATATCAGGTAAACCATTTTAAAGCTGCTACTTTGTACTTCCCTGCACAAATAACATGTTGCAACCAGCTTATTGTATTTATCATTTATTTGTTTCTGACTATATCCTCATTGCCATTTTACTTTGCTGCATGAATTCATGGGGATAACATTTTTTCTTGCTGACTTGATTTAAAAAAGACCTAAACTTGCTACTAGATATACTTTCATTACATTTTTAGGCACTAATGAAGCAAAACACAAAGCCCACACACAAACAAAACTCTTTAGTTTTGATGATTCAGTACATCCATAGCACATGTACTTTATGAATGCAACTTTCTTTGTAATTTTTTCAATGCTATCTAACTTTATTTGCTGCAGGATTCTGGAACCTCTTTGCTTCTTTCATATTCTGAAAGAGAACTATCAGCTGTGGTTTTAAGCTTTTATCAATAAAATAATTCTCTGTCACTTATGAGGGAAGATATAGGTCACTTGAAACTGAAGTGGAAGTAGTATTAAAGCTTGTTACAGTCAGTAAGTGCATTACTGCATTTCAGCATGTTTGTGTCATCAGAACACACATTTTCATTTGTCTCATCTGTACAGTGGCAGCTGCTGGGGCAGCAGATAATTTGATCATGACCCTTGTTATCTGACTACGGCAAGCTGCCACCAAAAGATTTTCTACTTTGAATGAACACAAATTACCTATCTTAACCTAAATGCATAACTGTCTCTGGTTATCTTAATTCAAAATAAATCACATACTTTTGTCCATGTTTTAAAACGATATTGCTACATAAATGAAAGTTCAACAAAGTAAAATTGGCTACATTTCCATAAATTTCCCTAATGGAGTAATCCCTCTCAGACAAAGAACAAAATTTGCAGGATATTGTTGCATGCCTGCCTTTCATCCTACGCTCCCTGATTTTCATATAAAAGTCTTTTTTGGAGGCACTCAGTGACTTTGCAGACAATACAATGGTAGTCAAGTGCAAGACTGACTATGGATATCCATTTATGGTTTGATTTAGAGCAGCACTTGTAAAACAATAAAATATTCATCATTAGTATACAAGCAACCTGACTGAAAGGAAAATCTGATAAATTGTACTGTATGTAAGATATTCATGTTTGTCAGCTGCTGTGGCTCTCGCTTTGTTTGCGATATTTAACATTGTCAAATATTTGCAAGAAGAAAGAGTTTGTTGCCAAGTAGTGCATAATGATTAGATTATTTTTTTGTAATACCATGATTGTCACCCTGTTGTCCTAAAAAACAAAAAAGGTATGAAAACATCCTATGAAAATTAATTATTCCATGTAGCAATGCAGAATAAACCTTTCATTTTTCAAACATAATTAAAATTAGGCTTACTAAGATTTCGGTTTCTTTTAAATTGCATCATAAATTTAGTCTTAATGTAAGGTTAAAAACATAGCCAAAGTTTCACAGTTTCAGTTTGAACAAATTCAGTCATATATTTTGTTAAGGTCAAGTCAATAATCAACATGCTGCTATTAACAAGTGGCCTTATTTAAAATTTCATTACCATGTGGTAAGGGAACTGAGAAAGGTGTGATTAAGAACCAGGTGCTAGATCGGTGCTAGTTCAGTGCTGGTTCAAATTGGTTTAAATCTCGTGCCTCCTAAAAACCTGTTTGCTTTTCCACTGGCAAGGAGCCAAGTTAGCAACAAGTCCTCAAATTCATACGACCACATCGTTCTTTTGTAACGTGCACCGGAATACGACCCATGAGAGCGTATTAACGTTAGCGCCCCTACGGGGAAAAGGAACGCATTACAGGATTTAATTCGAGAAACAGCTTTTCCCTCGTGAAACGGCTTTTTCCTCACTTTCCCAGCACGGGTTTAGGGTTATGGTTATGGTTAGGGTTAGGGATCGGGATAGGGATAGTGTTAGACAAATTTTTGTTCATGGTGACATTTCACCTGCGACACCGGAGTGTCGATATTTACTCAACCGCCAGAGGTCGCATAGTCAAAACGTAACACTGGGTCGTAATACGGGCGTGTACAGACGACCTATGTGGTCGTTTTTCGTTTGAGGACCGGCTGCAAGTTAGTTGTATCACTGTGTAGCCGTTCAACAGTGTTTGCGCATCGTAACCATGTGCTGTTCCTGACTTTGCAAGCCTGCATTGCAATCCAGAAGCAAATAATCAAACTGTTAGTAGCTACCTGTCTACATCGTAGTCACAGGCAATGGCAACTTGTGAGAAGACAGGTAGTTGTCAAAGACATTTAGATTCTTAACAGTGAATGTGTTAGTGTTAGCTTGGCTACTCATCTTCGATTACATAGCGGTCAAACAAACACAATAATTTGATGATAATATCTGTATTTACCTTTATAGATGGTCTTAAGGCTAAGTGCGAGGCAGAAGGCAGCTGTTGCCGGGGCACATCTGCGATCATACTACTAGTGGGACACACCTGTTCCGGATTTCAGCTGGAGGCTGCTGTTCTATCCAAATTGTCATGAAACATTGATATTTTTTAATTGTGATATACTCACTACTGTTGTTAGCTTTTGTTTCAATAAATAGTTTGAGATGAGGAAATCACTATTGCATGCTTCCACTTAAATGCCCTACTTTCATGATATATCACTATAGCATTAACTTTTTACATTTTCCATAAATGTCATCCGAAAGTTGAATAACTTTTTGTGAGTAGTGTATATTGACCCATCAAGTAAGCACACTTCAATACTATATCTGTTGCAATTGTGCAGTTTATCTATCTAGCTTGGTGTGACAGCAAAAAAAAAGAGCAAATGCTGCTGATACTGATAATCTGGTTGAAAAGCGCAACTGATTATTTATAAAAATCTGCGTGCAAAGAAGTGTGCACTGAACTCAGGTAAAATCAGGTATCTGGTGGTATCGTATGGCATCTTCCACTCAGTTTCGAAAAGCATTCCTCTGAACTCTCCAGATACTGCAGCAGATCCACAGCAGCATTCCACTTCCTTTGTCCTGCATAAAGCACCCTAAAAAGTATTAGATGTTAGTAATTATTTTCTATATTCATAAAAACAGTTAAGGTAAATGTTGTATTATGTGATTTGAGGATCTGTTAGAAAGTGTTACAAAAAATAGCTGTAATAATTTTCAATTGTGCTACATGCCTTGTTTTAATTGAAGCACAACTAAAAACTACCAAAAAAATTGTGCAGAAGAAATCAATGCATTGGATTTCCACATCTTCAAAGCTGAAACTTTGAGAACAATCAGCATTTTACCATGAAATTATGAACATAGATGCACATTACAAGTACTCTTTACTTCACTGTTAATTTCATAGTTTGAATCAGTTTTTTAGACTTGTATTAATTATACGAAGCATAATCAATGCATAATTAAAATGTATTAGCAAAGAGCTTGTTGGTTCTTCAAGGAAAATTTCAATGATTGCCATATAGTTCAGTAATATGATTCAATGGGCCATTGTGCAACAACATGGGAAGTTGTGAATACAGGTCTTGTAATAAAATATTGCTGCTATTTTTTTCAGATTTCTTTATTTACTTCCCGGCTTGGTCTCTGTTTACAACTTTTGCCAACCGTGCGCATGCCCACTGTTTTTTCTTCTGTTTGCGTGTGTTTCCGTAATATCATTACAGCGCCCCTAGAGGTCTGGCATGTGTTTAACAGCATTTCCATCCCTATCGAGTGCATTCATGTAGACCCACACATTTTCTGAGACGCCTTCGTCTTTATGGCGATCGTTTTTGAAACTGTTAAGCGTTTTGTCTTCGTGTGGATGGGGCCTAAGTCTCATCCTCAAGAGAGACCTGTCCTTAAATAAGGAGTGAGTACACTCTAAAAGAACAGACATGCTAGGATCATGTTGATATTACATTTACTGTTTGTCATAGTTTTTCAGTCATTTTTGCTAAGGTTAGTTAAGATTACTCCTTTAAGGAAAAAAGATGAAGTAACCTTATTTCACTGTATTTAATTATTGATAAGTAGGAAACTTGAGTTGTTTGCTGCCTTTTGCCCCCAGTGCAAGGTATTCCTTGGTATGTTTCTGCAATTGTCTGCACTTTTTCCTTCAAATGAACAGAAATACAAACATTTGTTTTAATTCGAATTAAACAAATAATTACCTAAAGCAAATACTGAAAGGTTGACAGTTAAAGCATGACGAGGACACATCACAGTCAATGAAATATGATGAAACATTACCCTCGGATGAGCAGAAGACTCCGTGGCTATAAAAAGAGGGAGGATCTGATTATGTATTCTCTGGGGATGCTGGAAGTGGGGAGGTACTGGTTAACTAGATTGGGGTAGCAGTCGGGAGGGAGGGGGCAGGAGTCCAGCTGGAAATGAAACAGATATATGCCTACAAAATAACAGGTGCCCCCTCCTCAACCTCAGCTGGTGCCACCATGAACCCTGAACCCTGACTTGACCTTGTCTATAAAGGCCTCTCTTTCTGTTTCAACCTATAGGTCTCTCACCCCTCCCACTTTATTTTCCTCCCGCTGTTGCTCAGCTTCCTCTCAGCAAGTCTTCCTCAAAGAGCTGAGCAGCACTTCAGGGCAACAGAGAGTCAGAAAGGGAAGAGAGGAGGCACAAATGTTACTGTACTTGCTGTGGCGGAAACAATTTGAAAATGAATAATGCTTTTTGAATCCCTTGAGGCACTTACGTCTTTCTCACTTTCCCTCTCTCTCTGCCTCTCTCTATTTGTGAGGGAGGTGTGGGGTGAGGCTGAATTAGCATAAAGGAACAAGCACAACAACAGCTGACTCTGAAAGAGCTAACCAGTGGGTGGATTAAGTATGTCATTGAATGTGGTTCTGTTGTAAATGATGGGGTGGGGTGGGACTTCATTCCCATCTGGTCTTTTTAAAGAATACCTTGTGGTAATTACCCCCCAGACAGCATTGTGGAGCACCCAGGCCGTCCGGCCAGGTGCCTGAAAGCCCTGCTGCGTCCGGCCATTCACTGGCACTGCACGCTGCCCCACAAAAAATGGACCCAAGGTCACCACCTGATTTTGTAAATTTCCACTACGAGGTTTTAAATAAATACAAACCCAAATCCTAAAGCATAATCCTAGCATGATTAGAACCAACCATTTCAACATCTCAGTCCTCTTGTTGCCCACAAATATGTTTAAACTGGTGAGAGTTTATTTTTTTTAAAAAGCAGGTGAACTCAAACAAACATTTATACTAAAACTCACTGCACAAGTGTTGCAACAGCGAATATTCAAGATTTGACAGTAGACAAAAGAGTTTCCCTTGTAGCTCCTGGGAGAGTTCTTCTGAGTTAGCTGACTTTGTCTGGCTGCCCTCATTCAGAAAGGAAAGTGTGTGCTCACCACTCTTGACCCTCTCAAGGGACAAGACAAGTCCAGAGACTGGCTCTGAGAAATCTCTTAAGGGGGGTTGTTCTGGTTCTTTTTTTCACTTCTATTTCGACAACTGCTGCTTATGGACAAGACAGAGAATTGATTTTATCTGCAATATGGCTAGGGACAGAGTTCCTTTCTTCACAGCTACTCTATGTTGCCTTTGGAAGCTGCGAGGGAAAAATTGACATTTGGAGGTTATCTAAGTCGATGTGTATGCTCCTCTAAATATTGATATAATATATAGATGCTAATAGGCATATTTTGTTTAGTATAAATATATACAAGTGTATTGTATTACTGGATAGATAGAGCAAAAACCATTGAATAGGAAGTCTGTAAAAAAGTTTTGACTAGCAGTGTTTGTATATATATATATATATATATATATATATATATATGGGACTTTAACGCGTTGATTTCGAATAATTAATTACTACAGAAGAAATAACGTGTTTAATAAATTTACGCATTAAATCGCAACTTTCTCAGTTCCCTAATTTGTGGCACACTGGTAACACTGATGAACACTCCAGCCCAGTAGGTGGTGGTGTGAACAGTGAAGGAAGATGAGACTCTTGTTGCTGTTAGCACCAGAGCTAACATTAGCTACGACAGTTCTGCTAACGGGTAATGGTGTAATCATCCCATAATAAACCACTCTAGAAAACACTGAAAGGGCTTTAGTTTACAAAAAGTCGTAAAATGTTGAATACAATCACTATAATTGCACTTTGAGTTTGCAGTAATCTGTGAATGTAGCAGACGGATGAAAAATGCAGATAAATAGAAATAAAACAAGCATTTTTGTGGTTTAAGTTGTTACACTGCCAAAGAGGCAGCGCCTGGGCAGAGTAATAAGTTAAACCACAAAAATGTTTGTCTTTTAATAACTTAATTATAAACTTTTAGTTTATGAAAAACATTTTTGTTTATAAATACAAATTTAGATTCCTAAAATAAAGAATCATCAAAATGACACCACAGAAACTATGAAAACAGAATGAATCTATGGATTTTCAACTTTCTGAAGGTCCTTGAATGGCTTATGCTTTTGTTATAGCCATACAGTGGAAAAAACAAAAAACAAATTCAGGCTTTAAATCATCCAAATCACTTTTTTTCTGTATGTTCCATTTTAAAATGTTATCATTTTTATCAATTTTAACGTATATGTCTATTCATTGATTCAACCGTCAGCCGAAATTTATTTGAATTAAAAAATAATTACTTATTGTGTCAAATATTGCTGTTAGACAAAAATGTAAATTGTGATTAATTAATTACAAAGCCTGTAATTAATTAGATACATTTTTAATCGCGTAACCATTAAAATATAAAATTGTATAGACAGACAGACAGACAGACAGATAGATAGATAGATAGATAGATAGATAGATAGATAGATAGATAGATAGGCAATGAGGACACACCTTCTCATTTAATGTTTTTTCTTTCTTTTCATGACTATTTACATTGTAAACTTTCACAGAAGGCATCAAAACTATGAATGAACATATGTAGAATTATGTAGTCACAAGGAAGTCACCTGAAATGGTTTTCCAACAGTCTTTACAGAGTTCCCAAAGATGCTGAACATTTGTTGGGCCTTTTGCCTTCACTCTGCAGTCCATCTCATCCCAAACCACCTGAATTGGGTTTAGATCAGGTGACTGTGAAAGCCAGGTTGTCCTACATAGCATAAATAGTCCTTACACAGGCTGGAGGTGTGTTTGGGATCATTGTCCTGTTGAAAAATATGTGATGGTCCTATTAAGGGTAAACTGGATGGGATGGCATTTCGCTGCAGGATGCTGTGGTAGGCATGCTGGTTCAGTGTCCCTTCAATTTTGAAAATATCCCAAACCATGTCACCAGCAAAGCACCCCCCACACCATCACACCTCCTCCTCCATGCTCCATGGTGGGAACCATGCATGTAGGGCTGCAACCCGGTCTCACGGGGATTCGTGAAACTGTCACGTAAGTTTTAGTTTCGGTTTCGAGCGCACCAACATGATTTCGTCATGTTTTTCGTGCCGCTCACCACGAAATGTTTTTCGCTGTGGTAATCACATCTGAAAGTGGTTTATACCGGCGGATTCATGACGATCTAAGCTGTCCATCAGCATATACTGCTTGTGTGTTTCCCGTTAGGGATCGGGAGACATATTAATAGGAGAATAACGGGTGGGTTTCACCGTTATGGCCTCTCTGGTGGGATCTGGCCCCCATATGGCTTTACGGCTATGGGGCGGCGGGGTGCACCATCATCCGTGTCGCTGTGGCTGGGGGTCCCCGGGGCCGGGGGTCCGGGGCCTGTGGGGGTTCTCCTGCGTGTCCTGCTGGTCCCGGCTGGTGCGGTGACCCTTGTTGGGCTGCGGGATCTGGACTGGCTGTCCTGGTGGGTGCTGTGGCTTTGGCGCGGGCTGGTTGTGTGTGGTGCCTCTATCCTGGTGGGGGGGTTGGTTCGTGTCGCGGGATGTGGGGGCCTTGGGTGTGCTGTGCTCGCCCGGGGGCTGGTGCGGGTGGGTATGCGGGGTGCCCCCCCCATTGGCGTTGCCGGGCCCCACTGCTCTGTCCATTTTTGCCCTCTGGACTCGCATTGGGTCCCGGCTCCGGTTCCCTCCGGCCGGCCTCCGGTGGCGGCCTGCCCCGGTGTTGGGCTGGTTGCCGTCCCTTCGGCGGGGCGCTCTGCCCCTGTGTCTGGCTTCCCGGCTGCTTGGGGCCGTCGGCCCCCCTTGGGGGTGGGGGGTGGGTGGGGTGTGGGTGGGTGGGGTGGTGGGGTGTGGGGGTTTGGTGGGGGCTGGGGCGGGCGGGGTTGGGGTTTGGGTGGCGGGTGGGTCCGCTTGCCCCGGGCTGCCTGGGCCGGTTCCGGCGTGCTGGGGGTGTTGGTAGCTTCGCCCTCTTGTCTTCGGGGTCCGTGTGGTACATGGTGGCCCCGGTTGCTCTCTGGGGGCGCTGCCCCGTGGCTCCTCGGCCTGTGGGGGGGTGCCCTGTCGGCTTGGCACTGCACTGCTGTGATGGCTGTTCTGGGCTTCGGGGTCTTTCACACTTGCATGTGCATGTTTGCTCAGGTCCCACCAGCTCCTGTCGAGTTCCGCTGTTGAGCAGTGATGGGACCCGCCGGAATATGCTGAGACTCTCTCCAGAGTCTAATCTCAAACTAAACCCTCTCTCCTTTTCTCTAGTATCTTCCTCTAGTATCATCTGGCCTATTCCACTCTATACTAACATGACACCCACAACTATGGTGTTTAGTACTGTCTGGCTAATTATTCTTTCATTTATTTATTTATTTATTGTTTGTTTGGTTTTCTGTTCTCTTGTGTATGTGTTTGCTTTTTTGTCTTATTGATGGGTAATTATTAGTTGGGAATAGCACAACACCTGATATTCTTCAGATGTAATAGCATTGCTTGCTAGACCCTGTCCCTGTCCATCCCCTCTCGTCCTGTCCACCCCTTTGTTTCCCCTCACATCACCACTGAGGTGTAGCACTGCCCTCCCTGGCTCTTAAACAGGGTAATGTACTAAAAAGTGTCAGCTTAGCTTTCAGGGAGGGCTGGTGATGGTCACACGCATGCACCAAATAATAAGATATTTGGCTGCAAGACTAAAATATGCATTAATCTCATAAAGTGTTGACACCCCTTTCATGGAGTTAAACAATGAGAATAAATGCAGACAAAAAAGAGAAAAAAAAAAAAAAAAAAAAAAAAACTATGAATGAACATATGTAGAATTATGTAGTCACAAGGAAGTCACCTGAAATGGTTTTCCAACAGTCTTTACAGAGTTCCCAAAGATGCTGAACATTTGTTGGGCCTTTTGCCTTCACTCTGCAGTCCATCTCATCCCAAACCACCTGAATTGGGTTTAGATCAGGTGACTGTGAAAGCCAGGTTGTCCTACATAGCATAAATAGTCCTTACACAGGCTGGAGGTGTGTTTGGGATCATTGTCCTGTTGAAAAATATGTGATGGTCCTATTAAGGGTAAACTGGATGGGATGGCATTTCGCTGCAGGATGCTGTGGTAGGCATGCTGGTTCAGTGTCCCTTCAATTTTGAAAATATCCCAAACCATGTCACCAGCAAAGCACCCCCCACACCATCACACCTCCTCCTCCATGCTCCATGGTGGGAACCATGCATGTAGGGCTGCAACCCGGTCTCACGGGGATTCGTGAAACTGTCACGTAAGTTTTAGTTTCGGTTTCGTGCGCACCAACATGATTTCGTCATGTTTTTCGTGCCGCTCACCACGAAATGTTTTTCGCTGTGGTAATCACATCTGAAAGTGGTTTATACCGGCGGATTCATGACGATCTAAGCTGTCCATCGGCGTATACTGCTTGTGTGATCGCGTTTGCGGCCGCCGGCCGCCGGACATTCTTGAAATTCCTATGCAAATTGGTAAGTGTACCACCGGCTTATGGTTAGGTTATGGTTATGGTTATGGTTATGGTTAGGGTTATGTTTAGGAACGATGTCATGCAAAATATAGCGTTGGATTCGCCACGGTTTTACATTAAAAATATAATATACACATTCTTTTGAAATACGTTCTGAGTGGCACGAAAAGTCCGCCGTTTAAAATACATTGGTGCGCATTTCGTGGTGAGCGGCACGAAAAACATGACGAAATCGTGTTGGTGCGCACGAAACCGAAACTAAAACTTACGTGACAGTTTCACGAATCCCCGTGAGATCGGGCTGCATGGAGAGACCATCCTTTCACCTTTTCTGAGTCTCACAAAGACACAGTGGGTGAACCCGAACATCACAGATTTGAACTCATCAGACCAAAGCACAGATTTCCACTGATCTAATGTCCATTCCTTTTGTTTCACGGCCCAAGCAAATCTCTTCTGCCTGTTACTTTTCCTTAGTAGTGGTCTCTTAGCTTGATTATAAAGGCCCGATTGGCACAGTCTCCTCTAAACAATTGATGTAGAGATGTGTCTGCTACTTGAGAGATGTGCCATTTATCTGGGCTCTAATCTGAGGTGCTGTTAATTTGCAATTTCTGAGGCTGGTGACTCAGATAAACGTATGCTCAGGAGCAGAGTTGAAGCATCGTAGTGCTTGATGGTTTTTGCGACTTCGTTTGGGATACATTCAGAATTTTTGCAATTTTCCAGACTGACTGACCTTCAGTTCTTAAAGTAATTATAAATTTTTGTTTCTCTTTACTTGGCTGATTAGTTCTTGCCATAATATGGATTCGATCAGTTGTCTAGAAGGGCTATCAACTGTGCACCAACCTGACTTCTTCACAACACAACTGAAAGTCCCAACCCCATTAAGAAGGCAAGAAATTCCACAAATTAACCTTGACAAGGCACACATGTGAAGTGAAACCATTTCAGGTTTCTACCTCATGAAGCTCACTGAGGGAAGGCCAAGGGTTTGCAAAGCTGTCATTAAAGCAAAGAGTGGCTACTTTGAGAAGTTTAAAAACAGGTTCAAAGTTACTTCACAATTGTTTGTTTGCTACGTAATGCTATGTATCTTTCTTCATTGTTTTGATGTCTTCAGTAAGTATCTACAATAGTAGTAGTAAAAAAAAAATGAATGAGAAACTTTTGACTAGTAACGTAAAGACACACACACACACACACACACACACACACACACACACACACACACACACACATATATTTTATGTAAATTGAAATGTTAATCTAATACCAACAACCTTTACAGTGGTTTTCACATGCAAAAGAGCCACTGATAATTGATTACTTCGAATAAAAAGAGCTCTCATTTCTTTGTAGTGTCCCTTAATCGACACTTACGCTGGTTTTGGTTATTAATCTCTCAGTTCTAAGCAAAGTATTGTTCACACAGTTTGTGATTAACAGCGATCCTAATACACACGTGGACAAAATTGTTGGTACCCCTCAGTTAAAGAAGGAAAAACCCACAATTCTCACTGAAATCACTTGAAACTCACAAAAGTAACAATAAATAAAAATTTATTGAAAATTAAATAATCAAAATCAGCCATCACTTTTGAATTGTTGATTAACATAATTATTTAAAAAAACAAACTAATGAAATAGGGCTGGACAAAAATGATGGTACCCATAACTTAATATTTTGTTGCACAACCTTTTGAGGCAATCACTGCAATTAAACGATTTCTGTATTTGTCAATGAGCGTTCTGCAGCTGTCAACAGGTATTTTGGCCCACTCCTCATGAGCAAACAGCTCCAGTTGTCTCAGGTTTGATGGGTGTCTTCTCCAAATGGCATGTTTCAGCTCCTTCCACATATGTTCAATGGGATTCAGATCTGGGCTCATAGAAGGCCACTTTAGAATAGTCCAACGCTTTTCTCTCAGCCATTCTTGGGTGTTTTTGGCTGTGTGTTTTGGATCGTTGTCCTGTTGGAAGACCCATGACCTGCGACTGAGACCAAGCTTTCTGACACTAGGCAGCACATTTCTCTCCAGAATGCCTTGATAGTCTTCAGATTTCATCGTACCTTGCACACTTTCAAGACACCCTGTGCCAGATGCAGCAAAGCAGCCCCAAAACATTACTGAGCCTCCTCCATGTTTCACCGTAGGGACAGTGTTCTTTTCTTCGTATGCTTGGTTTTTGAGTCTATGAACATAGAGTTGATGTGCCTTACCAAAAAGCTCCAGTTTGGTCTCATCTGTCCAAAGGACATTCTCCCAGAAGCTTTGTGGCTTGTCAACATGCATTTTTGCAAATTCCAGTCTGGCTTTTTTATGAGTTTTTTTCAGCAGTGGTGTCCTCCTTGGTCGTCTCCCATGAAGTCCACTTTGGCTCAAACAACGACGAATGGTGCGATCTGACACTGATGTACCTTGGCCTTGGAGTTCACCTTTAATTTCTTTGGAGGTTGCTCTGGGCTCTTTGGATACAATTCGAACGATCCGTCTCTTCAATTTGTCATCAATTTTCCTCTTGCGGCCACGTCCAGGGAGGTTGGCTACTGTCCCGTGGGTCTTGAACTTCTGAATAATATGAGCCACTGTTGTCACAGGAACTTCAAGCTGTTTAGAGATGGTCTTATAGCCTTTACCTTTAAGATGTTTGTCTATAATTTTTTTTCGGATGTCCTGGAACAATTCTCTCCTTCGCTTTCTGTTGTCCATGTTCAGTGTGGTACACACCTTTTCACCAAACAGCAGGGTGACTACTTGTCTCCCTTTAAATAGGCAGACTGACTGATTATGAGTTTGGAAACACCTGTGATGTCAATTAAATGACACACCTGAGTTAATCATGTCACTCTGGTCAAATAGTTTTCAATCTTTTATAGAGGTACCATCATTTTTGTCCAGGCCTGTTTCATTAGTTTGTTTTTTTTAAATAATTATGTTAATCAACAATTCAAAAGTGATGGCTGTTTTTGATTATTTAATTTTCAATAAATTTTTATTTATTGTTACTTTTGTGAGTTTCAAGTGATTTCAGTGAGAATTGTGGGTTTTTCCTTCTTTAACTGAGGGGTACCAACAATTTTGTCCACGTGTGTAAACAATAGGTCCTTTGCCACTGACACATAGAGAAGGTCCCAGAGCGCTCATCTCCTTTTCAGCTACATTCATGTCGCAAATGCAAAAAACATAGAGCAACCTTAATTGTGCTACACTAGGAATACAGTTAATCAACGAGGGTCTGAGGCAGCACCGGTTCCGTGTTCCTTTTTTACAAAATGGCTGCTGGAGATTTGAGTCTGTATGAATTGTACATTCACAGCTTTTTATCTTCCCATTGTTCTGTGTTTTTTTGTAACAGTCTTAGAGCAATGGTACTTCATCTCTTTGTTGTGCTGGCTGTTACAGAGCCTTGATTGACAAATTGATTTAACATTATAATAGTAACATTTCAGTTTCAGTATAATAGAGTAAAGAGCTTTGACGATTCTATTAAACTATCACTTCTTCAAGTTCAAACATTGGTTTGGGCTTCTGATTAAAATGCTTCCTGAATGAGTTCCTCAGTAAGTTTTCCTGGAACCTCCAGCTTTGTGAAACCTGAGGCAGACACAAATGACATTTAAGGAATTCTGAAAAGGAAGCGCTTTGAGCTGTTACCTTATGTAGCCTGCCCACAGCCACAGTGGAGACCCAGATAAACAGCAGAAAATAAACAGATAGGTGGATAGTGGCCATTGTTGTGCAGGTTTACAAAGGCAGTAATGGCAGCTTGTTTACTTAAGCCTGATACTGACATGAATGCTAACAGCATGGCTGTCTACAAACAGACAGGGATCGTTCTATAGGCAGCCTCCTGTGAGAAGCAGCAACACAATTGATTTTTTATCAGCAAAGACAAGTTCACAGGGGCCATCTGCTGAGAGGGAAAGGTGTCATTTATCTGTTGTGACAAAGTACAGCTACTATAACACTGTCAGTCCCCTGCTGCTCATCTTCACAACTATATGACTCAGTGGCATTTACAACATGCACACATACAGTACACATCTCTTAGCTAAAATAGCCCTTTAAAACCCACACGGTCCACCTGTTTGGCTAAAGGCCCCATTGTATATTACTCAAAAACAATACACAACTGTTATTGTAGAGTATATTTCATTGACAGATATGCTTTTTCAAAACACTCTTCTTATTAAAGATCTTTAATTCATTTTTTTTCTAAACACAGTTTTTGAAGTCTTACCTCAATAAATCAGACCTTGCTAGAAAAAGAAAAAACATATATTTTTCAGAGCATTCATGTTTTATGTGAAGTCAAATAGTCAATTTTAAAATATAGACCAGGAAAGGTCCATTGTGAAAAACATATGTAGATTTTAGTCAGTGAACAAAAGTCACGTTTTTTTTTAAATAAACCAAACAAACATGGGGCTTTTCTGTGACAATGTTAACACTATGAGCTTGATGAATGTACAATGTTCCAGTCAAGGATTTACATGTCATATGGTTTTGCGTCTATGAATACTGGACACAGTGTGCCCTTTAGATCATCAGGTGAGAAATCTGAGCATGGAGGTTAGGGTGATGGAAGAAAATGTAGCTTGTTCAGCTCTGTTGGTTCTGTCATACATGCATTTGATCATCACGGAACTTAAGACAGACTTGCAGAGGGAGCTAGCAATCTGCTGTGGAGTGTCCTAGCATCTGCCTGATAGCTCTCTGCTGGGTCCTGCTGGTGATTATTGAATATTAACAATTGAGAGGCATTCCTCAAGAAAAAAATGAGCTGAACACTGGGAGAGGAGGATATTAGTGCCAGAAATGTGTCAAGGAGCCCAAACTATGTCTGACTGGTCTTACTGAAAACTTGATACAGTTTCAACATGGCCTATTTATCCTTGGAAAGTTCATGTTTGAACTCATACTAAAAGTCATGCTAAGATTTTCATTTTTTATGAAATTAATATTTCAAATCTCTGCTAACTGATTAGTATAGCATATGGAAACAAATAGCAATCACTGTCTCAATAATTGACTGTACAGTGTAAGCAGTTTACAGTGATATCATGTACAATCTGAAAAATGTAAATTACACACATATTGAAAATAGTAAGTGCAGGACTTGCATTGATGATTCTTTTTCCCCATAAAATGATGATTATTTGCATTTTTGTCAAACGCAACATTTCACTGTGTGGTGTGTCATATTCTATGCTTTATATCAAGAAAAAAAATCTCTTAGTAGAGTGCTGTGAGTAAAATTGCCTATGTACTACACTGTACAGTATAAATGAACAATATAAAGATTTATTATAATGTTGAAAGGGTTGAGGTTGTTGCATGGCCTCTATTTAATGAATGCTAGATAAAATAACAGAGGGACACATCTCTGTGTCGAAAATGGTGATAAAAGCAAAATTTACGGAAAACTATGACAATCGACATGAGACATAGTTAATTTATGCAGGGTCGCATGTCCATTAAAAATTAGCTGAAAATTGATTGGTCCACACAGAGAAGACAAGAAGGAGCTAGATTTACTACAAATTGCATTACCCAATGGAGTGGGAAACCTTGTAATTTTTAGATGGAAGTAAGTTTTTGTCTCTTTTGTCAGGCTGCATAGAAAAGTGTCCTGATTAGCATGTTAGCTGGCAGCTTTATGTCTGCTTTGATAACGATCTTACAGTAGTGATATTATTTACCTAGTTTAGTTAATGTGGTTCCTTTCAGTCTACATGTTCATGCAGCCTGCTATTTCATCTTGTTTTTGCGAACAAATGTTTAGTGATTTTAAAAAAAATGAAATTGACTATTATCATCTTGTATCGTCATTTAACAAAAAAGTAGACATAATAGGGAAATTAGAACTTCCAGGACCATCAAAATGCCAGGAATTATTTGTGTTTAGAAAATGTATCTTCGATTTGAAGTTTTGCATGGTTAGCATTACATTTGGCAATTCTACTGTCTAAAATAATACTAACGTGATGTCACTGTCACTTTAAAGCTATGCACAATTTTGTCCACCCAAGCAGACAGCTAGACAGGAAAATTTGGTTGGGATGACATGCAGCCAATATTCTGGCCAGAAATCAAGCTATGGATCCAGTTCACTATTGGGTCACCCCTTCTTTCGTCTTTACAAACAAACTGATGTAATCAAACCTTCAGCACATTAGGGAAGATGAATAGGTCAGATCGAGACATCAGGACCAATAAAGCTTCATTCAATGTACAATTAGGGTTTAACCTGAGTTTTCAGTTAGAAACTAAATCTACCTTTGATATAGTCTGGATTTGAGTTGTCCCTTCAACTTTCAGAGGTTTAATATTTTTATGCTACTTACTTCTTACAACAGAATGAACCAGAACAATTTCCTAAAAATGCATTTCCTTAATTCTGCAAATAATGAAGCTGTCTTTAAAGGCATTATGGAGGATGTTTTTGTTGTTTAATTTGTCTGATTCACATAAAATGAATATACTGACCTTTAGTGGACTTGTATGTATGGTTTCTAAAAGAATAAAAATTAAAAAAAAAAAGAACTGTGGACATGGCAGGACCTGAAAAACATCAGCCAATCAACGCGCTCGGACCGAGGCGTTTGCTTTGCTCCCTTTCCTGTCAATCAAAAATCTTCCGGCTTAGGCCTAGTTACGTAGATTACGTACGCCTCGGACTTACGTGTTTTCTGTATGTGTTGCTTTGGTATAGCTTCGTAGTTAGCTGGCGACTTGTTTTGCTCATCTTTTTTTACATAATGGCAGATAAAGATCCAGGGGGACCCAGCCGTAAAAGACAGTCATATTTTGAGGTCAGAGAAAATAAAAGACAACTGGATCGCGAGAATGCAAAAACAAAAGTGATTATTGGCGAGTCATTTGGGCGATGGCATCAGCTCAAGTAACAAATGGACCTAAAGACAGATGCCTTGGTTGCTAAATTCCTTCTGGACAGGTAAAATGTATTATTGTATTATACTGCGGCTGTAGGCAACTTCACGAGTCCTACTCAAGTTTCTGGAGGGGGGCGTTTCTTCGTAAATGTTAAGAGGGGGGAGGTTAGAGGGGGGTGAGGGAGAGGTTGTATGTGCGCAAGCGCATGCTACGTTCAAAATCGTAGGAAATTAAATCTCCTCTAATGCCTTTAATGATTAGATAGTGTGATACATGACAGGATTTGTACTACAAACCTCCAACTTTGTCTTATGTTTTGGGTATAATAATGCTGTAGAAAACCTGTTAGATTCTAAATTGTTGTATCTCACTCATTGCAATCAAGACACATGTATGTTATGCTGTACATAGTAGGTGAGTAAATGAGTAATTCAACAGTACAAATACTTTTTGACCATGCAACAATGTCTAGAGCCTATCCCATCAACCAAGCACACTCACATTCACATTCACACCTACAGACAATTTAGAATCACCCATGAACTTCAGCACGTTTTTGGACTGTGGGAAGAAGCTGAGAACCTGGTGAAAAACCACACAGGGAAAACATGCAAACTCCCAAACTAGGGGTGTTCTATTCGTAAGGTGACAATTGCTGGGTTTATATGGGACCTTTTATTCCTCTTAAATTTGGAATTAAAGTTAATTTCACTTTAAAATCTCCTTGTAAGCACTTAATTCCGAATTTAAAAATTAATTCCGAATAAACTTAATTCCGAATAAAGTACCTGGTTTATTCCGATGTTAATTCCGAATAAACTAATTCCTGTGTACGTTCTATTCATGTATACAGTTAATTCTGCTTTAGTTAATTCCGGTCATTCTGCACATGCTTGGTTCCTCAAGTAGCGATGATGTAGCAGTGTACACGTTCTGCGACCTTTGTCGAGTTGCTGCTTCAAAACGACAATAAAAAGCAAAGCGAAAAGCATGCTCATTAGTTGTTCCTCCATGTTTTTGGGGAAAAGAAATGCTGCTGCAAATGGAGTTTGTTTTCTTCCGGTAAATGGGTGCTGCAGGCCAAGCCTGCTCTCTCTTAACCGAGACAGGTTGTGTGTGTGTGTGTGTGTGTGTGTGTGTGTGTGTGTGTGTGTGTGTGTGTGTGTGTGTGTGTGTGTGTGTGTGTGTGTGTGTGTGAGAGAGAGTTAGCTAAAGAGGAAAAGTGTGTGAAGCCAGTGTGTGCTCTGAGCAGTAAGTGTGGACAGTTGCTGCTGTTTAAATAAAGTGCCTCCTTCTTCCACCTGCAAAGTTTGTTGGACTGTATGTTGGCTGTTACCACCAACGAGCTGCGCTAAGCTAAACAGGCTTGCGCTACCCGGGGCTGCCCAATCACAGCAGAATCTGGGTCGGTAACACAGGGATAGTCACATTCACTTCCTGTCCAATCAGAATCCTTTCCAACGCCTAAGCCTTACAGCGGAATTCAGGAAGGGAAAAAAATGTGCAGTCCATGTAAACCGTAATTCGGAATTAATATTTCCATGTACATGCGAAGCCCAAACCTTTAATTCCGAATTTAAAAACTCCATGTAACCATACCCAATGCTAACAACTGCTCACCATGCCACTTCATACAGATATCAAAGTGTATGAAAACACCCAGTATACTATTATCATTACTAATGTTATTGTTATTATTATTATTGTTATTGTTGTTGCAGAAAACAGTGAACATTAACATCATCAACCTCACTGAGTAGTTCTTTTTTTTGCTTACAAATCCCATGAAAAACAAAACCAGTAAATGAACTATTTTCTCTTATTTTGGCAGCAAATGTTACCCTTACCTATTAGAGATTATTTTAGACACACAGATTAACAGATTATTACAAGTTGGGTGTTTATGTTAATAAAG
Organism: Acanthochromis polyacanthus; assembly: GCF_021347895.1. NCBI lineage: Eukaryota > Metazoa > Chordata > Actinopteri > Pomacentridae > Acanthochromis > Acanthochromis polyacanthus. Next base: position 37,071,515 of record NC_067119.1, read on the forward strand.
TGTGTTACCCATGCAACAGTGTAGCTCATTTTTTAACAATAGATTTAAACAATTTTTGGGCAACTATGGCACAGAGGAATATATTGGGGGGTTGCATAAACACCAAAAGTATTATTTAAGTTTACTACATCATCATCAAGAATGAACTATATAAACAAAGGAAGAATATGCACAATATCTGGTTGTTGTTTTTTTTTCACAAGCCCCAGTCATACATTGTGTAACAAATCTTTTACTCTAAGCAGGGGTGAAATCTTGATTACACACTGAACATCAACCCTTTCAGCCTTTGATCTTCAAGCAGTGAAGGCGGTTTGTAGGAAACATGCACGGGCTTCTGAACCCTAGATAGAAGTCACACACATTGTCAAAGAAGGGAAGTGACAGGACAAAAAAGAAAGAAACATGCTGTTCAGTGGTCTATATTGATTCTGGTAGGTTGTTGAAAAGGTCTTTGGTCATGCCCTAACCAAAGGATACTAATTTGCTCGATCAAGTCTGTCGGAATATTGACTGGGAGGAGGCTGAGCTCCTGCCATTGTGTTTCCTTCAGCAGGGAGCTGGTCTGTGAAACAGGATTACTAGAGGTCAGGCAGCCAGTGAAAGGATGTCCATCACTTTCCTGGGGCTAATACTGAGGGGTGGGGCCTGGGAGACATGATTGAGATGTTGAAGACTGGAGGGGAGGGAAAGCTGAGCACCAAACCGCTACAACCCACATGCAGATTTGCAACCTTTTAATCTTAATGTTTCATGGTTACAGACACCAAGGAAGCGTTGTATTCAGTCACAGAAGACAACGCAAGGGGACAGGTTTTTTTCCTTTTTTATGAAGTAAATGTCATTTGACGGTGATTTTAAATGATGGTAATATACAGTCATGGAAAAAATGATTAGACCACCTGTGTTTTCTTCAATTTCTTGTTCATTTCAATGCCTGGTACCACAAAAGATAAATTATCTGAAAAATACAATGAACACAACAAAAAATGCAGCTGATTCCATAATATAGTATGTCCTATTTGACATACTTAAGCTAAATTGTATTCCCAGGGTGTATAAGAGGCCATTTCATGTTACAAGCAGCACTGCACATGCAAAGGCCCAGAATAGTTTCCTGCTTAAATTCAAGCTATTGCACAACTTAGAAGTTGTCAGCTCTCACGTAATGCCTAAAACAAAAGAATTATGTTAAGTCGCATAGGCAGCCATCTTGGTATTGCTGGAAATTGGCATGAGTGAGACACACGTAGCCAAAGACTGAAGATCTCCAAGACAGCCGTTCATTACACTGAGAAAAAACAAGACCAACATGGCACTACGAAATTGCTAGCTGGCTGGGGTAGGAAACAGTTTTCCACCCCACGAGATGACCGAGCACTCATCTGTTCCTGTGTCAGGAATCTTGGTCAGACCTCCAGGGACCTTTAAAATTAGTGAGCACTGTCGAGAAATGTGACTTGTTCAGCAAGGACAGTTGGAAACTAATTTCTTGAAGCTGGTCTGAAGTCACACAGGGTATGGAAGCAGCCCTTCATCAAAGAAAGGCAGAGGAAAGCCTGGTTACTCTTTGCTGGGGATCACAAGGATTGGACCATTGATGATTGGGCTACGGTTCTCTTCAGTGATGAATCCAATTTTCAGTGGATGCCCACTCAAGCCAACTTACAGGTTAGGAGGAAGCCTGGAGAAGCCTACAAACCAGACTATCTTGATGCTATGGTAAAAACATGGGGGTGGATCAGATCTAAATCCAAACAAAAACCTGTGGAGAATCATCAAATGCAAAATGGAGAACCACAAGTCTAAAACCAAAGCAAATTTGTTTGGATTTTTTGCAACAGGAATGGGCTGCTGTGACAGCAGAACAATGTCAGAAGCTGGTGGAGAGCATGCCAAGAAGCATGGCTGCAGTCATCAAAAACAATGGTTATGAAATTAAGTCTAACTCCTGTGTGTATCCTGTGACTAAAACAGACAGAAAAGAAAACATGGAATGTCTAAAATCATTGTTTTTGGTAGTACAATGCCATAGCTATTGATGTAAGAACTAAAGTGATTTGGGTTATTTTCAAGAAAACCGTGGAAAATGGCTAGATATCAGCTTTTAAATTAATGGATCATTTAGTTAGTTGTTGTTTTTTGTGGAGGGGGGGGTTCCATGGAACATCATTTACTGTTTTTTACTTTCATTGGTTGTAATGTAATGTGATATATATGGTAAATGGTCTGTATTTATATAGCGCTTTACGATACCTGCAAGGTACCCAAAGCGCTTTACAAGATACGTCACATTCACCCATTCACACACTGATGGCAGAAGCTGCCATTCAAGGCGCTAACCATGACCCATCAGGAGCAATTAGCAGTTAGGTGTCTTGCTCAGGGACACCTCGACATGAGCACGACGGGCTGAGGATCGAACTGGCAACCCTCCGGTTGCAAGACGACAGCAGCATGGCTCTACCCACTGAGCCCTGCCGCCTCTTATATAACATCTTTAAAAGCAGCATAAGAGCACTTTAAAGTCTCATTTTTGCTGAAAGGATTTTATTCTTGCCTTTGGTGCAGTGATGTAGATTATTGCTCTGGAGTGTGTCACTACGTCATGGCATCAGTGTTGAGGTGGTCAGATTGAATGTTTAAAATTGGCAATTTTTCAGTGAACTTATCCTTTTATCTGTATTCCTTCTTTCAATCAATACAGATTTTTGCTTTTTTTTTTTGTTCTTAACTTCTTCATTTACATTTCCTTTTAGCTTTACTTTACCTAGCTTTAGTCTATTAACAAAAGCAGAAGATGAGGTTTTGGTTTACCTTTTTGGGACTTTAAACACTAAACCTTTTCAAGGTACAAGTGGAGTATCAATTTCTATGTTTCCAGTACACCATCGATCACTCCTGTCTTCGGGCCTGTTTGGCAAAATATACCGACATAATCCGAAACTCCTCAGTGATTATGTAAATAAAGCAGAATTGCTATTTTTTGAAATGTCTGATTCCTTGCAGGCTATGACACCATGTGGCAGTAATCAACCCTTTACACAAATTACAATTCAATACATCACTAAAGAAATTATTGCTCAACCCTTCTGCTTGTTGTTACAAGTTGTTTCCTCTCTCGACAGTCGTCTCGTGCTCTTCATACCACTGTACAAACATTTCCATTGTAAGGCATCTTTAGAGCATTGATAACCTCCAAACCACATGAAACCTTAGCTTGGCATCCGAAGAGACCACAGACCATCACAGACATGTCCCCTTTGTGGAAGCGAGCCTTTCTCTCCATTGAGCAAACAGCCAATTAGCTTTTATGGAGACTGATTGTGAGGATGTGTGTGTGACTGCTTTTTGTGGATGAGGTTGCAGCCTCTTACCTCTATAGGTGGGACATCTGCCGAGGGTTTGTGTCCCTGGATAAGTACTAGCCAAGCACGAGCACAGCACCTTTTCAACCTGATCACATAGGTATTTAGCTCTCGGCTCTGGGCAGTGTGTCTGTTTGTTTTATGTTCAGAGCAGGTGTTTTATAATCATTAGCGTCTCCATTACGACCCCAGCACTAAGTAGAAGACAAACAGTGGCTGTGCATCTATTCTCAATGGAACCATCTGGTGGCAAGGAGGAAAAATGGCTGTGTTTGGCACTACTGTTTGCCAATGGTCACATAATTGTGTTTCAGAGGAGAGGAGGCCGATAGCAGACAGAAAGAGCTGAAGTGCTGTGGGTTTTATAGAATGTTTCCAATGTCTTTGTCTGCTCAGCCACCATCCTAGTGATTGTATTCATCCATTTACAGTAGGGCCTTACTTCACTAAATGCCCTTTCTTTTTTTAAAGAAATGGTTTTGTGAACAGTCAGGAACCAGAAAATCAGGCTGCAAAATGCTTTCCTCAGTGTAACAGCCTCATGGTTATTTGAAAGATGTGACTGCCTCCAGTTTCTTTCATGGCAAAATCCATAGGACAAAACAAAAGAGTTGCCCAAAAATGAGGCACCTACACAGCTGCTAAAAGTCTCCAATCTATGGACAGATCCTTTAATGTGCATGAGGAAAACAAATAGAAAAAACTTTTCCTAAATTCTTTCTTAATAATTTTCAGATTTAACTCATACAACCTAACTGTATGTATGAATAACGTAAACATCATGTTTTCCATATATGTTCCATGTAATGTTGGTAGTTTCATTTAAATATTGACATAATCTGCACTTATTATAGCACCTTTTAAAATTTATGTTTTACAGTGTTTTTCACTCGTCTATTCAGAGTTGCATTTTTACTTTCAAAACTTGCAACATTGTGGCTTCACTAATTGCTTTCCATATATGACACTTATCCACTGCAGATACTGTATGCAGATTCACTGTTACATACTGTTTCATACAAAAATTTAGTCTCTATCCAAATGGATACACAGACTACAGCTGACTGCAACTAAAAATAAATCATGGCTGTTTAGTATTGCATCTATTTATCTACCCATGTTAGTCATGTATCCCTGTGATTGAGTGCATGCAGTATTGATAAAGATTGTCTCAGCCCTTCTCGGAATTTTTAGCTACATTGAAATTTAAAAGTACATTTACACAGAAAACATAATTAGAATCAGTGTTTCCCCAGTGTTTTGTTTGCTGTGTGCGTGGAGAAAGTTAAATGACTCAAAACTGCTTTTAAACAAATAACTTGTAACTTTGCAAAAAGCAGCATAGTCAGCATGGATGCACAATACTGAGTTTGGACGCATGACCCCTTTACAAACACAATTCTGTCTATGAACTGGAGTTTCGTGTGTGTGTGTGTGTGTGTGTGTGTGTGTGTGTGTGTGTGTGTGTGTGTGTGTGTGTGTGTGTGTGTGTGTGTGTGTGTGTGTGTGTGTGTGTGTGTACATTTCACCATGTTGCTTCTCAGGTGGAGTGTGTTGTTTGTGTTTCCAGCAGTAGTTTGTGTACACCATCTACTGCCTCTCAGGGTTCGGCTTGTTTGTAGAAAAGGCTGTCAATGGTGATAATTATTCCAAACAAAATGCTGCACCCACTACACATAATTATGCCACTGATGCTAATTACTGTGTTAGTTATTAACGACTCATTAAACAATTACGGTCACCGTCAATGATATGCTAATGAATTTCACATGAAACATGTGTAAAAGTAGCTATGCAACAAGGTGATGGACAGAGGGCCAACACTCTGATTGGCTCAGACAGGCAGTGTTTTTTAGTTACACCCCCACATTGTTCTTAGCAGTTGCAGCTACTATAATTTCTATTATCGTCATTATTAATAATACTACATGTCATGTACCACTATTTAAGATGCAGGCGACATAGCTGGGTATATCTACAACAAATGGTGCTTGGTCTGAAGTATGACATAAATGCCGGTTGATAAACAATAATTGTCAGATGAAATAATATGTAAGAAAATAAATAAATCTATTATACACACAAACACACATATACATATATTATAAGAATGTAATCAGCTGGCAGTGTTACATCTCTGCTGTCAATATGCCAATGACTGCCACATCATAATTTTTTTTTGAAACAATTCTGAAGAAACATTGAGCCATATTACCACAAATGAATTATGCATACATGTGTTTGCATTGTATTTGAATGGGCAAGCGAAAGGGTGGAGTGATGGTTCATATGTGACCTGGAAGTCGGCACAAGAAACTGTTTCACATAATGGCAAAACATCCCAGCATTTCAAGTTCCTGGAGTGAGGACCTTGGGCAAATTGATTTATGTCTCCTCCTCCTCTTCCTGCTGGATCACTCTTCTTTTATTCTCCAGCAGCATTATGGGTGGTTTTAAAATATTAATATGAGAGTGCATTTAGCAGAGAGCAGCTCATATGGGTATCCTCTCGTGACTCCCCATTCAGGTCACAGGGGAGCGTCTGCCTGTTTCTCTGCCTGCCTGATTTACTCTAAATGCAACATTAAAGATCCTCTTTCCTTTTAGAGGCTGCATGCATGATGGAGTTTTTTCTAAGACATATACAGAAAGCACTATGTGTGTATGTGCACACGTACAAATGTGCATGTGTGTGTGTGTGTGTGTGTGTGTGTGTGTGTGTGTGTGTGTGTGTGTGTGTGTGTGTGTGTGTGTGTGTGTGTGTGTGTGTGTGTGTGTGTGTGTGTGTGTGTGGAATCAAAGTCTAATCATGACACAGAATCATTGTGCTGTTCAAGGCATCCACTCAGATCTCAGCAGCAGCTACTGAAAATGTTGATTGGAATAGACTGGGTGTCATATCTGGTTAAAGCAAGACAGACAGCACAACCCTCAGAGTAAGACACACACACACACACACACACACACACACACACACACACACACACACACACACACACACACACACACACACACACACACACACACACACACCAAATAAACAAGAAAGCACAGAGGAGCATGATGAAATGACCACAATTACCACACATGCAGCAGTTTGTTTGTTTTTTGTAAACATTGTTATCGCAATATTCTTGGTCAACCTAAAATGACGATTAGCTACACAGAGCATTGCTGGTATCTTACCTTTATTTTTGACTGAAGCAGTAGACACAGCCATGGAGGAGATAGAGCCAGGAATGTCATGCAGTAAGGTCCAGCTGACCAGGAACTGAACCAGGTATTCCTTGTTGACAGTATTTGTGCTCATGTGGATTGCGCCTGTACCGCTGTGCTATTAAAATTGCACAAACCTATTTTCTTGTTTTGCTGGAAGCAAGCATAGCTCCGGGCACCTCTTCTAGGTTTGTGCAGGCTGTTTTTCCATAGTAAATAGTGAGGTGAAGGAAAGGGGTAAACTTGGAATTCACCCTTTTCTATACTGTACATAGGCAAATAGCTTTGCATAGATATTTCCCACTGATTCTCCTTTTACATCTGTAATAACATTAGTTCTTTCTATCCTGGGCAGTTGAATCAACTCAGTCAGCAAGCTTGAAGTGCAGGTCTGCACAACACATTGCTGAGATCTAGAAGGTGTGCGTGGTGGCTATTACCCAGAGTAATCTTCTTCATGTAGGTTCACAGAGGAACTTAGATATTCAGAGAATAATTCCAGTTTTATTGGTTAATTACACATAAGGAATATCAGTTTTTTCCACTGACCTTGCTGGACTAATGCATGGGTAATAAGTATTGCTTTTTAAACTTACATTACCAGCTCTTTGTTTATTTAGTGTGACTGAGCAGGCTAATAATTTTGTCACTGTAGTGACTGTTGCTTTGTGATTCCCAATATTCAGTGTTTCAATGAATAATATTTCAGGATTCTTTTGGTATAGAATATAACACTTAGTGTATGTTGTGTTGTTTGCATGCAGGGTATATTTCCATCATGACTAAAGCACTTCTTAGTCCTTCATTACATGACTAACTTTCAGACCACCTCTTGCTGTGCCTTGATGGAAATAATACTGCAATCTCTAAATTATTCACCTTTAAAATTGACACTAAAGTTCATTTCGTGACACATCTTCAGTTGAACACATAGACCTATACATGATCATACCTGATGGGTTGAGAAATCTGTCACCATCATGTTACAAGAAATTCTGCTGTGCTGTTTCTAGATGTGAAACAAATTCCAAAACCAAGAAACAGGTTTAAAAAAAAAAAAAAAAAGCTTTATGTTTTTATGAAAGCCACATTTTATTTGTCTGCTGCTTTTTTTGTTTTTGTTTGTTTACAAATATACAGTTGTTTTATCAGAGTGTGGAACTGTATCTCTGCATAACTCTGGTAACACACTCACTATAGTATTTTTGTAGAAAAAGAAGAAGAAGAAGACAACATATAAATGAATTTGTAAATTAGGAAAACAATCTACTGCAAAAGTAATCAAAAACAGAATTGTTTAGCCTTCAAAAAAAAATGTAATCTTCGACCATAAATGTGTATTTCTTATTAAGTCTACTCATTTCTAAAGTATGAACAATGTCATACCCTGTACTACACAGTAGGAAATAAAATTATAAACTAATAGCATAGTGTAAGCACAACTTCAGTGTTATATTACAGAAGTGATCTCTCTGTATAGATTCTCAGTCATTCAGGTCAGGGTAAACCTATGTGCTTCCACATAAGGCAGCTGGACTTCTTCTTGTTTTGTTCCACTGTTTTTATCATTTATGAATAAAGCTAATTAGTTTGTCATTATTAGTGGTCTAGTACAAAAATTAATTTTAAAGAACAAGGAAATGTGAAAGCATTCTGGAAAATGTTATAGGTGTAATCATCTGCATTGTAAACATCCAAATGGTAATTGCAGCTGAATAGACTTACTGTCTGTCTGGTGTTTTCCTTTGCTGTAGATTGAACACAATGCTGACCAAAGTTTTTGTTTCCAAAGGAGAAAGGCAAAGGCTTAAGGAGTTTGCTGACATATTTATATCTTATCTTATCTTATCTTATCTTATCTTATCTATGAATAAAGAGATCCTCTCCAGTCATAAGTATCGCCATGCAGAAAGAATTGTGTCACACAATTGCAATGGGCTAAATGCAAGATTGGCAGTAGAAACATCTGTAAATAGAGTAAATCCTCAGAAAAGACAAAGATACATACATGTTAAAAAAATCTACTGAATGGTTTTATCTGCCTTATGTAATTGGTGGATTGCTAGCGACAAAAGTTGTGTCAGAGATTTACAAAAAACTGAAGGATTTAATGATTAAAACAGGACTGGCCTAATGCCACCATTAATTGGGGTCTAAGTAAACAAACAACCACTGCATGTAAGGCAAACAGCTGAAGAAGGCCTTTCTCAGTCCATTAGGATAACATTATTATTATTATTGTTGTTTTTAATCATATCCATCGTCCTGAATTTATCTATAATAAAGATGTCTTGATCCAATTGTAAAAATGAATAATTTTGTGCATTTTTGCTTTTATTGCATATGCATAGCACAGCTGGGCAGGAAATGTGGAGAAAGACAGCAGGTCCAGGTGACCAAGAGTCAAACCAGAAGACATTTTGTTTGCCTCATTTTTATATGTAGGCATTTCATGTAATTACATTTTTGACTACACATTTAATAGAAGTTTTCATTATTACTATTGCACCAACACATCATCAGTAGGGTAAAACTAACCTGCCTCACCACAGTCTAACCCCAGCTCCCGTTCCCCATTAGTGGGTGAACAATCCAACGCTTGGTGAATTCTGCTTCACAATGATGGGAAGAGCCTATCAGAGAATGTGGTTAATGTTAGCTGAGACAATATCAAGTTGCCTCTAACTTGTTGGTGGTGTTGTGCACATGCTTTGAGAAACTTTGGATAATTTTGATCTACAGTCTTCTTGCCTCCATTGCCAGGCCACAGTAAGATTAGAAAAACTTCAGCAAAAACTAACATTTTTGTTCAGTGAAATAAACACTGTAAATTAGAAAATAAAAACAGCCTTAGAACAATGACTCCGTGAATTTAAGCATATTACTAAGCGGAGGAAAAGAAACTAACAAGCTATTGAAGTGAAACTCTACCAATAGAGATGAGGCACATTGCCACATCCATTTTAGTCATTTTTAGTAGTCTCTTTAGTGAATGTGGTCATCCTCTAAAAGTGGTGGCAGGTTGTGCCTGATTAACAGATACAGCCTGGTCCTGTTACAAGGACCTCTAGGATATAAAGGGTAGACTGTAACACTGAACGATCCTGAAATGTTTCTTCCTTCGTGGACTGGGAAGTCTGACTCCAACAGTGACCTCTAATGACAAATTTACACTATAATAACATGCATATCCAAAAAAAGAGATAGTAATTAACAAAATTCAGGACAGAAAAATGATAGAGCGTTGTCCTGGAACATTCTGTCTTTTGTCAGAATTTATGGCTACAAAGGTGATGTTTGAGCAATGCTGGTGTAGCTTGCCTTTTACTCGATACAAACTGTGATTCAGTCACCACCAAACCTCTGAATGGATTAACAAGGTGTGCTACTTCATGTTTTTGTAGTGTTTTGTGAACCTTACCAGGAATGTATTTTTGTTAGGTTTTATGTGTCCACTGTCAATTTGACACCAATTTATACATATATGATGTCTTTTGTCACATGAATGGTGTTTCACATTCACACAATAAAAGTATAGATTGCACTGAAATCTGCAGAGCATATATTGTCCTAGAACTGCTCATCCTATATAGCATCACAACATCAGGATGACTTATAGGTTTTGGAAGATTTTCTTTTCAACGCTAATAACCAAATTATTGTAGAAGACACTGAAAAAAAACAAACCAAAAAATAAAATTAAAAAAACATGGAATTTTGAAATAGAAGGTTCATTTTTCTGAAAAGAATTAAAACATAACACATTCAAACCCATGTAACCTCATGTGTCAGTTTGTGTTGTAGCTATGTGTTAAATTTCTTAACAATGATTCTTGATTTGTCCACTGCTCAACAGCAGATCATTACAGATCTTTACTGCTCGCCATGAAATGCATTCTGGGCCTCTGGCATAGTAATCTTTCATTACAGTCCACTTACTTGACATGCAGAGTGAAAATGATGAAAAGGGATTTGTGATCTTATTTCATCTGAATTCCAACACTGTCTCTCACTACACAAGAGTAACAAATTATTATGTTGATAATTGCTGTTATTAAAATGCAAGTTCAAAAGAAGCTGCTGCTTCCACTGTGGCCAACAAAGAAAAGAGTGGCATATGGTGAAAAGACAGCATCATATGTAATTTGGTGTAAACAGTGTCTGCCCTACACACAGAGTGTGCGGAGAGCTATTTTAAACAACCAGACAGCAGCAAGCTGAGAGCTGTGCTGCTCTTCAGGTGCTCAATAATTAACTGCATGCTGCTCACAGAGTGCTGGTGATGGCGAGGAGGAAGTCAGGCAGAAGCTAGATCAGGGTGTGTGTGCATGTGTGTACGTGTGTGTGCGTGCGTGCGTGCGTGCATGTGTGTGTGTGTGTGTGTGTGTGTGTGTGTGTGCGTGTGTGTGTGTAGAGGGTGAGAGAGGTAGTAACACTGAATACACCCCTCTTGTCATATGAGTTACTTGTTGCGACATTTGAAAATTAGTCCCTTGTGTTCATTACCATGTCTCCCTAATAAAGGCTAAGGTGGCATCTACCACCACATACACCATCAGGATGTGCACCAGAGATGTCTGGGGCACTGAATTACTGTTCCTGACATTGAAGAAGTCCCACAGCACATCAGGTTGGGGGCTGAGCAAGATCCTGGTAGCCTTTGTGTCGACATTAAAGTTTTAGGTTGCGTGGGCCTGTTTTACACGACTGCTGATCCCCGACTGATGCTGAACTGGAAAGCAGCCATGGGCAACAGCATGTCAAACATCAGACTCTTGGTCTCCAGGTGCCTCAGTGCCACAAACAAGTGTTGAATTAGACCCACTGGGACTGAAGCTACATACACTAACGTCACCCTGATGCTGTTAAAATGACTGTTATGCACTAGGACTCAAAGGTAAGTAGTATCAGTGGGTGGGACTGCAAAAATCTGACTGAAAGGAGATGCACATATGCATATTCTTCTAATTCTGGTTTTAATTGTCATGTTCCAACCAGGGATGCAATTTGCTCATAATTTAATAAGGTATTGTACTGATGATCAAAGACATACACTCAATAATATAAAAACCTACTAAAAATGGATGTGCAATAAAAGAGGTAGAACCCAAATTCAAAGTGAAGCCATTTTGGATGAAATCGAGAACAAAGATCTAGGATGCTGAATCCTAGCGACAGTGAGTGAATGAGGTTTTTGAATTGAAAGGCTGAATTCAATACTAACCACCACCATGGTTGGAATTGCTTTCATTACAATACATCCAAACAACCATAACCTAATTTAAATGTATTAAAGTATGTATTAAAGACACCCTGCAAGTTTTTCTACCAAAAAAAAGGTCTTTGATGACTTTTAACTCTCTAGCAATGCATCCTGGGAACTCTGCTATCCTGGTCATGTTTCTTCAAAATTATTCTGAAAATAAAAAAGACATTTAATAAACAAGAAAGGATTAGTTGGTTGAACTAAATTTCTGCATGATTTTTTGCACTCGAGTAATATGCAGGGTGAATAAATATATATTAAATAAAAAAATATTTATATGAATAAATCAGTGGCACAGGTAAATACCAAAAGCAGTATTGTACTTGTATTAGTGTTTTGCATTCATATTCACTGATTCAATTATTTTTGTACTAATACAAAAGAGACAATAATTTCTACAAGTTACAGCACAGTACTCATTCTGAGACGGTTTTTATGTTTTTATGTTGAAATGAGAAAGAGTGTCTAGTGTCCAAACCCCCATTAGCCTACTTTCTGAATGGCATCTGCTGAATCACACACACACACACACACACACACACACACACACACACACACACACACACACACACACACACACACACACACACACACTCACACACACACACAAAAAAAAATCTGTACATTAATAGAAGAAATGATATCTCTTCATTAAAGAATCATCTTTCTGAATGGACAATCCTGGGCTTTGTGAATAGGTCTCCTCATGACCAAAACCACATCAATGCAATGAAAGAGGGAAAAAATGAAACATCCAAATTGCTACTTCAATCTCCAAGAGCTTTGAAGTGCTGTTTTCATCCCATTTTGACCAAAATAAATGTGTATTTTTATTATAGCATGTGTCGGGAGGTTGCTAATGGGTTTGGAATAAAAGACAACATTTTGATTCAGCCAGGCACTGGTGGCACACAGACCCTTTTTACTTCAGCTCATTTTAAAGCCGGAGCAAAGCTGCTCCCCTATCATTGGTTGATCAAGTCAAAGATGACGACCCACTCAGTGTTAATGCTTGTCTGCAGTTAGAAGTGATCCCCATGAACCAAATCAAAAGCCCGGCTCCCTGCTGAATAGATGCAGTGTCTTATTCTGCTACCTCCAGTTAGAGATCACAGCAACATGTCCATGTGAAAGACTGAGGGCGGCCAGCCAAGGCTTCTTTCCCTCCTCAGGAACAGACTTCACTGTTACTGAGGCCAAGCTTATTCACTTGCTGGGGCAAGTCAAAGCTACAGAACAGAACTGGGGAGTCAGTAAGGGTTACCGTTATCTGTGTAGCATTTTCCTCAAACTGCTAGAAAAGTCATCTTGTTTCATTGTAGCTGTGAAAAAACAAATCTGTCAGACACTGCTCACACTTGGAATTTCATAAAGTCAATCATCAACGGTCACAATAATAATCAGCATAGGTGGAAGTCTTTAAAATTCAATTGACTAGGGAACAAGTTATGTGAGGCTACAGGCAAATCATTTCAAAGAGTTTATTAAAGTGAGAAACAAACAGCAAGAATAGAAATGCAACATGCAGATCATTGGGCCATGGATGCTATGCAATAGAAGATTGTTAGATTGTATTAAGACTGAACGGAACCACATCTCTCTTTTTGTTTTCATCATTCCCTTTCGGTGTGTGGCTGAGAGCATGACTTCACTCACTGCAGCTGGCTGATTGAACACACCTGCATCTTGCCACATCAGGACCTCCATAAAACTCTGGCTTCTCCTGCTATCCAGAGCCACATTGTTCCATAACTATGGTACATCCCCAGCGACTCTCTGGCCAATTCCAGTGAACAAGCTAAGTATTTTGTATCTAATGCTTCTTGTTCACAATTCCACTGACCACTTGTGTTTTCATGTGTAGATTCTCCTGTGTGCCTCACTGCCAGCTGCTGATTCATTCACCTCTTCTCCAGTGTTTCTCGTGTTCAGCTTATACTCCCTCCTCAGACAAACCATGCTGTCTCCAGCAGATCATCCCCAGAATCCAAAACTGAAATGTTACAACAATATCAATGTTTTTAAAAATCTAAATTAAACATGGTAAGCTCTAAGTGCGACTATGAAATGAGAGGATCCAAATGTAGTCTTAAGCCACATTTTGAGCATTTACAAATGCAAAAATATAGCGTTCATAAATGCATTTCTTTATGGTAGCACAGAGTGTAGCACTATTAATGTTAGGTATGAAGGGCAAAATACAAACATGAAAAGCAGGAGAGACTTTCTTCAACATCCTCCTTGTTGTTTTTAGGAACACTCCCCACAGTGCCTTAAATCCAAATAGATGTTAGATTGATGTAGATTGTTGAGGATGTGGAGGTCAGCTCAGGCAGTATCTCCAGCAGAGCCTCTGCAGGTGGCCTCTGTGATATCATTTCACAGATTAAGTCTTTTGAACAAATGGAAAGCTGACAAAGTATATTGAGCAGTAGCCTGACATTTCTTTGACAATTAAAAAGAAAATGCTTGATTTGAGGTCACATCCACTGAAGTTCTCTCTGCACACTGCATTCAGAATTTGTATTTCTAAAATACAAACTGCTGAATTCCACAGTGACTAGTTTTAGAGACAAAGCAGTTTGCTCATTGTTTGTTTGCTGTAACATTTTAGATTTGTTCTAATTGTATAAATTAAGCAAATATGTCTTGAATGATGAGACTTAATACTTGTGTGGATATTTTGTAGAGCAAGAATGTAAGTGTGGATGACAGTGTCTTCTTTATAAGGGCTTGTAGATAAATGAAAGGCAAAATTGTTATGTACTGCTATATACTATCACAATTGTGTCATACGTCTGCTGCAAATCTCCATCAGATATATCTTATTTCTATTTGTTTGACATATTGTCTGTTTTTTGTTGTTGTTATTGTTGTTTCTGTTGAAACCTAATTACCATGTTGACCATCAGCAGAGCCTATAAAATAGGATTATGTTTCTTTAAAACTTAATTTTAAGTAAACACATGGACAATTAAATAGATTAATAAAAACAGAATTATTGCAAGTATCTTCTGCTGGCCTAAAAAAATGCAAAGAAAGAGGCAAAGGATAAACAGATTCTTGATATTTGGTTTATGAGAAGAGCAAGCTCCACACATAATACACATTTAGTTATTTCCAATTATTCTCTTTTCTGTTGACACTTGTTCAAATTACATAATTTTTTATTTAGCAAGATCTTTTGTCCAATTGGCAGTTACAAAACAGGATTTCCATGCATGAGACATTTCACTCCACAATGACATTGTCAGCACACTTTCACAGATTTAAACATGCACATCCTGCTGCCTACAGCTGGGTGATTAACACCAGCAGCTGACAGCTTTCATGTAAACAATATTCCCTTCTCGAACACAAACCAGTATTTGCCCCTTTGGCACTGAGCATGGAATGATAATGAGAACTATTTACACTGTTCTCAAAACTTCCTATTTATCTGTTACAGATTCTAAAGGGCTCTTGAGCTGAAAAGAAAAATGGCAGAGAGTGCTGTGCCATGTTTGAGGCCTCTCTCAAGGTCTCCACTGGCTGGAGTTTCAATTTGTCAATCTTGGCATCTTAATACATTTTCTGAGCCCAAAATGTCAAATGTTGCTTGAAAAGTTACTTCCTCTGTTAGACCATCATAAATTTTGTACCTTTTAGAGGGGAAACAGGTAGAGCATAAAGGACATGGACACATTTCTGCTCGTTTAAGGGGCTTAATTTATGCCTGTTTCCATGGTAACTATCTCTATAGTCTTTGCAAAAGCAGTCACCTGACAGAGGTCCATTAGTAACCATATCTTCTGCCTGTGAAGGAAATGCATGTGTGTCAGTGCATAAAGGCTAGTAGTCTAAACAGGGCATCTGTCAGATTGTCATTTTGCCACCTTTAAGTGATGCCTTCAAGTCTCCTCAGGCAGAGGCTTAGTGCTCAAGAAGAATGGCTTCTCTTTAGGCTGAGGGAAACCCTGGAGTAAGTGGCAAGACGTCTGTTTAGTGTCAAAGCCCAATGGAGTCTGCTAAGCTAAGTAAAACTTGGGTTAAATGTAAACATATGCATAAAGTCACATCGAAGAGTAAAATTTGTTTTTCACAGCTGTGTGCAGTTTTTTTTTTCATTTGTCTGGTAATAAAATGGTGGAATTATTTAAACATGATGCAAACAGCAAAAGATCCCTGTTGGTTTGAAGCAAAGCAGAAAATTCAGAAAAACTATTTCATCCCCAATTTGTTTTGAGGGTCAGTACTAGTTTCAGTTGGATCGATTCATTGCAGTAGCTCATATCCAGGCACACATGAACTCTATTAGTGCTGTAATATTTGCATCTCAACTGTTGACAGCATGCACACACTAACAAGAATGCAAAATGAATTTTTATTTACCATTAAAAGCTAATCTGTGTTTACATAAACATGCTATTAAGAAATTAACAAAAACAGAACAGAGAATTGCTTCGATTATAAGACGGATATTATTTTAGTTCTTTAATTTCTTTTAGATGTATATTTTAGTGCTGTTTTATTGGTGTTTATTGTATTGTCTTATTGTGTATTTTACGGGCTGCACAGTGGCGTGGTGGTTAGCACTTCTCGCTTTGCAGCTAGAGGATCCCTGGTTCGTGTCCCAGCCTTCCTGGTCTTTCTGCATGGAGTTTGCGTGTTCTTCCTGTGCATGCAGCGGTTTCCTCTCAGTCCAAAAACATGCTGAGGTTGACTGATTATTCTAAATTTGCCTGTAGGTGTGAGCACGAGTGTGATTGTTTGTCCTGTTTTAAGTTACTGTATTGTTTTTCATTTATTTTCTTGCTTTTACTGTGAAGCACTTTGGTCACCCTTCAGACTGTTGTAAAGGGCTATACAAATAATTTCTGATTGTATGATTGATTGATTGATTGATTGATTGATAAAAAATGAATAAGTTAGCATATGCCTAGTGCATTAAAGTCACACATCATGACACATACCTTCCCTTACAAGATGCAGTCCCTAGCTGCTTTTAACAATGATAGTTTACTTATTCTAACTTAGCCAAACTTTATGGAATCACCCTGCCCAGCTGGAAGTGCTACAAAAACTTACTCTAACAGGACACTGAACAGCACAGGCAGATTTCAGTTTACAAGTGATAGATGGATTGTTCCCAAGTTGTAATAAGGGAATTCACTGCTTAACATTGGTTATTCGATAAAGAACCATACAGAAGAGAGCAAGTAGTATTACCACTGAGCGGTTTGGTCAGCAGAAACTGCTCATGACAATCTGCCTTTCGGCTTTTGATGATAGAGTTAGGGTTGGAGTGAGGTGACTTCACCAGATGTGCATGTTGGCCACGCCTCATGTATTCAGGAAAGTGTGCAACATGTTTACAGTGTGGAAGCGTCTATAGTCTATCCTTCCTTGGTGAACACATGGGGGCACAAGTTTCTTCTGTTGTAACTGTGCAATGTGTACTGCAGGCTTATTAGATGAGTATGGCAAGTAGATGTTTACTTCTTCCAACCAGCCTTGAATCAGAATTAATAAACATAACAGTGACTCATTAACAAGATGAAAACTGATCTCTCAGCTCTCATCTGCGCTGCCAATCAGTAATTTCCAGTCAGTAAAAAAGTAAAAGTAATTCAGCCCTCTTGGTGAACCCATGCCCACTGCAGCTGCTCATTTGACAGTTTTGCTTCCTGCAGCCTGGCTGTGCTGAAGATCAATTCCATCAACTTCAGATCTGAGCCCACTGAAAAATCACCAGAAGCCTCAACAGGTCAAACTGTGCTATGATTAATAAATCCCATGTTTATGAAAGAGTAAACCAAATAGTTCTGATATTTACCATTTAAGGCATGCATTTTCATTTTCTCAAATATATCAAATATACATACCTTGGTGATTACATATAATCTACAAGGAAACTACAAGGACATATGTGTGGAATTGTGTGGAATCAGCTGACATAAATTTTAAAACATTTATAAATCACCATCAATGGAGAACTCAAACATTACAGTACAGAAATCAAACCATCAGTCTGAGGAATAAAATGAACTTTTAAGGATAAATTAAAAGGGGAAAGTGGGCTATATTCATAGGAGACATCATTCATTTATTGAATTATTTGAATAATTTTAACGTCCATGCTAATTAAAACAAATGGTTTCATCCCGTTCCTGATGTCACTAAAACTGTATTAAAAATATTCCTAAAGCCTGTTAATATTGTCTGTCACTCAGAGTTGGATTTAAAAATTGTGAATTTCTATTTATTAAATGTTATCTTTGTTTATTGTTTATTATAACCTACCAAATGATTTTCTACTGAGGCTCAGCAGTGGGCTTCTGCTCATTATCAACCAGTAGGCCCAACACACACAACAGATCAGTATTGTCCAGTCCAAAAAAGAAGATACCAATACTGCTCTGACAATGAAACCTGAAACTGGTGTGTTACAAATCCTCAGTCTCTTACAATTCTTTTTTGAAGAGTTCAGTGAAACAAACCATTAAGTTCTACACTGTCACAACTGTGTTGTCTGGAAAATACCATTACAATCAAAATGAAAACAACTTTTTCTTAATAAAGCTGTACATTTAAGCTACAGCAGACAGTCAGACTGGTTCACAGCCAAATGACAGCTCACTACAAACTACAAAGATTACCTTGGTTTATTTAGATACTGGTGTGACACACAGCATCATTGCTAAGAAGACGCAGGAGACAGTACAAGTTTGGTTGCTGGAGCTGGAGTTAATCAAACACAGCCATGACCTTCCATCCACTGAGAGCAAACTGAGAAAATAAATTCTAATATTTCCCCAAAGGCCCGTCTAATCACTTTCCATGACAAAAAAAAAAAAAAAAAAAAAAAGAAAAAGGAAAAAAATACAGAATGGAAAAAGAATGAGTAATTGTCGCTGGACTTTAAACGTCCAATGTACCACTGGCATCAGGTTAGCATAGAACATGAAACAAGTTAGACACCCATTTCTACAAGGAAAGGTATTCATTACATCTATAGGTGTTCAGTGTTTTAGCACAGAAGAAGATGGACTTCACATCACACTGCAGATCTGGGATCAGCATCTCCTATAAATGTGTCATCTTGTGATTTGTGATTCTAGCACTGTCATGGGGTTTGGTCAGAGGGCACCAAATCTGAAGAATATGGACAAGCACTCATGTAGCCCACACTGACAACACCCATACAACAACAATTAGTGCTCCATGAATACGAGTTAATGAGTAACTGAGTGAAGGATACTTCACAACAATGGCCACTGTCTGCAGCAACAAACAGCAGCATGTCAGTTCCTGTGTCTGTGATGCTGCAGGCAACATTGTTACAGAATTGCAAAAATGGCAGGGACATTGGCAACAAAGAAGGATGTTACATTATTATCTAATTGTAAACAATATTTCCATATGAACCACAACACGCTTGAGTTGGACATAAAGGGGTGAAATTTGAAGTACAGTCGCATTATTCTTTGTTATATTCGAAACATCGATGTATTAATACATTATGGCATTAAAACACTGATGTATTTCACCGCGCACACTTGAAGGAACTGGGTAGGTCCCCCTCAGCTCCGAGACTGTAATTCTGTTAGTCTCATCCATTCATATTTTTTTTTAAATCTCAAGCAGTTCTTCTTTATCACTGCTCTCAAAAAGCACATATTTCTAAGTGTGTTGTTTGGGCTTTTGTCCAATTATCTAACGCAGTGTTACTCTGTTAAAAAAAAAAGAAAAAAAAAAAAGATATGTCACACATCGAGGGTTAATAAGATGCCAAATAATGTGCTAGGTAGTTTTGCACCATCACTTTTAATATCAGTGGAGCTGAGTGAAGCGGCACCATAATGTCAGAAAGAGTCGGTCATTTTTATCTGTAAAATCTCCGTTAGAGTTAAGAAACGGGCTTCATCGCAATAAAGCACCGAAAGGTTTAGAGCATATTTAAGCCTTAACGTTCCAGAATAACGCAGAACTACATCCTTCAAAACAAACAAAATCCTCTATGCAGAAAAATCGAGTAAATCATTTTTGAATTGGAAGAATGGAATTATTATGTATGGAGTACAAACGGCTTGAATTAAATCTCACTTACCTAGAGCCAGAATCTGAAAGGGTCAACAACCAGCTGAGCTATTATACTGACTAAATAGTAAATAAGTCTTTTGCCATTCCGGGGACAAAGTGGGGGAAATAAATACTACAATAGCAGCATATTATTAGTAGTACATTATCAGGACTGACATGCTGAGAAGCTAAACTACATTTCTCAAGAAAATCTGCACTGAAAAAATCTGTCTACATTTACCCTCATTTATTTATTAATAGGTGCCACCCTAACAACAGGCACACGTGTTAAACAGTAACACCTTTGCTTCCAAATTTGCGACTTTGAGTCTCCAGCCGCTCAGACGTGGAGCCACGGTTTGGAGCTGCTCATTCTGGTGCTGCTTCCACAGTTTCCACCAAGGAGAAAAACATTCCTGGGTTGAAGCTTCATAATTGATGATGATTTGCTCCCAGGCAGACGGCCGTGTTTTCAGAGAGGTTCATGAACCTGCAGGCAGGAGAATATCCTCAACACATACAGGCGCTGTAATCCTCTACTGACCTGGAAACAGCAAAACGACCAAAGCTAGTTTTCATCCGACAGCAGCAAGACGCAGCTTGACTTTCCATCAGAGGATGATCGATTTGAGTACACTGAAACATATTTAATGGTCTACGGTCAAATGATTTCATGCATTTTTATTCAGAATAATTGTAATAAAATGTCTTTCTCTAACATCGCGACGGTGATTGCTGTCTATGATGCTTCGGACGCGTCGGCTTGCTTCCATCTGACTTCTGTGACCAGATTAAAAAGTGGACTTAATCCCTGCTCACAGTGGGTTTTTCAATATTACTAATGTATATTCTATTGGCTGAATTTGACAGATGTCTAAACCTTGTCAATCCGATCCTCCTGATACTGGGACTGCTGTCAGAGCTCTCTCTTCTGTGGATGGACAGCAACATCAGGCAGGATGTTCATTTCAGGTCAGAGCGCGACTGCATATTTTTACCCGCAGTATAAAATTATATATATATATATATATATTTTAGTATTGTTGATTAATTTGCACATTTTCTATGACAATTTCTATAATATGGATTTACAATAGGCCTATTTCTAATTTATTACAGGTTATTGACATTTTGGTAACAATTTTCATACCTCTTATTTTTTAATCTTTAAAATTGTTGTAGAATTACAACAAAAATGTGTTTATATATAGCACAAACCCTTTCCCATTAAACACGAATAATTATTGAGACTACCACAAAGTAATAAACGATAGTGCAAGCTTTCTTATTTCCTCGCAGACAAACAGAGAAACGCACACCCCAACAGTTACTGGGCTCACTGATTGTTCATTTTTGCGCTTTTTAGTAACGCGCTAAACGACGAGAATCAAACTTCACACCACAATTCAAGCACTGTGTTCACACATTATGCCAATTTAGCCAAGAGAGCTACTGTTGAAAATTGTACACACAATACAGCCTACAGCATAGCTTCAATAGGTCAGGCTAAAACAGCAATAGCAGCAAACAGTCCAAATCAAAGGAAGTTTTTCATCCAGTCATCTGGGATTCAGCCTTCTGTCCATACATACGGTGCCTGAGACGTAGAGATCACAGCAATGACGGCCTTCACTGAGCTTCAGAGTCCAATTAATGGGAACATGTTATGTGACAAAACAGAGAAACGCACTGTTAAATAAACTAAAGTGCTTGATTGGCAGTTCAGCTGCTGTGTGTCAGGACGGTCACATGTCGGCCAGCAGCGTCATGAACGACGTGACAGCAGCGTGGAGCTCCACCGACCTCTGCTGGACACTCTGAGCATGGCCACAGCTGCTGCTTTCAGGCGCTGCTCGGACACTTCAGTGTAACTTCAAAGTTATTGTATACGAATGCATGACTCTCCTCTCTACAGCTATACGTCTGTACGGTGTCATAAAGGTTCGGCCTTTGAGATAAGCATTTACAGCCTTGGAAATAATAATTCTTAGACTACATGTGGTTGTATTTACAGAAAATCTGCACAACAGTAAGATCACTGGGCAGCTCTTTCAGTGACAGACTGCTTCACCTGCGATGTCTTACGCAAAGACACCACAGATCCTTCCCTCCTGCTGCAAGTCAGACTGTACAATCAAGCCTGCTCCAAGTAGTTCAGCTCACCCACTCACAAATATTCTGTAAACATTTATATTTCTTCGTGAAGGAGAAAGTGACTATTTTAACTATCTGTGCACTGTGTGCTGCTCTTTTTCTTTTCTTGTAGTTTTTTGTATTTGCTGATGTGACACTGATTTTTTCCACTGTGAGATCAATAAAGATTTAATCTATCTAATCATCTATCAACAGAACTTCAACAGAGTTTTCAGAGTTAAATAATTACATCATCTTCTAAACAACATTAAAACGACTTATAGCAGTTCAATACAGAAAAACAGGAGGTACTGAAAGTGCGAACATCTTGCATGTGTTGTATATGTAAACCCAACAAATAATCCAAACTAAAGTATGACTCAACAATGCCTTGAAGAAGAAAGCTGTGAGATGACAAGAAGGCAACCATCTTGGTCCTTAACAAAGAGGAATATGTGGTGAAAGGGTGCTGCTAATGTAACCAGGTCTAAACAAAACTGCAAAAATAAATCTCAAGGTCTGGGATCATCACCGTTAGTGTCGTCCTGGTTCAAGGGTAAGGACCATATATTTACACTGAATAACTCCTTAGTCTTTGGCAGTTGAAAAGCAGTGATTTCACACAAAGAATGACACACAGACTCAAACCAATTATGTTCATATGTTGTTCTTTCATAAGTTGAAAAATGATGACATCTTACAGATGTCAGGCGGGCAGTGTTCTGCCACTCATTCAGTAGTAAAGCAGTACATCTGATATAATGCAAGTTCACCTGCAGTAAAATGGGTTTTATACTTCCTTTTTACCAACAGGTGTTGCTGTCACTATTATCATGGTGGTTATCAGCTGCTAAGCCAAAGCCGACGTTAGCCTAGCACCGTGTTACACCTGAGATAGCTGATGTTTATCACTGGTATTTATTATGATTGTGTATGTAAGAGCGCTTATGTATTTTTCCTTGTTCTGTATGTTACAGTTTCACAAAGAAGTATGGTCTTCAGTAAAGACAAAGACGACAACAACGTGTCCTTTTATTGCTGGAACCATTTCAATGTTTAGCTCGCTGTCTAGTTATGTAGTTAAACTAACCGAGGGCAGAAGACAGTGCAATAGGAAACTCATGTCATCTTGATGACTCAGTACATACTATTTTATCTTTTAGAATACTTAACATATCTAGTACTTAACAAAATCATACTGATTTATTCAAATTAACTTTTAAACATGTGCAAAACATATGAAATATTTGTGTAAATTTCTAGATGGCAATTTTTAGGTGTGTTACACTAACAGCTTGGAATCAGCAGGACAGCTGTTCAGCACAATCTGAAGAAGAAAATGCAATTTGGCTTCAACAAGAACTGCAGAGGAAGAGGCGGAAAACTGTGGTTTTGGAGGTCTACTAATTATTTATGAAACTGCTGGTTTCGTAGAAGAAGATCCCTGGTTCACGTCCTGGGATCTTTCTGCATGGAGTTTGCATGTTCTCCCTGTGCATGCGTGGGTTTTCTCTGAGCACTCCGGCTTCCTCCCACAGTCCAAAAATGTGCTGAGGTTAATTGGTTATTCTAAACTGCCCATAGGTGTGAATGTGAGTGTGATTGTCTGTCTGTATATGTAGCCCTGTGACAGACTGGTGACCTGTCCAGGGTGTCCCCTGCCTTCACCCGAGTCAGCTGGGATAGGCTCCAGCACCCCCCGCGACCCTAGTAAGGATAAAGTGGTGTATAGAGAATGGATGGATGGACTATTAATATTTCTACAGCCTAACTGTGACAGCCAGTCAGCTAACCCAAGAATTACATGTTCACAAAAAGGGCAGTAGCTTCCACCAAAGTTTGGGGTGGCTTGTTTTCCTTGAAATAAACTTAGTAGGCTATGTGCTACCTGTCATTGGTGGCCAGCATTCTTTTCTATGCTGTGGTCTGTTGAAGCAGCAGCGTGACTGAGAGGAACACCAGGTGACTGAACAGGCTGGTGAGGAAAGCTGATTCTGTGCTCGGCAGGAGATTGGACTCACTGAGGAATGTGGCTGAGACACGCTTAGACAGCTCAGATCAGATCATTCTTAATAACACCATCCACCAGCTCCAGTCTCCTAGCTGGACAGAGGAGCAGCTACAGTGAGCTCATCTCAGTGCACTGCAGGACTGAATGGAACAGGAGATCCTTTGTCCCCACAGCCATCAGGCACCACAACGCTTCAAGATCAGTGGTTCATGACCTGATCTGTTGGCTGCTACACTCCAGTGACTCAGTTCAACTGTGCAATAAACCAATAATGCTGGGTCCACCAGGACCCATGCACAAAACTCATAGTCATTATTATTGGTTTCTATTTTTGCATTGCACCTTTTATACTTCAAAATACGATATTTACTGCATTCTGTACTCTTATGATACTCTATTTTTATTGTAAACAACACCAATTTTCACATCATTTTAAATATTAACAATTTTTTGCACATTTCTGTAAATACCAGCATTTCAGGCACCTTATGCTGTTTCTTTGACCAACACAATTGGAACATCAATTGCATGCTCTTTTGTACATTGTCCTTCTATCTTGATATAGCATGTGTGAGCTACTTCATACCTTGAATTCTATCTATCTATCTATCTATCTATCTATCTATCTATCTATCTATCTATCTATCTATCTATCTATCTATCTATCTATCTATCTATCTATCTATCTATCTATCTCTGTGAATCAGTGTATCTATCTATCTTTACATGTGAAAGTGCCATTAGATTGTGTGAACACATGGTGGTGTATAAACTGACCCCATCATTGTGATTGCTCTTTTTACATGGTATTTTTTAACTATGTATACACCTTCCTTCTCTATAATCCCTTTTTATGAAAAAATAAATTGCAGTTTACAGCTTAATTTACAGAGCCAGCAGTGGAATAAGGCTATTGAGATGTTTTGCCAAAGTACAAGTAGCAATACAGTTTAAGTAGTGCTTGTACTTTATTAGGATAAACATCCTGCATTTTACGGGTGTGAAAGCAGAGTTGATTACCAAACCAGGCAAGGCAGGCAATTGCTCAGGATCCTCAGAACAGATGATCCCCCAGAACTCAGCGTGGGCTACAGATCATCTGGTTTTACATAATTAGAATAATTGCATATTTTTATGAAATTGCATCGTAAATTTGGGATATTCTCATTCTTCATCTTAAAGTCTGGGTATTAGCATGGGACTGTCAAAATGTAGTTTTAAAATATTAACTATTAATTCACATTGTGGTCCTTTGAGTCTCAAGTAATTAGCACACACAACACTGTGTAGTGAAGCATAGTATTACATTTTTATGAAGACAATGTTTTGTTTTTCTTTGTTTCTGGGTCTCAGTTATCATTCCCTGATTTTTTTTTCAGAAAGTACCCATCTCGTCTCATTTCCAATGTCTTCAGTTGTTCCCCTATCGTGTGTTTCTTGCCTGTGTGATCACCTGACTTCGAATGCTGAGTTGTGCATTTGATTTCACTGTCTGTCATGGATATTTTTCATCAAAAGTAATAACTAAAAGTAATGGCTCATTGTTATTCAATAATTAAAGGTCTTTTCTCTACAGTGCGTCTGTAACTGGTGACTTCATGTTGTTTCCGATGTTACCGACAGGGGTCGGACATGACCGACGTGTAAACACTGAAAGTGAAACCACCGAGCAGACGAGGCTCCGCTCAAGTGTTGTTGAGGAAATGAAATAAAAGAGGTCTGCACTATGGAGGTAGGTCAAATGTATTTATGAATAAATGCCTTGATTTGGCTAAAAAAAAAAGTGCAATATTAAAGTAGGAATAGATACATCCAGTAGTAGTGTGATAGTCATTGTTGTCGGACAGCAGATAGGAAAACGCAGCGGCTCGATCTCTCCGAGTTCATGAACGTGTTTGGTTTTCGAGGAGAGAGGTGCGCGAAATTGTCCAGAATGCGGCGATTCCAGGAGAATAATGAGCCCAATTGTTGTTACACTTCTACGTTGTTCATCGTGTGTTCCAATGAATGACAACAACCTACTCCGTGTCGGCTACTTTATATGCTGTCATAGTTCATATTTACAAGCGCTCAATTAATGTGCTGTTTGTTAATAATATTTCCAATAGTTCTACTAATAAGAATAATACTTGTAGCTGGTCAGTGTGAACAGATGAAGGAGGTTGATTCTGCCTAGGGTCTCCAGCAGGGACACACCTTTGTGTCAGTACAAGTAGTCACTGCTGTTCTCCTGTCTCATGTCACTAATTCCACGTCCTCGTTTCCTTTCTTCAACTTCTCTCCTCTTGTCCAAGTCCCTCCCACCACAGTTTCAAATAGAGGAGAAGAGGAGAAAATGAAAGGAGAGAGGAATAAAGACCGCACGTTTTTAACAGAATCAGACATCCTCACCTCGGAGCATCAGTTTAAAGCAACATCAGTTCTGGCATGTGGCATTGCTGCATCACCTGTCCACTGTTTTATTCAAATCTATCACTGTTTTTTATGATCTCCATCTGGTGAGCAGAACACTGTTTATGATAATATATAGTACATCATTTTACTTACAATCAAAATTGCAGCATCTCACAATGTGATGAATATGTACAGATGTCATCCTCCAGCAGCCTCCTTGAACCTCACCTCTCACTCCTCGATATGAATTTTAAGAATTGAGACATCTTTCATGATGCTGCACCAAGATCGATTTCTGGGTCATGGGCAGAGGTGGACTGGCCATCTGGCATACCGGGTACTGTCCCGGTGGGCCGGTGTCTAGTGGGGCTGGTCAACAGGTTCCCCCGGACCTGTAACGAGATTTTAAATATCACGTTTGTTTCTATTATCCTGGCGCAGCTTATCCAGTGTTCACGGCGTTGGTTGTCAGCTCAGGAAACACACAGACCAATTACGTTCGAGTTCAAATATCCCACGTGACGCGACTCGGCCAATAAAATCTCTGCATTGTAGCCGTTGAGCAAGCTCAGCGTTCAGAAAATAGTTGAGAGGCAAGGGACAGATGAGAGGGGGACAGACTAAATAGAAAGACAAATGACGCCACACCAAGAAGAAAGCAGCCCTGCACACGCGTTTGGCACACATATGTTTGGCTAAACGTACAGCTGTGCGGCTGCTTTCTCAACTATGAACATAATCCAAAGTAAATATCGTACCAGACTGACCCTGACACCATTCAGGCCACGATTCAAAACACTGGCAGGACAACCTGCAGCTCAGTTCTCCCATTAAGCAGCAGGGATACAAGGGGAGAGATATAAGACAGGAAAAAACTGTAAAAGTGTTCAATTGTTTACATTTTTTCAGATTTGGGTATTGTTAACTATGTCTATAAGTTGGTTTAGGTTGTATTTTTGGACTGTGGGAGGAAGCCAGAGTGCCCTGAGAAAACCCATGCATGTACAGGGAGAACATGCAAACTCCATGCAGAAAGATCCCAGGCTCAGGCCGGGATTTGAATCGGGGATCTTCTTGCTGCAAGGCAAAAGTGCTAACCACTATATCACTGTGCAGCCCTCTGCACTTTATTCTAAGATATAAAGTTATATAAAACGTTGCCAAAATGTTTTTTGAACTGTACTGAATTTGTTTGATTTTGATAGTCAGTTATTGATTACATGCAGATGCTAATAAAACTACTAGGCTGCATCAACATATATCACACTAATTCAGGTTAGACATTATGATGTTCCAAACCTTTGCTTTAATACATTTTCTCAGACTGGACCACTTTGAATGTTAGTTGAATACCCCCTGCTCTACTGGATTGCAATTTTTTTCCCCAAATTGTCAGCAAATTTGTATAGGTGTCTGAGGATGTTTTTGAATTTTTGTTCTGAAAATCCGACTTCTCTGTCAGTTTGTTGTCGTTGCATTCAAAAACTCGTGCTTGATTCAGTCAACTGATAATGTTGTGGGTTGTTCTGGGCCAAAAATACCAGGGAGACAGTTTTTGCCCCAGTCCACCCCTGTTCACGGGCCGAAGAACCAAGGAGTCAAGGAGGCTGAAATTAGTTAAAAGAGATGAGCCTCATATTGGCAGCAGAACTGACAAATGTTTGTAAGTTATAGTTAATTTAATACTGATATATGTCAAGCTTTATTTACATTGTGTTATGTTTTGTGCCATGAGTATTTTGTAATTAGCACTGTGTGCCTATTAGATAAACAATAAAAATGTATGACATCTGTATTTTTCTTCACTATTGTAACTTCAGTTATAAGTAAAAATATATACTGTATGACAGAGATCATAAAAACAGTGTTAAGATATAATAAAACAGTGGACAAGTGACACAGTTGTGCCACAACTCACTTAACTGGCACTCATGTCTCATTTGGTTAATAACTGTTGTCATCTTTTCGGCGAGTGACGCAAGGAAAGGAGTTGAGGAAAGTTAATGAGGATGTGCAATTAGTGAAAGAAGGGGCTTGTTTCTTTTAAAACTGAAAAAGTGTGCATTCAAAAGCAACCTAGATAGATGACTTCAAACACCGAAACCTGACATCATTTGATTTATTTCACTGGTTTAAAAATAAATAAGACCCCAAAACTCTGACAGTTTATATACATTTATTAATTGTCTCCTCATTTTACTGTATGACTTTTTAAAACTTTCTCAAATTTCAGCTCTTGGATAGTGATTAATGTGTTTGCATTTGTCTGCTGCATAAAAATTCAATGAAACAAAGATTTGATGCAGAGTTAGACATTTTTTATCACTTTGAATTCTAGAGCAACCATCTCAGTCTTATTATAATGTACTGTATCACCAACACAGAAACTGTTCATTCATATTTTTGAATAGATCTATATAGCATGCTACATTTAGATGGAACTATGGGTGTAATAAATAACTTAAGCTCTAATGTCCTGCTGCAGTATATCAAGAACATCACTATCATCATTGATGAAGTTAAATATGAAGACCCTGGGAGATTAAAGAAGATTCTTAAGTCTTACAAACCTGATAAGAAAGGTTGCTGCTACATAGTAAAGGGGACTTTTGAGCGCCTGGAGAACCTTGTAGACACTCTGCAGTCAGCAAGGCATCAATCCTCTTCTGCCACACATGGACAGACCTTTCAGCAAGATAACCATGTTTCAAATCATGCCAAGCATCTGGATGTGTCTGGGGTTGTAATGGACTATATTAACCAAAAATGTGCAGACAAACTTAACAAAATCCAAGGTACCAAGTTTGTCATTACGACTCAGCCTGACCTCAGAGCAGTACACAGTCAGCCCAATAGCTTAGTACGGGTGACCTTCAGACCACGGTGTGACTCGTCCTACCCTTCTGACAGGCTTCATGATGACTTTGTCAGACAGCAATTCATCACATTCTACCAGAGAACTGCTTCTGACCTGCAGGTCACATCTGTCCATTTGAGTCCACATGAATGTATGGAACTTCAGAGAAAATTTCCACACCTTCTTTTTAAACCCAGCAACGGAAACTATGAACGAACCGTCGTGGGACCTTTTGCACTGATAGCTAAACTGAATGAGTTTCTCTCACAAAATATACAGAGTTCACGCAGGAGCCCTGTCAACAAAGTTCTTGCAGACACTCCAAGCAGTAGAACCTTGGGTCTTTCATCTACATTCAGCAGAGATCCTGAAGAGGAAACATGTCCAATCTGTATGGAATCAATACTAGCAAAAGACAAGAAGACATTGCGATGCAAGCACTCATTCTGCAAAGACTGTCTGAAAAGAGCTTTCGACTACAAGCCCATATGTCCAACCTGTGGAGAGGTATATGGCATTCTGATTGGGACACAGCCTGATGGAGGCAAAATGATCGTCACCCAAAACTCTTCATCTTTGCTGGGATATGAGAAATATGGAACAATAATCATTGATTATCACATTCCAAGTGGCATTCAAAAGGTAAGAGGACAGAAGCAACATGGAGGGATAAATTTTCTTTTGTTTCCTTTTTAAACTGTTCTTGTCTTTTTACTTCATTGTCTGACAGATGCTAAATTTTAATCTACTAGCAGCTGGGAATTATGATGAATAACAATCGTCAAGACATGATTATATGAATGCATTTATGATCTTCTCATGGTTAGTGCAAGCAAGGAAGGGCCTGAACATATATGTCAATAGGAGATACAATTCAACAATATTTGGAATTTGTTTGTCAAAAGAGAGCTCACGATCCATAAATTCTCAGTCCTCTTGCTGATTTTCGTAGTTTTGTGGACCGGATCAGGACAGATTTGTAGAGGCAATGTAGACTTTTGAGGCTAAAAAAAATCATTCATTTTCTGTTAGCTGAAGGCAATTTCAGGTCATTGAGCACTTGCTGTCTGCAAGGTAAGACATAGGTTGCTGTAGGTTGCCATGCCTTGTTTTTTAATGTGACACAGACAGGTAGTAAAGTAAACCTTAAAACAAAAACAAAATTGTGAACAAATGAGCAGAGAAATACTGTAACAGTCCACTTTTTCACAGCCCCCTTAAAATGGAAATGGAATAGTGTGTGCATGCAAATGTCTGTACATGTATTCTTTACATTATATTATTTTAGTAGTTATTAAGACAAAAATGAAAAAAAGGCACACTCATGTCTAAGAACTGTGGACACCCACTCTCCTGAAAACCTTTAATACTTTTTAACTTGACAGATTCCATTAAATAGACAAAGTCTTTTCCATCTGCAGGAGGAGCATCCAAACCCTGGTCAGCCGTATGAAGGTGTATCCAGGAGAGCTTACATTCCAGATTCCTCAGAAGGCAGGATGATCCTAGAACTGCT
The DNA here is from genome assembly GCF_021347895.1 of Acanthochromis polyacanthus. Taxonomy (NCBI): domain Eukaryota; kingdom Metazoa; phylum Chordata; class Actinopteri; family Pomacentridae; genus Acanthochromis; species Acanthochromis polyacanthus. Next base: position 37,102,337 of record NC_067119.1, read on the forward strand.
GAGGCGAGCCTTTGATCAGAGACTCATCTTCACTATTGGTCGGTCTACCACCAGTGGCAGGAACAACATGGTCACATGGAATGATATTCACCACAAAACCTCAACACATGGAGGACCAACTCAGTAAGGACTCTTATTTTGCATTGTTGCATTTTATTTATTGCTCATTTATTGGTTCACCTCAGAATGTACCTTCACAAATTTGAGTCTCTTATGTAATCATTTGTATGTTTACAATTGTATTGACAAGTGTAATGGAATGACGGATGTAAAATGTTATGAAACACACCAAATGTTCTCCACAGTTGACTGTGTGGCTGTTTTGACATGTTTCATATTCTTATATCACAAAATGTTTTCTTCCATATGCAATGAAATGGCATGCATTATTACAAGAGAAAAATATTTTTGTGACCTGAACGTAAAATCAACTCTAAATTGCCCGTAGGTGTGAATGTGAGTGTGATTGTCTGTCTGTATATGTAGCCCTGCGACAGACTGGTGACCTGTCCAGAGTGTCCCCTGCCTTCGCCCGAGTCAGCTGGGATAGGCTCCAGCACCCCCCTGCGACCTTAGTGAGGATAAAGCGGTGTATAGAGGATGGATGGATGGATGAATGTAAAATCATTAGTTTCACAGGCTCATTTTTTGTGTGTGTTACTGAAATTTTGTCACTGTGTTTGCAGCTATGGATATCCAGATCCCAATTACCTCAACCGAGTTCGAGATGAACTGAAAGTCAAAGGAATTGAATGAGTCATTTGAAGGTTTGTCAACATAGGGATAAAAAAAGATCATGTAATAAATCGTGATTATCTAAAAAAAAAAAAAGCTATGTACAAACATCTCATGATTTTGAAATGCACATGTAAATGTCATTTTCAATTTAATTTGTTATTATAATGATACCAACTCATATCAATCAATATAAGTAGGTTTTCTGTGCATAATTTGAATTATTTTTTGTTGTCTTTTTTACATTTGAAAAACTTTGATTCTTAAAAAATTTATTATTTTTCCAAATATTATACTGTATACATTGGAACTTGTGTATCAAATGGTTTGCTATTCATTTTATTGTGCTAGTACACTTGTAGTACTGTTGAAATGTGCCAATGACTACCGAGCCATGACAAGCACTGAATGCCTTGATACAAGGACAACAAGAAAGGATGCAGGCCATGTGTATGGAAAGCGAATCAGTTCAAAATTCTGTGATTTTTAACATGTAAACAACACATCATCAGTGTGGTAACATTGCACAAACAATATGTTAGTGTATTTTTAACATTGTGACACATGTGCAGTTGTTGATACAACTACGAGTGTAGTGCTAGGCTATTTCAAGAATTTTTATTTGTATTTGTTGAAGTACTGGAGTAAACTTTTGTTGGATACTCATGTGCACAGATGTGGCTTATTACTGAGCTTATGTAACCTCTCTTGCTACATTGTTTTATTTATTTAACTTTTATTTACACAAGTAATCTCATTGAGACACGTGGTCTCATTCTCAAGAGAGATATGTCCAAAAACATAAAACAACACTAAGTCACTGACAAGCATCATTAAGGGACCTGTACCAGACAAACATAACAATGCGGTATAACATTGAGTTACAAAGGTGTACATGACAAAACACAACACACAACATAGACTTCAAAATGGATGTGCAAAAGCACCAAGCAATAAATGTAAAACACTATGAAAAAGAACAAATCCTTACAGATGACATTTCCATAGTATTTAAGTCCCCCAGGAGAATCAAGTTGGACAACTTCAGAGTCTGATGTGAGTTCTCGATTGAGGAGCGTAATAAGAAATAGCTATTTTTTATGAGCACTCTGCGGATTGAAAGTAGTGAAGTCCTGGGAAGACTGGCTGAACTGTTTATGTGACGTGAAGGAGGATAAATATGTGGGCAGCAGACCAGAGATGGATTTGTAAATGAACAGTGGAGAATTCTGCACATGGACACTGATGAGCAGTTAACCAAGGAGTACAAAGTGCAGTGGTGTGTGAGAGTTTTACAGACTGTTGTAAATCTAAATGCTCTGTGATAAACAACATCCAACAGTTTGAGAGAGTGGGTCGAGGCATTCATGTAAATAATGTGTCCATGACTAAGTACAGACAAGAAGGTGACAGCAACTAGCTGTTTCCTGGCATTAAAAGAAAATCAAGATTTGTTCCTGAAAAAGAATGCCAATTTTAATTTCAACTTCTTGAAGGGAGACCACACATTGCTTACTATTGGTGAGATAATTCAAGGACCAGATATGGTCTGATAGGCCTATATCTGACAGCCTCTGACATAAAATATCATGGTAAACAGTACTGAATGCCTTAGACAAATCAATGAAGGATGCAGCACAATAATCCTTGGTGTCCAAGGCTTCCACAATATCATTTAAAACTTTAAGAAGTTACTGCACTCTGTTGCTTCCTAAAACCAGACTGAAGATGAAATAAGATATTGTTTAAAGTCAAGAACCTCTTGATCTGATCATGCACCAGCCTTTGTAGAACCTTAGCGAGGATACAGAGTTTGAAAATGGCTCTGTAGTTCTTTAACTCCGTAGGATCACTTCCTTTCAACTGGGGGAGTACAAAAACAGATTTCCAAACATCAGGAATGACATTGTCTTGCACAGAGAGACTGAAAACATGTGATACTGGTTCAGCTATGATATTTACTGCCAGGCATAAAAAGTAAGGAGGGAAGTTGTCAGAACCTGCAGATTTTTTAGTGTCTAGGCCCTTTAAAGCCTTATAAGCCTCCCTGACAGAAAAGAGTGTGAAGGAGTGTGAAGCTTTGCTGTCCGAGGCATGATTTGTAGAGGGAAATTTGACTGATTGAGGTCATTGCGGTGTGCTCCAGCAGCACTACACAAATATATGTCGCATATCTGTCACCTCTGGGTGGAAGTGATACCTGCTCCGTTTTACCCAGTCAAAGTGTGTAAAAGAGAGAAATCACTTCATACTGCACATATTAAACAAGAGAGCTATTGTCAAGAATTGCATGAAATATATATTGAGCTACTAACCTACAATAACAAATTGTTATGAATGTAACTGTAACTTCGCTAGATCATTTCCGAGACTTTTGCATGTCTTTATTTCAGTAACAGATAGCATGACGAGTACGAAGAGTAATGACCATAATAGGGAAACTTAAAATGCAGCATAATTCAAATGACACAATGCCAAAGATGAAAAAAGAAAGATGAGAACGGTCTGTTGACTTACTGGATAAATGCATGTCCACAAAAGCTATAGCCAGACAATGAAATGAACACATCTCTACTTTGCCAAGCCTTTCAGGAATGAAAAGCATTCTACAAGCCAGCAATGACAGTCTTATTACAGTTTTTCTCAATTGCTTTAGTACGTTTCTCAGATCAGAATTGAAATTCTCAAAACAGTTTGTGCATTTCTCAAAACACGTCGCACAAGTAGCAAAACAACATGGATTACCTGCAAAAGCCAGTTTTCTGTACAAAATTCTTAGTCTATCGCTCAAAATTAAATTTCTGTGTCAATGAACATGTCAGTGCTGTCACAATGACAAGTCCTTGTTTCATTGTGTACAGACAAGACAGCATGCTTACTCATGCTCTCATTATAACAGTTACTCTGGTGGAAGGCTCTGATGCTGAAGATGGTTTACGTAAGTTTTGATGAAAGTTGCAAGTTACACCTTTGTGTGTGGGAGATTGATTGCAAGAGACTGGACAAGATTCAGTTTACACTTTTACTGTTTTTACAATTTCTTGACAGACCATGTTATTGATACAGAAAGGAAAACAGAGCTGCATAGCACAAAGAAAAAAACAAAAAAATAAAAGTAGAAATGTGAACATAGGACAATCTCCTCAGGGAGAACTGTACTTCCAGTGCTGTAGGAATTACACACAAATTCTCATCACATCAGAAATTTATTCTCTTGTGTCTTTGAACGATTTCAGAAAATTCTAACCCTTCACACATTTTCCTTCATTAGAGAAAGTCAAGATTTACCTGGGAGCAATTAACCAATTAAGGACAGATTTAGATTTTTTTTTCTAAATCTGTCCTGAATTGGTGTGTTTGTATAGAAATGTATAGAAACATCCTGACATATTATAATAACATGTTCAACCATTCTGCATGTAAAGACTTAAGTGATGAATTAATGCCTAAATGTTGTGAGAGCTGAGACTAATCAACAGAGACCCATGATAATACATTTTGATCAACATGACAAAAGCAATTGATAATGTAGGAAATAGCAGAGAATTGTACAGAATCATTTGCATGGATGGACCAAAGCATTTGCAACTTGTTGAAAAAAATGAGAAACTGCTTTCTTGATGTGCACAAGTGACACGATGATGTGAAGACTGAACAAGGAGTTTAGAGAATTTTAATTCTGATCTGAGAAATGAACCAAAGCGACTGAGAAAAACTGTAACTCTGTGTAATATGTTTGAAAGAAGTTTGGAAGCGTTCGGGGGCGTGAGGATGTTTATTCGCACGAGCAGGCAACTCATGCATTTGCGTTGGTAGTCACTAACACATTAAACAATGCGGCTCCCGTAGCTCTGGACTGACGTCGTACTACCGTAATAGACATAGAAGATGTGCATGCACCCTTTTTTTAAACTGCGCCAAGTATGAACATGAATAAATGCAAACCAAACATATATCTGCATATATGACATCTTCCTCCTTTTGAAGTGTTATTTATACTTTGTAAATAACCACTAATTTAAGAACGTACACTTCTGAGACACAGTCTATATGCAATGTATTACTGAAAAAAATAAAGAATAACTGAAAACATGCACAAATGCACTTTTAGCTTAGTTTAGATGGTAAATTGTCCTGAATTAAATCACTTCTCAAAACTTGAGTGAACATACAAATAACATTTCTCCTTTTTTTATACACACACACCTTTCCCCCTTTTCCTCTTTTCTTTTTTTTTTGTCTGTTGTTGTTGTTGTTGTTGATGTTGGACACCCCCCCCCCCAAAGGCCATAAGGTAGATATGATTGGCTACAGGTCCATCCTGTGGACCGGCTTGCACACACGCCCAGACCTGGTCACAGTCTGACAGGGTGCAGGCGTCGCAGGTGCAGCCACATCCTGGTTGACAGGAACAGCATCAGTCATGGATGTAGAAGAATGTGTCTGTGCTGCTCCAATGTCCCCAGGTGTTGATGAAGCGTGGCATTGAATTTGCGCAGACTGAAGATGTCGGCGGTTACGTCTCAGCTCCGTTCCTTGCGATGTTGTGATGATGATGGATCATGGCGTTGTACTCCCACGCCGGACCGTTGCTGGCAGTGACCATGACTTCTCGTGATCCAGCTTGGAAAAAACAGTATCTCCTGGCTGCAGAACAGGCAGTGCCCTGGCACCATGGCAACAATTGAAGTCGTAGGCGTGCTTAATCTTTTCACTGCTGTCCTTGTTTCTGACCACGGCCCTATTTGGCCATTTAGGAAGAAGACTTTTCTCCAAAACAGGGAGCATAGTGCGAATCTTTCTCCCCATTAACAGCTCCGCAGGGCTGTAGCCCGTACTGGAGCAAGGTGTGGATCTGTAGCACATTAGAGCCATTAGTGGATCATCTTGCTACAGAATTTTCTTGGCGGTCTGCACAGCTCGCTCTGCATGGCCGTTTCCCTGTGGATGATGTGGACTGGATGTGTAGTGCTTGAAGTCGAACTGTTGTGCGAACTCCTTGAACGCTACACTTGAGAACTGCGGCCCATTATCACTAACAATTTCATCAGGGATGCCATAGCATGCAAAAACCCCTTTGATCTTCTGGATGACTCTACTGCTAGTTGTGGAAGGAAGATCCAGGATTTCTAGGAACCTGGAATAATAGTCCGAAAGAACCAGGTAAGTGTGTTGGTTATACTCGCAAAGGTCCATGGCGACCCTCTTCCAGGGACGCTCAGGCAGCGGTGTGGGGATGAGTGGTTCTCTTTGCTGAGCTCTCCTCATTTCACGGCATGACTCACAGGACATCACCAGATTGTTTATCTCTGTAGTGATTCCAGGCCACCACACTGAAGACTGTGCTCGCTCCCTACATTTCACAAGTCCCTGGTGACCTTCATGGATCCTTTGCAAAATTTCTGCTCTCAGTGACTTTGGAACTACAATTCTGCTTCCTTTCAGGATAAGTCCACTGTATTCAGACAGTTCTGCTCTGACCTGGAAATATGCCCTGGCGTCAGCAGGCACACTCTGAGAACGATCTGGCCATCCATTCTTGATCAGCTGCTTCACTGACTGCATTTCTGTGTCTTGAGCTGTTGCTTGTCTGATTTCATCCATTTTGCTCGTGGACGCTGGAATTGCGCTTACCACACTGTCAACATAATGGGTGACTTCGCTGTCTGTTTCACTGACATTAGAAGGGCTGGTCAGAGGGCTTCGGGACAGCGTATCTACCACCAGCAGGGTCTTCCCTGGAGCATACTCGGCCACTGCATTGAATCTTATGAGCCTCATAAGAAGACGCTGACACCGGATGTGGACATTGTTCAGGCTGCGGCTGTTGATGAGGAGAACCAGCGGTTTATGGTCAGTCACTAGCCTGAATTGCTTCAGGCCAACAAGGTATCGGTCGAATCTCTCACATGCCCACACTCCAGCTAGCTGCTCTTTCTCAATTTGAGCATAGCGAGTTTCTGCCTCGGTGAGCCGTCTGGAACAATATGCCACTGGCTTCCATTGCTCACCGTGTAGCTGCAGTAGCACACCGCCCAACCCATAGCTGCTCGCATCATCCGACACTGCAGTGGGTTTTGTGACATCGTAGAATGCGAGTATTGGTGCAGTTGTGAGCAGTTCCTTTATGTGATCGAATGCAGCCTGTTGTGCGTCACCCCACGTCCACATGTTCTTCTGTTTCAGGAGTTCATACAGCGGTTCTCCAACAGTTGCGAGGTTGGGGACATATTTTCCGAGATAATTTACCATCCCCAGAACTCTCTTCAGGTCATGTACGTCTGTGGGCGGTGGAAGCTGTTGGATGGCTTCCACTTTATCTGGGTCTGGCCGAACTCCCGACTGATCAATGAGATGTCCAGGTCCAAGTAAATATCTGTGTCAGTGAGTATGGCAGTGCCCTCAAAATGGCTAGTGCATGGATAAGAGTCAATTTTTTTAGTCATGTAGTCATTATAATAGTGTACCCTGGTGGGATGTTCTGATGTAAACTATGGGTAAAGTTTTGGTGACAATTATTGTAAATTGGAAGTTACACCTTAGTTTATGTGGGAGATTGATTGCAAGTGACTGGACAAGATTCACATTTATGCTTTTACTGTTTGTATTGTAATTTGTCAACAGACCATGTCATTGTGATGCACAAAGGAAAACAGTGCTGTATAGCACAAAGAAAAAACAAAAAAACATAAGTAGAAACATGGGACATGAACATGGGACAATCTCCTTAGGGAAAACTGTACATGCAGTGCTGCAGGAATTACAGTGGAGTCTTCCTACACCTCCTGACATTCCTGTCTGTTGGGCCACAAATTCTCATCCACATCACAAATATCTTGTCTTGCGTCTTTGAGTGACTTCAGAAAACCCTAACCCTTCACACATTTCCCTTCTTTAGAGAAAGTCAAGATTCACCTGGGAGCAATTTACCAATTCAGGACAGGTTTAGAAAAAATTCTAATGACAACGTATAGAAATATCTTTGACATATTATGACAACTTGTTAAATCATTTTGCATGTAAAGACTTATGCGACAAACTAAAACCGAAATGTTGTGGGGGGTGAGACTATTCAACAGAGACCCATTATAAAACATTTTGATCAACATGACATAAGTCATTGATAATGTCAGAAACAGCTGAGAATTGTACAGAATCATTTGCATGGATGTACCAAAGCATTTGCAACTTGTTCAAAGAAATGAGAAACTACTTTTTTTGATGTGCACAAGTGACACAATGATGTGAAGATTGAACAAAGAGTTTTGAGACTTTTCAGTTCTGTACCAAAGCCACTAGAAAAGCTGTAAGATACAGACCATTGTAGTGATCTGTCTGCAATCTTTCCACCAGCAGGGAGCGCGTTTTCCCTAACAATTGTGTGTGTAGAAGCTTCAACATCAGACATAAGGTAATTTAGGTACACAGGTGATACCACCCATTTGGATGGAAGTTACGATGTTCCAATAGGGTGACCATACGTCCTCTTTTGCCCGGACATGTCCTCTTTTGAGAGGCTGTCCGGCCTGTCCGGCCGGCGTTTATAAAGTCCTTCAAATGTCCGGGTTTTTGATCTTGCCTAGCTTGAGCGCGTCACAGACCAGTGTATTTATCATTCACGTTGAATGGTTCCTTTGGAAACACGCTCTGAGAGGCGGAGTTTGAGCCGAGGCGCTTCACACTCACTCACTCCTCGCAGGCTGACGGGCAGGTAGACACACTGCGAGAGAGCACTCGAACCGAAAGAAAATACCGAAACGCAAATGTCATTTCACTGATGAAATGCGAAAAAAGTACCCCTGTTTTCGTCCGGGTCGTGTCAAATGGGAGGCAGAATGTACAGTCTGCAAAGCTGGGACTTATGTCTCTGTAGCTAATAAGAAAAGGAAAAAGAAGGAAATAAAAGGACTGTTGACTTGAGGCATTATTTCTATATTTTTTTCATTTGCCATTAGACACATTATTTTGAAGAATGGGCTAACTGAACATTGAAGAATACCCTACCTCTCTTTTTTCTTTTTGTTTAATATTTTGAGGCATTATTTTTCAATTTAAATAATTGATAATTGGAACGTTATTTTGAAGAATGGTACTCTACCTCACTTTTCCTAACTAAGGTGTAAGTGTCAGACTTAAGAGAGATGATTATTTCTTATTTTGTTAAACATCTGAATACATGTGTTCCTACACAGCTTGAGTCAATAACTATTAAAGACTAGAGCATGCCATATTTGTATGTGACTGATTATATTGTGTAGGAGAATTGCTTTAAATTAATAAATATATTATTTATAAAGCAACTGTTTGTGAGTGTTTAGAACTATTTTTCTGTATATCCAGGTAAAGTGTTCTTTTCTGGGGAATTCAGAATATCTGTTTAACTGAGTTTGAAGCACAGAAAGCCCCCTGACCCATGGAAAACCCCTAAAAATGGGTGGGGGGGGGGGGGGACTGAAAATTTTTCGCGAGTGAGCTGGAAGTGTGTCCTCTTTTCAGAGAAACAGAATATGGTCACCCTATGTTCCAAAGATTTTCAGGATTCGAATCAAGGCTTGCAATCTGATCCGAGAGTGATTTGATTTAGCCTCTCCAACCTCAGATATATCGTGCTGTACGAAAGTTCTAATTAAAGGTATTTACATGATACTTAAGTTTAAGGTGGCCCCTTAGTTAACATGCTTTACAATATTTAACTCCAATGACCTGTTATTTATTTCAGCTTGACTTATTATCTTAACTTTTCTCTTTCAAGTGTACTTTTTCCTAGAACAGTAGATTCAGATTTGTCATTATTGGATGTGAAATACTTGAATCATTTTTATATTAGCAAGAAAAAAAGACATTCTGTATTATGTGCATCTCACTATAAGATGCTGGCAATAGAAATATAATTTCTCAACAAATATAGAAATATGAGTATGATTTAGAAAAATGAAAAAAGTAATAATTCCTGAAAGAAAACATGTTGGAAGAGGAAGAGGCCAGCTCCAAACTGTTCCCACAAAGTTTGGAGCATGGAATTGTCCAAAATGTCTTGGTATGCTGAAGCATTCAGAGTTCCTTTCACTGGAACTAAGGGGCCAAGCCCAGCTCCTGAAAAACAAGCCCACACCATAATCCCCCCTCCCCCAAACTTTACACTTGGCACAATGCAGTCCGACAAGTATCGTTGTCCTGGCAACCGCCAAACCCAGACTCGTCCATCAGATTGCACGATGGAGAAGTGCGATTGGTCACTCCAGAGAAGGCGTCTCCACTGCTCAAGAGTCCAGTGGCAGCGTGGTTTACACCACTGCATCCCACGCTTTGCATTGCACTTGGTGATGTATGGCTCGGATGCAGCTGCTCGGCCATTAAAACCCATTCCATGAAGCTCTCTGCACACTGTTCTTGAGCTAATCTGAAGGCCACATGAAGTTTGAAGGTCGGTATCGATTGACTCTGCAGAGAGTTGCCGACCTCTTGGCACTTTGCGCCTCAGCATCCACTGACCCCGCTCCGTCAGTTTACGTGGCCGACCACTTGGTGGTTGAGTTGCTGTCGTTCCCACACACTTCCACTTTCTTATAACAAATCTGTAGGAGTTCATTTTCCACCTGAGAAATATTGTAAAAACCAGAAAAATCCTGTCTCAGAGTGAGGCAGAAAAACTAGTCCATGCTTTTGTTACTTCCAGCCTTGACTATTGTAATTCCTCATTATCAGGTTGTCCAAATAGCTCTCTCAAACATCTTCAGTTGATCCAAAATGCTGCAGCCAGGGTATTGCCGGGAGTTAGCAAGAGAAATCATATTTCTCCTATACTGGTTTCTCTTCATTGGCTTCCTGTAAAAGCTAGAATAGAATTCAAAATCCTTCTTCTAACATATCCTCCAGTCCACTGCTTCCAGCAGTCCATTTCCACCATTCTAGTCTGCATCACCCTCACTATACTTGGTATGCTCTTCTACATATTTTTGAGTTTCCTACCAGCTATATATGTAGTATATTTATTTCCAGAGCTGTAGATCATAACAGTAAACTATGAATCAGTTTCAATGTTAGCTTCTACTTTGTATGTATCATCTGTCTTATCAGGCATGAATCAAATTGTGTGTTTTATGTTCCCTGTTCCCCTCCCCCTCTCTTGCTCTCTTCCTCTTCTGTCCCTCCCAACCTGCTCGGCCAGCAGGCAGATGGTTCCTCCACATATAGAGCCGGGTTCTGCTCAAGGTGTTTTTTTCTCTGTTAAAAGGGTGTTTTCCTTGTCACTGTCGCCTTAGGGCTTGCTCTGGGGGTCAGGCATATGGGTTCTGTAAAGCGTCTTGAGACAATTTGACTGTAACTGGCGCTATATAAATAAAATTGAATTGAATTGAATTATAATACAGCTGACAGTTGACTGTGGAATATTTAGGAGCGAGGAAATGTCACAACTGGATTTGTTGCACAGGTGGCATCCTATCACAGTTCCACGCTGGAATTCACTGAGCTCCTGAGAGCGACCCATTCTTTCACTAATGTGTGTAAAAGCAGTCTTCATGCCTAGGTGCCTGATTTTATACACCTGTGGCCATGGAAGTGATTGGAACACCTGATTCTGATTATTTGGATGGGTGAGCGAATATTTTTGGCAATATAGTGTATCCTGAGTTCAAAGTCAAAGTTTTCAGTATCATGAATGTGGCTCTACTGTAACCTGACTAGATCTCCATACTAACTGATGCTTTGGAGGTAACCTGGTCTGGAAGAGGTTATGTTCAGAGTTTAGGATTTCAATCAGCTGTAAGAAGCATCTCCCTTTAACTAAATTGTTCCCTGACAATTCTTTATAAGTGATACAGATTCTCAGCTGAGAGAATTTGTTTCATCTGTAAATCTGCTGAGATGTGTGTTACTAAAACTGCTGTATGAGTACCTATCCAGTACCTTAGATTGAATCATTCCTTTGCCATGAAGTCCACCATGTTGCTCCTGGTTTGCTGCTGTTTACAGTGCAGCCTGACACAGGTTAAACAACGGATCCGTCGGTTGGTATTATATTCTATCAATAATGGTAATTTCACTTTGATTAGCTGAAACGCTAAAGTGATTTCCTACATTGTGGGACAGCGTCAGATCTAAATGCACTTCAATACAATATTGTGTTTAAATATGTGCAGCTGCCCGTTAGAAAAAAGTGGCCGCATTGATCAGTAAAATAAATATATTAACTCTTTTTCTACCAGCATTCCTGTCTTGCATCATTTCCAGTAGCAGTGCTTTTTACTTTCATCACTATTTATAATCCTTGTTGTGCTTCATTATAACATGTTGACTGAAGTAGGTGAGACTGATCAGAGTGTTTGTGTGGTAGAAGAGTCACACAGATTTCAAAGCAGAAAATCTTGAGTTAAGGGAAAAATGCTGATAACCACCTTCTAAATATCTCTTATCTCTGACTGGGGTTTTAGTTTTTGTTGAACCTACTTACACAAAGAAAGCCTGGTTATGTCAAACTTGCTTTGGAGTACAGCCCTCAGGTAAACATCTGACTTTTGGATTGACACCTCTTCCTTGTATCATGAGTATACTCCTTGTTAGATTGCATTTGCTACATCGGCGTCCTTGACTTGAACTAAAAAAAAGATTTTGGTCTGTTTATAGCTGAAATTGCATTAAGACTGTTTCACCCACACTACCACTGCAGACCTCTTAGAGAACTTTCTTTTGTTTTTGACTAATTTAACTGTTGAATTGAGTGTATATCAGTAAATCCACCTCATCAACTATAAATAAATATCATAATCATCTCTTCCAATTATTTTCATTAAGATAGAGTGATTCTCAACACCATACATTACAGTAGATACAATAATGATTTTAAAAACGATTGGCATGCACAAACATACACAAACTGGAACATATCTGGCAGTAACTTTTCTTCTTCAAAGATAGTGTCCAGTAGCAGAAGCACCATAAGCAGCAGCTAAAGCCTTTTTGAAAAGTGGTACTTTTACAGTTTTCATTTGAAGTACCTGATAAGGTACAACCTGTCCCAGGGAAAAGTGCTTAAAATGCATCACTAAATACCAGTAAAGGTGAGAACAAATGTTCTGTTTTTCCTGCGACCTTTGTTTTTTTTTTTTTTTAAAGTAATTAGTTTCACAAACTGCAGATTTGTATCTGCAACGTTATGTCCTCTTTCTAAAAATCCTAACTTTGTTTTACTGTAAAGTGATACTGACATTATTAAGTGAATCTGTTAGTTTTTCGGGATGTTTGATTTTGCTGTACTTTAAGTATTTAGTCCAGAGTGGAAATGGCAAAAAGACAAAAAGCAGGACCCAAGGTTTCCCAGCAGAACATTGTTTGCCTTTTTGCCATGTGCTCCCCAGGTAACTGACGCACTCAACCATCCACGTGATGTAAAAGAAAACATGATTCATCAGACCTGGCCACCTTCACCCATTGCTCTGTGGTTCTGATGCTCACGTGCCCATTGTTGGCACTTTCAGCAGCGTGCAGGGGTCAGCATGGGCACCCTGACTGGTTTGCGGCTGTGCAGCCCTATATGCAACCAGCTGCGATGCACTGTGTATTCTAGCATCTTTTATGAGAACCAACATTAACTTCTTCAGCATTTGGAGCAACAGTAGCTTGTCTGTGGGATTGTACCACATGGGCCAGTCCTCCTCCCAATGTGCATCAGTGAGCCCCGGCCCCTAACCCTGTCGCAGGATCACCACTGTGTCTTCCTTCGACCGCTTTTGACAGATACTGAACACTGCAGACCAGGAACACCCCAGTGATGTAGATGCTCGTCGAGCCATCACAATTTGGCCCTTGTCAAACTCGCTCAAATCTTTACGACCGCAATTTTTTTCTGATTTTAACACATTAACTATGAGTACAAAATGTTCCCTTGCTGCATAATATAACCCACTAACCGGTCCCATTATGGAGCGATGATCAGTGTTGTTCACTTCACCTGTCAGTGGTCATGTTTTGCCTGATCGGTGCATTTCATTTAAAGCATAACTTAATCACACAAACTTGAAGTTGCATCCTATGAACAGAACTAAACATGTAATCATTTGTCCCCTATATATAAATAGAATCAGTTTGTAGAGGTTTGCTTTTATAATTGCATTTACATCTGATGGAACTAAATGAGTGTATAGTCACAAAATCAATAAATTGGTTGAGGATGAACTTAGATTCTTACAAAATAAAAAATAACAAAAAATAAAATCAACTGTGTGATTAGGCACTTCCAAGCTCTTGTTTATTTTCTAGGGTCAAAGAAAGTACACAGACTAGAGGTCCCTTTATTTAGATAACATTGATAATCTCTCATATTTACTCTGCAACTTGAGGTGGTTTTCTAATGCAAAAAAACTCTATCTCCCTCTTCTCTTCATCCATAATCACTGGCCAATCACTTTCAGCCCTATGCTACATACAGTATCAGAATAAAGCAACATGTTTCACAAGATCCATGAGGCTGAGTACTAAGTGTGCTAGAACAGAACAGTTCAACAAATGTGAAAACAAAATTCATGAAACTGAGGCAAGATGAAATTAAGAACAAGGTACAGTTCATGGTGAAAAGGCTTTGTTGAATGTTTTGTACATTTTGAAAGTGCAGTTGAACCATGACAGATTTTCAAAAGCAATTTTGACAAAGGTCATTTGAATCTGTTCCTGATACAAAAACATCAGTACATACATTAACATCTGGAATGTAAGTCCATCTTCTGATTCTTTTGATCAGATTTTAGTGAGTGAACTAAATAATCCATCAGACTTTTCAAGTTTCCTAAATACAATGGATATATTTTGAAAGCACTTACAAGTAACTGCACAGTAAGGCTGTCTGCATATTAAAGCTGACAGCTTGGGAAATGCACTTGTCTGCCATCAAGCGAACACAAGCTCTGTCCATCTAATGCTATGATAGGTATGACAAGTTTAGCCTAGTTTAGCATAAAAGTCTGGAAGCAGGGAAAAGTTGCTAGACTAGCTCCATTAAAAAGGAAATATTGCACCTTTGAAAGGCTGAAGCCATCTGATTTCCATGTTGTATATCGTTAGCTAGCTGGTCAGTCATCCAATTCAAGAAAGCAGTTGAGAAAGGGTTTGTGCAGAGTAATGATAATGTCTGAGATGCGTGGAGTCACTGCCAACAGCAAACTTTGGTGAAGAAAGATCTCCAAATTTCCTTAAAATATATCTTCTATACTTCTGTATGTAAACATACAAAAAAAGCTCAAAAAAATATACTAATACATATATGTGACCATTTAGACTTTTTTTGTACTTGAGTTTGTTTTGTTTGAAGGAGCACTGGTATAAGTTCATTTTTGATCCTGTTTGTTTTAAAGTGACTGAACATCTAGACCTGTCACTGCAGAGGAGAGGGGGTGGAAAAATATTCATCATCAGATGAGTCTGCTTCACTAAAAATGTAAAAGATGTGAAGAGGTTTTATTGTTATTTAACCAATCTGGGTAGTTCATACAAACTTGGAAGGAGGAGAAAATCATCATGAATACATTTATCCTGCATTAAGCCCTGTGGAATACTTATTCTTTATATTATTCAAATCTACTGATAAGTGGGGAAAAAACTTTACATTTCTATTTGACATTGCTAACAGAGGTAGCTGACAATGACTTGGTCTGCTTTCCTGAGTTTGTTCCTGCCAATAAAATATGTAGTAAAAAAAGAAAAACATAGTTTGACAGTAGTATTAGCTCATACAGAAGACAAGGGTTTTTATTTGATACCACCTCAAACCATATAAATGACACATTTTAGGGCCATTTGTTTTATCAAGCAGATACAACTGAAATGAAAATGGCACTAGACCGATAAGCTTTGGGATTTCAACAGCTGTGGAATTTAACCTGGTTTATGCTAGATATGCACATATAACAGTGCATCTAGAGGTTCCACAACCAAAATGTACTGTATACTTCATTTTAAATAAAAAAAAAACTAGCCACAGCACATGTACAATAGAATGAACTGTTTTTACTTCCACATTTTAGAGTTGTTGACTGATATTTAGACAATTTAATTATCCCTCCATGACGGCTATCATTTCTCTCACAGCATTTCTACATGTTTGGATGACACAGGTTTGCATTATGCCAGCAGGATTTCTACACAAAGTCAGTTTAATAAGATTCACCATGTTTCAGTTGCTTTTGACTTGACTGTTCGCTTGAATAATTCTTCACATATTCAATGGGGGATAAGTCTAAGTAACTGATAAAAAGGTCATACAGGTCAGCACTTCTTCACTGGACCAATTTTCCACAGCGGGGTTAGGAGGAATGGAATGTTAAGTGGCACTGTGGCTCAGTTTTTAGCACTGTTGCTTTCTGTCTAGAATCTGTATTTTTTCTAACCATGTGGGGTTTTCCCCAGAGTCCAAAGACAAACAGGTCAATTAAACTCTACATTGGCTGTTGGTACAAATTGCTGCCTTTTTATGTGTCATTACTGTGATAAACTGACAACATGTAGCCATGCCCCTCTCCCTCAACAGTGTGGGATGAGATGGTTTCTTGTGTCTCTGCACATATCAAGCAGCTATATGTTATAGATGAATAGATGGGTTGGGTTGAGAGGTTTACACCAAGAAAAAAAAAAACACAAATTAGGTGGTAAAAAAAAAAAAATTAGTTAATCGCAGTACACTGTCCTAGGTAGTAGATATTTGGATTTGATCCCGTTAGCTGTCTTCTAACACTAGACATGAAATTCAAGAATGCTGTGTCACCAAGTAAATCATAGCCATACACTTAATCCCATTTGGTAGAAAACGCACCAAGATCATTGGCTAATTGGATAACCTTTCATCAGCATCACTTGTCTGTACATCACAGTTGGTTATTGTGTAATGTTATCTTAAGGAACCTGTGACATATATATTGTACCTCTAAAACCCTGACAGAAAATAAAGGAATATGAATCGGCATCTTGAATATCTGCTCCACCCATCAGCAACTTCATTCAAAGTTCAGAGAGAGTTATTATTTTTAGCAAAAGTGAACACATAAATGATACATGGGAGAAACAGGGCCATGAAGGATCAACTAGGACAGCAGTACTGGAAGGAACACAAATCAGGGAGAAAAGAGGGTAGCCCATTCCAAAAGTCCAGATAGGAGTAAACGAAAAGTCAAGTCACCATGTTGGGGCTTAGTACTCTGATTCCTACCCAAAAGTACAATGCCACTTGAATGCACCAACTGTTTGCTGTCCTATCTGTGGTAGCTTCATTTAGTGAAAGCAGCCACTACAGCCCATAACAGCTCATTTGTGTTGGCCTTCATACTCTCTCCCTCAGGCTCCAGTTCCAGCAGCTGCCGCACTCTCTTCATGGCCAGGTCATATTGATCATCAAGAAGAGGAGCGAAGGCATTTTCCAGGACATCAGAGGAATGGGCTAAGAAAATGAGTGCAAGCAGTCGCTTGTCCATTCGATGTGGGTCATTCACCCACTTGTCCAGTACAGCCTCCTGGACCTTCTTGATGAGGCGCTGCTTGATGTTGTTGTTGGTCAGAGGATGTGTCGTCATATCAAAAAGCAAGAAGTTCTGCTTCTCAGTAGTGAGGACACCTTTTTCCACCAAGTTTTTGGCCAGCCGTTCACGGACATTCCTTAGTTGATAATGAAGCTTCAAGGGATTCCACGTCTCTCCTAAACATGAGCCAAAAAACAAAACAAACACTGTAAACATTGTCACAAAAAACTGACCTGCACGTTTACACATTGGTGCTTTAACGAAGACAATTAAAAGAATAATGTCTGTAGAAGTTTCTTAGATGCTGCACTGAACAAACCTGTTGCCCCCTGGAAAGTGGGATGTCAATAGAAGCAATACATGATGTTAATTTCTGAAAATGTAATTGTACCCGTTTTTCATTTTACCAAAACAGTAAAATATGTTAGAAATACTAAGGATACTGGACAGTGACAACATGTGGAATGGCTGCAGCAATTAAAGGTGCAATATAACTTAGGGAAAAAACTCCAAGAGTGGCGCTGCTTCTAACGCAAGTGGCTACAGTCATTATTATTCAATCTGTCTAAATATTAAATTTGTGTGTAGCAGATTATAAAGACGCATTTTTTAAGAATGACACATCCACACATAAAACTAGAACATCACAAAACTAGAGCTTCTCATAGGCAAAAACTGCCTCTCATATAGACAAGCTGATTTTTAATTATCAGTCTTTGTGGCTAGCAGCATGTCTACAAAGAGCACATACTGTACATTACTGTTGCAATCAGTCCAGCTGTCCATAAAAGGTCTCCCAGGCCACACGTGAAAAAATATTGTACACTTCAGTTTTACGTAGGTTTGGTATCGTTTCTATTTTTCCCATTTCAGATTCACACACGACTTATCAACTCTGGTTCTTAATGATTCTCAAATCAGACTATAGTACAACCACCATAAGAACCTTTTTTCTGCATTTTGTACTTTTACTACCTTACATTGTTCTGATTACACTAATCCTCATGTGTTCTACCCCACTGAAAGGGGGGGACCATACCTGCTTGAATCATTATCAACCCATATCCAAGCTGTCCATTTTGTCAAAGGTCCTCGAAGGTCTAGTTAATGATCAATTGAAGGTTCTCCTCCATACGAACAATATTCTCTCCCCCTATCACTCCAGCTTCAGGAAACGAGATAGCACTTTCACAGCCTCCCTCAAACTCACCAATGACATAGTAGACTCGTTGGATCACCAATAATTGTACAGCTCTCTTTGTTGACCTTTCGAAGGCCGTTAACAGTGGACCACTCTATTTTGAAGCAACGATTGCTTGATATTGGTTTGTCTGTGCAGGTAGTTGGCAGGTTTGATAATTATCTGACAGAAAACAATTTGTTTGTTTTGAAGGCAACTCATCCACTGCTAAATGTTAATACTAGCATGCCCCAGGGTTTAGTTCTGGGCCCACTTCTGTTTGATTGACACTTTGGACAGTAATGTGTTTTAATTGATGACCAGGGAAAAGTTGGTTGCGGTCACCTTTCTCCCTGCGCTTGACTGCAGCGACCTTTCATACATGAATGCCCCTGCGAATTGTTTGCAATCTCTGGATTCTGTGCATCGTGGTGCCTTAAGATTTGTCATGGGTTGTAGAGCCCTCACTCACCACTGCACCTTATATGCTCTAGTTCACTGGACCTCTTTGTAAACACGCCGTGCTGTGCACTGGTATACTTTTATTGGCAAAGCAATCCTAGGTCTACTTCCCCATTACTGACGTGATTACATTTCTAAAACTCACAGCAACTACTGTTTACATTCCAATGATTTGTACTTAATAAACATGCCAAAGGTTCGATCTGAATTTGGGAAGCACTGTTCTAAGTACTCTACACCTGCTGCCTGGAACTCACTGCAGAACACACTGAATCTAAAGGAACTCATCACCTTTAGAACTTTTAAAAAAAATGTGTGAAAGACTTTGAAGGAGCTACTTTTCACACTTGTTGTTTCTATGTAAATTTCTCATCCTGTTGCTTTCATCTAGCATGTATTATATTTATTTTGTTGTGAGCTGGTGTTTTCTGTTTTAATTGATGCAATCTAAATGTCTCTTAGGCTGCTGTCTTGACCAGGCTTCCCTTGAAAAAGAGGTCATGTGTCTCAACAGTACCAACCTGGTAACATAAAGGCTAAAATAAAAAATTGACTTTTATTTTGAGTAAAATTTTAACTTTATGACTTTTACAGTGTGACATTAGTAATTTTACCAGAGATAAAGATTTGAATATTTCTCCATCGCTGCTCATTCACTAGTATGAAACACTGATTAACTACATGCATTAATTAACATGATGAAATGTTACTATGACACTCTCCGGCATTCTTTACAACAGAGTTTGTGAAGCTCTACTTGACAATTTTAGCAGCAGATACACAGAGCTACATAAAGTAATCACAAAAGTAGTGATGGCCGTCCTGTTTTGGAGTAGCATTTTTGAAATTAAGGTGTTTGCTACGAGACAATCACACATCAGCTCAGTAATGACTAAGCAGGATAACAAAATAATTTTTAGAGTGACCATTTATTAAGACAAACACATCAGGAAACCGAAGACATGATGGCATTGAGCTCTCACACTGGTGCAGATGGATAGCTATAGATACATACAGTGCCTTGTGAAAGTATTCGGCCCCCTTGAACTTTTCAACCTTTCACCACATTTCAGGCTTCAAACATAAAGATATAAAATTTTAATTTTTTGTCAAGAATCAACAACAAGTGGGACACAATCGTGAAGTGGAATGAAATTTATTGGATATTTTAAACTTTTTTAACAAATAAAAACCTGAAAAGTGGGGTGTGCAATATTATTCGGCCCCCTTGCATTAATACTTTGTAGCGCCACCTTTTGCTGCAATTACAGCTGCAAGTCGCTTGGGGTATGTCTCTATCAGTTTTGCACATCGAGAGACTGAAATTCTTGCCCATTCTTCCTTGCAAAACAGCTCGAGCTCAGTGAGGTTGGATGGAGAGCGTTTGTGAACAGCAGTCTTCAGCTCTGCCCACAGATTCTCCATTGGATTCAGGTCTGGACTTTGACTTGGCCATTCTAACACCTGGATACGTTCATTTGTGAACCATTCCATTGTAGATTTGGCTTTATGTTTTGGATCATTGTCCTGTTGGAAGATAAATCTCCGTCCCAGTCTCAGGTCTTTTGCAGACTCCAACAGGTTTTCTTCCAGAATGCTCCTGTATTTGGCTCCATTCATCTTACCATCAATTTTAACCATCTTCCCTGTCCCTGCTGAAGAAAAGCAGGCCCAAACCATGAGGCTGCCACCACCATGTTTGACAGTGGGGATGGTGTGTTCAGGGTGATGAGCTGTGTTGCTTTTACGCCAAACATATCGTTTTGCATTGTGGCCAAACAGTTCGATTTTGGTTTCATCTGACCAGAGCACCTTCTTCCACATGTTTGGTGTGTCTCCCAGGTGGCTTGTGGCAAACTTCAAACGAGACTTTTTATGGATATCTTTGAGAAATGGCTTTCTTCTTGCCACTCTTCCATAAAGGCCAGATTTGTGCAGTGTACGACTGATTGTTGTCCTATGGACAGACTCTCCCACCTCAGCTGTAGATCTCTGCAGTTCATCCAGAGTGATCATGGGCCTCTTGGCTGCATCTCTGATCAGTCTTTTCCTTGTTCCAGGTGAAAGTTTAGAGGGACGCCCAGGTCTTGGTAGATTTTCAGTGGTCTGATACTCCTTCCATTTCAATATGATTGCTTGCACAGTGCTCCTTGAGATGTTTAAAGCTTGGGAAATCTTTTTGTATCCAAATCCGGCTTTAAACTTCTCCACAACAGTATCTCAGACCTGCCTGGTGTGTTCCTTGGTCTTCATGATGCTCTCTGCACTTTAAACAGAACCCTGAGACTATCACAGAGCAGGTGCATTTATACGGAGACTTGATTCCACACAGGTGGATTCTATTTATCATCATCAGTCATTTAGGACAACATTGGATCATTCAGAGATCCTCACTGAACTTCTGGAGTGAGTTTGCTGCACTGAAAGTAAAGGGGCCGAATAATATTGCACACCCCACTTTTCAGGTTTTTATTTGTTAAAAAAGTTTAAAATATCCAATAAATTTCATTCCACTTCACGATTGTGTCCCAATTGTTGTTGATTCTTGACAAAAAATTAAAATTTTATATCTTTATGTTTGAAGTCTGAAATGTGGCGAAAGGTTGAAAAGTTCAAGGGGGCCGAATACTTTCACAAGGCACTGTAGCAGGTGTTTAAAGCTCTAACACATAGCAGGAGTGAGCTCTAGTTAGTGGGGTCTAGTGCGTAGCGGAACAAACGAAGCCTCGATTCAGAGAATTTTGCCTCCAAGAATGTTAGTAATCGAATTACTCAATAACTTGAGGAATCGATTCAGCCCTAGTACAAATAGATCAACTACCAGTGTGAGGCTGTGGGATGATGAAGTCACTGAACTCACCACTTAGCAGTTCAATCCAGCTCTGCACGGTCTCCGGTGGTTGAGTGTCTTTGATGTGTTTCAAAGCTTCATCCAGAAGCACATCACCTGTTGGAGCATCTGACTTACAAATCACCTGTGAATTTCAGTCAAAATGACAACATCCAGTTAGAAGACTTAATTATCAGAGTATAGCAGCTGAAATAGATGCAAAATTATCATTTTCTTTATTTTTGATAAAACTGAAAAGCTGAAACCAGATCGGCCAAGACATCAGTTGTTCCCAGGATTCTCCTGTAGTTTACTGTTCTGTCTAGTTGTCTTCCTATTTGAACATTTTCCCATAAATCTCGTACACCTTTAACTTCTCATTAAAAAAACAACAACAACAACAAAAATGACAGACCAGGTATCCCATTGACGGTATTCATGACCGCAGGCCTTTTTGATGTGTTATTAAACATTTCTCCCTAGTAGCACAGGAATACCACATGGCCCGGTATGGCTGGTAGCAGGTGTTGATGGTCACAACTCGGAAGATAAAGTGTGACTGTTCTTTAGATTAGTGAGGGAAACTTAGCAGTAATTTGCTTCGGGCCCCAGAGAGATAATTATCTCAGTCTTTGTTGTACCTTGTTGGTATTTTAAAGCAAGTAGTTGCTGAGTAGTGATTTTAGGATTCACTATAGGTAGGGGTGTAACGAAATAAAAAAATGACAAAATACAATTCAAAGATGCACGAAATAAAAAACGCGAAGGGGTGCCACGCACCACTGAGACTGATGATTTTTGACCCTCCTCGCCTACTGTAGCAAAACACTTGCTTCAAAATGGAGGAAGACAAGGTTGAGGAATTAGCTGACACTCCTTTGTCAAATAAATCGGTTGGGAAGAAAATAAAGAAAATGAGATTTTTGCATAACTTCCTACTGTTGGGGATTTTCTTTAATCTTTACTTCATATACATGCACATGCAAAGTATTGCGTATCATGAGCCCTGTTTTGTATTTCAAATCGTTTCGTGAGTTGACCATTTCGTTACACCCTGACTATAGGTATCCCTGTCTATGCAAAAGTATTATGCTCTCCATGTCTGCAAGTTTACGAAAGTCCACGTGACACAAATTTTGTAATCTCTCCAAATCCACTCTCTCATGGTGGTACTTTACTAACTTAACTCCCACAATGCTCTCTGCGTGCATATGACTGATGATAGACTGAGTGACCACCTTAGTCTGAGTGGCCACATTCTAAGCAGTGACATACTCCACCTGGTGGAATATGCAGGTATGGAACTGATGTACAACACATTTTCTGACATGCAGGTCTGCCTGATCAGTGACTATATTTTAAATCAATTTGATTATTAATGACTACTAGTCATGTATCAATAATCATTAACATCCCTGAGTAAAATTTAAGTAACAATGAATAGAATAGAATCACTTTATTCATCCCCGAAGGGAAATTCAATGATGCATTGGTGGTGTTTTCAGCTGTCCATGCGCATATCCTTAAGGTAGCATAATCAAGGCTTTTGAGTGGACAGTGGTGGGAATTGCAGGATTGCCAGGGGCATGACATCAAGGCAGAATGTTAACATGTATGAAAGTGTAGGGTGAATTAATTTTCTCTTAAAAATAGATGTACAACTGTAAAAAGCATTTAGGAGCATTGCATTACGTGTGCAAAGAAAAAGTATGACAAAACTAGTAATAATCCAGCTACTTCATGTTAAAAATGTATAAACTTTTTACACAGACACTGGTGTCACTGTTGAATCTTTTCAGGAAGCTAACTGTACAAGTGAGACTCATCACAATGTCATCCAAGAACATGGAGCAGCTTGTTTTGGCCTTGTCTGTGTATCCCAAGCTGTCATAAAATTATTGCCATGTGCACTTTTAAAACATAGAATATACAATAGCTGCGTCATCAGTCTTGTAAAATTACTGCATTCTGTCGTTCATATTCAGGTCACTTTTACATTAGAACTCTTTATGGCTAAATTTAGACACATAACAGTGACAGAGAGGGCCACAGTAGATGTATGTATTACACACGAGGTTAAACAGCAGGGTTTCCTCTACATGTAATTATTTGTGGTGCACCGCCACGGCAAAATAAAAGCCGCCACACCTTCAGAAAAATGGGTTTCTTTTACCTTGTTTTTATGTTGTTTTATGTTTATATTAATGACGATTATTGTATTAAATGTGATTTCGGCACAAAACGTGGTGTTTTTCGTGAAATGTGAGGCTACGCTGCAAATACCCTACCTTTATTTTGAAAAACCAACACCGGAACACCGGAGTCACTGCCTGGCACCTGCCTGCAGTGTTGCCAACTTAGCAACTTTCTCGCTAAATCTAGCGACTTTTTTTTTGTCAAAAGCGACTAGCGACAAATCTAGCGACTTTTTCTGCCGTTTTGGAGACTCTGACAGGAAAACTCAGCTCATTCTGCAGTTACTGTCCTCAACGAGCAGCAGGTGCTGCTATGAGCTTCTCCCCCTCCCAGAGCACAGGCTGTCAGTCCAGTAACCCCGCAGCAGACCCAGTGAGGGGAGCGGGAGACCCACATCACTCCGCGGCCAGATGACAGATGAATCGCGCATGCGCAGTCACTTCAGATCCCATCCAGACTTACAGAGCCATATAAACGAAAATGTTTCTTCACTCTCATGCTAAAATAAACCACAGCATTTAGCCTCTAGTGATAAAACATATTTTGGGTGTTTTATACTCACTTTTTGGTCTCTTCCACAACGTTATTCCTCTCTCCTACAACGTTGATTACAATTACATGCAAACTGGGAAATATGCAAAGTAGGCGATGACGTCATTTAGCGACTTCTGGCGACTTTTAGGACAGCCAACAGCGACTTTCCTTACTGAGGAGTTGGCAACAGTGCTTGCCTGTCTAACTGCTGCGCGCGAAATGCGAAGAGAGTAGAGACAACAGTCCGACGTGGAGGGAGAGAAAAGGGTGAAAGAAAGGTACCTAAACTCGGTTGCATTTGATACAGTTTTTTTCAAACCAGTGAAAACGAAATATAGATGGATTAGGCTACAGAAAAAATCCTGAGTCGTGATAAATGTGTTATTCATTGTTTAATACAGGATACGCATTATCATTATTTCAGAGAGATTCTTATTTTTATTTTATTTTTGTACCATTGACACTTGTTAAAGACAGATTAATCTAGGCCTAATAAAGCATGTCGAGTCTTTGGTTATACAGTAGAGAGATAATATTTTGTTGTAGATTATTTTTTAACTGTAAAATTAAATTTTCTGTTGATAGAGGAAACCCATTACGTATCAGATAGACGTTTTGAACAGCACGACATAACGTTAGCTTAGGTCATGCCGAGGTAATTTTCTGCCATGACTCTTTTCTGGTCACATTTTCAGATGAGTATATTAAACTATTTTCTCAAGAAGAGAAAGGTTCCAGAGGAAGAGACTCAGGTAACCTTACAAGCTCAATGTTCTTGAGACTTTTGTCGTGATGTAATTCCCTCAAGTCAATAGAAATGATGAGGAGACAGAAGGGCACAGTTGTATATAGTTTTGCTACAGCCTTTTACTTTTTGCCTCTTTGTTTACTGTTGTTGCCACAGCACTAGGATAAAGCAAAGACACAAGCTCTGTGGCACTGGCAGATTGACGCCTCTTCTAGATGCTGCTTTAATTTGTCGTTGTGTTTGTTGTTACTGCAAGATAGTCTTTTCAGTTATTTTCAATTAATGTACTGGAAACCTGATAATAAATAATGTATTTAGAAAAACATTCAGTTCGAAATAGTCATAATTTCACATTTCAAAATTTGTCGTCGTCGTCACCCCCCCGTCTTCCACTCGGGCAGACCTCCCCCACAGTTTAAAAAAATCCTGGAGGAAACCCTGACCAGTACATCAAGTGACATGAAATGCATAATAATGGACTAATAAACAAAAGCCTAAATCTAAACAAACACCAAGCTCAAACCAAACTGTGTAAATAAATACCCAACAGTCTCAGCTATTTATGATTTGATAAAGTCTAAAAATTCTGTCCAGGTGTGCTGATAGTCCAACTGCTACTTTAATAAAAGCAAAATAAAAAACATCTCAATATCTCAAAGCTGTGCTGGAGCTCAGGACTCAACCTGAGGATGGCAGCTATGTAAGAAATCATTTAATTGCAGCCAATAAACTAAGTGACTGTGATAGCTCACTTGTCTGAAGTAAAGAAAAGTACACAGTGTGACTTGGTACGTGTTGACTGTCTCCATGTTAGAAGTAATGAAGTTACTACTGTTGTTCTACACACATAATCCCTTCTCTGTGGAGACTATCTCAGTAAAGTAGTATTTTTATGGACATTTCAGTTTGTAATAGAAGTGAAATTGTAGTGCAAAGTAAACAAGAAAGGTGTTTTATTAGTATAATTGAAAATTGTGTTTTGGGTGGTTTTTGTGATGTTGTTTGACCGATACTGTTGCTGAAATGTAGAAAAAAAATCTTCTGAAATCACTTCACACAACTCAAAGTAATGTCACATACGCATGCCAGTTAATGCAGTGTAGTTCAGACTTGAGCAGTGTTGAGAGTAACAGAAATTGTACTAGATATGACCTAATGCGATTGTCACCAAAACTGTAACAGGAAAATGACCAAGGTGTCCATTCAGAAAAAAAAATTCAACTGCCATTAGATTGGAAGGAGTGCATGTCTAAAACGGGCTACAGAAATGAAACCCACTTGCAGCTTAGGAAAGGTTGTTTTTTTTGATTGAGTGCTTTCCAGCGCCATCCCAAAGCTTTTCTGCCAGATAAACACCATATGGGCACAACCCATAAGTGAATCATCTTTTGAAAGATGTTGCTGGTCTGTAGTGGAGAAAACAAGCAGTTGAACTCTTGCGAATGTTAGTTTTGCAGCCCACAGAGAAATAAAGGAAGCGGTTCAATGTTTGGAAATAATAATCAGATTTAGAAAGGAGACTGTCTGTTGTATCACTGTAGAACAAGGGACATGGATATTGTGCTTTTTCCATTAGCCTTGTAGTTCCAAGTATAACCAATTTATACTAAATGTAGTTTGAAGCAGAAATAATCAAAAGCCTAATGTATTTTTTTAATTAAAAAAAAGATAGTATCTCCCAACATCCTCATTATAATGAAAAACACATTACCGTATTTTCACGACTATAAGGCGCACATAAAATTCTTAGATTTTCTTCAAATTGTGCGGCGCGCCCTATGGTGCAGTGCGTCCTGTGTGTGTTGTTGTTGTAAGGCGGACGTAGACCAGGTGGTTTTTTCCACGCATCACCATCGCTGTTGATCTGTGACTCTATGCGTGCCCATCTCACAGCCGATGTGAAAAAACAAGTGAAGCAAATGAACTCTGAGCTTGCTGTCATTCCGGGAGGCCTGACAAAGGAACTCCAACCGCTGGACATCGGTGTGAACCGGCCGTTCAAAGTAAGGCTGCGAGCGGCGTGGGAGCGATGGATGACCGATGGGGACCACAGTTTCACTAAGAGTGGAAGGCAGCGCCGGGCGAGTTACGCCACAATTTGCGAATGGATTATAAATGCTTGGGCTAACATGTCTGCTGGCACTGTTGTTTGAGCTTTCGCAAAAGCCGGCATCATTTCCGAGGCGCCGCACGGCACGGAAAGTGACTCTGACAGTGAAGAAAGTGAACCTGGCATGTTTGATGGAGGTTTAGCGCAGCTGTTCAATTCAGAAACAGAGGATGAGGACTTCCATGGGTTTGATTGATGACGATTACCGGTAAAAAAAAAAAAAAAAAAAAAAGTGAATACCAAACTCCGTTTTGCTCCCGCTCTATTTTTAAATACGCACACTTGTGTGCTTGTTTTATCTGTGTTTTACCATGCCCGCGCCTATTGATGATTAAAAAATGTTAGTACTTTGTAATCAATACTTAAATAAAGCACAACCAAACTCAGTTTTGCTCCGGCTCTATTTTTAAATACGCACACTTGTATGCTTGTGTGTGTGTTGTTGTTGTAAGGCCGACGTAGTAGAGGACACCATGAGAACGTTAAAGGGGGAAGTGTGGGCGTGGATTGTATATAAAACCCTCGCCATATAATCAGGTGCGCCTTATGTGTGTTTTAAATACAGTAATGGCACACATAACTGAGACTGCGCCTTTTGGTACAGTGCGCCTTTTGGTCGTGAAAATACGGTACTTGATACATTTTTGTTGCAGTTCTAAAGTTCTTTATGCTTTACAAAATTTTTCAACTTAGGACGACATGTGTTCCCTGGGAGAAGCATAACCACAGGGCTGTAGACTTTAACCTTTAATGAAGGTTGTTGCTAGAGGTACGGACCCGTACCCGTAGCCTGTGGACTACGGATACGGCACTTGCCATTTGCCAATCAGATACGCAAGATCTGGTCACGTGACTCCCGGTAGACGCTAGCTGTACGGACCCGTAGCATCGGTACGACAGGTACGGACCCTAAACCTGACCCTAACACTAACCCTAACCTTAACCTTTGCTTACCTTTCAACAGTTTGCAGTGGTTAGCAGCTTCTCGACTCGCGAGACTCGCGTACGGGTCCGTATCTGTCTGGCAAATGGAAAGTGCCGTACCCGTAGCCTGTGGGCTACGGATACGGACCCGTATCCGTAGACACTACCTTTAATGAATTTAGGTACTATGAGGTTCTTGTTACAAGTTTGTTGGAAGTGACCATGTCTTTTTGCAAATTACTGTGCAGGTTACTATAAGGGTTGATGCTCCATGTCAATTCCCACACCAATGTGAGTTAAAGAGATGATTAGAAACTGTGCACCCGCTGGACAACAAAGACGAAAAGGAAAATGATTTATCTGAATGACAAGATATACAAATATGAACATAACATGCAAATGCTTTTCTTTTCTGACTTAGCGAAAAGTTCATCATTTCATTTACAGTTATGGCTAGAAAAAAAGAAGGGTTCAACTCAGTACTGACTTGTGATTTCAGGTCTGTCACTACACTCTTGATCTGCCTATTATCATTTCTAATATAGTGCATACTTGGTTGTTCCATTATAGAGATGCTGTGAGTTGGAAAAACAGATTTATTCCACTATGCGTTTTTTTAATGTAATTTAATTAAATATTACATTCTGCATTTATATTTTTATATTTGTCTAGTACATTTATGCAGTAAAAGCGGAAACATATATCTCCTACCTTCCTGGCCAGCAGACCTTTCCTCCTCATGCCACAAGCCTCCAGCTGAAGGCGTCCTCGTAGAGCTAGTTCAATCAGCATGCACCCTCGCAATCCTGATGAAATGCAGTCATTCCAGAATGAGGTGTAGCCCTACATAATGGGAACACATAATTAGAATTGAGTTTTGTCACAGAGTTACCCTTTCCATTACAACAGGAGTACGTGAGGAATTCCCGATGGTCACGCCGAATGGCTTTGTGAGTCAAATATCAACTTCTGTTTTATGCACTGTCTGATTAAATTATCGCAACATGTTTGGCATCAGAAGTGTGGCACCAAAATGGTACTCCCTGATTCAAATTAGCCGATACTAAATTTTGACATCAACATTGTATGCATGTGTGTTCCTTTAGGCAACTAACAGACTAAATATGAAATAGAGACAGACTGTTGACAGTTAAAATGCAGGTCATGGCGGTTAGTAAAACATTTGAAAATCTAAACAGTTAAGCCCATGTTGCCTCATTCTTGATATTGACAAACTGCTAATAGGTTGTTTATGACAACCTATTAGGTTATATTCATATTCAGATCAGAAAGCAATTCCTCAGTACACTTGATAAAACACAGTATAATATAAATAAAAACATAGCTAGAAACAGATGGATAGATCCAATCTGTAATTTGGGAGGAAATACCTGTTGAAACGGACAGACATGCATCACCAGACAAACTTATCAGCATTTGTGCATTTCAAAAGATTCTCTCTATACAATCTTTTTCTCCTGCTTTCCCCATTTAATGACCATTGCTGTGAAAATTTTTTTTTTACCATGTTGGTGTGTCCATAAAGTATTTTTTTTAATATGTTAGACGACACAGAGGAGCAAAATATGCAGCCAAAGCAATATTGAAGCAATTCCACCTTAAAACTGCAGTGCACCAGTCGCATGTAAGAAAACATGGTCTCACACAGCCAGGGTTTATTAGGCAACAAATCTAAAGAATCAATCATTTGACTTGCAGATTGGGGAATTCAATATCATTCCTTTTCAGAAGTCTTTGATGACAGGACAACAGGGTAAGCTGTGTTTGGATTGTCCACTCTCTCAATATAATGTTTGCTAGATGCACAAAAACTCACTGGGACTATTTAGTAACATGTACTAAAGATAAATATTTGTGCAATATATATTTATCATTATCCCCATCACACAAACAAATGCCAGAACTTTCACAACACACTTGAAGACACAAAGTTGCTAAAAATGCACAACACAAATCTGCGCATAAAAAGCTTTTACATTGTAGTTTGGGTGTACTGTACCCACCCACACAGGTGTAATTGGGACTGCAGCTGTAACTATGTTATCATCATTTGATGTCAAAAATATTAACTGTAACATTGGAAATAGTCTGATACATAAAAATAACAGTTCTTTTTCTAAGCTCCATTTTTGTTACAGCTCTCATGCAAAAATTTCATGAGTCAGCTACAATTAATTAATTTACAATTAAACTGAGTAACTTGCGTGTCAACCATGGTTCTTACTGTACTATGGTAAACTTAAGAGGTATGTGAACAGAGGTAAGCATGGTCCAGCCTAGGCCAGGGCACTGAAAGATGTCCCTAATTTTCAAATCCCAACATTAACAGTTATGAGGATTTCTATTCAAATTATAGCTAAATACAATTCTGTAAATTTCCCCGCTGTGGGATAAATAAAGGTTTAATCTATCTATCTATCTTGACTAAGAGGTTCCACAAGAGAGGATTTGGGTGTACTATATTATCGACTTAACTGAAATAAATTTGCAAACTTCATTTGTGCTTTGAAAGTTTTCTTCCTGCTGTTCAATGGCAATGCATTTGAATTACCTCCACTAGGATTCGACAACAAGAGAGGCAATAAGAATCACCTTTAAATGGGTGCTGTACCTCCCAGCCATTTACTGCTTGTTTTACGTAAATACCTTATATTCATACCTTACGGCAACGGATTTATGACTTTACTTCACGACATTATTCAGCGTTTCTGTGAGCACATCATTATAGTCCATTTGTCTGAATATCACTGGCCACTATTAGATTTTGTTGCTGTGTATCCTGTTACCCTAGTAGTGTAACTGTCACAACAAAGACCGTCACAAGACAGAAGCAAATCTTGTGAACAGTGCAAACTGAATGTAAACGATTGTTTCTTAGCACAACCATGTCTCATCGAAAGACATTAGCTAGCTCGACGAAGAGTGACGAGGCCTATCATTGTTGTTAGCCTATCTTACATTACAGTAAAAAAGAATGCTAACTTCACTGATGCTATGTGGGTTAAGAAAATGCAGCTGCCGTTAACGTTAGCTTGGGTAACATCCCATCGTTTAGCATTAACATTTACCTTATTTTCACATCGTTAGAGAGCAGGATTTATTACCGTTACCTCTCGGTCTTTCAGTCCTAATAGCAACACTTCCTCCATCAATGTGAGCCGTGTTTCCTTGGAGTCTCCCGAATCATCGTCGTCCTGCTCGTCTCCCCGCCGGGGATCATGGTCCTCTTGGCCGGACGGACGGTCTTTCTCAGTGGCGTTGCGCGAGGCTTCTGTCCGCCTTTGCACGAGGCCCGAACTCCTCTGAGTCAAGGAAGTCATGTCTGCCGGCGCGTTGGCTAAACAACGAGGAAAAAACACGTCTCGGACAGCGTTGCCCGAGATGTTTCACTCGATAATTTGTCAACCATAAAGCAGTTACCTCTAGTATTTTTCCAGTTGAACACTGCGGCCAGGGTACCCTTTGCTAGTACAACTACAGCTCCCCTTCCTTGACTTTGCCCGCAACAATTTAATGTCTATCTAATATGGCGCCTTGTAGTGAATGTGGTACCGAACTTATCCAGCAGGTAGAGGCCGCGATAACCACAATACCAAATAACTTTAGGTTACACTGAATGCCACATCAGCTGTTTAAATCATACCACCTTTATTTGTTACGGCACATACGACCTTATATATATGTATATATATATATATGTATATATATATATGTATATATATATATGTATATGTATATGTATATGTGTATATGTATATGTATATGTATATATATATATATATATATATATATATATATATATATATATATACATATATATATATATACACACACACACACACACAAGGGGCTGACCATGTTCTGAAAATATGAAATATAATATATGTATAGATAGATAGATTATTTTTCATATTTTCAGAACATTGACTGAATGTCTCATTCTACCTCACGCAACGTTGTTGACCCTGTTGGTCAAGTAGTCTCTGCACAGCTTTGAAGTATGCTTGGAGTTGTTGTCCTCTTGGTATAAGAACCCATGACCAACCAGGTTCAGTCCAGATGGGATTCCATGATGCACCAAAATGTTGTGGTAGATCTTCTTGTTCATGATACCATCAATTTCACTTATTTTCCTATATTGTTTCCACAAATGGAACCCCACAAACAGAATCTCCACTGTATTTCAATGTAGATGCAGTGCAACGAGCATCAAAATGTCCTACAGCTTTTCGGTAGATGGCAATACTGTCCAAATGCAAGGAAATAACTGTAGTTTGGCATCTCAATCCAAAAATGGTAATGTGCTTTATTATTTTTTCTGCTTTTTGGTAAAAGTTGTTGGGTGGAAAATTTTCTTTTAAAAAACTTCCTGATGGAAGCTTGGATAAAAGCATGGTTGTGTGCAAACTGTGCACCGAAGAATTTTCTTATCACCACAGCACTTCAAGCAGAATCACCTCAGTGCAAAATATGTCGCTGTTAGCACCAAAGCTATCATTAGCTACCACAGTCCTGGTACAGGCAAACATTGTAGCCATCCCATATTAGACCGCTTTCCAAGACATTGAAAGTGTTTGAGTTTACAAAAAGTTTTAAAGTGTTGAACATAATCACTATAATTGGATTTTGAGTTTGCAATTATCTTTGAATGTAGTAGACAGATGAAAACTGCACAGATAAATGTAAATGAAACAAACGTTTTGTTTGTTTAAGTTCTCGTACACTATCGTTTGGGGTCACCCAGACAATTTCATGTTTTCAAGGAAAACTCACACTTTTATTCATGTACTAACACAATTGCACAAGGTGTTTCTGCTCATCAATTAGCCTTTCAACACGATTAGCTAACACAGTGTCCCATTAGAACACAGATGGTTGCTGGAAGTAGGCCTTTGTACACATACGTATGTAGATATTCCATTAAAAATCAGCCATTTCCATCTAGAATAGTTAATTACCACATTAACAATGTCTCGCAACCTGCGACTCCAGAGCCGCATGTGGTTCTTTCACCTCTCTGTTGAGGCTCTCTGTAGCTTTGGAAAATAATGATTTAATTCCATTTTATTTATTTTTTTATTTAATTCTAAATTTGAAGATTATGGTGATCTTGTAACATCAAAATAAAACATTTTAATATCCTCCTGAGACTCAGCAATTCATTTTTGTGCACTGTAGTGCACATTAATTTCTTTTTCATTTCTCCAATACTATATGGGCCACACTTTAAAGGCCTGACGTTCCTTAAAGGGGACAACCTTAGCTTTAAAATGACATCACATGTATTGGGGTGTGTCTTGCCAACTCCCTTTGCCGGTCTTTTAAAAATGGCATAATTGTAGCCTAGCCGTGCTAGACAACCCATGGCAACGAATTTAATTCTCTGCCAGGGTCGGTCGAGTTACCCTCCCAGTAGTCTCAGTTCACCCACTTACAAACTGTGCAATAAATATGCAAATGATGCTGTGCAATTTCATAAATATTTTGCTGTAAATACTGCTTTCTTTTCTTCTTTTGAAGAAAAAAAATATATATATGCACTGTGTGCATTGTGTGCTGCACTCTTTCTTTGATTCAAGTGTTCTATTTGCTGCTGTACACTGTAAATTTCCTCGCTGTGGGATTAATAAAGTTGCATGCTGATTATTGTGTAAATCTATCTATCTATCTATCTTTGTGTCTATCTGTCTCTCGATCTATCTTTGTGTCTATCTGTCTATCAATCTATCTTTTAATGCTGCATATCTGCAATGGACAGCAACATGTTCTCTGTATTGTAACTATGCTACAACATCAGAGATGAAGCTAAAGGTTAAAAATAGAACCTGTAAATACTAAGAACAGACAGTAATAAACTACAAAAGAGTTGGTCTGTGCTTCTGTAGATGAAACCTAAATTGAACGTGGTTCACTGAGGATGTCGTCTATTCAGTCTCCTTCTTCACAACCAAATGAGGTTTTCCTTCTGTTGACTTCACTCAGAAGATCCTCACCGTGAACATGACACACTGAGATAAAGATAGACATCACGTATCAACAGCAGAGGTTCATTTTAAAGTGTTCCTGGAAAGATTTCCTATTTCATATAGTTTTCCATGCACCGAAAGACAGAAAGGCTTGTAGTCACTTTGGGGAGAGGATTTTATTTTTCAGCTTATCTGTACTGAAATTTAAATGTAATAACTTTATTGCTAATCATTACTTTGGTCATGTTCTGGGAGTTAGGGTTTGTCTACACTGCAGTAAGAAGTACTACAACACGTCAGTCAGTCATCAAACAACATTAACGATGAGAGAGTAGATTTATTGTTTTATTCAGTTTAACTTCAGAGACTCAGCAGATGTTCCGGACTACTGACAACAGAGAACCTTAACGGTACAATTTTAATCATATTTAGGTTTTCTAAACATTACATTAATGTGATTAAGCATCTCCACAGACAGTTTTATTAATTAAATGTGCCACAATACACTAACACAACACAAACATTGTTAACTTAATGCTGCTACAATTAACTTTAATCAGGCTACGACTGAACAGCTAGCTCGGTACGCATCGCTAATTCACATTAAAGTTAATAATAAATTGTTAATAATAATTAATACATTTTTAATACATTTAATTTGTAATGGACTTTTCATTTAGGCAAAATCTCAAAGTTCTACATTTAAGATAGAAAACGGATAAAAACAAAACAATCATGTAATCAAACAAAACAATCAGATAAAATAACAATAAAAAGGAAACATTCAGGGTCACCTTTAATTAAAAGCTTTGTTCAAAAGAAAGGCGTTTAGGCCTTTTCTGAAAACATCTACTGCCTGTGGAGCTCTCAGGTGCTCAGGGAAGGAGTTCTGGAGTTTGGTTCTGGGAAGGCAGAGGAGGTGACAGTTATTGTCCTAAGTGAAAAAAAAAAATCCTGTTGTAGTTTTTGCTGTGGGGTCTACGGAGTCAGAGCTTTTTGGAGCCAGACCCTGTCGGACATAATAATACTGCAAGTTTTTGACACTTCCCAGTAGGTTTCATTTTTTGGAGTCAGTTGCTATGTCCATCGTTATTAAATTTTATTTAAATTTTATTCCCACTTCTGTGCGCCATGGTGGAGCCTGGCGGAACAGCACTCTACAGTGGGGGGTGGGGGTGCCTGACAGGCGGAGTTCAGGGCAAATAATATCTCAGTAAATCTGCACATTTTGACTCCGCCTTCCGCCTGCAGTGGAGAATAAGTCGGCCGAATGAAAACTCATCAGTACCAACGCATTTTATCCATACTTGTGGAATAAGAGAACGGCAGTACGTGCATATCTTCACTTCAGGGTATTTTTTCGTCCCTTGGATGGCTTTTCCTGCGGTGGATATCAGCTGAATGTAGCTTTGCAGTTTGAGGCCACGATTTTTTTAATTTTTTTCTAATTTTTTCTTTAAACTGAGGATAAATGCGACTTTGTGATACTTTATTTTTTCACGTTGTGAACGAGTAAAACGTGTTTTTAAGTTGTTAATATGTGGTTACGGTACGATCGGCTAACTTCAGTATCTTTTTTCATTCTTTAAACAAACCCGATAACATGGATTATTGTTTTGAACTGAAATTAAAAGCCTTGGAACTGCATGATGTCTCCCAAAGGTACAGTGTTCATTATGTATTAGTACACTTTTTGACACTTTCTGACACAGTGTAAGCATATTGAAAGATAAGAGGGCTGTTTCTCAGGAGTGTGTTAATAGTGTGTTGTTTTCGTAGCGGCACCGACGGCCTTACGTTAGAATGGAATGTAATTATAGTAACGACCTAGTATCAGCCAAAACACGAGTGTGGTCGGTTCCATTCACATTTTCAAATTCTGACTGTCCGTCGGAAGACTTTTCCTTTTCAGATATTTCTGTTTGTGCAGTTTGTCAAATTTACTCTTTCATCTGAGCTCTAGTCCAAATTAGTAATGTACACATAGAAACCTTGACCACCATTATATCTCAAACCAGCTATTGGAACTAAAAAAGAAACGGGGGTGTTGTTTTACTCTGTTCTTCATTGAAAATTCCAACCAGCATCTTTAATATTTTCAAGAGAAACTGCATAGCATTGATACCTTTGCTGAAATATTAAAATTATTGAGTAACTACATCAATAAAAGCAACTAATAGAAGGTAAAATGATGAATTGCACACAATCAACAAACTGGCAGACTGTAGGTGTTCTGTGTGGTGTTGGTTCTCGTTTGTTTTTAAATGAAATTCAACAGTCATGCTAGTTTGTTGCCCCCCCAATTTAAAAGTAAAACACATCTGATAAGTCTTTTTTTCTTCCCTCCTTTTTGGTAGTTACAAGTGGGCCTTCTTCACCACATCTGTCAGACATATCTATTTTATTCCCCTCTGTCAGGATTCTGCTTGTAGATTGGTTTGCCTTCTGCATTTCTGCTGAGGACATTTTTGCCTTCTCAAACTCAGTTCAGTGTATTTTATTTATTTATTTAGCATTTTTAAGCTGTTTGGATACAGATTTAATGTGACCTCAGTATGAAATAATGTCATAGTTTTACATCTAAAGGCTGCCATCCAATTATTCCTAGCCTGCCACCTTCAGGAACCAGACTGTTTTCACAAGTACACAATGCTTTAAGCATAGACAAAGTAGATTATCTATTTCACATAAATGGAAGTCCATGACCTACTCCACTTATAAGTGGATACAAGAAATTATTTGTTCTACAAGAATCGTCTTTGTTTGGAGCAGTCTGATGTGCTATTGACAAAGATGGCACTAAAACCGGTATCATGGACTGACAATTCTCACGTTGACTACAGTGCCATACTCAGGTCATACCACATTGTAGTTTGTGCAGGTTAGGTATTTACACTGCACATCTGTTACTTGTTTTGAAATGACAACAGAATATTTTTATAGATAGCAGCACTGGTAGAAATTCTGGGCTCCAGACTATCTGAGCACATGAGCAGATTGTGTGATCACTAGACTCCCACCACCACCATGTTTCTACACCTAGAATGCAAATACGCGCAGACTGGCCTCAAGTATCACATACTGAGGGGAAAAAACATGGTTTAATGTTGGTTTGTTTTAAATTGGTCTTAATACAACTTGTTGCTTCAGAGTCAGGAACAAAATGAGAATGCTGAGACGAAAATAAGGGAAACACCTGGATATGCTTGTTTTGGAATATTGCTGTTTAGCCTGATACACTTGGGGCATTTATGGCTTTAAGTTGCACACTACAGAATGACTAATGTGGCAATATTTGAATGAACACACCAAGGTTAACGTTCTCTACTTGGCTACTAGACAGAATCAGCCTGCTGCGCTTTCCCTGCACACTGCTCACACAAACTGCTGACAGCAGCTCGCCGTGACCTGAAACAATAAATATCTCTAATCCTTGGCATGTTCCAGTGCCCCTGTCTATCCTCAGCACCTTGCATCAGTTTCACCATCAAACAAACTATGTCTGGTAACAAGCCATGTCCTATTGTACATGGTTTATAAAAAAAAAAAACAGAGGAGAAAGTAAAATATGATTAATTACCAACTTCAAAAAGCATGTGTCATGAATTGTGACTTGAGTGAGTTTTCTTTACTCAATGACCTGGTTTTAACTGCCACATTACTTATAAACAGGTAACACTTTAGTGGATTCCTACTGTTCCCTGATTTTACAAAGAGGTATGCTGAGTAATTCCATAAAATAAATGTAGGATGTAATTAATCAGTCATTGGTGGATTGCTCCTGCATCATCTTTGCTAGTGTTACCATTCTCTGTGTCTGTAGGCCTGCTCAGGTCCACCACATTTTAGCTCACTATTCTTGTGTCTGTTAGGTTTAGGCCTGATTGTCTTCAGGTCCATTTTAGATTGTTTTAATTTTATGGATATTGGATTTGTCTCAGCTTTCCATCCATTTTGGATAAGGTCTGGAGGTATGATTCAGTGCCTGGTGTGAGAAAACTGTTGTGGTGCAGCATACATAGCTGTTTCAAGGGAAACGGTGCAAGCAACAATCATAATTATGTGGTTGCCTTGATATGGTGTTATGTGAATGGCAAGACTGGAACGTTTGTAAGGGCTAACTAATTTGCTATCTACTGTTTGTTTAATGACTTTCATGATGTTACTGGGATTGTTTCTAGATACTAGGTATGAGCCAAAGTTTTTCATCCGTTTCCTGAATTGTATTCACAATCATAGTCATGGACATTCTCATCAACTTTGCATATGTATGTACAAATTAAATTCAAGAAACAAATTCTCGAAGTACCCGACTTATTGTGATTTAAACAGTGTAATAAAAGTGTAATAACTTGTAATTACTTGATGATGCACAATCCATGCTAATATAGCATTTTCAGCTACACTTGAGGAGGCAGCTACAGGGCAGTTTAGAATATACTGTATATAAAAGCTGGACAAATCCCTGGGGTCTGAAAAAGAAGACAATGTGGAAGTGCCCTAACCCTGTATTCTTTCTAATGACCAGCAGGGGCCATCTCCTGTGGTTGCAAAAAACCCTGACTGTATAGAAGTCTTTGAGAAAATGACTCCATCTCTCACTTGATCTCATGCCTCAGTAAACATTTTTCTAATTAGTTTATGGTCTCAATCGCTAGTTTCATGTCTCCTTCAGTACAGCATTGGGATCATTTTGTAAATCATGGTCTCATTTTGTGAATAGTTTGTGATAGACAAGCAGCCACTCTATCACTGTGTCCTTGAGTTTTCAGTCTGATCCACCACTCATATGTCATGCCCACTTTCAAAAGATCAATGGGCGATGGCCACATTCCAAACTCGAAGCTTTAAAATGTTAGTTCACAAACCAGTGTGTGAAGTTTCATTGGCTACGACCATCTCTTGCATACTCCAATCAGCGACATCAGTGAGTCCATCAACTTAATATTGTGTAGATCAGGCTTCTTGTGCATCTCATGACAGCTCTATCAGATTAGCATCTAGGGAGCTTGGATTCCGGATGGCATTGGTATCTTTGCCATGCATAGAAATGAAATGAGCAGAATCAGAATCAGCTTTAATCGCCAAGTACATGCACAACATACAAGGAATTTGGTGTCACTCTCGGCAAAGGAAAGAAAAAATGTATAAGAAAATAGAAAGAATAAAAAATGATAGTAGTAATAAAAATAAATAATTGAAAAAGTATATGCCAGGGCGCCAGACTGTGACTGAATGGTCGCATTTTACGACTAAACTTTGAGACGGTGCGAGTAAATTTTTCACCTCCATGTGTGGCCAGTAAATTTGACGATTTTTTTAAAATTACCATTGAATATTTTTTGTTGCTGACAAACTTATGCTCCACACTTCAGCCCAGTAGCTGACAGTAATGTACAAATGAGCTGGTTTGTCAGCCAACACTAACAGAAGAAGAAGGTGGGCCAATTTGTGTGAGAGCGGGGGGCGAATGATGGTGAAGCTCCTGTTTCACAAAGCATTTATTTACGTTCAGCTGTCAGCCTTAT
The DNA here is from genome assembly GCF_021347895.1 of Acanthochromis polyacanthus. NCBI lineage: Eukaryota > Metazoa > Chordata > Actinopteri > Pomacentridae > Acanthochromis > Acanthochromis polyacanthus. Next base: position 37,142,070 of record NC_067119.1, read on the forward strand.
TTTGAACACAAATTCACCTTTCTGTCCTTCACTCCTTTCTTCAGGAAACACCATCGGAGCTTGTCCCCATCCCAGCTAGGCGCTTATACATTTAGACATGTCCTTTTCTAGACAGCAAAAGCATGGAACCGATTTCTTTCGTCTTTATGTGAATTTTCAGACTTTTCCACGACGTTTTCGTCATGTCAAGTAAGCGCTTCTTACATAAACACTTCCTTCGTTGCTGGAATGATTACAAAAAACCCATACCATTAAAAATACGCCTTCAAAATAAAAGCCTGGAGGGAACGGTTATTTGAACACTCGCAAAACAAAGGCTTGCCAAAATTTATGAACTGATCAACAGACCATTTACACGTGATTCAGTAAAAATACATAATGTGTGCATGCATAGCACATGCCTGTGCTCAGCAGAGGGTCTTTTTTTATGACAGATTTCATCCGTTGAAAATTATATGTCAACTGAGCAGCCTTGGCGGAGTACTGCACTCTCTGAGTGCTTTGCTTGTTATGTTGTGCCAATTGCTGCACAATAAGATGTGAATTGAAGACATTATAGTTTCTGCATTTATTGTTCAAGTGTTTATCAGTAATACAGTGAAAATGAGAGGAAATGGGCATGTTTCCTTTGCAATTTGATTTTGGTGTGCGCCCCTAAATTTTCTGCTTGTCCTCCTAAAATTTTAAGTTAGGGGCCACTGTGCTCCTAGGAAAAAAAGTTAGTCTGGAGCCCTGTATACAGATATTTACACATATAAAAAATTATATAAACACAGTTACTGCAAAATATTTTTTTCCAAAGTGATAGTACAGTGGTCAAAAATCAGAGAATACTGTTCCCAGTGCAAAACTAATGTACATATAAATTGGTATATTGTACAGGTGTGGAGGAATGGCTCAGATGTTTATTAGAGTTATGTCAGTGGGGAAGAAACTGTTCTTATGTCTGGTGGTTTTTGTGTACAGGGCTCTGTAGCACCTACCAGAAGGGAGGAGAGAGAACAGTTCATGTCCAGAGTGAGTGGGGTCTCTGATGATGTTCACTGCCCTCTTCCTGGTTCTAGTGGAGTACAGTTCATGGATGGAGGGCAGGGGGTCTCCAATGATGTTTTCTGCAGTCTGTACTGTGTGCTGCAGTCTGTTTCTGTTCTACAGTGTGACTGCTTCAAACCACACAGTGACAGAGGTGCATAGGACAGATTTGATGACTATAGCGGAGAATTGAATCAACAGCTGCCATGGCAGGCTGTGTGTCCTCAGCTGTTGCAGGAAATACGTCCCCTGATGAGCTTTTTTTAGGATGAAGTGGATGTTTGTGTCCCACTTCAGGTCTTGAGAGATTGTAGTTCCCAGGAGCTTGAAGGCTCCACAGGGCTGTTGCTGATAGTGAGGGAGAGCAGTGACCTGAAGTCTGCTATCATCTCCGCAATCTTGAGCGTGTTCAGCTCGAGGCTCCAAATCACTAGCCGCTCAACATCTTGTCTATATGCAGACTTATCTCCATCATGGATCAGCCCAACTGTTGTGTTTTCTGCAAACTTCAGGAGTTTAACAGCTGGGTGCTTGGAGGTGCTGTCGTTGGTATAGAGCAGGGATCACCAACCTTTTTGAAACCAAGGGCTACTTCCTGGATACTGATTAAAGGGGAACTTCGTTTTTTTTTCAACCTGGGGTCTGTTTCCATATGTAATTTCATACATGTGAGTGATGGAGAAATGAATTTTCGACATAGCTCCAGTATTTAGCCAGGCAGGCAGCTTAGCAGCTCAGCTAGCAGCTCGGCTAGCGAAAAGTATGGGGCAGCTGGCCCCCCCGCGTTAAAGTCCGTCCTAACGCAGTGTTGCCAACTTAGCGACTTTCTCGCTAAATCTAGTGACTTTTCAAAGCTCCTAGCGACGTTTTTTTGTCAAAAGCGACTAGCGACAAATCTAGCGACTTTTTCTGCCGTTTTGGAGAGTCCGACAGGAAAACTCAGCTCATTCTGCAGATACTGTCCTCAACGAGCAGCAGGTGCTGCTGTGAGCTTGTCCCCCTCCCAGAGCACAGGCTGTCAGTCCAGTAACCCCGCAGCAGTCCCAGTGAGGGGAGGGGGAGACCCACATCACTCCGCGGCCAGACGGCAGATGAATCGCGCATGCGCAGTCACTACAGATCGCATCCAGACTTACGGAGCCATATAAACGAAAATGTTTCTTCACTCTCATGCTAAAATAAACCACAGCATTTAGCCTCTAGTACAAAAACATATTTTGGGTGTTTTATACTCACTTTTTGGTCTCTTTCACAGCGTTATTCCTCTCTCCTACAACGTTGATTACAATTACATGCAAACTGGGAAATATGCAAATTAGACGATGACGTCATTTAGCGACTTCTAGGGACTTTTAGGACAGCCAACAGCGACTTTCCTTACTGAGGAGTTGGCAACAGTGCCCTAACGTGCTTTTTGCCCCACACTGACCGGCTCAGATAGTCTCAATGAGTGTCCCACAACATACTAGAGACGAGAAGTGAACAAAAACCTCCACATTACCTGGCGATCGCTCTTTGTTGTGGTCTGTATCCAAATCTCAGGACGCTAGAAAGCAAATCTCGTTCCGAAATCACACGATAGCTCGCGATAACCCATACTTTTCGCTAGCCGAGCTGCTAGCTGAGCTGCTAAGCTGCCTGCCTGGCTAAATACTGGAGCTATGTCGAAAATTCATTTCTCCATCACTCACATGTATGAAATTACATATGGAAACAGACCCCAGGTTGAAAAAAACCGAACTTCCCCTTTAAGGCAAAGAGCTACCAGTTTGATACACACTTCTGAAATAGCCTATTTTCTTTAGCTTTGACCATATGTTATTATTAATAATTAATGGTATTTAGCTGTATGAAGACACTGATCATGTTAATGATTTCTCACAATAAATAACAACAATGATAAGATAGAAAATAGATTAATATCAATATGCAACACTTTATTTCTAAATTTTCAAGTGCAAGTGTTTTTCAAATTGAACATTTTCAAATGATCACTTCTACAACAGTCCAAGAAAATCACAATGTACCTCCGCAGCATTTTGAATATTTTAAACAAAAACCCTGTACAAGCCTAAGAAAAAAATGCACTTAACAGTTGTGCTATCAAATGTTACATTTTACAAACACATTTAACAAATCATGAATGACACATTTTGAACTGGACACCAAATCTGGTATCTGTATATTTGTCAGTTAGTGGGAAGCCTGGCATTGCATGCTCTCCACCAGCGTGTGCTTTTTGGGAACTTTTCACCGGTCTCGTGAAAAAACATTGCTGTTTGTTCAAAGCTGCCTTTAAATCGCGAGCTTTTTCTGCTCGTAGTGCGCTGCCCGGTGGGTAGTTAGCATGGTAGCATGTGTGGCAAGTTGTGAAATGTCTCTTCACATTGTGTCGCTTTGCCGTCGCTACAGTCGTCCCGCAAATGAGACACACGCAGGCTCCTTTCACATTGGTAAAAAAAAAAATATACCTCCCATTCATTGTGAAATTGATAGGTTTTCTTTCTTTTTTCTGCCTTCTTTTTTGGGGTCAATCATCTTGTTTTTGCCGCTCCACAAATGCTACGTTTTGGGCATGCGCATAATAATGACCCTTGAACTATAGTAGGTCAGAGTTCATTTATATTAATCATTTTAAAAAAAAATTAATTAATATGTTGTCATTTCTAGTTCACATGTAAGTGTGATTTAAACAAGAATAGCAAAAATAAAATAAAATAAATAGATGCAGCTCACTGATAAGTGTCACTATTTGAGCTAATTTTAGAACAAGCCTGCGGGCGACTCACGTGGTCCTTACGGGCACCCTGGTGCCTGTGGGCACTGTGTTGGCGACCCGTGGTACAGAGGGAGAAGAGAAGTGGAGTGAATGCTGAGTTAATAATCCAACAACAGGATCTTTGCATAACTCCTAGGGCCATCTAGATGTTGCAAGATGTTGTGCAGGTCAGACATTCACTTCACCTGTCAGCAGTTTTGATGTTGTGGCTGATCCATACAGTCAAGGGCGTCAGTTTGTTTTTAAAAGTGGGGGGGATGGAGACCACAGCACTTTGAGAAAATGTCGAAGAACGGTGGCAAAATACTACAAGCTGGGCTCGAACTCACAACGACCGCACCAAAAGCAGAGGCCGAACCTGTTGAGCTATGGGTACATTCAGGTAAAAGGGTCTGTGGGCCGCTATAGTACTAATTCTCCTGGGCCGAAATTTTGCCCCTGTATGCCTCTGGTCGTAGCTTCCACTTGGCACGGGCGCAAATTTAGCATCTGCACGTTTTTTTTTTAACCTCACGAAAGTGTGCTGCATGTCTGTACAACTCTCGGCCGAGTGCGGATGGTGCGTTCAGGAGCGTCGGAATTTTCTATACTGCTGAAAATAACTGGGTTTACAACGGCTTACATGTGAAGAATTTGAATGTGTTGGAGACAAAATGACCACTGACAAAAAGTGGGGGGGACACATCCCCACCGTCCCCCCCTAAACTGACGCCTATGTATACAGTCACCTAGACAGACTTACCACTGAATATTTGCTTTACTGCACACATTTACTTCATCAATTTAGTTTACAAAATTAGCTCAGTTTATTGGACAGTGGCACAGAGCTGCTCCCAAAATTGAAGTGTGATGAAAAATGGTTAAAAATATGCTTTGAAAGTCAGTGTCACAAGCGGTGTGACCAGGACATTACTGTCAGTTCCTCATTTATTCTGTAACAATGTGACATTTCAGATGTACTGAAATGGGGCTTTTTCTCGTCTTTGGCCATATGGCACCCCGGGAAGCGCAGTGTACAGGGGGAGGGGGTGAGACATGTAGGTCAGCTTGAATCAAAACAAAGAGTGGGAAACTAATCCTTCTTGTCAAACTGTAAGGTAGAGTAATTTGTTCACACGACTGTAAAACACTAAAGTAGGGTGACCATATTCTGTTTCTCTGAAAAGAGGACACACTTCCAGCTCGCTCGCGAAAAATTTTCAGTCCCCCCCCAACCCATTTTTAGGGGTTTTCCATGGGTCAGGGGGCTTTCTGTGCTTCAAACTCAGTTAAACAGATATTCTGAATTCCCCAGAAAAGAACACTTTACCTGGATATACAGAAAAATAGTCCAAAACACTCACAAACAGTTGCTTTATAAATAATATATTTATTAATTTAAAGCAATTCTCCTAAACAATATAATCAGTCACATACAAATATGGCATGCTCTAGTCTTTAATAGTTATTGACTCAAGCTGTGTAGGAACACATGTATTCAGATGTTTAACAAAATAAGAAATAATCATCTCTCTTAAGTCTGACACTTACACCTTAGTTAGGAAAAGTGAGGTAGAGTACCATTCTTCAAAATAACGTCCCAATTATCAATTATTTAAATTTAAAAATAATGCCTCAAAATATTAAACAAAAAGAAAAAAGAGAGGTCTTTTTCCTTTTCTTATTAGCTACAGAGACATAAGTCCCAGCTTTGCAGACTGTACATTCTGCCTCCCATTTGACACGACCCGGACAAAAACAGGGGTACTTTTTTCACATTTCATCAGTGAAATGACATTTGCGTTTCGGTATTTTCTTTCGGTTCGAGTGCTCTCTCGCAGTGTGCCTACCTGCCCGTCAGCCTGCGAGGAGTGAGTGAGTGTGAAGCGCCTCGGCTCAAACTCCGCCTCTCAGAGCGTGTTTCCAAAGGAACCATTCAACGTGAATGATAAATACACTGGTCTGTGACGCGCTCAAGCTAGGCAAGATCAAAAACCCGGACATTTGAAGGACTTTATAAACGCCGGCCGGACAGGCCGGACAGCCTCTCAAAAGAGGACATGTCCGGGCAAAAGAGGACGTATGGTCACCCTACACTAAAGTCTGAATTTGTTTTCACAGTTGAAAAAAAGGGTGAAGCTTTACAGTCCATGAGTGGTTGTTTATACCAAGAAGTGCAGTATAGTGCAGCATTGCACTTGAAGATATCTGTAGGGTATTCCACAGATCTGAAATGCACTTTCTAACAGGTGCCATTTCTGCAGTCTGGAAATCTCATATCAGACTCAGTCCTATGTCAATTGTTTCTTAGGCTGTCAATGATATTATGGGTAGCATTGTGCTGCTCTGTTCATAAGTCTTTCCAGCTGGTTCAGAATTTACATGAATAACAAACTTAAAGGATTTGTGGCCCAAGGTTTGATACTGACACTTGTCTAACAACAACTTTCAACAACTTGTATGTTCGTAAATGTCACTTTCATTTCTGTGACATGTACTGTTTGTGTGACACTATAATATACACAAATGTTGACACGTGAGCATGTGGTTAATACACTGCAAATCAATACAACATTTATCAAATTAGGTTTAAATGAAAAGCAATTTGTCTGTAAATCTTAAATCTTGTGGCAGTAATGTTGAAGAATATCTGAGCCTCACAATAAATGATTTTTTCTTTGTTTATTCTTTCTTTGTTATGTATTAATTTATATCACTTTGATGTCAAAGTTACAGACGTGCCACTAACCTCCTTAGGCATTAAGATACAGCATACCATATTTCCACAATACTCTGGGATGAGGCACACTGATAAATTTCTCACAGTCCATCCCTATCACTGAAACTGCAACCAGTTTGGTGTAAATGTTGTATCTGATAGCTTTGGCTTTATTCATGAGTCTCTTCAAGTTAATTGTTTTTGTTTTATTTCAAGCTAACAATTTTGTGCATTCTTGTGTCACTACATAAAACCTGTTTGCATATTGCTGTAAGCAGTCATGCAAAATGAGCTTGCTCTCCAGGAGTTGCACAAGTAATGTATGCAATCAGTCATTTTCTTTTTTTTTCCTTTTCACATGGGCCAATGGGCTTGAGAGCATGAGGTCACTGTAATGTTTGGTAAGCAACCATCAGGAAAGATACACAGGACAAATTGTGTTATTCTTGCTTGTCAGCATAAATTTTAGGTGTGGATTAGTCAGTACACTGTTGGAGCGCCAAATCCTGAATGGAGTATGTGGCTTGTAATGGAAGGGTAACCAAAGTTTTAAGGGAACTTGAAAGGGCCTTAGTAGCAGTGTTACTCTACTTAATAGCCTAATTTGCATTATTAGCTCAGTTTCAACTTTGCCCTCATATTTTCATTCAAATTTCTGTTGTCAGAACAAATTAAGTTGTCACAACTTCAGGTATCTAGACAACCACAGTAGACCGACTTTTTCCTTGACAGATGGCTAAATCAGTCGATCCATCCATTATCTACACACCACTTAATCCTCAGTCGTGCTGCATAGAGCCTGGAGTCTATCCAAGCTGACTTAGGGTGATAGCAGGGTTCACCCTGGACAGCTGCTACACATAGAAACAGATAACATAACACACTCACATTCACACGTACAGACAATTTGGAATCATCAATTAACCTCAGCAGTCTTCGTACTGTGGGAGGAAGCTGGAGAACCCGGTAGTCTATATACACGAAATATATACCAAGGTTATACCATGTACTACATCTTACATTGTGACAAATACATAGTGTTGGTGATGGTAAGTACATTAATAAACAGTTTCTTCTGACTGATTTGGGTTAGATCACATGAGGGGGCAGTAAGGGCCACTGTCACTGATCAAAATGTCTGCATGTCTCTCAGAGTACATTTGTTCACAAAAACTCTCAGCTTATAAAAATTTAAACTGTTTCACTATTATAGTTCTTCGCAGGGATTATATCACAAATTAAAGACAAATGAGCATTTTAGCATTATTTCCGACAATTGATGACATTTGAAAAGAATAATACTATCAATGATGAGCAGAGACTTGCGAATCTTTATCAGTGGTAGTTGTAGGTCTTTAATTCTGTTACAAGTGTTGAGCAGTGGGTCAGAGATTATCTGCAGAGGGGGAAGGGCTCCATTTAGAAGGATTTAGGTCATTACTGGAAATGTCATGTTAATGCTGTTGTTATTTAACTGATGTGTGTCAACAGCTGAACTGAATTCTGTTTGTGTTTCTCTCTCTCTCTTCTGTCTTTCTGAAGATTCAAATTTAAAGTACCATGAAATGGCCTAAATACTCACAATCGTTTCAAGTGTGTCCTATGTTAATATAAATCTAGATGTGAGTTAAGACACTTTCATTCAGATTTAGACAGAAGCATGTCAATGTTGCCCAAGTCTCATCTGTATTGATTTCCCCAGGTCTCTTGTAATTTTAAGTCTAGTCAAATCAAGTCAAGAAATCTTTACTGGGGCAATTTTTGGTGCAGCCAGCAGCAAAAACGACAAACAAACAAACACAATAAAATGCGATATGCAACAATAAAATACACAACAGGAACAACAACAATAATAGTAATCAATTAAAATGCAATAAGATACAAAGATAAAAATAAAACCTATGGCAAGTTAAAATGACCACACAGCAGAGTGCATTATAAAGGTGTTAAAAACCGTTCATTATTACAAAGGCCAGTAGTCAATGGGACCCATGATTGTCTGCTGTTCTCCGGTCCACAAAATGCACCTTTTTACCTTTTTGGATAAATGTCAGACAGAGCCTGTCCTCATAGAAAAAACGACCACATAGGTCATCTGTACACGCCCGTATTACGACCGAGTGTTACATTTTGACGTTAAGCGACCTCTAGCGGTTGAGTAAATATCGACACTCTGGTGTCACAGCTGAAACGTCACCATGAACAAACTTTTGTATATATCTATGGCGACAGCGACAACCCTAAACCCGTGTTGCGAAAGTGAGGAAAAAGCCGTTTCGCAAATTAAATCCCGTAATGCGTTCCTTTTCCCCGTAGGGGCGCTAACGTAAATACGCTCTCATGGGTCGTATTCCGGTGCACGTTACATAAAACCTGTGTGGTCGTATGAGTTGGAGGACTTGTTGGTCAGACAACCTTGGGCAATGTAGAAGTTTACTTAAAATAATTACAGTTTTTTGCGGCTCCCGAAAGTTTTCTATCAGCTAAGACAAACACGTGGATATTGAATTTTTATAGAACATAGATACTTGATTTAAAATGTATATTTTACTTAGGACAGTCACTGAACTTGTAAAGGGGCTTGAGGGAGTGACTTGTGATTTTTTTAACTGATACTTTCTAAAAATTTAAGTAATCAGATAGAAGTGGAAGTTCAAATTATGAACTATTTGGTAGCAAAAACAGACTATTTATTGTAGGTGGGATGAGGCCGCAGCACTGCTGTTGGAATTAGGAATCAGTAAAATGAAATGTTTCTGGCACCTATTTCAAGACTTTTAGTGCAGTGTCATCTGATGGGCAGCCAGGTAGCAATATGTTAAAATTCATTTAAGGTGGCTGTCTTGTGTAAAGCTGTGAAATGTATTATTTAAAAAGATGCCAATACTGATATATTATTTAAATAATCCAACCTAAGCAAGGTCCTACATTCACAATGCTCTGCAGTAATACATGATTAAGCAGTAAATAGACTAAAGGTTCATCACATTTCTTTTATGGAACAGTTCTGACTTGCTGAAAAGTTCAGCTGTTGTTGGGACAAATACTAGCATTACTTTAGACAACTTGCACAAGCATATTTTATAAGTACTTTGTAATAAGTCAATAGCCTGGATTCATTTACTCAAGTACAAGAGTACAAGCAAAACTTGTTGATTATTTCATTTTCAGAAATCCATTTCACAGTGTTTAATGCTGTAATATTGTTATTATGTATTTGTGTATGCTGGAAAAACAGTTTTGATGCATTAACAAGCTACATTTTAATCTCTTCCATTTTATAGACCAAAAATAATTTATACATATTTTAGCATCTGTTGTTTTTTGAAATTGAATTTTTAAATGTATAAAAAGCAGAGCTGTCGCATCTGCCTGCATTCTAATTAAAATGTGGAGTTTCTGGCAGTAATTTAGCAAGGCTTGGATAAAAATGAAATGGACACTGATGTACGCACTCAGCCAGGTCTTCCTGACTCTCAGATCCTGAGATATTAGGGACGAGAGAAGTTGTAATTGATTGGAATCTTTCACAGAACTGTTTGCAATGAGTTTTCAACTCATCTGTTGATTTACGGTAGAAACTGTGAATTAAAATCATTATTTATTAAATGATTAAATTAAGTATGATGTGTATAACCACAGAGTGTTCCGCGGTTCTTTAGTTTGGGTGGCTCTGCAGTATTTGTGCTCCTTTTAATAACTGTAGCTGTAAGATACCTAGTACCTTACAGCTATGGTAAGGTACCAAGTACCTTACAGCTGCAGTAAGATACCAGTATTTTTACTGTTGTATATTAAATTAATATCCGTCTCCATCAGGGGGGTTACACTTTAAGATTTGTGCAAACCTCAAACAGCCCCAATAATAATTGTCTGATATGGGGTCTTTGTCTTTTGATATCACATTTTGAAAGCTTCGTCTCCCTAGGACCTTTTAGTGTACCACTCTCAGTTTTTTGCTCTAAACCTACACTGCTTTTTCCAGGCCATGGTTCAGCTTGGGCCAGAACAGGGCAGGCCCTGTTTGCCTTCAGCTGAGCATACAGGAATAGCAAGGACAGATGGTACCACAAAGCCCAACAGTTTATTTGAAGCCCTAGCTCTGCATAGTCATTAAAGTGTGGTCTCAGAAGCATGCATGTTTGTCTATATCTGCCATAGATGTGGCTACACTCAGCTCTAAGTGTGTAGATGAAGGGTCAGCCCAGATTCCACAGAAGCACTTTATTGTGAACGGGGCCCCTGAAGGACTCTGCTGGTTTTGTATGTTTTCAACCTTTAAATGTTCTATTAGCATACCTTGCATTACTGTCAACCATTTCAAAGTGTATTGTTTCAAGTTGCAGAAGTTAGAGAAGTTACAGAAGCATAGGTTCGTAGATTTTTATCATTCAGGTTGTCTTTGTTTCAATTTACTTCAGTAGGGCAAAGTTAAACTTTATGAGTTTTGGTGTATTTTAGGATGTTTTTGGCATTGCTGTGAAAATGATTAGATATATACTTGGTCTTTAACATGATAGTTGCGATTTTTATCTTTGTTTGGACCCAGAAGCACAAAACACTGAGTGGTTTTAGAAAAGGTGGATTTATTAAACAAACATTCTTTAAAGGTGAACTGAGATGGTTGTCTATGGGTTCTGCTGCTCATGCAGAGTGCAAAGTGCTCTGAGTGGGAATCCATGATTTCAGAGCAGGTCTTGACAGTGCAGGTGGGTCCTGTTTTGCAAGTTGATGAAGTGAAACCAGCAGGAAAGGTAAAATGTCCTTAGGATGTTTCTGCTGACACTAACAGTGTTCAGTTTCCTCGGTAGATACTGCTGGCGTTTTCTGAGGATCTCCTCAGTGTTGAAGACAAATTTGAATGCATTATCAAAAATTGTGCCCAGGTATTTGTATTCATTCACTGTCTCTACCTTCACCCTATGGATTGTGCTGACAGCTGTTGTAGCCAGCTCCCTCTGCTTGCTGGAGAAAGTCACCACCATCTCTTTGGTCTTTTCTATTCAGTAAGCTCCAGGGAAAATTTGTCACCACTCTACAAACTCATGGAGTGCTGAGCTGTCTTGGTGTGATGGGCTGGGATGCTCGCAGGAGGGCTCTTTGGGCCTCCTTCCAGGTCACTTTGCACCTTTTGACCAGGGCCTGGATGGAAGGAATGGTGATTTCCTGTTCTTGGGAGGAGAACAAGGGTGGTTGGTAGCCAAGGGAGCACTGAAAAGGGGATAATTCAGAGGATGCATTAGTCAGAGAGTTGTGAGCATATTCTATCCAGGGTGGCTGTGCACTCCGGGAGGAAGGAGTCTTAGAGACCAGACAGTGGAGGAAAACTTCTAGGCACTGGTTAATACATTCAATTTGACCATTAGATTGTGGGTGAAAACCAGGAGTAAGATTCCAAGGTGGCACAGAAGGATTTCTAGACTTCAGAGGTGAACTGAGGGCGGCAATCTGACATGATGTCTGCCTGCAAGAATGCCGTGGGGCCTGAAGAATTGCTGGATCATGACTTCCACCATCTCTTTGGCTGAAGATAACTTGGATAGGGCGACAATGAGGCCAGTTCATCCTTCAGAGCCTCTTGGAGTCCTTTGTAGAAAACGCCTTGGAGAGCCACATCATTCCACCCTGTCTTTTCTGTCACCATGAGGAACTCCACAGAGTATTTAGCCATGCTGCGAGACCCTTGGTGTAACGGTCAGTAGCGGCGTTGTGGCACTTCTGCCTCGCACTGGGTGGTCAACAATCTTCTTCATCTCAGCGATAAAGGCAGTATAGGAGCTGCAAACCTCACTTTGGCATTCCCAAACAGCAGTACTCCATTCTCTACCTGAGCCAGACAACAGACTGATTGAATAGGCTATACGGGCTCTATCCATAGCATAAAAATGAGACTATAAATCAAACACTAGAGAAAGCTGGGTCATAAAAGATTGACAACAGCTGAAGTCCCTGCTGTAACGCTCAGGGACTGGTACATGAGGTTCATCACTTGGAATCATGACAATGGTACTAGTGTTAACTGCGATACTGTTTCCTACCGAATGTGCTACCATAGCAGAAACAGGAGCCAAAGGCTGAAATGCAAGTTGAGTGACCTTCTCTGTGAGTTGGGAGAGTTGGTTAAACAACGCACTATTGCTGCTAATGAGGCTACGGAACAGCTCCTCACGCTGCCCAAGTACTGTTCCCTGATTAACTAAAGCCTAATGAATGGTAATGCTAGCTTCCATAGCTTCGGTGCTGATCTCATTACCTGCTGAGCTCATCTTGGCTGGTCCGTACTCTTACGAATACCTATGAGGGTCAAGTACAAGATAATGGACACGACATGAGGATAAAAGATAACAGGCTTTTATTTTACAAATTGAGAATCAAACAGCAAGAGAACTACAATTTATGAAGAATGACTACAAACGGAAGTGATGAAATGTCACAACTACAACATGCAGAAGGCGGCAAGAGGAACGGGAGCCCTTAGAGGGCTAGCGAACTACTTGCACAACAAACAGGCTTCTGCTTAACAAAATAGAGTGAACTCAGAAACACAGACCCATGATAGGTAGCACCTAGGCCGGAATGGACACTACACTAAGCAGATGAACAATACAAGAAAAGTAATGATACAAATACGAAATGCGAAAGCAACTACCAGTTTGGGTCAGAAGCTATTGGAAACTTAGCTGGGTAGGATATGGAGAGGAGGGTAAGGGAGTCTGAAGCAGTTGGCATGTGGCAGAGGTTGGCAGTGGTGTATGGCGTTGGCGGAGATGGCGGTGTAGCAGTCAGAACCAGGTTGGTGTGGGGAAAGGTCCAGAGATGGTGGAGGGATGAATGGGGATTGCAGAAACTCCATAGTGGTGACAGACGGCAGAGGCTTGGAGCAGGTGGATCCAGGGAAAGGCATGAGTAGGCAGAAGTCCAGACTGGAAAGGAACACGAACAGGAATTAAACAGAGAACAAAGGCAAGGTGAGCTAGACTGAACAAAGACTCAGGACTGTTGATTTTTCACATTCAAGCATTGAGTGGTGAGTGGAGTCTGCTTATATAGCTGAAGAAGTGGTTGATTGGATCACTCTCATCTGCCAGTCAGGTACTGCCTACCCAAGGCTGAAAGAAATAAATTAAATCGTTTAATTTTAATAATTATTTTTTAATATTATTTTCAATTTCTTTTATTACTTTTTTCATAGAATTTTTTAAAATTATAATGTCCAGTAGCCTATCGATTTGAAAGTGACAGCATTTAGTGCTTTTCATAGCCCAATAGCCTGTTTGTTGTTTTTGGTTGTTGCTGTCAGGTATTCTTTCACTAAATGTATATCTGGGGTGTGGACCCTAGAAAGAAAGAGAGACGTTTCCGCATCGCAGACAACTCTGCATCCGAGTTGTCATTTTCTCCGTCTTTTTGCATCTCAAACACAAACAAGGAATGCGCTGTGTTGTCATGAGATATAAAGTTAATTGGGAGAATCTGGGGACTGCTATTAAATCATTGTTTACGTTATTTAATGGTGTCTTGCAGTCTTGATTTTGTTAAATTAAGCAGGCACTTATCTGCTTACACACATAAATTTCTCATTGGTGTGTCTGTCTTAATTTGGGAACACTGGTAATGGAGACTGGAGTTGTAGCTGGAGAGGAAGACAAAGTGCTGCTGGAGACAGGTGTCATGAAGGTTGCATGGCGTCATGGTCGATACAACCCATAGTGGGACGTTGTGGTTCACAGTTAAATATGCAAATCATTACTTGTGCATACATTACATGTTATTTGATTTATTCCCTTAAGATTAAGTATTTCTGTTTCTTTTCCATGAACAGCTAAAACAAGGCTTGACTTGACTACTGTATAGATCAGGGATGTCCAAACTTTTTGCAAAGTAGGGCCAGATTTGGTTGAGGTGAAAATGTGTCAGATGTGGGGAGCACAATGCAACAACTGAACAGAGCTACAGGATGGATAGTGATGCGAGGTTACTTTTACTCATAACCTGTCTTTTTGGTGCAAATGAATTTTGTGGCATCTGTCCTTTTGCCGCGTGAAAGCTAACAACAGAACTGCAACGAGAACTGTGGTTTATAGATTTAGCTTTTGTTATTGTAATTGAAATCCCAAAATTGTTCCCACTCAACCTTAAATTCTGATTATTTGGGTTCACTGTCATTTTGGTTGAAATTTTATCCATAAAATAATTATAATGTACAGTATCAACAATAATAAGATGAGAGACAAAGCAGCCAAAAGGGAGACATCTAAATTGGAATCAAATAGACGCAAAGTATCATCTTATGTTTAGTTTCTCATCTGCATATTTGTGATACATTTTATATCTGATTTTTGTAACTTCATGCATTTGCCAAAGTTTCAACTGCCAAAATGAAAAGTAAAGAGATTTCACTGGTGTATCTTATATAAAAGGCTTTGATGGCAAATTATTTGTTTAAATTGAAGCTCAATTAATTAATAAAAAAGAGGAGGGTTGGACGAAATAGCGATAATAATTAATCATTTTTCTTGGTATATGCCTTTTCATCGTCTGTTACAATGTGACATCTACTGTGTTCTATTTAGATGATGGTCTGATGCAAAAAACACTACAGCAGACACATCCTGCCAGTAATCTGTTGTTTTCACCCTGGTTTATTGGAAAATCTCTCAGGAGTTGGTACAATTTCTCAACAGTGGTCTTCTTTCAGGGATGGATTTGTGGAAGTCAATCCCTTCCCGTTCCTGTGCCTGTACTAAGTGTTGGAAGCTTCTGAGTGGCTGCTGGTGAGGGATGCCTAAAGGCCCAAGATGCCAGGATGCCTATCACTCAGGACAACGCCTTCAGCATCCTCTCACTGCTAGAGGACTGGCATGGGGCTCAAAACAAAGGATCACAACAGGATGACGACCTGAATAAGGACAGTTTTAGTTTTAAGGTACTTCATTCACTTCGCTACCTTCCCCCCACATCCTCCAAATTTTCCCAATTTTAGATTCTTAGGTTCTTTGGAATCTTTTCACAGTATGACAAGATATTTTTCATGTTGATCTGACGTTGCCATTATTGCTTGATAAATGGAAATTATTTAAGTTATACAATAAACTGTTCTTGTTAAAACAGTCTGTAATTTTATCTTGTTAAAAATGAAAGTCAAATATGTTTTACACCTCGGTCTCCCCGTCAATAGGCAGTGTCTCGCCCTTTGTCTAGACACGCTTATCTCATCAGACTATACACCTAAATTTATATGTATGTAGCAAGCTGATTAACCTAAAATATTCAGGACCAAATACCATGTATCAACCATCGCTGTGACTGTTCCCTTTCCACACTGATACTTGTTAGTATTAATCTGAATAAAAACATAGTTAACTAGTAACCATTCTAAAAGTTACCTGTGCATGTAAATGTCAGTACAATTGTCTGTCTGTGGCAACCCTGTGACAGACAAATGTAGCCTACTTTAATTGGCTCACTGGTTTCAGAAATGATAGTATTATTTAAGCCTCCAAACATACTAGTGGGTTTGAAGAGAATGCTGTCTTTAAAAATGACACCAGTAATCAGAACCAGAGACAGTATAGACAGAAAGCATCATCTGAGTTACAGCATTCTTTCAATTACCATATTTATCATGTATAATTTTGCTAAAAATTCAGCAACTTTTTAGCTTAACTGCAGGCTGTACTTACAGAGAGCAGAGAGAATACAAGTATGGAAAGAAATATCTATGGGGTCACATTTTTTTTCATGAGTGGGCATTTGGAAGAGTGTTGGTCATGCACACAAGACATGCTTTAATTCTCTCCACTTCTAGTGATGGTTGTGCAATTAGATTTGCAGAACTTGTTATTACAGTGAAAAATGTACCCACTGGGAGTAAAAATGTGAGAGGAGCAATGAACACCAAGGAACTGCTTGAAGTTCAAAGACATAATACATGATTTTTTTTTATTTAATTAAAGGAACTTTTTCTACCACTGTCAATACCAACACTGTCAGTTAGAGATAGTGACGTAAGGCCGCATGAAAGACATGCCTCAGATTACTAAGTCATCAAACCTGCCACAGAGAATAACTTTGGAACTGTAAATAGGAGTCCTCATTTGTCATAATATATGACTATGAAAAGCTATCCTGTGCACAAAAACAAATGTTATCATTGAGCTTCATCTTCTAATTTGTAACTCTTCTTGTTCCTCCAGCATGTGGATCAGGACTCCTATCAGAATGAGGAAGTGGGCAGTGTTTGCAGTAGCAGCAGTATTAGCAGTGCTCACATTGAGGACATGCCCCTGTGTTTTGCTGCCATTCAAAAGTTGGTGGAATACATTAAGTTCAATTTCATGGAAGGTGACACAGTGCCATCAGGCAGTCCATCCTTCTGCAGGGAGGGATTAGACGTTGAAGTTCATGCTGTTTTCCTAAGTAAAGATGAAGGGGATTCTGCAGAGTTTGGCCTCAGCTTTGGGAACATCCCTATTTTTGGGGATCCTGACAGAAGAAAAAAGGGAGGCCCAAGGAGAAGAAGGGACATGGGCCCCATCATGGATGTGGGCTGCATCTGGGTGACAGAGGTGAGGAAGAGGAGCCCAGCAGCTCGTTGTGGGGGGATCAAACTCAGAGATGAACTGCTGTCAGTGAACGGGCAGCTGATGGTGGGAGTAGACGTCAGTGGAGCCAGGTAAGAGGATTTTAATAAAAACTGAAACTTGAACCAACCATGTGAAAGGAAACAATGATTGCAATAGTGACCTTGCATACTGTAAGCACAATGCAAGAAGATCAGATGAGAGATGATGAAGCAAATAAACTGATTTACTACATTATAAATACCTTTATTCACTGTGTTTTTTTTTATATCAAAACAACAAGTCTGTAAATCCAACATTACCATAGAGATGTCCTGTTCAGTGATTTGCAACGTTGGCTTTTTATCAAGCACAGACTCTTCTTTTCTAATCTAACGTGCTACTTTGTAATAGCTTTTGACAACATTTTTAGATGACAGTGGCACACTAATATGTAATCTGAGGTAAACCAGCCAATCCTTATATTTAAGAAGGTTGAAGCAGAAAATGGCTGACACTTCTGCTAAAAAAAAAGTTTAGCATAATTGTTGCAATTATTTTTTTTAACTTAATGTTACCCTTTTAATTCCACTTGAGCTTGCTGGCCTGTAAAATCCTGAACCAGGCCTAACAAACCTCCGGTCTGTTTTTGACTGGGTCTCTTCCTTTGGAAAAAATATACTGGCTCTGACAGATTTAGCACAGCTCTGTTTTGTATCATTTATTGACTACAATGGTCTAACTGGAAGAGACATTTGACAAATCTGACAAGCAGCTCTGTGGACATCTGGATTTTGAGTGTGTACAGGACTGGAGATCATTTCGAGACCTTTTAGAACTCCTTGGTGGTTGAACATGATATCCAGCTCTGTTTAGTGTGTGGTTCTCCACCGTTGCAACATTTAAAGTTACAGATCAACCTAACTTGATAAAGTGTTCTTAAAATACAGTAATATCAATTTTCCCAGTATGTATGGTTTGACCCTTCTGTCTTGCTATGCTGTTTGTGTTTTGATTTGTATTAAGGTTGCTCAGTTTGAGAGTCACACAATGATAATACATTGCAAACCACATTGAGGGTACCTCAACCCTAACCTTCAAAAGTGTGTGAATTTAAGGATAACTCAGGTGCGTTTCAGACTGGCGTATTTCTGAGTTTTGTGACTACCGTGACTGTGGCTCATACACTCTCCACCTCCTTAAATTTGCTGGCCTAGCTAAGCAGGGTAAAGAGGTCGGTCAGCATGTTGTCACAAATGGTGTCCACTGACAGCTAATTAGCTTTTCATATCAATCATTTTAGTTAACTTTAGACTGAAAACAAATGTTCAACATACTTGCATCATTACGTGAAAATTACATGATTTTAAAAAACTAAGAGAGCTTGTGCTTTTTTCATATATCATGAGAGCAATGAAACTAATGACGCGTAGTCTTCATATAAGCTATTATGAGCTCCTGTTTTTTAGTTTGATAGGTAAAACCATTCATTAACGTACAGGCATGACTTGTTAAAGATGAGTCCTAAAGTTCAACAAGACTTTCCACTTATTGTAAAATGGTACATGAAGCATTAAATCATAATATTCTTATTCATAAATGTTCCCATTTAAATTTCTCTGATTAAACTTTGGAGTGGTTTGAATCTTTTTACAGTTACTTGGTTGACCAGTGCTGGAATGGAGGCTGTACCTACCTGATCCTGCTGCGTCGAGTCAAGCGAAAGGCTCCTCTCCCTCCCTGTGACAGTGAAAATGTCAGTACTACTCTCCGCAGTGACCATTGTGCAAACCAGCAGCAGGGCACAGCTGCCTCTGAGTCCTCTAACAACTTGGCAAACTGTGAACGCACACGCAAGGTTGGTGTCATATCACGTTCGTCCTTTAAACGAGACAACAGGGACAGTACTGACTCAGAAATTCGGAGCTCTTACAATGGCCACAGCTGTTCTCCTTCCACTGATGGAGAAGTCAGCCCTCCAGAAGATGACTCGGTCTGCATCCTCTCCACACATACACCTGCAGAGGAAAGTCCAAACACCTGTCCTCAGGTGACAACAGTTCCCGAGCGTCTACACAGCAGAGGGGATGTCACTATGCCTGCAAGATGCCACAGTGAGCTGTTAGAAAGCAAAATGGACTCTTTGAACATTGAATCTTCTGGTCAGGTGAGACACACTGCTGACATACAGGGCTCGAAGGTATTACACAAGCAAGGGTCATACTAGTTACTGTACCTGAGAATGTATTCTGATGACAAGGGATTGAGACAAATGATTTCAGCCCAGCTAAAAGAAACTTATTCTTTGGTCAGTTCAGACAATGTGTGAGAAGCACTGACAGCATCAGGATGCGAGAGAGACAGAAGGAAGAAGTATACATGGACTGGAAAGCAGTGTGAACCTGAACTTTAGAAGTTACTTGGTTGTTGCCATCTGTGATATAAAAAAACAACACAACCAAATGCAAAAATTGGAATGATCAGTGAAAATGTTTCCTTTTACATTCAGTCTGTTTTCTTAACTTTGCGCGAAACAACCATCCACTGTTCACAGAGATGTAGTCAAATCACATCAAAAACAGTTTAACTTGTAGATGGAAAATTGTTTCTTAGCTGATCAGAACTGAAACTATTAGCTCAATTTACTCTTGAGCCTAAAAAGCATATGAAAGGAAGCATCCTTTAAACAGCATAACAAAACAATCAATGATTATAGTTTTTACAGTGTATATTCTTAGTTAATTATTTTATTACACATTCAGAATATTTTTGATTTGGTGTTGCTTGGGTTAGTTTATTCCTTAAAAATCTGCAAATCACCCTGAACAGGTTTTCAGAGTTTGTGGTCAAGGTGTCTGTCTATTGTCTATCATCTGCTCTTCTTTTGAATCATAATTTTCTTTTCCTCCCCATATTAAAATATTTCCACCTTCTTTTTTCTCCATGTTTTGTTTCCACTGTTGCATTTAACACTGGGTTCTTTTATTCCCTTCTCATTATACGTAGCTAACTTCAATACCTTCTAGGGAAATTGGTAATGGAGCTGATTCTGACAGAATAAGGCATTGAAGCTTTCTGAGCCTTATTTGATTCTTGGACTAAAAGAGCATCAGAGAGAAGGGCAGAGCTGTTATGTGCTGACTGGGCAATAGCATTGTGCATGTAAGGTTGGAGCTGGAGTTCTATTATGAAGACAAACAGTAAAAGTGACAGAGACTCACATTTGTAAGGAACTGCAAGAGTGCCCCTTTTTCTGTACTTAAAGAAACCTTCTGTTGTGGCACTAAGATATAAATAATTGCTAAGCTTTGCTTTTTCAAACCCTTTCATCTCTCATGGATTGTTTAATATTTGGTCCTTGTCAAACTCGCCCAAATCCTTACGCTTGCCCATTTTTTCTGCTTCTACCACATCATTTTGAGGACAAAGTGCTTGGTTGCTGCCTAGTAAATCCAACTCACTAAAAGGTACCATAATGAAGAGAGAATTAGTGTTATTCACTTCACCTGTCAGTGGTCATAGTGTTATTTATGCCTGTGTGTGTGTGTGTGTGTGTGTGTGTGTGTGTGTGTGTGTGTGTGTGTGTGTGTGTGTGTGTGTGTGTGTGTGTGAGCCCTGTGTGATATGTTGCTTTGTGTGTTTGTTGTGTTTATGGGTTTTCTCTTTTTCGTAGCCCAGAGATGGCTGCCTGATCTGGAAGATGCATATGGTGAAAGGTCAGGAGGGCCTGGGCATACAGATAACAGGAGGACGTGGCTCCAAACGCTCGCCACATGGCATCATTATAGCTTTTATAGAGGAGGGGGGTGCCATTCACAGGTACAGTTAGTTCTGGTTAATTTTTTGTTACAATTTTCTTTTTAATTTAGCATGCACTTTTATCCAAAGCTGAGAATAGATACAACACAAAGTTGGTAGGCAGGCACTAAGGATCCTCGCTGGAGAATTACACCCTGTCTGGGATTTGAACCATCGACCTGCAAAGTCAGAGGTGCTAGTCACTGAGATGTCCAGCTCATAATTAAGGTCATAATTCATTAGTTTTGTCTGCACTGTCTAGTAATTGTATCTTTTTCTGGTGAATTATCAAGTGATTAAAAGGTTGCTAATTTTCATACTGGTTTTCCAAAAGTTTGAAGGTCCTGTTTTTTTTTTTATCAGTCTTGTTTATTAGTTTCTCCTTTTTCTATGGCAGACATCTCAGAATGTGTTGACAAATTACAATCAGTTTTTTATATATTTGAATTACCTTTGCTTGAGCACTTGCAACAACAACAAAAATCTGAAAGATGTATTACACAAAGTGTACTTTATTCGTAATCCCAACGCAAGTTAAAAATTTCAAGACATTAGTTCAAAATTCTGTTGGAATTCTACTATGAGTCCTGATATAATAAGTGACAGCTAAGTGATCTGAAATGGTTGAGAATGGTTCCGCTGTAGTGTCTATGCATATGTACAGTGTAAGTAATTGTTCTGCCTAAATGTGTGTGCGTGCATGTGTGTGTTTCAGGGATGGCCGCCTTCATGCTGGTGATGAGTTGCTGATGATTAATGGTCACTCTCTGGTGGGTCTTACTCATCAGGAGGCTGTTGCTATCTTGCGCTCAACTACTGGTCTCATCCAGCTGGTGGTGGCCAGCAGGGTAAGTGCTGGCAGTGCTTCTACCAGACATAGTAGTGCTGATATTAACTAGGATAGGTAGGAGAAAGACCAAGTGCCACAAAGACCCACATGGACACGCACACGGGCATGCACACACACACACACACACACACACACACACACACACACACACACACACACACACACACACACACACACACACACACACACACACACACACACACACACACACACATTATGTTCCATGGTTTAGACTGATTTTAGTTATTTGCCATTCTTTTACAGTTGTGTAACTGTACAGTGTAACAGAGTACGTGCAGCAGTGGAGCAGGGAGACTGTGTGAAGTAAAGTTTGTTGTAGCCTTCCCTGTCCTCTTAGTGTCTACTAATGAAAACTATTCAAAGAGAACCTGTATCCTGCTTACTACAATTTGTTTTGATTACCTAAAAACAAGTCTGTGTTACATGTCTATAGTGCAAAAATGCAAAGTACAGCAACAATGGATGCTCTAAGTTAAAACCTAAAGGAAGTGGCCTCCTGACTTCATCATGTTTTGGAATTTTTTTATGAATATGCGTCTGTGGTACAAACAAGACCAGTACTGCTAATGCATACTTTCTAGCTGATGACAATATTGTCCAACTTTGTAAACAGAATTTAAATGATAATTACAGGAAAATGAATGAGGACATGCAGCTTCAGAGTGGATGCCTGCACCAAAGACAGCTCTAGAATCTGTAGCCTGAACAATAAAGTGAAATACACTTTCTAAAGGCAAACACAAACACTTCACACACTATATCACTTAGGAAAAAAGAGAAAAACACTTACTCTGGACTCTGTTGCAGTTTCTGTGCTCCAAACTGCAGAAACGTTTACTTTTTCTATTCTGCGGGAAGAAATTTGAGCTGAAAAAAAGACAACAAAAGTTTCAGATAATGAAAATTATGCTGCAAAAGTATTCTATTTTTAGTGTTCCTATTAGGAATGTTCTATATAGAAACATGTATGATACATATAAAGAAAAATGACACATATGTGTACTCTATTTTTTTTCTGTTCGGCAGGAGGAATCAGATGTGGATTTCGAACGCTTCCCGTCCACCAGTCTACCAGACCTCGTCAGCACCTGCAATTCTTCTTCCATCATGTCTCAGTCAGCTACCCTGCCCTCTCTCCCAGCCTCCAACAGCAGCACCAGTCTGCACAACACCTACCTGGTATACATAGATCATATGTGTGTCTGCGGGTATGTGGGGCACTTAAATTAGTCCTGCTCCAATCTAAAGCAGTGACCTGTGTCACAAAGCAGAGTTATAGACCAAGTCAAAAGTAGTTATTTATTTGACAGTTAGCAGGCTGACATCTTTGTACCCAGCTACTAATTTTAGCTCCTTCTGGAAGATCCAGAAACGTTCCCATGCCAGGTGGGACGTATGTTCCCTCTTGATTGTTCTGGGCCTACTCAGGCCTCCCATTTGAACACATCTAGAAAATCTTCAACTGCATGTATCAGGACATAATCTATGATTATGTTGCTTATTTAAACCTACAATTCAGTAAAGAAAAGTTGTATTACCTTTGCTGACATGTTTCGACAGTTTCTGCTGTCTTCCTCAGAGCGTCATCTGACGTTTGGTGACGTGTCCTTTTTATCACGTGGCTGGTTTGACAGATCTGTCAGAATCTGTCAAACCGACCACGCCTCCCCCCGTCCGGTGGTCTCTGGAGGATGGTGTCCCAGGTGTGCAAGAGGATGTAGGCCCCCTCGTCTCGGTTTATGGTGCAGCTCGCCCGCTTCCTGATTTTGATGGCTTCCTTGATCCATCGTTTATGCTTTTTTGTCTCTGAGGCTATAATCCTCCCCCCGTCCCTTCAAACCGGCCACGTGATATAAAGGACACGTCACCAAACATCAGATGACGCTCTGAGGAAGACAGCAGAAGCTGTCGAAACATGTCAGCAAAGGTAATACAACTTTTCTTTACTGAATTGTAGGTTTAAATAAGCAATGTTATCATATAGTAATGAATGACAAAATGAACCTAATCCAACTAGGATATTATCTACTCTCACACCTGGATCTCTTTAAGTGACTCCTCACTCCAGCAATAAAGAGTTCATTTGGCAGTGGTAGAGGGCTCACACATCAAGGTGTTTACAGATACATTTGATACCTGTCATGACAGTTCATTCTAGTGGAGCATGGTCTGAGATAGGTCCATGCTATTTGCATGAAAAAACATAAAACCTGTGTGTATTCTTGTAGTTGACTAGCCTGGAGAAACTCGAAGTGAAAAGTCAGGGAGAGGCACTCAAAGGATCCTGCTGCACCTCCATACCTATGAAGCTGTGCAACCGATCCCAAGGTTGGTGCTCAATAAAAACTAATTGTTCATTTACACCAAAATGGTGGAACACCAAAAGCCTGGAAACATTTTATCTGTGTCTTACATCACTGTTTTTGCAGTGTATTCAACATATTTACAATACTTCCAAAATTATGCAGTTTGTCTGTTTGGTAATTTGGTGTCTACTATATTTATGCTTTCACTGTTGGAAAAAACGTACTGCTTATGTGCAGAGGAAAAAATGATTAATTTCACTGACTCAGGGGGGAGTAATCGCCTGGAGTCAGTGGGTGAGGATGATGAGCTGTTTGTGGAGAATGGCATGAGTGGCTGTGAAGAGTCAGAGAAGCCTCCACCTGGTCGTCGTAAACACTCCTTACCTCAACAGCTAGATGCTGCTGGAATGAGACAGGTAAGTGAATGCCCTCCCTCTCTATATGCAACTAAAGATGTAAAGACGTGCATACAAAGTATACATAGGATCATGGTCTGTTATTTTCATTTTATCTCATAATAGATATAGAAAACATAAGTTTTCTTCAGTGTTCTGGGCCTTATGGCCAGCAACCCTGGCACTATAGAGAATGTGTTCCGGAGCAACCTTAACCTGAAATAAAGACACTTTTGTCACCCCCCCTCCCCCTCCCTCCCCAACCACAACCACCACCACAACCACCACCACCACCACCACACACACACACACACACACACACACACACACACACACACACACACACACACACACACACACAGCCAGATCAGCTCAAATGCTGGTCACTCATTTTTACCATGCTATCCTGACAATAATAACAATGTTGCTTAATGAGAGGGTAAATAGGAAAAGGAAATAAAATATAAAATGTTACATGATGATGTTCAGAGTCTTAGACTCAAACTGCTAGTGGGGGTAATACACAAACAAACACTTTCATGTAAAATTGAGTCATCAAGTTACAGCATCAGACCTTAACGGGCTGCACTACCAGGGAAAAACACAGTTGTCAACCTCAAGTGTGAGAAAATAAGGCAAGTGTATATTAGAATAAACTAGGACTTAATGAAGAGAAAGAAAAGTCTCATCACAGTAAACATGAATATTTAAAGATGGAAAAGATTTGAAAATTTGATTGAAGATTTTTTTCTTTTGATATTTATCTTTCCTCTAGGAATATCAGATTGTTAAGAAATCAGCACGCTCCCTGAGCACCATTCAAGTGGAGTCTCCATGGCGACTGGCACAGCCATCCATTATCTCCAGTATAGTGCTGATGAAAGGCCAAGGCAAAGTGAGTGCACTTCTTTCACATGTATGCATAAATAAAGTTCAAAGAGTATGTGCATGTAATCTCACAATTACAAAATAAATGCATCTGTCTGGTTTTAATGTATTCTGACATGATTTACAAATGTTTCTTTCTTTTGTGCTTTCTCTTCAATCACTTATTGGTAAAAGGCTTTTCTTACCAGAAGTAGCAATTGAACTAGACCATTATATTAGTGCCAAAAAAGGTTCATACTGTTGTAATTATGTGCATTATGTTAATGTTTATTCTGTTTATTATTGACGATCAGAATACAGTGGTGCTATAAGTCTATATTTAAAATGCAGAATATTATTGTTATAGCAGCCACAGCATTGTAGTAAGTTTATGATATTAATATCAACTTAGCCGTTGTTAAAAGTTTATAGGGACTGTTCACCTGCGCGTCTTGTAAAGAGACTGTACAGATTACAGTGAGGTAAATTTGGATGCTTTTAATTTGGCAAAGATAGAATTTAAAATACATAAAATGAATGAATAAAATAATGCAATATTTTTCCTGTGATTTCACAAAAGCAGTTCTGGTGAAAGTAGTATAGTGTCACCATTGATCTGGCTCTCATAATAAGAAAAGCAGTAAAAAAAAAACAACAACATTTGCTGTGGTTAAAAATTAACAAAATCAATGTTCTTTAGTTGACTTGTAGATTTATTGGTGTTGTGATTACCACTACAACAAACTAAGCTTGAGGTCAGCTGAAGTTGTGACAGAAATAAATTTCCTCACTCTAGATTTTCATTTCTTCCACAGCATGACTGGAATGTCTGCCATTCCAGTCATGCTGTGTGAGTAATTACCTAGACTGTCCAGCCTTCTCATCTGTTATTGATTGACTTTCCTTAGTTCTTGAAATTGTGAAAATAAATATAAATAAATATATGTTATATATTTATACACTGCTCAAAAAAATTAAAGGAACACTTTTTAATCTAAGTATTGCATCAAGTCAGTCAAACATGTGGAATACTGATCTGGTCAAGTAAGTAACAGAGGAGGTTTTTAGTCAGTTTCAGCTGCTTTGGTGTTCATAAAATTAACAACAGATGCACTAGAGGGGTAACAATGAGATAACCCCCAAAACAAGAATGAGTTTGCAGGTGAAGGCCACTGACATTTTTTTCCTTCCAAATGTTTTCTGACTGTTTTTCACTAGTTTTGCATTTGGCTAGGGTAAGTGTCACTTCTGGTAGCATGAGGCGATACCTGGACCCTACAGAGGTTCCACAGACAGTCCAACTCCTCCAGGATGGCACATCAATGTGTGCCATTGCCAGAAGGTTTGCTGTGTTGCCCAGCACAGTCTCAACAGCATGGAGGAGATTCCAGGAGACAGGCAGTTAGTCTAAGAGAGCTGGACAGGGCTGTCGAAGGTCCTCAACCGATCAGCAGGACAGGTATCTGCTCCTTTGTGCAAGGAGGAACAGGATGAGCACTGCAATAGCTCTACAAAATGACCTCCAGCAGACCACTGGTGTGAATGTCTCTGACCAAACAATCAGAAAGAGATGTAATGAGAGTGGTCTGAGGGCCCAGCGTCCTCTAGTGCCCGCTGTGCTCGCTGACCGGCACCGTGGAGCTCGGCTGGCATTTGCCATAGAACACAGGAACTGGCAGGTCCACCACTGGTGCCCTGTGCTTTTCACAGATGAGAGCAGGTTCACCCTGAGCGCATGTAACAGGCATGAAAGGGTCTGGAGAAGCCGTGGAGAACGTTATGCTGCCTGTAACATTGTTCAGCATGACCGGTTTGGTGGTGGGTCAGTGATGGTGTGGGGAGGCATATCCATGGAGGGACACACAGATCTCTACAGGCTGGGCAATGGCACTCTGACTGCCTTTAGGTATCAGGATGAAATCCTTTGACCCATTGTCAGACCCTACATTGGTGCAGTGGTCCTGGATTCCTTCTGGTGCACGACAATGCCCAGTCTTATGTGGTAAGAGAACTCATGCAGTTCCTGGAGGATGAAGGAACTGATACCATTAGCTGGTCCCCATGCTCACCTGACCTGAATCCAATAGAACACCTTTGGAACGTTATGTTTTGTTCCATCCGACACCATCAGGTTGCTCCTCAGACTGTCCAGTAGCTCAGTGATGCCCTGGTTCAGTTCTGGGAGGAGATACCCCAGGACACCATCTGTCGTCTCATTCAGAGCTTGTCCTGGCATCATCAGTCATGCATACAAGCACATGGAGGTCATACAAACTACTGAATACCATTTTGCATTTCTGCCAAGGAATTTCAGCAAGATGGACCAGCCTGCCACATCAGTTTTTCACTTTGATTTTGGGGTGTCTTGAATTTAGCCCTCCTGGGGGGTTGATAATTTTCATTTCCAATAAACAATGTGGCATCTTTTCATTCCTAACACATTATGCAGTCCATATCAATATACATGTCCAGTTTGTTTTATCCCCGCATTGAAATATGATGTGTTTTCAGAGTGTTCCTTTAATTTTTTTGAGCAGTGTATATTCTACTGGTCAAAAGTTTTAGAACGCCCCAATTTTCCAGTTTTATGTTGAAATTGAAGTATTTCAAGGTCAATAAAGAGCTTGAAATGGTTCAAAGGTAAGTAGTGAACTGCCAGAGGCTAAATAAAAAGGTAAGGTTACCCAAAATTGAGAAATAATGTACATTTCAGAATTATATAAAAAGGCCTCTTTCAGGGAACAAGAAATTGGTTAACAACTTAAAGCTATTCTGCAGCAATGGAGGTTGATCAAGCCTTGCAAGTTGGTGCTACCAAATCCTACAGGTGTCCCAACTTTGACACCGTGGCATCATACCCTCGAGAGCATTATTTAAACAGTATTGTACAGCAATCTGTTGCTATATAAAAGGTGAGGGAAAGGCACTTAACAATAGAAGAGAGACAGGCCATCAAAACACTTAAAAGTGGAGGTCTTTCCTACAGCGAAATTGTGCAGGAAGTGATGGTGTCAGTGAGTACAGTTTTCTTTACCATCAAAAGGCACTCAGAAAATGGGGTAAACTCTGACAGGAAGAGATCTGGAAGAACCAAAGCCACAAAATAATCAGAAAACAAGTTACTTTGAGTCAACAGCTCGTTTGATCGGCAGCTCACAGGACAATGGCTTCAAGCACAGCTTAACAGTTGTTGTAACAAGCCTCAGTTTCAACTGTGAAGAGAAGACTTGGATCTGCAGGTTTGATAGGTCAAGTTGCAGCAAGAAAACCATTGCGTCAGAATAAGAAAAAGAAGCCTGCTTGGGCCATAAAACAGGGCCAATGGACTACTGAAGAAGATATTATGGACTGATGAATCAAAATTTGAAACCTTTGGTTCATCACACAGGCTTTTTGTACGCTGTCGAGTAGGCCAAAGGATGGTTCCTCACTGGGTGACATCAACTGTCAAATATGGAGGAGTGTGATGGTCTGGGGCTGTTTTGCTGGATCCAGGGTCGGTGACTTGTACAGAATGAGAGGGACCCTGAATCAAAATGGCAAACACAGCATTTTGCAGCGCCATGCAATAGACTCTGATATGTGCCTACTCAGAGGTCAGGGGTTCATCCTATGGCAAGATAATGACCCAAAACATAAGTCCAAGCTATGCCAGAACTACCTTAGGGAAAAATAACAAGATGGTAAATCTGAAAACATGAAGTGGCAGCACAGTCTCCAGACTTAAACCCCATGGATCTGTTTGGGATAAACTGGACAGAATAGTGAAAGCAAAGCAACCTACAAGTGCCACACATTTATGGGAACTTCTACAACAGAGTTAGGAAGAACTTTGTGAAGAATGTTTAATTTCCATTGTGAAAGAGTGTGTTCAGCTGTTATTTCTGCCAAATGTGGCTGCTTTAAAGAGTCAAAAGCTTAGAATACATTTTGGTTTTCTAAATGGATTTTGTTTACTTCAGTTGTTTATTTGTTCTATGTTTAATTTCAGAGTACAATGAGACATTAACATGCACACTTTCCAATAAAAAACTGGAAACATCGGGGTGTTCTAAAACTTTTGACCGGTGTTATATATATATATATATATATACCGGGCTTTGCAAAAATTCTGTTACACGGTTTCATGATCTTTAGAGACGTTTACATGTCGGAGTGAAAAATTCCTTTAAATAAACTGAAAGTTCTACCTTATCTGCAGGTGTCCTTAATACAATTTTTTCTCTGGTGAAGTTGTATCAAGATGGAAGTCAAAAGAGTTGAGATATCTGCTCTCCTTCATGCTGGCCACAACAAGTCTGACAGAGCCAAGCAGCTGAACATCAGCCGGATGACCGTCCACAGAGTCCACAGATATTACAATATCAGTCAGACTGTATGCATATTATATTTACACTTTATTATGAAATAGTATCTACAATCACCTGCACATCAAGTCCTTTAAATGGTCTGACTTCTCAGCATAAGTCAAACCATTCTTCCACAGAACACAACTCAACTCGCCCAGCTGCAGAGCACAATGGTGTAATGTATTCTAAAATCATAAACAAAGAAGTTGAATTCATATTTTATATAATGTAGCAGAATGCTAAGAATGGTGTTTTGTAATTTTGACATTATGCTGACCTAACTCCTCACCATTGAAGCAGTTTATTCAGCTATCTAAACAATCATCATGCCCGCAAAGCCTTTTAGACCAAGGGGATTGTGCTAACTTGGAGTTCATTGTGGAACACAACTTGACTCTGAAAGACATGTCCTTAAGTGGCATTCATTGTACAAAAGGAAGTGTACTTCCAAAAAATACAGAAAATGTAGCAGCACTGACCAAATGCTGTACTCTCAAAACAAAAGTGGAACTTAAAAGTCCCATTCTGTGCCCTTTTTGGGCAAATTAACAAAAAATTTCACACGTCTACATAAGTGCTTTTTCATTTTCAGCTCAAAAATACTGCAGATATTGTTAATTTTACCATGAATGTTTTAGCCCTGGCCTAAATAGGCTGTGTCATTGTCTGTGGTTTTAAATTCTGCTGAGCTGCTGCTGCCCCAGCATCCTTTGAGCAGAAGACTCTTTTTGTTTGCTTTGTTCACTGATTGGCAGAGCAGAGCATCACAGTTAAATGTGTGGCAGCTGACAGACGTGAATGAATGTAAGACTAAAGCCCTGTTCACATGGGTGTTTTAATATTTTTACTGCTTTTATTTATGCCTCCAAGTTTTTGAATCATACAACATACAATAAAAGCAGGTTTTCACCACATCTGAACTGCACCTTCACATCCTGTCAACAGGTGGTAGTATTAGACTGGAAGATATAAAAAGCTAAACTTATTTCTTAGAATGTGCAAACTATAGCCATGACACACATAGTCACAGTGTGATTAATCTGCAAGAGAAAACATATTAGCATGGCAAAATGAAATGTGAGTTTTTAAAGCTGGACCTCTGTTCTTTGACATCCCTCCTCTCTTGCGTTCAACCAAACTGCCAAAGCCGATAATCCTGGAACGCCAAAGTCAGTAAACATTTGACAACTGTGTCTTTACTAGTCATTTCTGAGATGTAACTTTTGCAGGGTCTAGGATTCAGCATTGTTGGTGGACAGGACTCAGCACGTGGTCAAATGGGTATTTTTGTCAAAACTATTTTCCCTCATGGAGCTGCAGCTGCTGATGGACGACTAAAAGAAGGTAACCATTCCTTTCCCCCCTATGTTATGGAACTGATGCATACAAAAAAGTTAAATGATAGCGCTGAAATTGGTCTGTATCTACAGTTTACACTAGATACCTATATCTGTCTAATTGTGTGCTTTCCTGTGTAGGAGATGAGATTCTGGAGGTAAACGGAGAGTCTCTCCAAGGACTCACACACCAACAGGCTATCCAAACCTTCAAGGTGGGCTCCATGTTTACAATGGATTTTGTCTAACTCTCTCAAAAACACTAAAACAGTTATATGTTTTCATAAATATTTTTGACAAAGTGGGTTTTTTTCAGCCAAAAGACAGCTTTTGTTTTATATATCATTTTTTATGTTCACAGTGCAAGCTAATTTGCTTGATCACATTTTTTGAGAGTAGAACAAAAGTGTATTAAAAAGACATGTTTTGTTCCTTTGGGGGTGAAAGTTTAGTTTTTAATTTTTCTGAAGCTCAGAATGAAAATCAAAGATAAAAATAATTTCATCTTTGCCTGCTTAACATTGAATCAGATTTCTTTTTTTTTTAACAGCAACTGAAAAAAGGTGTGGTGACCCTGACGATTCGAACTCGTCTGCGCAGCCCCAGCTTGACACCATGTCCCACCCCCACCCTCCCCAGTCGTTCCAACTCGCCTAACTCCTACACCAGTGGAGGTACACCTGCCCTGTCCGGGCTTGAAGAGGCTGATGGGTGCAGGGGCCACAACCCAGGTTCAAAAGACTGCATCATCATGGAAGTCACACTTAATAAAGGTTAGCAAGCTTGATGGAGAGCCTAGAGAGACATTTAGATACCATTACCTGGTTCTGCATTCACTTCCTGTGTGGGGATGTCACGTTGGAAGAAACTGTTGACGTTTAATGTCTGTTTTGTGGTCAGTTTTCATTAAAACTGTACTGCAAAGCAGTAAGAAAACTATGACAGTTGTGTGAGTTACACACAACAATAGCATGTCTGTTCATTTATACACATACTTATGCAGACTGCTCAAATCAGTCACAGATGTAGAGAGAGTTGAACGTGTGACAAAGGTGCACATCCCTTTGCAAAGTAGCCAGACATTCTAGCCATATGTCAAAGTTGAACATGTGATTTTGACAACAGGGCCATTAATCTGATTCTTTCCTCCAGATGTTGGAACCTCTATGCAGGGTTTTGCTCCTGTTCAGACACAACAGCATCAGTGAGGTCTAACACTGATGCTGGATGGAGTGGAGAGCAGGCTGTGTGCTGGACAGTCAACTTCTTTACAGCATTTCTAAATGAAGCTAGCGTTGTGTATAGGAACACTGTCTGAGGTATTACTATAAGTTGTAAGATTAATATTTGAGATCCTGAGAAACTGGGAAACACACTCATATCAAAAAAATGCACAAGCATTGTGTCTTTGCACTTTTATATGGAGTGTCCTTAACTGCTATTTAGGTGTAGAATATTTTCAACTCATGAATTACAAAACATATTTGTTCCAGTTGTCATAGTTTAGATGACAGCGGGCACACTGTCTTACGTTGTTTCTGCAGTTATGGCTAACTTCCCTTTTGAGGACACTCTGATTTTGATTTTTGATTGTTTTAGAGCCAGGTGTTGGTCTGGGAATTGGAGTTTGCTGTCTGACATTGGAGAATTCTGCTCCTGGTATCTACATCCATAGCTTGGCCCTGGGATCTGTGGCCAAGATGGATGGAAGGCTCAGGTAACTTTTTAGAGTCATCTTTGAATTGCAGACTGATGAACACAAATTATGATGTACTTGTACTGATACAAAGGTACAAAAAGAGGGACATATTTCATTGACTGAAACGTTTATTCATGACAAACTTAGTGGAAAGACACTGGACATCTGTAGCCATTTATGCTGAGACTGCTTTGACAATGTTGTGCTACCACCTCTGCCTATCTGTGTAGTCGTGGAGATCAGATACTGGAGGTAGACTCAGTCAGTCTTCGTCATGCTGCACTCAGTGAGGCCTATGGCATCCTCAGTGAATGTGGCTCAGGACCTGTGAGTCTCATTATAAGCCGACACCCTAATCCCAAGGTACGTCTGTTTTTACCTGGAAAGACTAATTTTCTTTTAAGCTGTTCAGTATCTATCTACTATTATGTAGTTGTCCTATAATCAATAGAACAGCCTTAACTCTGCAGTCTTGAGCTATGTTTGTCATGCTGAGTGTTTTGTGCCCCATTAGTCCTTAGAGCAGATTGTTTGCCAAAATAAAACTGTATCCAGCCACTGTTGATTTAAGGCAGGAGAAGCACATGTGGTCTGGTCCATAAGCCTTTGGACTTTGGCAATCAAGATGTATTAGACTTCCAGCTTTTAAGCAAGGTGTTTAACAAAGTAGTATTTTTTTTTTGCGTCATTAGACAACAATCCCATATTAACCTTTCAGTATTTTAAAATGTAGTCTGTGTTGGGAGACTTCAACTAGTCACAGAGGTTTTTGAACAGATCAAGTGAGAGATGACAAACAGCAACAAAGTTTGTAGTGGAAAGAGTAATGGTGCAATGAGATTACCAAAGGACTTTACTTTGGGAGAATGGGGGTTGAATCCCACACAAGTGAATGTTAATTTTCAGTTTGACTATTTTTGTGCATTAAAAGTGCATACATATGCTCGTGGCCATCTGGTGGGATGGACACGGGACAGAGAAAGGAGAGGAAAGAGCTGAAGAAACTCTGGGAGTCTGGTGTTTTTTTTTCTTTTTTTTCTGGCTTCTGTAGCTTTCAGGAATTCCAACCATTTTTTCCATTCTCACAAGCTCAAACTTAATCGGACCGTTGACTGATAAGCAGTGTGGAATGCTTCACTTTGCGAAGAAAAACCTTTCACAACATTGTAGCAGAACATGTAGAAATGGTAGAATCTACACTTTATACTTGAAATTGCGCTCGTTAATGTGGGGGCACCACCTCAGCTTATCTGAGGAAAATATCAATTTAAGCTAAGTCTCAAAGAGACTTTGATTAAAATGAAGTTTCATTCTAAAAGTCATAAATTCTGATTTCATTGACCTCCAGTTCCCAAAACAAGGAAATATGCAGTAAAACCGATGATAATTATACACAAACCTTTATTAACTAATACTACAAACAAACAATAAACAACAATGACATGACAACAATCGTGAACAAATGAATAATAAATGCAGATAAATTAACTGATGAACTGTGATCGTCACTGGGTGCAGTTGGTAGAAAAGGTGATGAATTTAAATAATTTGGAATTGGAAAACAAATTGTAATTTGTAAATTCACTCATTTAGCAGAAGGAGAGTGATACTTGCGTAGCCTTTGTAGGAGAAAAAGGCCACTGCAGAGTGTGGAGCTGTGATGATCTGCTGGATGAGTTGGTCCAGAAACCCAGAGACAAAAAGGCACTTTGGCAGGTTTGAATTGCAAAAGTGTGCCACAGAAATAAAAACACTAAGAGTCAAAGCTCATAATGATTAAGAAAGTATTTGCACTGTTGTAGTTCTTGAGTAATTCTTAAGTCCAGTTGCATTCTTCTAAAATTCAATTTTTCTAAGATCCTTTGTTATAAAAGCCCATTCTTACAAAAACAGTTACAAGCCCAAGTTGAATTTTCTTAGAAGCCCAAGTTACATCCTTAAGGTCAAAACAAAAGTCAAAACCCAAACTCAAACGTAAACATAAACTTTAAAAACTCTCTTTAAAGTGAGTTGCATTCTAGTTACCTTCCTCTTTATAGAAAGTTTTGGAGCCAAATTCAAATCCGCATCTAACCAATCATGGATGTGTTCCTCCCAATGGGTGGTCTCGAGCTTTACTGTCCAGGAGAGTTCAGAGGCCAAATACCTTTAAAACTTACTCTTAGTTCATTTCTTAAATGTGGAGTTCCAATTATTCGATATTTACGGTGATCACAGATCTGAAATAACACCAAATAAATGATTAAAATGACACCAAACACAATATGTTTATCTCATATGGTTCCTGAGATAATAAAAGGTGTAAACATATGAATAAACTTACAAATTCTAGAATTTAGGCTACATGAGGTAAACCTATAACATGGTTAAACATAAAAGCATATACATTCAGTAATAATAAGATAAAGAAGGCATAGGGAGAACATATGCTTAGAGTGAAAAGACTCTCTGTGTCTTTTTGTGGCTGTGGTCTGTGACAGAGAGAGAGGAGGGGATGTTTGTGTATCCTGTGTGTGCATCTTCCACAAACACTTCAGATTCCATGTGTTCTTCTTCCATACTGGTCCGGATCAACCTGGTATCAGAAACTGAGTCCAGACCGTCATTCCGGTGATGCTGCATTGCTTTAAGGTTCTGCTTTAACTCTCCTTCGGGTCAAATTGACCCGTTTTAAAGTTTTAAAATTTTGGGGAAAAAAAATATTTTCACAGTGAAAACTTCCACATTTTCAATTTTTTAAGGAAGTTTTTGAACACTTTTTGGTGGAAAAAAAATTAAAAAATGTTTAAGAATATTCAGAAAAAAATCAACCAAAATCCAGTGAATTTCGCTGTCAAATCTTGGGATTTTTAATTTTAAAAAATACAACTTTTGAGGGAAACTTTTCAGGAATTTTCTTCCTGATGATTTTGCACATTTTTAGAGATTTGGGGACATTTTTTCTGAATTTTTCGACTTTTTTCAGACAAGGCAACAACATTTTTTGGTAAGGACAACACAAGGGTTAAACTATTCTATTCACTCTTGTATAGAGAGTTCTGTGTGTTCCGTTGGGAGATCAGAAGGTCAGAATAACAATCCTGAAGAGGTATGGTTTTCCTCACAGTTGACACTTCATGACTCTTATCAGATTCTAGTGGAGGTAGGAGGCATCCTGTTGTCACCAAGAGTGCCATGAGTGGTCCTTTGGGAGTATACATCCGATCGGCAGATGTTCCATTTGGAGATGAATTTTGGATTAGCTGTCTCCTGAAATGGTATCTTACCAGATTTACAGCTTTGGGAGAGGGTTGTTGGATCTGTTTTTGTTGCTGTTGAATGTTCTGCTCCTTACTAAGCTACAACATCTAGCTACAACCTCATAAAATGAGGCCTGGTGACATCAGAAGGCTCGGTCAATGAAGATCACTGGAGACAAGCAGAGTCAGTTGGAAAGAGTTCATTGTGCTCTATTGAGACAGCAGCACAAACACACTCACACTGCTTCAAACAGACTGCCTTTTGGCTTCTGAAAAAGCATCCGATAACAACAAAAATGTTTATTTCTAGAGAAAAAACTAAATCAAGTTACAAAGTACATTACCAGACAGCAAAATAAAACAGACAAGTTGTTAAATCATCAGAATTTAGGAAACAGATAAAACACAGCACGGTGGATAAAAACCAACACAGAATTTAAAAACGTGAAAGCAATATTGAAATAATTAAAAGACATTTCAAAGGCAATAAAAACTCAAATATAATCAAAAAAAATCTCTTCAAGACTCAACAGACCTGATGTTCTCAGGCAGGTTGTTCTAGCGCCCAGAGGGTCTCTGCCCACGGATCTCAGGGACACAGGCCATGAGTAATCTTAAAAGCTTGAAACCCACTGAGAGCCAGTGTAAGGAAGTTAAACACCAGGAGTAATGTACTGACATGAATAAAATCCTTACAGCTCAGAGTCTGGAGTTGATCAATGCATTTTTTGTTCAGGTAGGTCAAAAGTATGTCAAAGCATTGTAAGCATGATGAAATTAAAGCATGCATAATAATCTTGTCTTTAAAATTTATAATAGACCATACTTTTGAAATATTCATAAGATGATTAAAAACATGAATTTACAAGCTGTATGATGTGCTGCTCAAAACTCAGATTAGTTTCAAACAAGACACCAAGATTCTCTGACATTCACTTGAAGGAAAATCAAAACAGCTTTTGTTAAAATCTGTGCTGCGATCCAATTACAAAAATCATTGTTTTGTTAGAGTTCAACTGAAGCAAATTATTCGGCATCCAGTTTTGATCATTGGAAATCCAGTCATTTAGAGTCATTCGCATGCCAGGCTCAGAGGATCGTGTGTCAGTGGCAGAAAAATGAGAAGAGACACCATGTCTGTGAATATAGTGCCTCAGTGGAAGAATGTATACTAAAATTCTTCCCAAATCCAACCCTGTGGCACACCATACTTAAGAAAAAAGTGATTATATGTGATTGTTGATGAAGGCACAAAATCTTCTATTTCACAGATATAATGGGAACCAGTCAAAGCTGTCCCAGATATACACACCCACTGCCTCAGTCTGTCCAGCAGGATGCTGTAATAAACTGTCAAAGGCTGCTCTGAGTTCAAGTAGCGCAAAACCAGAGTGAAAGGACATTTTCTGAACAGCAATTTTTAATGCTTAGGATGAATTGTGGATTGCAGCTGACTGACAGATGTAGTTGTGTTTATGTGACCTTAAACCTTGACAAGCCATTCAGCTCCTATTTGGCAGAAGGAGTCTGGATGCAAAATCTAAAGAAGGTTAGATCACAAAATATTGTTCTACTTGTTTTGGAAATTTTCTTTCCTCATGTCTTCAGGCTTTAGTCAAGGGATTGACTATCGATGAAGATTTTTGCCAATCAAGAACGGCCTATGCACACTTGTTGCTTCAGTGCAGTCTGTGGATGCATCCTGACTTTTCCACTGTCTGTTACTGTAGTCTTAACCAGTGTAAAAGTACCTAATTTATTTATTTGTGGCCTCAGCTTGTGTTTCTTGTTGAGATTATACTGGCTGTGTCTCTGTCAGAGAGGTATGCCTGTCTGTCTGAAAGAACAGATTGCCAGGTTAACTTTACCTAAAAGATGATAAGTTACTTCTGATAGCATTAGCCACAGTCCTGACAGCAAGCCTCTCAGTGATGCTGTGTGATGCCAGCAACATCTACCACCTTCCCCTCCAAACATAGCTTCACTTCGCAAATGTGCTTGTCTGTATGCAATAGCATCCAGGGCTGATTGATTGTTCCTTGTAACAAGTAACCAATCAGATGGAGCTGCGTGTGGGACATTGTTGAGGTCATAGAATGACTGCAGAAAAAGGTGACTGCATCAGAACCAGGCTGATAATCGGTGTATCTGTAGTTTAACCTTTGTCACATGAACTACTTTGCTCAACTTATGGCTATGTATAAAGATACCTGATTACCTGCTGTTCTTGTTAGCACTAGAATATGTGGTGAAAACAATATTCTCCCACTGGTTCCCACTTACACTGTATCACAAACCAGCAAGTCCTACAAATTGGGATAGGGTTTAATTTCTACTGTTGCACTTTGTTTGGCAATACCAGACAAAAAACAACAAACAATCCATTGCATTAATTGTGAAGGCAAATAAGGTTTACTAAGCGAAGCTAATCTGTTAACTCAGTTGATCTAGGAAGTTGACTAGCCACCTTGCTAACTTGGTGACAAATGTATTACTTGACCAAGGGTTGTCTCAAACATCTGAGTCTTTGGTAGAGTTAAGCATTCACAAAACCAACCGGTTTAAAAAGCTGAAGTTTTAGAAAGTCATGTATCGCTGTGAGTTTTTAACCAACAACAACAACAACAACAAAAAAATGCTAGCTAATTGGTTTAATGAGAAAATTGGGGCTGGTTGTAAACAAAGGATTCCGAGCTCTACATGTCCACAGCTGAACTACACCTCGACTGATCGTTGACCCATTATTTCACGGATATATCTTCGTTTTTATAAAGTGATCCTAACTCTTTAGAAATGGATTTAAAAACAGCAGTATTTAATGCGGCCAGAGACGGTAAGCTCTGGCTGCTTCAGAAATTACTGGAGAACAAAGATGGACACATGCAATTTTATTATTTACAAGTTCTTTTTTCTATTTCCATATTTTCTTAAAATACAGTAATTGCTGATATGTTGTTTTCTTGTTGTTGCCATTGTGGTGATGCTCCAACATTCCCTGTTTCAGTGATACAATAAAACCTGTTTTTTTGTCATGTCTCAGGTGTCAGAACAGGAGATGGATCACATAATAGCTCGATCCACACAGAGAGACAAAATGTGCAGGAACAGACATTCGTCACTTTCCCAAGGTCTGTTCTTTACCTACATTAAAGTTTTACTTATTTCCTCTTTTATTTTTTTTTAAAATTTTATTTCTTTCATTTATCTTTTATTTACTCATACACTGCAATCATTTTCAGATGATGTTGTTGTTTTCCATTTAATAACACAGTGTGCTTTGCAATATGGAATCAGTGCATGGGACAGTAGTTGTCACTGTTCAGTTTAAAGCTCAACTGGTTGGACTGCTATATATCTGTTCAAAGACTGCATAAAGTTGTGAAGTAGTTTGAAGTTGTCAGGCTGCATATACTAAAAGAATGCCTTCTCTGGCAGGTGATATTATGTCCAACCTCTCCCATATTTCATCTGAAGAATATGAACTTTGTCAGCAAAAAAGATTTAGTTACACAGGGTAGACTGAATAAAGTCTTTCTGTTTTTTAGTGTGTGGACTAAGCAAACAGGCGGGACTGATTCATTTGATGCACTGCAGCCACTTATTTGTAATTTCTGATGTAATCTATGTTATTTTAGTGTTTGTTAGTTTTTTGGTTGTTTTGTTTTTGTTATTTTTCTGAAACAGTGTACATCATGTGACACAGCACAAATTTCGGAGGAAAATTCACAGGTTAACTTCTGCTATTTTACAGATATCCTTGTTATTATACAATAGTTCAACAAAGTACTGAAAGAGTTCATCAGTATGGCTCAGCTGCCCAAGAAAGTTTTCTTATGCTGTGGTTGTCTGTCTCCTCTGGGTTTACCTTCTATGGTTGTACCCTATAGGTCAGTCCTGGAAGAGCTCCAACTCAACAGTGAGGGACAGACAAGGAGATGACTCCCCTTCCCTCAGCTGGACCATGAAGAGGTTCCTTGAGCCTGCCAGTAGAGTAAGTATTCATTCAATATTAATCTTTTAGTTTAGTTTTACAAACACATCCTAGGTGTGGTAACCTCTCAGCAGTCAGTACTTCAATAAATCTTTCTATGACTTACGATGTATAGGGCATGCACTGTGTATACGTACTGTTCAGTCCAAATCTGTCCGACAATTAAAAAAAAACTATGAACTTTTATTAAACATCTGCATTTTTTATTTCCATATTTACATCTTTAGTTTTCTTCTTTTTGTGTTTTGCTGTCACAATGCAATCTTTCTTGATCCTTAAAACAATGTAAACTTATTATTAAATTAAATACAATACAATGACTTTATTAATCCCCGAAGGGAAATTCAATTGTCTGGGTTCTCATCTGTTTACTTTTGAATTAAACAGTCTGATTGCTGATGACAAGAAAGATTTTCAGAATCTTTCAGTCCTGCAGCGCAAGGATAGGAGCCGTCCACTGATGTTTTGTTGTTCACTGAGGCAGATGTGAAGTGGATGAATATGCTCTTTTGTGTGATAGCCATCATGTACTGTATGAATTTCATTCTGCGTAGTTGTGTATTTTGAGTTAAACAATTCATTTCATTTGCTAAATATGTACTTTTCCAAAGGTTATTGAGGGTTACTTTAAAAATGTATGATGGTAGTTTTAACCTTCCTTTAATTTGTGATCTTTGGTACATTTTGTTTTCATAAGCAGGGATCCCTGAGTTCAGAGACAGAATTATCACAGTACTTCTCCCAGGACTTTTCCAGCCACTCATTCCTGTCTGAATCCACTCTGATGGGCTCAAATAGTGAAGAAGGGCTCCATCAACAGAGCTTCAGTACATTAATGGATGAGATTTCATCAGAACCACATGGTAAAATTTCACTCATTAAAACACAGTAGAGAAGTTTTACAACAGGTTGTGTAAGCAGGGATTAAACTCAGCTCGAGAGGAGGACTACACTTAATAATGATTTATCTTACTGTTTTGCTTTGTCTATGAAATGTCAAAAGTAGTGTCAACACCCAGAAAACGATCTGGAGCATAAGAGGACGCCCTCAGTTTGCTTGATTTGTCTGTCAATTAGTCCAAGCGTCAAAGACATTTCATAAACTGTTATACAATGTATCACTGAGAAAAGCAGCTCAAGTTAGTTTGAGTGGCTTATACATATCATTTTTTATGTATATTGCAATACGGTGAGATGGTTGTCCACATGGCTTAGAACATTGTAGAATATCTCCAACGCTCTGAATAAATGAAGGAACAGTTGATGGAACAGTTGATTGCTGAGATAAATTATGTGAACGTCCCATCACACTGACATCAGTGGACATGCTCTACAGAGCAATCAAAACCATGAATTAGGTTTTTTATGTATCAGACAGCTCAAAATCACACTGTGCACCGTGGCATTATTCTAAATATTTTATGTATTTCAGAGAGCTAATTTTAAGGTAGAATTACCTGCTTAGGATGACAGTCTATTCAGATGTAGTTCAGTGTAGAACATTTCAGTCTTTAGAGACACCGTGTCTGTTAATTTAACCATAACTTACCTAACTTACCACCTTAATTTTTGTTACCATATTTACATTGTCTGATTATCTGCACCTCATTTTCAGCATTCACCCACTCTCTGACAGACCTGAAGAGCAGCCCTGTGAACAACACATTGCAAGAAAAAACCTCTGTCCCTCTGAATAACCATGTAGAGGCAGTTTGCCAGCCGATTACTGCCTCTAGCCCTGCCTCAGTGCGGAGCCCACTTCTCCGCCAGCGGGGGGTGATGTGCTTTGAGGATGAACTTGGTGATGATGATGACTCAGACAGTGGTGGAAACACAGGGATTTTAAACAATCCAATAAAATCTGAACCCTTTGACTTTGCACTTGAATCCAAAATTTCCAAAAGTGGTTTAGCAGCTGTAATCGCTACATCATTGTTCGATGCAGACAATAACGATGGTGGAGATTTGCGAAGGTGTGGAAGCAATAATATGACACCACTCCACAGTGCTCTTCCACAAGTTGAGAAAGGTAATACCAATAAATTAGAGTCACCTGGTTCTGAAACACAATTTATACCTATCTGCAGTCACTTTGACAACAGGGCAGGGGCAGCAAGCACTATGAGCTCTGTAAGTAATCTGAGTATCCAGAGTGACAACTGTCAAGATGATGGACAGTTGGAGCCAAGGCACTCCCCCAAGCTTGAACATAAAGCAGTGGCTCGGGTCAAAAGTATGATGAGCACTGAAACACCAAACATGCCTCAACAGCAAAAATTGAAGGCAAATGAGCTCTTTCCAGGTTTGGCCCCACTCCAGCTACCATCCTTTGCTACACAATGTGGACAAAATCCCAAGATTGTGGCAGAGTTAATACCCAATCAGCTGTGTAAGAAGGGAGATACCAGTGAGCTTGTAGGTGTTTGTACCATTGATACAGTGACCCTGACAAGACGTGAAGATGAGTCATTT
Organism: Acanthochromis polyacanthus; assembly: GCF_021347895.1. Taxonomy (NCBI): domain Eukaryota; kingdom Metazoa; phylum Chordata; class Actinopteri; family Pomacentridae; genus Acanthochromis; species Acanthochromis polyacanthus. The sequence goes on from NC_067119.1 coordinate 37,184,465, forward strand.
GGGCTTGACCTGGAGATAACGTCATCACCTCTGAAAGTTGTCATTGCTGGATTAAAGCCTGGAGGAGCAGCAGAAAAGGTATGTGTAAATGGTGTCATCTTCATTAGTCTAGCTATGACACAATGCTTCAGACCATATGCCAAATTTCTCATTTTTGAAAGAATAAAAAAAAATCCTTGACTTTTAATGATACTTGAGTCTGTTGGTCAGTAAAAAAAACTACATTTGTGTAAATATACTTTCAGGAAAAGGGCAAATTGTGTCCTGGAGATGATATTGTCAAAATTGGAGAAAAGCTTGTGTGCTCCTCAAGCTACCAGGAAATATGTGAGCTCATGCACAATCTTCCAGTAACATTGTCCTTGGAAGTAAAGAAACCAATTTCAGGTAAGTCCTTACAGTCACTTTATTCTGGAGCTGGGTATAACGGTGAGACTGTTGTTAGCAGTGTTGCTTTGGAGCTAGAAGGTCCTGGGATATTTTTACATGGAGTTTGCATGTTCTCCCCTGTGTGGGTTCTCACCAGGTACTCCAGCTTCCTCCCACAGTCCAAAAATATGCTGTGGTTAATTGGTTACTCTAAATTGCCCGTAGATGTGAATGTGAGTGTGATTGTCTGTCTGTATATGTAGCCCTGTGACAGACTGGTGACCTGTCCAGGTGTCCCCTGCGTTCACCCGAGTCAGCTGGGATAGACTCCAGCACCCCCTATGACCCTAGTGAGGATAAAGAGGTGTATAGAGAATGGATGGATGGATGGATGGATGGATGGATGGATGGATGGATGGATGGATGGATGGATGTATTTGCTTTGCCTATATTGCTTTCCTTACCCTACTGAGTGTTGCCTGTTAGTTCCACGTGGCATCTATTTTCCTCCAGCTGATATTAGAAAGTATAATAAAGTCTGCAGGACACCAATTTTGATCACAACTGCAAACTGAATTCTTCCAATTTAGTTTCATATTTGCATCACACCTATAGACACAGACCAGGCATCAAGAAAAACTCATTCTCTTCAGCTGGCTGTGGATATCTGTGACTGCAGGAACACCATCAGAGGCATTTATAACTTTCTCCTCCTCTCAGAGAAAAAGAAACAATTAGCAAGTTTAAAAAAACACAGACAATTTACATGACTGGAAAAACAGAAGAGTATTTGTATTTCAGTTGGGCTTTATTGTATTTATGTAGTCTCCAGATGTTATTTTTTTAAGTCTGTGCTGTTTATTAAACCCTTGCACCTTGCCTATATGTCATACAGTCAACAAAAATATAAATGCAACACTTTTTTGTCGCTCCCATTTTTTATGAGATGAACTCAAAGATCTAAAACTTTTTCCACATACACAATATCACCATTTCTCTCAAATATTGGTCACAAATCTGTCTAAATCTGTGATAGTGAGCACTTCTCCTTTGCTGAGATAATCCATCCCACCTCACAGGTGTGCCATATCAAGATGCTGATTAGACACCATGATTAGTGCACAGGTGTGCCTTAGAATGCCCACAATCAAAGGCCACTCTGAAAGTTGCAGCTTTATCGCACAGCACAATGCCACAGATGTGGCAAGATTTGAGGGAGCGTGCAATAGGCATGCTGACAGCAGGAATGTCAACCAGAGCTGTTGCTTGTGTATTGAATGTTCATTTCTCTACCATAAGCAAGGTGTTTCAGAGAATTTGACAGTACATCCAACCAGCCTCACAACCGCAGACCACGTGTAACCACAGCAGCCCAGGACCTCCACATCCAGCATGTTCACCTCCAAGATGGTCTGAGACCAGCCACTCGGACAGCTGCTGAAACAATTAGTTTGCATAACCAAAGAATTTCTGCACAAACTGTCAGAAACCGTCTCAGGGAAGCTCATCTGCATGCTTGTCGTCCTCATCGGGGTCTCCACCTGACTCCAGTTTGTCGTCGTAAATCGACTTGAGTGGGCAAATGCTCACGTTGGATGGTGTCTGGCACATTGGAGAGGTCTTCTCTTCACGGATGAATCCCGGTTTACACTGTTCAGGGCAGATGGCAGACAGCATGTATGGCATTATGTGACGAGATCCTGAGGCCCATTGTTGTGCCGTACATCCAAGAACATCACCTCATGTTGCAGCAGGATAATGCACGGCCCCATGTTGCAAGGATCTGTACACAATTGTTGGATACACAATAAAACAAAACTGCGCATTTCAGAGTGTCCTTTTGTTGTGGGCAGTCTAAGGCACACCTGTGCACTAATCATGGTGTCTAATCAGCATCTTGATATGGCACACCTGTGAGGTGGGATGGATTATCTCAGCAAAGGAGAAGTGCTCACTATCACAGATTTAGACAGATTTGTGAACAATATTTGAGAGAAATGGTGATATTGTGTATGTGGAAAAAGTTTTAGATCTTTGAGTTCATCTCATAAAAAATGGAAGCAAAAACAAAAGTGTTGTGTTTATATTTTTGTTGAGTGTATATTGGTATATATTTATGCTGCTTTATACTTGTGTTTATACACCATTGCGGCAGGATGCTGCTCTGTATGCCTTCAAATAGATCACCATGTGTTTCCCTTTTATGCTGACCTAAGATGTAGGACCAACCCTCCCTCACTCACATACCCAAACCAGCCTGCAAGTATCTGGCTTTCTATCCATGGTGATTACTCAATACAACATAGTTACCAATGCTAGATTTACCCTGTACCCCGTAGCTTCAGTCCCTGTACACTTTTAATAAAATATCAACTATCATGTAGTATTAGTGTAAATCTAGATTTAGCATAGACATTGCTGTGGATTGCTGTTTTGTAGTCCCTAAAAGACAGGCATTTTATCTCCATGTCCTTACTTTCAAAAATAGGTTGATAGAGTTAAATAAAAGTAAATATCCTTTCTCCCAACTAACTTTTCCATATTGCATCTTTAGTTTGTGAACACATACTGTTGTTAACAAAAGCTCACATAGTCTTGTAAAGACTGTATATAATGGTCGTGAGTGACTATTACAACTTGTAATTTTCTGTAACTAATGATTGAAACACATACATCTTTGTCCCAAAGAAAACAATGAACAAACAAACAAACAAAACAATTATGCATTTTGTTTTTTAGTGATTTATTACAGGCCTTTTGGAAATATGACAAAAACTGCTGGGTCAGATTATACTCACAGTAACTTAGATTGTAAGTTTGGTAATGCAGAAGATGGTTAATCAAAGTTTCTTAGTAGCATGACTTCTTATCATCTATCTTATCATGCATGTATCCAACTGTGTGTTCTACTGTATGTTCCTTGCTCCCCACTCCCCTCTTCTCCCATCCCTCTCCCTCCCTGTCCCTCACCCCCTCCACCTCTTCTGTACCTCTCAACCCGCCGAACAGATGCAGATGGGTCCCCCAATATGAGCCACGTTCTGCTCAAGGTGTCTTCCTGTTAAAAGGGAGGTTTTTCTTGCCACCGTCACCTTAGGCCTTTCTCTAGGGATTCAATCATATGGGTTCTGTAAAGCGTCTTGAGACAATTTGAAATGTAGTTGCCGTTATATAAATAGAACAGAATAGAATTGAATTGAATTACCTTCCTGTGGATGATTATGATCAACTACAGCTGCTGACTTCTCCTAGCCTATTTAAACAGAACCCATTTAATACACTCAGTAGGCTTTTATCTCTGTGATGCTTTTGGCAGTCATCCATAAGCTCTTGGTGGCATCTTTGACCATCCCTCTTAAGAGAATTGCTGCAGTTCAAGTAAATTTGTTGGCTGACTGAGACAAACGTATTTCTCAGCACACCCAAAGGATTCTTCTGAAACCTTAATTCTAGCCAGATTTAGCTAGTACTTTACCACTTTTGTTGTGTGTTTGCGGTCATTGTCTTGTTAGAACACCCAACTGCATTCAAGATCCAACTTTCTGGCCGACGATTAAAGATTTATTCAGAGTTATTTTATTGTCAGTTACCTATACATCAGGAAATAAAACACAGGAAAAAATGAATCCAAGAAAACACCACAATACAGATATGTAGGTAAAATATGATTAATGTGTAATATATAATAGAATAAAGGAGTTATACTACAAGTACTCATAAATATTATTACATACTAACTATTCCACATGAAAGAATAGAATGGAATTGCTCAGAGACTGTGGGTGCAATGAGTCTATGGGTCCGTCCATAATCGGGGATGGTGCATCATTTTATTTAGAAGTCTGATAAGAGTTGGGTAGACATTCTTGCTTAACTCAACAGTTCTGCTTCACAGGCTACAGTGTCACCTGCCAGAGGGCACAAGGGTGATGACAGGGGTGAGTGGAGTCACTGATGATGCTGGTGGCTTCTGACAGGCAGCATTTTTGGACCAGGTCCTGAACAGGTGGCAGTGAGGTCCCACTAATTCTTTAAGCTGACCTCACCACTCTACTTAAGGTCTTTCTATCTGAGGCATTACTGTTCTCATACCAGAGAGAGATGGCTCTGGTCAACACAATGTCTGTGGTGCCTCTCTAAACAAGTATTGAGGATTGATGATTGAAGCCCTATTGAACTGCTGCAAGGAATGTAGGCACTGGTGAGCTCTTCCAATAAGAGTGGAGGTGTGCAGGGACCAGTTTAGATTGTCTACCACATGAACCCTTGGCAAATTCATGTGGGGGGATTTCTGTTTTGAAAGCCGAGTTAAAGTCAACAAACAGCATTCATACAACTGTATTCTTGTTCTTAAGGTGCTAGGAAAGATGTGCTTTGATCCTTGACTAACCTTGTGGGGACAAGTGCTACTGGACGGCATTTATTATGAAAAGTGACTGGATTTATTTGAAACTGAGATAGTAGCTCAGATTTTGAAGCATAATGGCACTATGACTTGGCTCTAAGACATATTGAATATGTCTGTAAGGACATGAGCCTGTAGGTCTACACACCTAGTAATCACACAGCCTGGTACCTTGTCAGAACCTGCAGCTTTCCTTGGATTAATTTTCTTCAGAGTCTGGTGGACAACAGCTGATTCAAAACTCAGCACCTGGTTGTAAATATGGAGTGTGGCTGTCAACGCTGGCATATTGTTACATGCCTCTAACAGAGCAAAATCGTTATTGAGATCATTAAGGAAGTCAGCCCTGTTGTTAGAGGACTGGGGAGCAGTCCTGTAAACTGTTGCGAGTTGAATTCCCTGCCACAGTCTCCTAATGTTCCGATATTCTTGGAACATAAAATTCTCTCATTTTTTTGTGCATATGCTTTCTTTGCCACTCTGGTACTTGGCTCTTGCAGAGCTGAGGGCAATTTTTTGCCAGATTTAAAAGCAGAATTTCTTGCTTCCAACATTGTTCCAATCTCAAAGGACATTAAAGGTTTTTAATTCGCTTAGACCAGGGGTCGGAAACCTTTAACACTCAAAGAGCCATTTCGACCTGTTTCCCACAGAAAAGAAACCACCGGGAGCCGCAAAATCCTTTTGGCATTTAAAATGAAGACACTTTTTTACCTCAATGCCCTTGTTAATCAGTCGTGATTAATTAATTACAAAGCCTCTAATTAGATAGATTCATTTTTTTAATTGTGCCCTTCCACTAATATTTATCTTACTTGGTTCATGTCATTTTTGCTCCTGGACCTCATATGTTACATAATGTTAGCTGGAACTCAATATTTTGCGAATGTCTATTTAACTTGTAAAATCTATTTATCTTAAGCTAATAACTTTTCTCTGGTAAGTCGCTGCCCTATTTTCCAAGACGACACTCCTCTGACTCTCTGACCTGCTGCCTGGATGCTGGACGTGACATCGAGCCGTGCTCTCACGAGTAACGTCGTATTAACCTGACATATCAAAGAGTAGATACTGAGCAAGACAATTATCCGTAGTTTACCTTAGTACTCACGAGTACCCGACACAATGCAGGACTCTTCTGTGAATGCGGAGATGTGCATCGGTGGTGTATTTGCGACAATAAAAAAAGAAAGAAATTTGAAGGCTCGACGGCTAGGATTTAGGAATGGTGGCCTGCCACTGCTGAATGAATGTAGAGCAAACACTGGGATCCGAAGATCAACAGGACTCCAAATGAATACCCGCAGGCCGGCGAGTGTCGGAGATTGACGGCTGGGACGCATATTTTGACAGACAAACATTAAGACGTTTAATTTTGATGTTACAAGATCACCATAATCTTCAAATTTAGAATTACATTTTAAAAATTAACAATCTAAAACAAAAGAAAATTTAATTAAATAGCCTGTTTATTATTTATTTTCCAAAATTACAGGGAGCCACAACAGAGGGATGAAAGAGCCGCATGCGGCTCCGGAGCCGCGGGTTGCTGACCCCTGGCTTAGACTGTGATGTTCTTATTGGCACAGACATCATCCATGATTTCATTTATGCAGCTTGATACAACCTCAGCATACACTTCTATGGTATGATCTTCGGTGACAGCCTCCTAAAACATAGACCAGTCAGTGCAATCAAAGCAATCCTGCAGTGCTGACATAGCTCTTACCAGCCAGACTCTCACCTGCTTTAAGGAGGACTTTGTTCTGATGAGCAGAGGTCTATATGGTGGTATTATCACCAGAATGTGATTGACAAGCCAAGATGAGGGCATGTGATGGCTTTAAGCGTTGTTTTTAAAGTGTTAGTGTAGGCATAATCTTGCCTATTGCTCCCCTTGCAGGAAAATCCACATGTTGGAAAAGAAATCTGGGGAAAACTTACTTTATTTTTGCCTGATTAATATCCCCAGCACCAGTGAATACTAACACATGACGCGTCTTGCAAATCACTGATATCGATGATGGAGGATATATCCTACTATCCCCACCCCAACCACTCCCTCATCCCCACTTTCACCCCATCTGGTCAGGTTTTTTGTGCCCTCCCACTGTCGCACAATGCTTGCTCAAAGGAAAACCAAAGGAAACTTTGGAATTGTTGGGTTTCTGTGTTTAAAATTTGTAAGGTCTTCACATTACTGTATGAGGTGTTATGAGATGATGTTGTGAATTGGCACTATATAAATACAGTTAAGCTGAAATGTATTCAAATGAATTGTATTGAATTCATAAAAAGAGAGGCCTTTTATTGTGGGCAGTCTAAGGCACACCTGTGCACTAATCATGGTGTCTAATCAGCATCTTGATATGGCACACCTGTGAGGTGGGATGGATTATCTCAGCAAAGGAGAAGTGCTCATTATCACAGATTTAAACAGATTCGTGAACAATATTTGAGAGAAATGGTGATATTGTGTATGTGGAAAAAGTTTTAGATCTTTGAGTTCATCTCATAAAAAGTGTTGCGTTTATACTTTTGTTGAGTGTAATTGAAGTGAAAGTCTATTCCGTGTATCAAATGGGCCCTATTTCAATTGGCTCAGAGAAGTAAGCAGCTGTAGTTAAATGCCATCACAGGAAGGTAAGAAGTCATGCCACTATGAGCCTTTGATTAACACAATTGTCTACGTCACAAAAACTGAAAATCTAATTTCTGTGTATATTTTGGACACAGCAAATTTTCTCATATTTCCAGAAGGTCGGTAATATCTCAGGTATTTAAAAGGATCAAAATGCATTATTGCATGTTTTGTTACACAGATGCATGTGTTTTATTGTAGGAGTCATTTGAAACTCAAGACTACCATCATATGCATTGTCTTTGCAATTGCATGTACGCTTCTGTTCTTGAATGTAAATTCTTTAGCTTTCTTCTTTCTACCTTCCAGGAATAGAAGTACTACTACTCCTGGAGCAACCACAGCAATGTCTCTAGTTAAGTCTTGTAATTTACATGCTGAACGAGCATGAATATGTGCCAAGTTTTTATGGGAGAGAATCAATCAGATCTGTCTACTGAGGAAGAGATGTATTTATACTTACTTTTGTCTTCACTAATAAGACTGAATATAATATAATGCAATCTAACACCTCTAGTCAAAAGGTAATTTTGTGTTCTACAATGTGGCAGCATGCATAGTTGTTGTTTCTAAGAATGTAATCAATTATTAACTTTTATTTGATATTAGCTCCAGTTGCAGCCCTACAGAAGGATATGTTATTTTCTAACTTATTTCAATCTGCGTTTTCAATAAGTTTTGCACAGATCTTGTAAAAAATAATTTGTAAGTGAAAATTAGCAGTCTACCTTCTTATAACAAGGCGTTTACTTTCTTGATGTCTATATTTTCATGTAGACTTCTTACTGCCCTTTGGTGAGCTGATAACACGAGATTATTTTAATGTAGAATGAAATCATTTTTATCTTGTGACTGGCCTGGAAGTAAGCCACAACTGTAAACTATGATACAACATTCAATTATCAGATTTTAAGAATGCTGTGGATATTGTAGGGTGTAACTGTTCGTTGTGATGTAGTTAGCAAAGACCCTCAGACTGACGAGATTGATAATTCCTAACTGAAAAAGCATTGCTCTTTGAAATGACATGTATAAAACCTCGCTGTGCTGCAAGATGAAAAAAATGTTTTTGAAAGCAAAAACTGCTACTTTACCTTTGATTTTATCTGGTGTGGATTAATACTTGTCACCCCACTCTCATTCAGGCCTAACTGAACTGCTCATTTTTCATCCCTGGTCCCAGCTGTAGATCGACTGTCCAGTTTGATTATGTCATCAGTGAACAATGTTAAAGCCACCAGAGTGGACACAGCCAAATATTTTCAAGGGACATCTGACGAAGGACAAGTAACAAGCGCAAATTTGGGGAATTCCAACCACAGAACCCAAACAGACTGCGACTTCCAAATACCGATCACCAATATAGATGACATTTTATCAGAAGTGAGCCCCTATTGTGACACAGATACACACATTGAATCCCCATCTATAACACTATCCAATGAGCCTGTATCCTGTTGTTCAAGCCAATATAATGTAGCCCAGTCTGAGGACGATCTAACACAGTCCAGGATCCTGGATTCCTCTGCCTCGGAGACAAGAAATGAAAGTGGTATCATTAGGCCTATGGAGACAGGTCTGGACCAACAAAAGGAAAATCACTCCAAATCAAGCCTGGAAAGGCCTGATGCCGATTTCAAACAGATGTACCCCATTGTAGATGATGATTCCAACAGTGACTCCACCACTGACAGCTGTACTATAAATAAGATGAATGATAGTAATCTACATGAACCTCTTTCTGATGAGGAGGAAGTGGAGTTTTATTCCTGTGATGCCCAGCGACCTGGTGCCAGTCAGCACTCCCAGGTTAATGAGTCACCAAATGGGTGTTCATCTCTTCAGCATGTCCACAATCACGATAAAAAATTGAACCATACCTCAGCTGCAGTACAGGAATCCTCCGATGTCTCACTGCCAAAGGAAGAAGACACTGTTGTAACAACCCATTGCTCACAGCTTTCTCATTTACCAGAGGCCTCCTCTGCACAACAACCATGCCCATCTTCCAACAATACATTATGTGTGTCAACTACAGGGTGTTCCAACAATAGTGTGACATTCAAAGCATGCGTGGCATCCAGCCACTCTCCAACAGATACTACTGCAGATGTGCTTACAAATGCCTTGCAGAGCTCAGATTTAATAAAGCATTTAAATACACAAGCACCTTTAATTGCATCTGGGACGTCAAGTTCAAGCAGCAGATTAGATACAAGTTCCTCAACATCAGTAATGAATACACAAAAAGTATTGGAGTGTAGACCTAATTTAAGCCATGATGCAAGCTCCTCACGAAAGAAGACTTCAGCCCTAACACTCCTTGATAACTCAGATGGTCCTGTAAGGAGTCGTAACTTAAAACTAATGGCTGAAAGTGGTCCTCCCAAACTGAAGGGCTTAAGTATTAAGAGTAAGAACCAACAACAGGAGGAGCTTCAACGAAAACCTTTCAGGAGTCAAAATCCTGTTTCTTCTGACATCAATGCGGCTTTGAAACAGTCAACAAAACTACCACCAAAGGCAACCATGCCAAGCTTTTTGAAGACCATTGACCAGCCTAATACCAGCAAGATCTGTCTTGCTTTGTCCAGAGTCAAAGACAGAGTTCAAATTCCAGCTGAGTATGGGCATTCAGGTGACACATTACAAACTGTACAACTGGCCAAGGAGAAGGATATTCATTTAGGTTCCAAAGTAACAGTCAAGTCACAGGATCAATTACACCCTCCTGTTATTCAAAGAACATTTATAGAGGTTCAACTGTCTTCCATATCTGGATCATCATCACCAGCTGTGACACAAAATGAAACAATGATTTCAAAAGAAGCAGAAGGTCCTAAAAGCAATACAAATGCAGGATTAGCACCTATGCTTTCTCCCACCATTTCCACAGCAAAGAAAACAAATGGTATGAATAGTAGCATAGTGTTGAACTCATTGTGTTCTACTAAAGCAGCTCCTTCAACCACAAGTAATGGCTTAAAACCTAGTCCTATTGTGGACACAGATGAGACCTTAAAATCCTGCACATCCAGATTATACCTTAAGACAATGAAAAGAGGAAGTCTCTCCGCAGATAATGCCTTGTCTGTAGACTACAATCCTTTCTCTGTCCAGCATAAAATAAAATCTTTTGAAAACTTGGCTAACTTTGACAAACCTGTGGCTAGAAACAGTGACATTCAGTCTTATGGCCTGGCATATAGAGCCTCACTTAACCAAAGGATTGCTTGTTATATGGGCTTGGTTAATTCCGTTGACTGCCGGGTACAGCAAAGTAGTTTTAGCTCTTGTGTGGAGAATTTAATTCCTGTCAGACCATGTTCACCACTTCTTGGTAAATCCCCTGAGGTTCTAAAAGCTGTGGATGTGATTTCAGCACAAACCCCTCCTGTGCTTCAAAGGAAAAACAGCAGACTTCCCCACTGCCGGTTACGGAAACTCAGGGCTCTCAGTATGCCTGAACTGGAAAAACTATGCACAAAGGATTTTACCAGAGGACACGATGGAGCTGTAGATAAAACAGAGCCCGGCATCCACCCCACAACAGTCACAAAAGCTGCAGTGACTGAAAGCTGTGCACGCTCTGCCACGCCAACAAATGTAGATGTGAACAGGGTGAGAAGACGTGATGCTGGATCCATTGGAGAGACTCCTCAGGGAATCCCGGAGACCCATGGACAACACTGTAGTTGGTCCATCAGGTGGGTAACTCAGCTAAAAACGGCTCATTTGCAGTTCTTTATATTCCAAGTATATTTTATATCCCGACTGGAAATGTCACTGCTGTTGAGCACTGGGGATGAGTGCAATTATGCTAGATGTAGACATCCTAATAATTATATATGCAAGACTAATCACATTATGAGAGTATTGAACTTTACGGGGAAAAGTCCTGTATTGCAAGAAAGATTAAACATTTTTATAAAAAGGTTGCCTTTCCAACCATCATTGACTTAAAACACATTAATTCCTTGATTTGATTGTTTTTTCAATAAGTGCTACAGTGAGCTAAAGGAGATGCAATCTATGCCACAACAGTTCCAATGGCTGTTTGCTTATGTTATGATGCCACTGTCAGTCACACACACACAGTCCAAGTTTTAAGTATTACATTTTCACTTAACAAGATTTTTTTCCAAACTTTCCCTTTAATTATGACATATTTAGTCATGAGTATTTACTGCTAAGGAACAAGATTTTTTTTAAAAAGCATTTTACCAAAAACACTTATTTCTTTAGTTCATCACTAGAGAACAATTTGGTACAGTATTGACCAAGTAAATCACTGCAACAAAATTTAGAATGTATCGAGTGACATAACAGATATTCCCAATTAAACACAGCAGATTTCTGACAAATTGGATCGATCTACTCTCATGCCCATCTATTCAACATTTTCAAAGAGAATGGTTAGGATGGATTTTGCAGAGTAATGTTTGGTACTTTTAAAAAGCTTCCTGAGTGGTGATGTTTTCATGCTTTTGTCAGTGACTTACTTTTTCAGTAGGTCAAAGCTGAAGAAATCAAAACTACATTGCTGTGAAAAGGTATTGTCTTCTGTTTTTGCATATTTCTCACACTTACATGCTCCAGATTCTATTAAATGTTATGCAGACATAACACGCAAAACACAAAATGCAGTTTTTAAATTGTGATTTATTGAAGAATTATTGAAAACCTATATCATCCCTGTGAAAAAGTAATTGCCCCCCCCGACCAAACCTAATAACTGATAGGGCCACCCAGCAACAACTGTAGTTAATTGTTTGTTACATCTTGTGATCAGTCTTTTTTGTTGCCATGGAAGAATTTTGTCCCACTCTTCTCTGCTCACTTTGGTTAAATCTGTTGACTGCCTGGAACAGCAAAGAAGTTTTAGCTCTTATGTGGAGAATTTAATTCCTGTCAGACCATGTTCACCACTTCTTGGTAAATCCCCTGAGGTTCTAAAAGCTGTGGATGTGATTTCAGCACAAACCCCTCCTGTGCTTCAGAGAAAAAACAGCAGACTTTCCCACTGCCGGTTACAGAAACTTAGGGCTCTCAGTATGCCTGAATTGGAAAAACTATGCACAAAGGACTTTACCAGAGGACATGGTACAGCTGTAGATAAAACACAGTACGACATCCACCCCACAACAGTCACAAAAGCTGCAGGGACTGAAATCTTTCCACGCTCTGCCACACCAACAAATGTAGATGTGAACATGGTGAGAAGACGTGATGCTGGATCCATTGGAGAGACCGATCAGGTAACCCCAGAGACAACAGTGTAGCTGGTCAATCAGGTGTGTTTGTGCTGTATGTCTTACAGCCTGGCAGAACCGTTTTAATTCAGCCACATTAGATGATTTATGAGCACCAACTACCCCTTTAAGATCTTGCCACAGCAATTAGATTCAAGTCCAGACGTTGACTTTGTTTTGTTATTTTTGAGCCATTCAAAGACAGACTTGATTGTGTGCTTTGGGTCATTGTCATGCTGCAAATCCCATTTTAACTTGAGCTTTAGGTCATGAACTGATGGGAGGATATTCTGCAGGAGGATTTTTTGATCGAGAGCAGAATTCATGGCTCCATCAGTTACGACAAGTCGTACAGGTGCTGTGGAAGCAAAGCAGCCCCAAACCATCACACTACCATCACCATGTTTCACTTATGGTATCGTGTTCTTCTTGTGGAATGCCATATTACCTTTCCACCAAATCTAATGGACCATGTCTTTCAAAAAATTCCACTTTTGACTCATCAGTCCACTGGATGTTATCACAAAAGTTTTGGGGCTCATGTAGATATTTTTTTTTGCAAAAGCCAGACAAACCTTTATGATATTTTTGGTCAGTAGTACTTTGTGCCTTGCATCCTCCCATGGATGCCATATTTGCCCAGAGTCTTCCTTAGTGTGGAATCATGTCGATGGACCTTAACTGAGGCAAAGGAGACCTGCATTTCTTCTGATGTTTGTCTACATTCTTTTGTGGCCTCCTGGATTAAATGTTGATGCACTCTTGGAGAAATGTTGGTAGTTGGGCCACTCCTGGGAAGGTTCAGCACTTTTCCATGTTTTCTCCAGTTCTCCATTTTTCTCCATGTTTTCTCTCACTGTGGTTCTCTGGAGTCCCAGAGCCTTAGCAATGGCTTTGTTACCCTTTCCAGGCTGAAAAATGTCAGAGACTTTGTTTTGCATCTGCTCTAATCTCTTTAGAACATGGCATCATGTGGTGCTTTTTGATACCATTTAGCTACTTCACAATGTCAGACAGATTCTGTTTTGTAATGTTTAGGTTCAACTAACCTGGCAGTGTGGCTTTGGCTGTTAAGAGTGAACCCAGTTACCAAATGACCAAAGTCATTTGGTAGATTGGTAGCTAAGGGGCAATTACTATTTTCACATTAATTTTTCCTTCAATAAATGAAATAATGATTTAAAAATGTAATTTTGTGTTTTCTTGTGTTATCGAAAATTAGTTTGATTTTGTAAAACATGTACATGTGACAAATATGTAAAAATAAAAGACATCTGTAGAGAGGAAAGTACTTTTCACAGCACTCTATGGGCTATAGCAGAGGCTGTTGTGCAGGTATTTGAATACATATCCAAGCCCAGATTTTACTTGCTTTGTACTGTATGTCCTACAGTCTAATGGAGGGCATTGCTGTGAACTGGATTACACAGGCAAGCAATAAAGGTTGGGTTAAGGCAGAATTACAGAACAGACATAGGGCTTTTAAAAACATTGACACACAATAACTGTTTGTGTTTTTTTCCAGCAGTGGCCTCTTCTCTCACATAGACACCCTGAACAAATTCGGCTAATCATCTCATGTCCTTAAAACCTATAATAATGGCATGTACGTAAGGAAAATAGCCAAACTCTGTTAGTCAGAATCAATATGATGGGTGTGAAACTCTCAGACATTTCAGTGACTACTCTAGAGTGCTTGGTTAGGAGGCTGCTTGGAAGACTCTGTCGCATACATGAGTTAAGTATTTTACTGTGACAATTCAGAAGATCCTTCTCCTTCATTTATCCAGTGAATAAGTCAACATTTAAAAAATGTATATACTGTAGTTCATGATCAGAAAAAAAGACAATTGGAGGTGATTAATCTGGGAACAGTGGTCTATCTGTCAGGTCTAGTATCACTAGCAGACTGAGTTCAAGGGGTTTGCCGTGCTGGATCATCTCTGCAGAATACGTAACTGCAGTAACAGAGGTTCCAGCACAGGCACCATCTGCACTGCCTCACATTTTTCAAGTCTCTTGCAAAAAAAAAAACTCCTCACAGTAATGGGTATGTGACATGTACTGTTACTGATGTAACTTTTAAACCTTCATAGGCTATAAGCTCTCATGGAACTTTGGAATGCATTCATCACACACTCATGAAAAAACATCCCATATGCGAACATCTTGTATTCTACAATAGCTACAAATATCTGTACAACTGAGTGAGTTTATTTGAAGGTTGACCTCAAACAACTCTCATTTGTTAGTTATATGAATCAACACCAAGCTAAGCATTATCACACAAAATATAAAGTAAAGTTTGTAGCACAGCTTAAGCTATTTACATCAGTTCTAATCTGGAACATCTAAAAAGAGATGAATCGTTGAACACAATCTGGTGGCAACACTCCTTTATATCTTATACTAAATAGATAATAAGTTGGCTTTTGGCTTCTCCAGCTGCACTCTTGAATCATTACCCATGCAATATTGTGTTTATTTAAAGTTTGACTGTCTCTTCTTAATGAACAGGACTCACAATTGAAGTAATACTGCATCATTTATAATGAATGCATTATAGTAGAAGGGGGAAAATGGTGCTTTCATAGTATTGAATGGTTTTGTGTCTGATAAACACTTAAGACAGGTTTCTGTTCCTGGTATATCGACTTGCTGGACATGGCTACCTGTAACATATGTTCACCCTTTAATTTCATTGTATTTTACTACAATCATATTCAATTTCAATGGGTAGTCTTACTTGGAATTACAATCATTGGGGCAAATAGTGTAAACTTCTTTATCTTACTGCTTTTGTTTGCAGTTTGAAGGAGCTGGCTACTTTTTCTGGGAGTCAGAGTAAGCTGCAAACATTGTCCTCCCTGGAAGCTAAAGCGTACGTGTCTGAATTGCTTCAGGACACTGAAACCATTTCAGAGGTAACAATACACTGCTGATATACATATTTGCACAACACTTTCTGTAGACTATATTGTTTCAGTCTCACTTTCACTTTTGTCACACTGACTGTGTCTGTACTCTGCAGGTCAACAGTAATACTCAACTTGTCGTGCTGAGTAAAGAAGAAGGCTCAGGGCTTGGGTTTAGTATTGCTGGTGGAGTTGACCTTGAGCAGAAGGAAATAACTGTAAGTACAGATTGTAGACTCATGAATGATTATATGTAGTTGTCATGGTTTGAGGGAAATTTGAACCCAAATGAGAATTCACAGAGCGGACGGGAGATCAGAAATAAACAGGTCTTTATTCAGAAATACCAATTGTTTCAATAATTAACTAATTGCCACTAAGGCGAGAAACTCTACGGGGAGGGAGGGCGGAAGGCAGGTTCCTGGGGACCGGCAGTCACAGCAGGCACAGAAGCACACACCTGTGCCGACAGTGTCCAGCTGAGAACGGCGGCTGCTGGCAGGGATGACTCTGGGTCCTGGAAGTGGGGACAGAGTTGGTCGGAGCAGTCCAGGAGGAGGGTCCACGTCCTCTATCTGGAGGCAGTCTGTGGGTCTTCGACTGGAGGCAACTAAGGGGGTCCAGGTCCTCTATCTGATCTATCACTGGAGCGGAAAACAGGCTGCTCCATGGTGCAGCCTCACACTGTTGTCTGCAGTAGGCTGGCAGTACAATCCCACACTGAACGATGTGGGGAGACAGTCTTTATTGTCGGGTTGATGGTGATTAGCTGCAGGTGTGTATCCTCACAGCTGCTCTCCCTCTGCATTCTGCAGCGCAGAAGGAGAGGGAGGAGACTTAAACGGACAGAAGAGCTGACAGTAGGAAGGGGGCAATCAAACCCTGTCCATGACAGTAGTCTGTCATAGTGTGTACGGTCACACTGTTACTGGGAGTAGCAAAATCAAAAAAATTCCAGTCTTTTATTATGTTATAATGCCCTTTAGCCTGAAACTTTAATTTGGCTGTCAGTTTGGAGTCTGACTATTCCTGTAAGCATTGTAGTAGTCCAGTCATTACCTAGGTACTAAGTTAAAATAATGGTGACTGATTATGCTCTAAACAGAGTTTGTTGACTTCCCAAGATTCACTCCCCAGGCAGCAGATTTCTTTAAAAAAATTAAATGTCTAATGTGGTTAAAGCAGTAATATCAGTAAGGCACACTTTATTGCAATATGTGTTGTATGCAGCTCATCTATATCGTATGAAAAGCACGTTAATCAGTTTATGGTATTTTTGCTGCGTATTTTGTAGCAGAATATATTGTAATCTTTGGGCACATACGGCACCAGTCAAAAGAGTGGATGCATCTACTCTTTCAAGGACTTTATCTTCATTTTTCTATTTCACTGATGCCAATTATTGTCTTATCAGTGTGTTTGAGACCAGTTCTTTTGCTCCAAGGTAGTGTTGATCTACAGCAAATAGTCTTATTTACAGACAATATTAATCCATATTAATGGGAAAAAAACAACAGTCCATCATTCCTTTAACCCGAAGGTCAGTGAGTCCAGAAAATTACAAGAATTTTGAGAATTTCTTCAAGAAAGCTGTGATGAAACTGGCTCTCTTAAGGACTGGCCTAGGAAAGAAGGACAAAGAGTTCCTTCTGCTGCAGAGGAGGACTTCATTAATTCAGTTCAATTTATTTTAATTTATATAGTGCCAATTATAGGTCAAATTGTCTCAAGACGCTTTACAGAACCCATATGCCTGAACCCCCAGAGAAAGCCCTAAGGCGGCAGTGGCAAGAAAAACACCTTTTTTTTTTTTTTTGAAAATTTTATTTATGCAAAGAATTTTTTCAATTTTTTTCCCCAACACATAAAATACACAAAAGGAAAAAGAAAAAAGGAAAAAAAGGAAAAAAAACACAAGAGAAACAAGGGAGAGAGAAAAAAAACACTCTACAGCCAGCGTTTAACCATTAATAAATGAAAAAATATACAATACATGTCAACACAAGATCCAAGATTGTCCAAAGCATATGGAAAAGGCCAGAGATTTAGTCCAGAAGGCCTAATCATGAGGGGAATGACAAAGTCTCAATAAATGGATATGTAAGAATAAACAGCACAGCCAGGCCAAAAAGGGAGCAAAGCCTTCAAGCATCAGATTGTGGTCCCACCCTCCTAATGTACTCTATAAAAGGGCCCCAAATCTTTTCAAATTTATCTAGGGAATTGGACATTGCAAGCCGAACTTCTTCAAGGTGTAAACAGGAGACCATGTCATTCAGCCATCTTCTAAAGCAGGGAGGGGAAGGAGACTTCCATTCCCTCAAAATGACCCGCTCTGCAATAACCATGCCAAACATGAGTGCTTGTTGTAAAGCAGAAGGAAAAGTCAGAGAGACATTAGAACAGCCCAGTATTGCTAAAAGACAGTCAGGAGTCAATTGTCTATCATAAACAGTGCTATACAATTGAAAAATGTCAAACCAAAAACATGTGAGCTTAGAGCAGGACCAGAAAAGATGTGCAAGAGTACCCTCTGCCGAATTGCATTTATCACAAATGGGAGAAACAGCAGGAAATATTTTGTTCAGTCTTTTCTTGGAGTAGTGCAACCTCTGAACTATTTTAAACTGAATAAGCTGAAGTCGAGCATTAATAGAGCAAGTTTTTATCCTATATAACACTTTTGCCCAAAGATCATTAGAGATTACTTCCCCGGTGTCTTCATTCCATGCCTTCTTTATATGGAGAGAGGGGGTTGCCACAGAAAAGAGGCTGACCAATTGAGAGATCAAATGTTTAGAGGTGGGAGGTTTGGTCATAATGTCATAAAAAACATGTTTTATTGGAGCCACCTCTAAGCGGGGAAATGACTGCCTAACAAAATTCCTAATTTGCAAATAGTGAAAAAATTGACGATCAGGGAGTTTGAACTTTTCTTGAAGTTCAGAAAAAGAGGCTAAATGATTATCAACGTACAGATCCCTGATAGAAATTAAACCAACATTCGCCCACTGCTTGAAAACTGCACCCATTAATCCCGGCTTAAAACAAGGGTTCTGATATATGGGAGCATATATAGAAATTATTGGGAGCCTCGGGATTCCCTTAATTTGTTTCAAAATCTTGATTGAGTTGTAGAGCACAAAATTGTTGCGCAGGGATTTCATTTTGAAATCAGGTGTTGAAAATAAAATAGCTGACAGTAAGGCACCTGTAAGTGATAGAGCATTACTAAGCTCTATCTCAGGCCATCTAGGGCCGGGCCTGCACACCTCTCCACCCACTGAGGATTGATTCCAGAAAAGCCAAGCTCTGGCGTTACAGGCCCAATAGTAATGTCGAAAGACGGGAAGACCCAGGCCACCATCCTCTGTCGGCTTCTGTAGGTGGGCCCTTGATATACGAGGGGGCTTGGAGGCCCAGATAAAGGGCATGATAATAGAGTCCAACATCTTAAAAAAGGAGGAAGTAATGAAGATGGGCACATGCTGAAAAAGATATGTGAATTTAGGGAGCACGACCATTTTGATAATGTTGATACGTCCAATCATTGAGAGAGGGAGAAGTTTCCATTTGTCTATCAAACGCTTGAGCTTACCGATCAAGTTCAGATAGTTAATTTTAAAAACAAATTTAGGGTTTCTGGGGACAACAATCCCCAAATAAGATAATTGATCATGAGCAACTCTAAAAGGCAAATTGAAAAGAAAACTAGGGTCAAGGCCATTAGCTAAAGGCATAAACACAGATTTCTCCCAATTTATAGTGAACCCAGAGAGTCGCCCAAAGCCATCTATCAGATTAAGAAGGGGTGCAAGAGAAGTCTTTATATCTGAAAGAGTCAAAATGACATCATCTGCATACAGACCGATGGTGCATTCAGAAGTGCCACATCTAATCTGGGGGTTAGCTCTGATGGCTATGGCCAAAGGTTCGAGAGCTAATGCGAAAAGCATAGGAGAGAGACAGCAGCCCTGCCTAGTGCCACGGTACAACAGGAATGGAGGGGACCTGTCATGGTTAGTTAGCACAGAGGATCGGGGATTGGCATAAAGCATCTTTAAGAGATTCATAAATCTCGACCCAAAACCGAATTTATCGAGCCCAGCAAACATGTACCTCCATTCTACCTGGTCAAAGGCCTGCTGAGCATCCAGTGAAATAACAGCAGAGTAAGGTAGATTTGTTGGGTACATCAGGTTTAGCAAACTTCTCGTATTTGAAAAGGAAAATCTGTCCGGAATAAAACCTGATTGATCAGGATGTATTAAAGTACCAATAAATTTGCTTAAGCGATTGGCCAGGACTTTTGCTATAATTTTTTGGTCTGAATTAAGAAGACTAAGGGGGCGATACGATGAAACCTTTGTTTCATCTCTGTCCTGTTTCAAAATGACACAAATATGGGCATCATAAAGAGAGTAAGGGAAGGTACCATTTTTCACTGAGCAATTGATCATCCGAAGCAAAAGGGGTGCGACACTATCAATATGAGTCTTACAGAATTCTATCCCAAAACCGTCTGGACCACATGCTTTACCGCTGGGAAAAGAACAAATAGCACTTCTAATCTCAAGCAGTGTGAAGTCAGAGTCCAGAGCCAGCCTTGCAGACTGAGAAAGGACAGGAATGTCTAAAGTGTTAAAAAAATTTGCAAAGTCTGTATCAGTAGCGTTAGATCTAGAGGTGTATAAATGTCTATAAAAATTTAAAAATGCGTCATTAATTAGCTTATGATCAGTTAATAGTTGACCGGTGGATGAAAAAATCTTATGTATTGCCCTATCAGCTTGGATGCCCTTAAGTTGCCTAGCAAGCAACTTATCTGCCTTCTCACCCAGTTCAAAATGCTTCTGTTTTAATTTACGGATATAATTCGCAACCTGTTCGCCAAGAATATGGTTGTAATCATACTTCACTTTCAGAATAGTACTAAGAGTGTCCTCAGATCCTGAGTTTCGATATTCCTCTTCCAATTTAGCTAGTTTCATCTCCATATCAATGAGATGCGAACGCCTAGCCCTTTTACGAGACGACTGGTAGGAGATGATATGTCCTCTTATAACTACTTTAAAGGACTCCCATAGAATAGAATCTGAGACAGCACCATTATCGTTAGTGAGAAGAAAATCTGCAATCTTGGCTGATATGGGACAAGGTACGTTTTATCCGTTTGATTCCCGGCTATAAAAGACACAAGCAGAAACAAAAAATCAAGCCATTTTTTCGTTTTTTCGTTTTGAGCAAAAAACAAAAAAAACAGGAAACGGTTCGTTTTTTCGTTTTTTCGTTTTGAACAAGAAACAAAAAAAGAGGAAACGGTTCGTTTTTTCGTTTTTTCGTTTTCACCCCCAAAATGAAAATACGACTCAATATTTCGTTTCATTGGTGGGCGGGGCTTCGGAGCCTGCCGGTGCACAATAAAGCTCCTGCCCATCACAATAAAGCTCCTGCGCTGGCATTCATAGACAGACTGACTTTCATTGTATTGCCTGCCCCCACTGCACTTCCCCTAACTCTAAATCAAAGCAAGTCGTGTACACAGTAATGACAGTCATAACCAGTGGTGTAGTCTAGTTTTTTCTACTGGGTATACTCCAACCTCATAAACCAAAGCCAGGTCAGGTTCTCATATATGTGCGCGTGCACTCACATGTCCGCGCGCGCGCGCGCACACACACACACACACACACACACACACACACACACACACACACACACACACACACACACACACACACACACACACACACACACAGCAGCAGCAGCTCCTTTATTTCAAACTACCAATTAGATACTTATAGACATTATAGCGTCAGCAGCTCCTCCTCCTGCCATCAGGTAGAGCTGGTGTTTCCTCTCCATCAGGTAGAGCTGATGTTTCCTCTTCATCAGGCTCCCTTTCCTAAACTTTAACCTTAGCTCCAGCTGTAGTGTTCCCTAAAGCGGCAGTATTCACAGGACAAGCAACAGGCTTATTAAAACACTGAAATAGTTTCATTTTGCTTTGCTTTCTTTTTCTTATTTTTTCTCCACTGACTGATGTTGGATCATTAGAAGTTCTAGACTCATGTCCCTCTTCTTCTAAGCCAGTGGTATTCAGCTAAAATTCAGAGAGGTCCAGTCAGCAAAGGTCCAGAACATCATAATGTCTAACTTGAGTTACTGTGATATATGCTGATGTAACCTGGTAGTTTTATTAGAGTCTGCCTGTAATCAAAAACTGACCGTCAAATAAATTCAGTACGGTTCAAAAACATTTTGACATTTATTAATAAATAAGATACAAAAGATACGACTCTCAGAGCCGATGCTTTGTAGTGAATCTGAAGAGCCGACTCCTAACGTATTTAATGGAGTATGGAGTTTAACACTGTCCTCGCAGAAAACATGTTACTGGATCCTAGATTAAAGAAGCTTGCCTTCAGTGACAACAGAGCTGTTGATGAGACACTTCAGAGAATAAGAGCAGCAGTCTGACACCTCCACCATTAGAGGACCAAGTGGAGGAGGAACCTCAAACTTCTGCTGTGTGGAGGCTCTTTGATGGAAGAGCTACAGGAGATGATTCAAGAGAAATCCTACAGCTGATGTGGTAATGGAGGATCATATCTAGAGGAAGCCCTCATCCAACCAGCAGACGACCCACTGAGCTGGAGGCAGGACAAGGCCTCAGTCTGCCCCACCTGGTGAAGGTGATGGAGGAGAGACAACTTCTTCCATCTGAGAGAATCTTCTCAAAAACACGGCAGATATTCACTGAAAGAAGAAATGTATCAGCCCATCCAAGCTCAGCCATCTGATTTTTTCTAAATGTCAGCCTGCTCTGAGGACATTTATACTGTTTGAATACTGAGTCTGGTTCTGTTTCTGTTCTGGTTCTGTGGGTTCATGTGCAGAGTTTTGTTCATTTATTTTTTGTGCAAAAAAGTTTGGTTGAAATAATAAACAAAAGCAAGAATACCTGTTTTTGTAACAGAGCAAATGTACAAAATGAGTCAATTATAAAGCTTCTCATAAAAACACTGAATGAAAAAGAGTTTGTCAAAACACAAATGATTCATATTTGCCAGGTTAGGCAAAAACATGAGGCTACAAAGAATAATAAATTAGGAGCCATTTGGGAGCCGAAAGAACCGGCTTTTCTTTGGAAGCAGTGCCAAAAGCTCTCTGAAAAGAGCTGAACTTCCATCACTACTGTCCTCTCTGTCCCTCATCTCTCAGCTGCTTTTTGAAGGCAGAGCTGCGATGCGATTCAGCGACGTCATTGGCTGAGTAGCATCACGTGGGATGCCTGAACTCCTACATAATTGGTCTGTGCGTTTCTGAGCCGATAGACCAATGATAAACACTGGAAAGCTGCACCGGTAAAATAGAAGCGACCTGTCAAATTTACACCCGTATAGACGGCGTCTGGGTCCGGATCCGGACCGCGGTCGGCCTTTAGTGAACCCTGTTCTCAGCCAGACACCTTCCCCCGTCCCATACAGCTTCACCGCTTCCTGACACAGAGAAAAGTGAACGTTATGTCAAAAAAACATACTAATACATGTGTTTGCGCATTTTTAAGTGGTTATATGGAAATTCGGGACCTTTTCTAGTGGGTATAAGGCGTATACCTGCGTGTTTACACCCCTGGGTATACGTATCTTTGCGCATTTGTAAGTGGGTATACAGAAATTTGGAAAATTTTCTAGTGGTGGGGTGTATACCTGCGTATCACGTAGACTACATCACTGATCATAGCTACATGTATGACGTTTGTAGCAAAAAAATAAAAATAAAAAACGCGTGAAAATCATTTTAATATTCAGAGTTAAGATGGATTAAATGCGCTGTCAAACAGCGCTGAGTGGAGCGGCTGACCGGACCAAGACGGCGGCCGTATTTCTCGCTGCACAGTACCCCGAGCAGCGTTGACCTGACCTGGCTTTGGTTTATGAGGTTGGAGTATACCCAGTAGAAAAAACTAGACTACACCACTGGTTATGACTGTCATTACTGTGTACACAACTTGTTTTGATTTAGAGTTAGGGGAAGTGCAGTGGGGGCAGGCAATACAATGAAAGTCAGTCTGTCTATGAATGCCAGCGCAAAAGCTTTATTGTGATGGGCAGGAGCTTTATTGTGCACTGGCAGGCTCCGAAGCCCCGCCCACCAATGAAACGAAATATTGAGTCGTATTTTCATTTTGGGGGTGAAAACGAAAAAACGAAAAAACGAACCGTTTAATGTTTTGTTTGTTTTTTTGTTCAAAACGAAAAAACGAAAAAACGAACCGTTTCCTGTTTTTTTGTTTTTTGCTCAAAACGAAAAAACGAAAAAACGGCTTGATTTTTTGTTTCTGCTTGTGTGTTTTATAGCCAGGAATCAAACGGATAAAACGTACCTTGTCCGATATGTAATCACAAAAAGTGTCATCTAAATATAAAGAAGGATTAAATTTCCAACTGTGTTGGGGGGCGTGAAGATTAAAATCAATAACTAATGTGAGAGGTGCGTGATCCGAAACCAAGATACTATGATAAGTCGAGCTTATCACACTTGAAATAAGTCTAGAGTCAACTAGCAGGTGATCAATCCTAGTGAAAGTACCATGCACAGGGGAAAAAAAAGAGTAGAAAAACACCATTTTAACAGGGAAAAAAGCCTTGAGCAGAACCCAGCTCTTTATGTGGGGGAACCATCTGCCTGCTGGCCAGCAAGTTGAGAGGGACAGAAGAGGTAGAGAAGTAGAGGTAGAAGGGTAGAGAGGTAGAGGGGTAGAGGGGTGGAGAGGGGGAGGGATGGGAGAAGAGAAGGGTGGGGAACAACATATAACACACAATTGGATACATGCATGATAAGATAGATGATAGATACTACGTACAAGCTAACATTGAAATTGATTAATAGTTTACTGTTATGGTGTACGGCTCTGGCATTAAATATACTACATATATAGCTGGTGATAAAATTCAGTATGAGCATGTAGCATAACCACGGAAGTGATTATATTTGCACTCATTGAAATAAACGGGCACCACCTCAGTTTACCTGAGGAAAATTATCAGTTTAATAATAACAATGGATTAGATTTATATAGCACTTTTCAGGGCACTCAAAGCGCTTCACAATGGATCCATTATTCATTCACTCACACATTCTCACTCTGGTGGTGATAAGCTACATTTGTAGCCACAGCTGCCCTGGGGCAGACTGACGGAAGCGTGGCTGCCAGTCCGCGCCTACGGCCCCTCCAACCACCACCAACATTCACACGCATTCGTACAGCAGCACTGAAGGCAAGGCGGGTTAAAGCTGCTGTCTGGAGTTTCCGTTTGTTTTCAATTTATGTATCATTGTTTAACAAAGCTTTAATGTGTTAGTCTAGTTCGATACTATAATATAAAGTTAGTATAACGCGATATGAAAATTTATTCCTGAGCTCCGCCTTCCTCTCATAGACCCCCATGTTATTCCAAAAAGCGCCGGTCGCTGCCGACCAATCAAGTTCGAGCTTCAGCTTTGTCATGCTGTCAATCAACGGTTACGCGCACAGCAAGCAAGCCCATGCAGAGGTGGGCGAGCTACACACTACGCAACCGCGCGCACATTTGTTTTGCTTGTGGAGGAGAGAGCATCAGGGCTCGGCAACTTCCAGAAAAGTTACCAATCCCATGGCTTGTCAGGCCAAGAGACTGCAGGACGTTTTTTGGCTCGGGGTGCTCGCGTCGCTCCCCGACCACGGCCTCCATAGCCTGCCTGACGGCTTCGTTTAGATGCCCGACCTCTGGAGGAAGATGTTGGGGCGTCTGGGACATACTCTTCATCAGAGGAGTCATGCAATTCTGAACTCTAGATAGAAATAAATAAACAATGTAACACATATACACGCGTAAATGCACTAAGTTTGATAAACAACGTCATCGAGAGGGATACACGAGTGTAATCACATATTGAAACTTTACTCGTTAGTCCTAGCAGATTCATGTTATTTTGGTATTAGGACAAGTTAGACTCAATACAGCATTCTAATGTAATTCCTTTATTATTTACTAAATGTACTAAATGTAGAAGAGTGGAAAACAGCAAAACAGGCGAGATGCTGCAGCACTCCGGGCACTCCTGTCAGGTACTGCGCGCGTGCACAAATAAAGGGGCAAAATCAGAGGGAGGGAGGGACCAACAGCGTTTTGGGAGACGCAACCAAGATCAGGAACAGAGAAAGCTCGGAGGAACCTTACTGTGAGCAGAACTGTCAGAGTCTCGGGAGGCTGGGACGAAGAAGTCGCCGCTTAATGACGCCTTCATAACGCGATGGGACGTCTTTGTTCCCAAGCGCTGTGTCGTCGCTATGGCAACGGTTCACGTCCTGCCCTGGGAGCTCAGTTCGGCACAAGTGGATCTGGACCAGCAGACCTCTGAGGCGTTGGATATCATGAGCGATGAGCAGAGTCGATGTCCAGGGCTGATGGAAAAAGTCACTTGATTAAAATGGTGGCTCTCGTTCTAGTTTAGCCGGTGTTAGCCGGGTGATGGATGTTGACTGGAGAGCCGCCGCAAAATTTAGAAAAAAGGAAAACTGGTTCCAATTAGTTCATGTGAGAAAAATAGATAAAAGAACAAAATGATAAGTTCAGGCTTGTGTTGAAAGTGAGCAAAAATGTCAAGAACGAACTAGCTACCAGAGACCAAACTCTGAAACAAAGGAACTTCAGAAGATAAAGAAAAGATGCATCTAGAAAGAAAATGCCCAGCACGTTCTCGGAGCAAGTCAGAAGGAAGAAAGAAGAGAGCAGACAAGGGTGTTGCCCGTTTTTATCAGGGCTGGAGGCCTGGGCGGAGTTGGTGTTACTTTGGCGCGATTCTATGTAATCTGACTACTCTCCCTTTGTCTTCAGGAGAAAGGGGAGATGATGTTTATCAAAACGAACTAAAACGCGATCTGTTTATTCCTCACCATAATCCCGTCAACCAAAAGTGAACACAATCATAATTAATAGACTAGCAAATTATTTAATTCACTCAAACTATATGTGAATGTGCTCTAGATACTAAATATATATGTCACAGTGAAGATATGGTTACATATCATACATATGGTAATGAATAGCACAAGTTTCACCTTTCACATTCTTAATGGGAAATAAATTCCGAGGTTAATAATGACATTCATTCCGAAATCATCGTGTCCTCCAATGTCAGTAGGGGGCACTGTGGGACTGTGGAAGAAATTGGATTATTTCTCCAGAATAATAACTCTGGTTCTGTAAGGTCTAGAAGTGTCAATTTTGGGAGTGTTATAAAAGAACACCTTATTACAGCTTTGGTAAACATGAATGCAAATAATACATATGAAAAATATGAATTTTGGGTCCATCCTGCTTCATCTGAAAGTTTTGCAATAGTCTCAAACCAGTTCTCCATGTAGGTCGTATAATTTTAAGACCCTGTCCTTATCAGATCCTGCAAAGGGGAAGCAACATGGCATTCCTGAGGGGAGAGAGGGGGTTTAGACCTGGATGAAAGGTTGATTAAAGAAAACATTGGCAGCATAAAGTGAGAATCATGGTCTTTCAAATGTTTCTTTTAAGGTGTTAATGTTCTCCAGGGAACTCCATCCCTCTGCAGGAGGTCTGAGTGTTACATGCAGAAGAAATACATCTAACCCAGTTTTCCTCCAGAAACTGGGGTTGTGAGACCAGAATCACAGATGTCTTGCTGTAATTCAACCTTGGCATTAATGGTGTTTTTCTCCTGGGAGAGGAGAAAATTCTGGACCTGTCCAATGTCCAAAATGACAGTTTGATGTGGGTTTTAGACCCCCATCCTAAGAGAGTGTGTTCTTATCTGATTTGTCATCTCCTCTGGAATTCCAAAGACAAAGTGTGTATGCTACAAGCATATCAGGTATAGTGAGGACGATGCAGAGTGGAGTTACCAGCTTCAGAAATCAGCAATTAACAGCGGCTCACATCCGAGCCCACATCAATGTGTCCTGGAACAGACACATCTCAACATCAAATGCTGGGAGGAGACTGCATGAATCAGGCCTTGGTCACCATGATTAGCCTTAATGGTGGACATACACTATATTGAAAAAAGTATTGGCTCACCCATCCAAATAATCAGAATCAGGTGTTCCAATCACTTCCATGGCCACAGGTGTATAAAATCAAGCACCTTGGTATGCAGACTGCTTTTACAAACATTTGTGAAAGAATGGGTCGCTCTCAGGAGCTCAGTCAATTCCAGCGTGGAACTGTGATAGGATGCCACCTGTGCAACAAATCCACTCGTGACATTTCCTCGCTCCTAAATATTCCTCAGTCAACTGTTATCTGTATTATAAGAAAGTGGAAGTGTGTGGGAACGACAGCAACTCAGCCACCAAGTGGTCGGCCATGTAAACTAACGGAGCGGGGTCAGTGGATGCTGAGGCGCATAGTGCGAAGAGGTCTCCAACTTTCTGCAGAGTCAATCGCTACAGACCTTCAAACTTCATGTGGCCTTCTGATTAGCTCAAGAACAGTGCACAGAGCTTCGTGGAATGGGTTTCCATGGCCGAGCAGCTGCATCCAAGCCATACATCACCAAGTGCAATGCAAAGCGTTGGATGCAGTGGTGTAAAGCACGCCGCCACTGGACTCTAGAGCAGTGGAGACGCCTTCTCTGGAGTGACCAATCACGCTTCTCTATCTGGCAATCTGATGGACCAGTCTGGGTTTGGCGGTTGCCAGGAGAACCATACTTGTTGGACTGCATTGCGCCAAGTGTAAAGTTTGGTGGAGGGGGGATTATGGTGTGGGCTTGTTTTTCAGGAGCTGGGCTTGGCCGCTTAGTTCCAGTGAAAGGAACTCTGAATGCTTCAGCATACCAAGACATTTTGGACAATTCCATGCTCTCAACTATATGGGAACAGTTTGGAGCTGGCCCCTTCCTCTTCCAACATGACTGTACACCAGTGCACAAAGCAAGGTCCATAAAGACATGGATGACAGAGTCTGGTGTGGATGAACTTGAATGACCTGCACAAAGTCCTGACCTCAACCTGATAGAACACCTTTGGGATGAATTAGAACGGAGACTGAGAGCCAGGCCTTCTGGTCCAACATCAGTGTGTGACCTCACAAATGTGCTTGTGGTCAAAAACGGTCAAAAATTCTCATAAACACACTCCTAAACCTTGTGGACAGTCTTCCCAGAAGAGTTGAAGCTGTTATAGCTGCAAAGGGTGGACCGACGTCATATTGAACCCTATGGATTAGGAATGGGATGTCACTTACGTTCATATGCGAGTCAAGGCAGGTGAGCGAATACTTTTGGCAATATAATGTATGAGGACAAACAAACAACTGCTAAAGTTAGTGACTATTTGACAAAGACAAAAATTAATTGAGTGCTGCATCACGTGACTTCCATAATAAAATGCCCCAAACCCAACTGATATGGTTTAGGATGAATTGTACTATAGAGGAGAAACAGTTTGCTTCACGATCTTAAAAACCTTCTTTTGGTTTATAAAGCACATCCTGGTCTTGCTCCTACCTATTCTTCAGGTTTTCTTATATACTATGAATACAGAACACATTATTTTGTTGCTGTGGTCCATGTCACTCTACCTGAAGGACTGAGGGTAGCATGTTGTTTTTAAAAGCAAATCCATGACCTAACTTTTTACCCTAGTCTTTTACTGATTTTATTTAGATCTTATTCATTTCAGTTGTTTTTCCATTCATACACTGCTGGTCAAAATGCCGGTTGCAGCTTGTAAATATTGGGGATTTGTTGAAAAGCACCATTTTAGTGAACATAACACAGAAATTTGCATGATCATGCAAATTTCTGTGTTATGTTCACTAAAATGGTAATTTGAAATGGTAAAAATTAAAATGGTAAATTGAGTAATGATTCAATGTGTAAATGAAACTCATAATAGGCATTTCTGTTTCTAATTGAATGTTTCTGGGGCACACTAGAGGTAGATAAACATGCTGCTGCGTCTTTGAGGCAGGATGCAAATATCCAAGTTAGTCATGAGACAGTCAACAGGAGATTGGTTGAAAGGGTCTGAATGCCAGACGGCTGATCAGGAAGCCACATCTAAACATGACACACAAGCAGGAGCTCCTCCAGTAGGCCAAGCAGTACCAAGCCCCTTACTGTAGATTACTAGCCACACGTCCTGTTGGAGATGACTTGCATTTTCTGTTGTATAGAACAAATGGCCATGCCAGGTTGCATCAAATACAAGGTGAAAGACAGTGAGTATTGTGTGCAGCAAAGACTCTCAAGCAAGACAAGGCTATGTATGTTTAGGTGTCCTACTTGAAGTTTTGCATTATATTTATCATTGTGTTATTTTCACTTTGTATCATTTAAAAGATTTTATTTGCACTTGTGACACACTCAGTGAAGTGCTATTTATTTGTTTTACACATTTAATTTGTAATTTTTGTTCCATATATCTTGTGAAGTAACAATAATCACATTATTCATTATGGAAACACAATTGGTACTGTATTATGCAAGAAATAGTTGTCTTTATGCAAAAAAAAAAAAAATGCAACCAGAGCTAAAACTTTCCGCAAAAGAAAGAACTAAAAGCAGTCATTCAAGAAGAATGGGACAGGATTGCCCCTCAACAGTGTGAAAGGCTCATGGGGAACATGCCAGCTGGGATTAGAGCTCTGCTGTGTGCTAATGTTAGGACAACTAAGTATTAATTTGATGATGTGAAGGTTTATTTGTTTTTTGTTCAGTTTTGAAGACATACTCTGTTATTTGTTGACTTTGACACCAACAATGTTGAGAGCTGACATATTGAAACTGTGAAGAATTTAGTTTTGTTAGTTTTTCTTGTAAACAGTAAACAAAAAAATATAATTAGGGTGTCTGAAAGCTTTTTTCCAATACAGGCCATTTCAAAATACACTGACCAGGCAACCTTTATCAGCAGTAGACAATGTAGCAAGGCATAAGCTGAGAAACAGAATGCAGGTCAGCTATGGCAGAAAATTTACTATACTGATGTTATATGGTTGGATAAAGCTCCTGCTGTCTGTGGTTACTTTACCTTGTGCTGTGGCAGCCTATATAATTCATCCAACAGCATTCTATTCAGGTTTGTACTATGTTAAAACTCTTAAAGAAATGTTAAGTTAGACTGCCAGAATGACACCCTCTGACTTATATCTATTGACCTTGGCATGTCTGCAAAGGGACTGATGTTACAACACTTGAACAACTTTTGTGTCCAGGTTCATCGGGTCTTCGCCAAAGGTGCAGCTATCCTTGAGGGCTCAATCCAGCGAGGTGACAGAATTTTATCTATAAATGGCAAAAGTCTGCAGGGTAAAACCCATGGAGAGGTTGTATCTTGCCTTCATCAAGCCAGACTGTCTAATCAAGCCGTAGTGGTTGTTTTGAGAAACAAGGACAGCGAACAAAGTACCTCTGACAGACCAGACTCGACTATTCAGCCAAATAGTATGTGTTCTGCCACCAAGAAGATTTTGGAAGATGGAGCAGGTAGGTGGTTGGAGCCTGTACAAACATCTAATGACAAAGACCAAGATGCTTGCATTCATAAGGGTATAGCTGTTTGTCCTACAGCAATAGAGCTTCCTCTCATTTTCCCTTTATATTGTTAACTGTGAAGTGAATTTCAACACACTGATCTACTTGTCACTTTACCACTCTATCTCCTGTAGACCATTTCACTGTTTTAACCAGAAGCATTATCATCATAACCTTCCCTTGCTTTTCTAACGTTTACTGTCTTTATTTCTATTAGTAAGCAGTAATAAGTTATCAGAAATTACTTATAGTGTTGTTTAACTTGTAAAATTCTGGTTGTTGAATGCTGTTTAGTGGGGGATGTCGGTCCAGATGGTGCTTTAACAGTGGAGCTTCACAAGACATCTGCTGGCCTGGGCTTCAGTCTGGAGAGGGGGAAGTCCTCAAGCAATGGAGACAGGCCTTTCATTGTCAAACGCATCTTTACAGGTAAACTTTGTCTCTAAGTAAGAAAATGCTTGAAGTAATTTCCCATCTACAGTCCTATTGAGTCACATTGTAGTGGCTTGCAGGTTGGAGTACACCTGTGGTCCTTCTGTTTGTCCTAGCAAACTTTTGTTGTTCTGCCACGTACATAATCTGCAAATACTTGATAATAGTGTCATAACACAGGCAGAACCACGAAGCCATTTGGCTGCACTAGCTACAACTAGGTCACAACAAACGCAGTGCCTGGATTACCAGCATTACCAGGAATGGAGGCCTTAATGGAGGCCTGTACTACATGGCAGGATATGGAGGTAGTGATCATAGTTTGTATTTATTGTGAGAAGTATGTGGCTTTAGATCTGTCCTGGTTTGCAACTGGTCATTAAGCACCAACATATCTGTTTTTTATGTGAACATAGTTTCACAAAATCCTGGGTTGACTTAATGAGCTGATAACCAGATATGTGTAACTGCTTAGCTTCACTGTGGTTGCTAGGTTTAGTAAAGTCACACACATAGACATTGTGGATATGTGAAACAAAATTTGCAAAATACTTTAAATTTTCTGTATTTACAGTAGTAAATTAATACCAATTAATAATTTTCTACCCAAAGGCAGATTCTTCAGTTATCAAAAATAATACCTCACTGGTTTTCACTTTTTATGTAGTATTAGTTTAGTTGTATTATATCTAAAACTGCTACAGATTGGAGCTCATAAACCTTTATATAAAGCTCATGAACCAGGCTTTGAAATTAATTAATTACGATTAATCATGTTTTGTCAAATAGCAATGTTTCACACAACAAGTTTTTCAATTCAAATAACTTTTGGTTGACAGCTGAATCAATGAAGATACATAAACGTGTTTATGATTTTAAATTTTGATAATTAATACAATTTTAAAGTGGGACATTAGAAAAAAGTGATTGTGATTATTTAAAATCAGGATTTAGTAAGGTTTTTCCATTGCATGGAACATAACCTAAGCATAAGTAATTCAAGGACCTTCAAAAAGTTGAAGATCCATAGATTCATTCTGTTTTCATTGTTTCTGGGTCTGATAAATGGTGAAATTTTGATGGTTCATTTTTTATTTATAAACAAAAGTATTTTTTCGTAAGCTGAAAGTTTATCATTAAGTTATTAAAAGACAGACATTTTTGTGGTTTAACTTATTACTCTGCCGAGGCCTCAACATAGATGCAGTTCACTACCGCCATGTACCGGGCTGGAGTGTTCACCAGTGTTACCGGTGTGCCAGAAATGAATGGATCCAATTTTCAGTTGATGCCCACCCCAGTCAACTTACTGGTTTGGAGGAAGCCTGGAGAAGCCTACAAACCAGACTGTCTTGCCCCTACAGTAGAATATGGGGGTGGATCAGTGACCATCTGGGGTTGTTTTAGTCTGGGTGGAACAGGACAAATGAACCAGGTCATGTACAGGGCTATTCTTGAAAACAGTCTTCTTCCATCAGCTGGAAAAATCTTTCCTGCCTTGCATGACTAGATTTTCTGACAAGGCAAAGTGGAAAAGGTCACCACATCGAGGTACACAGACAGATGGAGCCAGGATCATGACCTAAACATTATGACCATAAACATTATGACCGAGTCAATGTCTTTTAACAAGAGCTTATGTGAAGGTCATAGGATATTCTAAATGAAATGGGAATTGTCGGTTTTCATAGTCAGCATGTTGGATTCTAGAGAAATGGGCTGGTCAAAGACATGACCAACTTTGGCAAGGGCCAAATCATTTCTGTCACATGACCATGTGCACCTTAGAAACACCAAAGCTTGGGAATGCAGCAATGAAGTCAGTGTCAGTGGTCCGAGGAAGAACAAACCAAGAACCTATGACAGAGTGTTTGGGATCTGTTGGAACAAGTCTGAACTGCAGCAACTCCAGCGTTCAATTTCCAGGACTTAAAGGATCTGCTGCAGAAGTTTTCAGCCTGAAACCACTGTCGCTGCCTGTATGCTGTTTTGACATATAGAATATAAGGCCCGAGCTCATAATGTTTTGGGTTTTCAATGGAAGTTGTCATATCAGTATTTTGTTGTGGCTTTCTACCTTGATCCTCTTTGTGAGTGTTTTTTTTTTTTGCAAATATGAATAGTGTCTCATTTTGTGCATCTTTAAGTAAAGCTGAAAAGTGAATTTCTGCACTTCTCTGCAACAGGAGGTGCTGCAGAGCTGTCTGGGCTTATTGATGTTGGTGATGAGGTCCTGTCTATTAATGGCTGTTCTCTGGAGGGCCTGATGCTCCATGACGCCTGGAAAATTCTCAAAACTACAAATGAAGGGCCCAACCAACTCCTTATAAGGAAGAAGAGTAAACTGACTGAAGTTAACAAAGAAATACCAAAATCCTGTAAAGCTGCACTGTGACAACACCCTCAGAAACAGGGCATGGATGAACAATAAAATTAGGGACAAATATTTACAAAGTTTGATTGATGGACACTGGTTGAGATTTTATGCTGTGTGTTGTTACTTGTGTTTGTGCTAAATAGGTCAAATGAGATTTACAACGTACTATTGTGGTATACAGTGCTGAATTCAGATTTGTCAGAGGAGAATTGCAGTTTGTTTACAATAAATTGACTTTGAAAGAGTAAATAAAATGATTTGTTTGTCTTTTGTTCCTTTTCTGCAGTAAAATAAGTACATGAAAATCTACAGCGAGTTGTGGATATATTCATACTATAATATGGCGAAATCGCAAAATAAAGGTTGTTCAACAAAGTAGTAGTGCTTCCGCTGCAGTGTCTCAAACAACAGGAGTGCTACCAGTGAGAAATAGAAATGAAGAGAAATAGATCTGTGGAGTCACATCAATAATGAGATTTGATCATCAAACACACACATCAAATAGCAGCAGTAGGTGTATCAGAGAAACAGTCCATAAGAGAACAATAAACACTGGGGAGGTTGGTGAGGCCAGATGAGAAACGTGCAGCTCTGGAGCCTAACATATCTGAAGATAAAACACAATCTACAGGAGAGGTAACAGATTTAGATTTATATAGCACTTTTTTGGGCACTCAAAGCACTTCACAATGGATCCATTATTCATTCACTCACACATTCTCACTCTGGTGGCGGCAAGCTACATTTGTAGCCACAGCTGCCCTGGGGCAGACTGACGGAGGCGTGGCTGCCAATCCTCCCCTACAGACCACCACTAACATTCACACATCAGTGTGAGAGCAGCACTGGAGGCAAGGCAGGTAAAGTGTCTTGCCCCAGGACATGACAGCACATGACTAGGCGAGAGCAGGAATCGAACCGCGACCCTTCAATCATTGGACGACCCGCTCTACCACCCGAGCCACAGCCACCACTAAATAGCAAAATTAATGGCGTGCACTAGTGGATTATAAATGTATGACAAGTAAAGAAGATGAGTGTGCATCGTGGGATGTTCCCCACCAGGTTAGGCCTTTAGGAGTATAGCTGTCACGGCCTCCACCTGATGCCTAGGAGTGGCAGGTTCTCCTTCTTTCTCTCTTTCCCTATTTCTAGGTAGGCATGTGTTTGGAGTGTGGCAATCGGGCAGGTGCTGCCAGTCTCAATCAGCAGAACTGGCACAAATGCTGGTGGAAGTGATCACCTCCCATACAAAGCCAGACGGCCGCAGAACCGACCCACCGCCCCACCAGTTGGACTTTTGACTATAAGTTAAGCCATTGCATTTTAGTTTAGGTTTTACCCCTTGTGGTGGCCTGTTTTTGTTGATTATCCTTGATTAGTTTGAGCTCTGGAAACAGAGCAATTGAAATAGCATTTGTCGTACTATTTAAAACTGCTAATATCACTGTAATAAAATTGTTCATTATGAAATTACCATCCGCCACTCTGTTGTGGTTTATTAAAAGTATGAGCAATCTTTCAGATAGCATCGGTTTGGTTCCTTCCTTGCTAGGCTGCCATAGCAGGACAATGACACAAAGATGGGTTAGATAGACACTAAAAACACTGTAACCACATCAGTGGTTTGACTAAGTCAAACAAGCCTCTATTAGCTGAAATGTTTAAATACATTATTTCCATGGATTATGAAATATAGACTTTTTGCATAAGTTTACACTTTACTCTGAAAGCGCTGTAAGAAGGATACTCTTTTTGGCCAGTAATAAATAAGCAATAATAAAAACCTATAAAGTGCTATTCAGTGGCGTGCACAGACATTTCGGGGGGCAGGTGCTCAGTGGAAAAAAATGCACCTTGTGCAGCGTGTAGAACCACCGGCTGCCTTAATATAACAGTGTGAGACATGAAAACATAAAAAAATCAGGAAGAGATTTTCTGTAATGGCATTTATTTAAACATCTTAATAAATACACACACAGAGTCGATAAAAGTCAGAGTTTTAATAATAGTCTATCAATGTAAATCCAAAATCACTGGAAGTGTTGTAACGTAGAAGTAACTCATGGTTAGTACAAAATAATATAGTTTGCTAATACAGCCTATAGCCTGATTTAGTTCCATCAAATCACTTTGTGTTGAAAATATAAATCAGGAACAGCTTTTAAGATATCTCAATAAAATTAGAGGAAAAGGCTTTAAACAGTTCACATGACTCTGATGTTGACTCTGGCCTTTCTTCGTCATGATCATGATCTGTCTCCTCATCCTCCTGAAATGTTCTTTAAACCCAGGAGAGCAGAGAGCTGCTTCCCTGGATGGCCTGCTGTAACTCCCTTTCTTTGTCTCTCTTGATCCTTTCCCATGTGGGCCTGCTGTGATTAGTAAATTAAAAGAGATTGACAATATCAAGACTAATTCCTGACATTAGGCTACAACAAGGCACAAAGCTACTTTTTCTTTTTGTCATTTAGCAAATAAGTCACAACAAGTGTTGCCTCTCCCTAATGTAGGCTAATAATAAACCTACACAAACTAAATATCCAGTTATAATGTACTGATCATATGCTGTACCAATTCACCACACAATATTGGTTGTGTGGTCATCGTCGTCACGTTATGTCGATTAATTATTATTATTATGGGTAGCGTGGAGCTTGTTAATTTCGGCACGGTTGTTTCGCGCTGTATGAGACAGGCTACTTTACAACAGAGACAAATAGATGCACCGTGAGGCTTATGAAGAATACACTTCATTCATTTACGTGTTCTCTGGTTGGTGGCTACAGTCTATGTGGGCTGTGCAGCTGCTGCCACGCAAAAGGTGAGACGTGGAAAGCACCTGCTTGATACTGAGGGCAAGGGGCAGGTGCTCTAGCATCACTTGATGTCTATCTGTGCACACCAGTGGTGCTATTTCACTGGAGTATGTAATGATTTAAAATGTGACAAAATAGCAGAGACTGCACCCATTTAACTTACATTACCTCTCAGTCTCCACTTATACCATAAGAGGTTCTTTATCATTGTACTGCTAATAAATAACACATGGAACAGATCATCAAGCACGTTACAGTAAACTATATGTTATATTAATAGTGTTTTAATAAGAAATGACCACTAGATGTCAGTAAAAGCACACGTCTCAATGTCAAGTATCATTTGTATGATAATTCTGTTGCAGCAGCAGGATCACTCCATAGGATCACTCCCACCAAAGAATGAAACACTGTTGAATATTTTAAAAAAAATATGAGAAAGAATGCTTTCTCTGTCTTTATTTGTCTGTGAGTGATTCATGTATGTGAAAGTTTACTTTTATAAAGAGGCTATGTAATTCGACTTTTAGCGTTTTGTCAAATCTAACATCACATTTTGATGTCAGATCCAAAGAAAGGTCATTCTTTTTTTAGCCATACAGGAGAGATACTAATAAAGCCGATATATATATATATATATATATATATATATATAGAGAGAGAGAGAGAGAGAGAGAGAGATCGAGAGAGAGAGAGAGAGCGAGAGAGAGAGAGATAGATAGATAGATAGATAGATAGATAGATAGATAGATAGATAGATAGATAGATAGATAGATAGATAGAAAGGCAACAAAGGATTAAATGGAACTGACGGCTGCTTATAAACTACCTGCATGATTTAAGTATTTAGAGAGAGCATCAGTCCAAATTACTATAGAGTTTAATTGAATATGAAAATAATGGAAAAGCAACAAACTTTGCTAAATTTACAGTTTATAATCTCAACCACAAAATGCTGTGTTTTTTTTTAATTACCATTATTTCAAATGGGGCTGCACAGTGGTATAGTGGTTAGCACTTTCGCCTTGCAGCAAGATCATCTCTGGTTCAAATCCCGGCCTGGGCCTGGGATCTTTCTGCATGGAGTTTGCATGTTCTCCCTGTGCATGCGTGGGTTTTCTCCGGGTACTCCGGCTTCCTCCCACAGTCCACAAATATGCTGAGGTTAATTGATTACTCTAAATTGTCCGTAGGTGTGAATGTGAGTGTGATTGTTCATCTGTATATGTAGCCCTGTGACAGACTGGTGACCTGTCCAGCCTATCCACGACCCTAATGAGGAATAAGCAGTGTATAGAGAATGGATGGATGGATTATTTAAAATACTGATTAATTATCAAAATTAAATTAGTTCATTTTCAAAGCTAATCATTTAATTGGAACCACATCAGAACTTATTCCAGTCGTATATCTTCGTTAAAGATGTGATTGCTACACCATGTGGATTAATCTACAACTAACAGTGGTTTCAGTTTTTCCACCAGTTTTTGAATCTCAGTCATCATGATTTGCTCCCATTTAATCATGATAGAATTCATGAGACACAGAATGAGGGCAATAAAAACAGATTGACAGTCAGTGCTCTTGTTCTTGTTGAGTTGTTGGATGAGGTTGAGGTCAGGGCTCCAAGTCTGTACAGTCCAGTCTCTTCAACACCCAAACTGGGAAAGTGGTTTATTTATGAACATGGCAGCATTTGAGAAAGATACTTCTGGCTATGTAGTGTATATGTACACTGAACTACATATCAAAATGGTGTAGTCTTTATGCCAGAAAAGTTAAAGCATGGGAAAAAAACATCAGTGGCCCAAAAAACATGGCAGTTTGCACATAGGAATCTAACACAAATAAACAGAGGGGAGCCTGTTGTTATTGTGCAGCAGGATGTCGCCTAATGCCCTGGAAAATTCTCAGACTGTGTTCCCACAGGCTAAACTACATCCACAGCTGAAAGATATCATTGCATGACAAGGTGCTGACTTCAACTTAATGACCGTAATTACAGAATATCTAGAAGTTAGACTCTGGTATAATTTGGAAGTTTCAGATAAAGACAGGACAAAATTATGCTTCACAGTCAGTATAATAGTTTACCTTTTCATATAATGATGTAATGATTATATGCTTAATGAGACCTGGAGAAAACATAGGCACTAACGTCAGCAAATTTCACTCTACTTTCCAGCCAACAAAATGTGTCTTCTGAGAGACTCAGTGGGTGAGTCATTAGTGACACGTGATAATGAGCCATGATAAGTGCAAGACTGCTAACTGAAATGTACTGAACAACTTATTTTGCATTCTCAGTAAAACACCTCTCAACATTTTTCACCATGAAATCAAAACAAGTTCGAGCAGACATACAAGAAGACCAGTGAAATTATGTCACGGAGTACATTTCAATGTATTTCTGACATCCTTAGAATTTACTTTCAGGTTGTGCTGCTGTATACTACTCATCCACTACATGTCAAATGAAAATGTCCTCATTTTAAGCCAACAGCATTTG
Organism: Acanthochromis polyacanthus; assembly: GCF_021347895.1. Taxonomy (NCBI): domain Eukaryota; kingdom Metazoa; phylum Chordata; class Actinopteri; family Pomacentridae; genus Acanthochromis; species Acanthochromis polyacanthus. The sequence goes on from NC_067119.1 coordinate 37,223,745, forward strand.
TTTAATAGTTTTTAGTTTCTGGTCACTTACATACATAGATTACCATTACCATAAGATATAGAGACGACACACAGCACAACCTATTAAATGAAATGCATTGTTTTAGTATAAACTATAAACTAGTGAGATGAATATCAGTGTCACTAGTTAACTAGTGACTCACTCTGACCCAACTGGTTTACTAGTAAGAAAATACATGTTTCACTAGTTAACTAGTGTGGTCAAAATGAGCCCAACTCGTGTAACAAGCGGATATCTTGACATTCACTAGTTAACTAGTAAACATTTTGAGCCTCACTAGTTATCTAGTAAGGTCAAAATAGACTAAGTAGTAAAGTAGTCTGGGTTTCTGCATTCACTAGTCAACATGTGGCCTATAATAGGCAGCTCCTAGTTAACCAGCTGCAATTTCTCAGGGCAACTTGTCAACTAGTGCAAAACATGCAAATGGGTGGGATAATGACAAAATCTGAATCCTGATTGGTGTATTTTAAGTGTAGAGCCAATAGGAATCCTGGATGCACACTTTCTACACACCTTCTCATTAGTTTTTTGTCTAACTTGTTAACTAGTGAGCACTTTGGCATTCACGAGTTCCGCTAGTGAACATTTTGGACCTTAATAGTTGAACTAGTGAAGTTGAAATGTCTCACTAGTTAACTAGTGGATATTTGGGGCATCACTTGTTAACTAGTACAACTTTTGAGCTTCATTAGTTAAAATTTTAGACTTCAAGAGGCTTTCACTAGTAAACTAGTCAGTATTTTGGTTTTCACTAGTTAACTAGTGGGTGTTTTGGTTCTTACTAGTTAACTAGTGAAAGAAATCATAAGTCACTAGTTAACTAGTGAGGAGCATCCGTGTTTGACTAGTTAACATGCTGCTGAAAATGAGTGACGAGTCAGAATTTTTTGTGCAACTTGTACAGCAAAGTGCATAACTAGTGTAGCTGAATGTCCAACTAGTGCTGACAAAGACTGAACTAGTGAAGAAAACTAATGTCTGACATCAAGGATATGGAATAAATGCTCAAAGGGCTTTCCATACCAGTCCCTACTGCCACGGCCTCCAGTACCCCCTCCTCTCAGTCTTCATGATCAGCTAAGTCTCCTCTTGATCTCTGAACCAGACCTACTATTATTATTTAACTTCTATTCTGGTAAATTCTAGTTAGGACAAATTATCTGTCTTCCTGTGTTGTGTATTGTTCTAATTCCCTGATTTCTAGCTTTCCTAATTGGGTCTTACCTTATGTAGGTCAGTGCTTAATCTTGTAGTTTTTGTATAGACTCTGGTTGTCATTAGTCAGCCTGTCCTCTTGTGGGACCTCTGGTCAACTCCTGTTCCTGTACTCCCACCGTTCAGTCAGTTTGTACTTTCTATTGTAGTTCTTTGACTACAGCTGTAGTTCTGTTCATTTCTTGTCATTATTATAAATCAATCTTAGAATGTGCCTACGTCTTGTGTATTGCATCTTTGCCCTGCACTTGAGCCTCTGTCAGCAGATGCGAAACACAAGAAGTCAATGAAGAGAAGTCAGTATAGGAGAAATATGATCTCTTGCTAAATTCCCTCTGTACTCTCGCTGCAGCATTTTGGATCAATTGTAGGTTTTTCAGAGAGCTTTTGGGACATTATGATAGTAAGGAATTGCAATAGTCAAGCCAGGAAGAAACAAATGCATGGACTACTTTTGTGCATCACTCTGAGACATAATGTTCCTGATTTTTCTACTGTATTCCTCAGGTGACCTAAGGAAGTCTTACAAACTTGTTTGTTGTTCAAGTTAATGGACATGTCCTGGTCAAAAAAACTCCAGGGTTCCTCACAGTGGTACTGGAGGCCAAAGTAATGCCATCCAGAGTAATTATATGCTTTGAATGCCAGTTTTTGAGATGTTTGGAGCCAAATACAATGACTTCAGGCTCATCTGAATTTGGTAGTAGGAAATTGCAGGTCACCCAAGTCTTTATGCCCTAAAGACAATCTTGCAGTCTGGCTAGCTGATTAATTTCCTCTGGCTTCATAGATAAATACAACTGAGTGTCGTCAGCATTACAATGGAAATTAATACAGTGCTTCTTTCTAATGTTGCCTTTGGGAAGCATGTATAATTTGAACAGTATCAGTCCTAAGACAGAACCCTGAGGAACTCCATGGTTAACCTTGGTGTGCTTAGAAGAATCAGTGCTGACATGCACAAACTGGAACCTGCCTGATAAGTAAGATTTAAACCAGTCCAGTGCTGTCACTTTAATGCAAATAGAATGTTGGAGTCACTGTAATATGTTTGTGGTCCATGGTGTCAAATGCCGCACTAAGGTCCAACAAAACAAGCACAGAGACCAGTCCATTATCTCACACTATGAGAAGGTCATTAGTGACTTTCACCAAAGCTTTTTTTCTGCTATGATGCACTCTTGAAGCCTGACTGAAAATTTTCAAACTATTCCTTTGTAAATGTTTACATAATTGATTTGCAACAGTTGTCTCAAGAATTTAAGAGAGAAGTGGGAGGTTGGATATAAGTCTATAGTTAGCTAAAACATCTGGATCAACAGTCGGCTTTTTGAGTAAAGGTTTGGTTCCAGCAACCTTAAAAGACTGTGGTACATAGCCTGTTACTAGTGAGAGACTGATCAAATCTAACATTGAAGAATTAAAGATAAAGCCTCCTTAAAGAGTCTAGTTGGGATTGGGTCTGAAAGACATGTCGATAGTTTAGAAGAAACTGATGAAGAAACTGTTGAAATTAGCTCAGAAAGATGTATAGAATTGAAGAAGTCTAAATATCCATCAGGTCTTACAGCCAATTCTAAAGGAACTGCACTTAATGATACATCTGTGACAGTTGTAGGAAGGGCAAGATTAATTTTTTCTCTGATCGTAACAATTTCATCTCTAAAGAAGCTCATAAGATCTTTGCTGCTCAGAGCGAAAGGAATACAAGGCTCAACAGAGATCTGACTCTTTGTCAGCCTGGTTGCAGTGCTGAAGAGAAAGAAACCTGGGGTTGCTGTTGTTGTTCTCCTCTACTAACAATGAATATTATGCTGTTCTGGCATGACAAAGAGCTTTTCTTAAAACAAATTACTGGACTATTTTTTCACGCTACATAAACTTAATCTAAACTAGTAGAATACCACTTCCTGTACAGCTTTTGTGATGCCTGTGTTGAAGTCTGCAGCAGGCAATTGCAGCAAGGACCAAGGAGCAGGTACTCCCTGAGACATAGCTTTCTTTTTCAAAGGTGCAACACGATCGAGTGTCGTACGTGGTGAGACTGTGGCATTATTAACAAGATAGTACACTTCTTTGGGGGTAAAGTTAGAAAACTTACCCCTTATTTACACATTGAGAAAAGCCAGTTGAGTCTAGTCGTGAATTAAATGCAGTCGTAAGGCTGTCACTATCAATGTCAACATGAATGTTGAAGTCAATCACAATAATAACTTTATCTGAACTGAGTACTGAATCAGATAAAAAAAATCTGAGAATTCAGATAAAAACTCAGAGTAAGGAGCAGACAGACAATACACAAATAGAACTGGTTTCTGAGCTGTCCAGTCTGAGTGTCAGAGACTCACAGTAAGACTTCCAAATGAGCTGTAACCAGATTTAGAACTCTGGTTCATTGTTAAGCTAGAGTGGAGGAGTGCAGCCACTCATCCTCCTCGGCCTGTGGTTAGAGGAATATGACAGTTAGTTTCGCTGGGAGGAGTTGATTCACTCACACTAACCTATTTTTCCTGCTGCAACCAGGTTTCAGTCAAACAAAACAAATCAATCTGGTGATCAGTTATCAAATCATATACTAACAGAGATTTAGACAAGAGAGATCTAAGATTTAACAGACCACATTTAATTGTCCTGTTTCGTCACTCTATTGAAATCGTGCTATAAATTTTTATTAGATTTTTATAGTTATTTTATTTAAAATATTTATTTTGTTTATTTTTTATTTATTGAATTAGTTGAATTTTGGGAGTTGGGAGACAGACACAGTCTCAGTGGAGTTAACTGAGTTACTGGAAAGTGACAACTTTAGGGAGACTTCAGAGAGGTGTGTAAGACTACAACTCTGAATCCTGATCTTAACTCTGGGTTGTCATGCTTTAGGAGTTCTGATAAAATTAGTCATATTCCTAGAAATGAGAACTGCACCAGACAATGTGACATGGATAGGATCTCCCCTAATTAGACAAAGTTTTCCCCCAGAAAGAGCTCCAATTGTCTACGAAGCCCACGTTGTTTGCTGCGCACCACCTCAACAGCCAGTGGTGAAATGACAGCATGCGACTAAGGATATTGTCACTAGTCAGACCAGACAGGGGTCCAGAGAACATTACGGAGTCCGCCATAATTTTAGCGAAGTTACACACCGATGCCACAATAACTTTGGTGATTGGGATAACTGGCTAATTTAACCATTCCTTTATCACTTTTGATGTGTGGTTAATTTTATTGTCCCGGTGGAACACTTAACTGCTGTCAAGAATCAACATTCTTGCTGATGAGGTTTTTATTAGGTGATTTTAGGTTTTTCCAAAGAATGTAAAGGTAATTCTTCTCCTTCATTTTTCCTTTTACTTTTAGTAAAGCATCAATTCTGCTGGCATCAAAACTGTCAGGCCTGCTTTGGCAGGCTCTGGCTGGGGCCCCTCCCTCCTCCTGTTGTCTTATTCCTTTTTAGGTATCCTGTGTGCGGTGCAGGTGAGAGCAATCCTGGGCATCAGCAGAAGCAGGAACAGCTGCACCAGTTCCAATCAGTTGCCTGGCTCTACACCATATATTGGGACGCCAGTCAGCAGTACAACATCGTGAATGCTCACAGTCAGTCAGTGACTCATCCACTCTTGCCAAACTGTCAAGTGTTGAACTCTGAGTAACTCTGCCTCTGTTCTCTTCAGTCTGGACACCCGCCTGCTCCTGGGATTTGTTTTACATGCCCTCTGGACTCAACTGGACCTTTGTGCTCCTACGACTTCATGGACCTTCCCCACCATTCAAGCCCCATCTGCCGTTGCTTTCGCGACCAATAGTTCTTTGCCCCAGCACATTAACACCTTGCCGGCAGTCCGGCCCCAGTACGAGCAAGCATGAGGTGAACTAGAGTATTTTGTGTGTGTGTGTGTGTGTGTGTGTGTGTGTGTGTGTGTGTGTGTGTGTGTGTGTGTGTGTGTGTGTGTGTGTGTGTGTGTGTGTGTGTGTGTGTGTGTGTGTGTGTGTGTGGAGCTCTTACTTTGCAGTATAGGTAATAGACTAAAGTTTGTTTAATTGCTCTAGTGAGCTTAGTTGCTCTTTTGCTCCTGCTCTACTTCTGTTTCCTTGTGAGCTTTAGTTGCTCTTGTTCTACTTCAGTTTCTCTAGTAAGCTTAGTAGCAGTGGTGTAGTGGTCCCTGGAGAAGTGGGTATACTCTTAATTTTCACCTTTTTTTAAAATTAGTCCAGAAAAACGCCCTGTTTTAGAAACAGTGACATAGAAGACTACTCTCTTCAATTTATTCAGTCATTTCTACTTGCCCACTGTTATAAAATTATCATGACTTGATTAGGAGCAGTTTGTAGTTATTACTGGTCACACAAGCAAACTGGATTAATGTAACATGTATTTATCATGAGGCAAACATGGTGTTTCAGTTACTTTTGAACATTTATTTAATAAAATACTTCAAATATGAAGTTGACAGTGCATCCTTGTTCATATTTCATCATGAATAAAACCTCAATATTGTTTTAGGTCAAATCTTAAACTACCTGTCCCCATTCTTGTGTTTTTACTTACTTTAAAATCAACTACCAGCCTAGAGGTTTTCCCACATTATCCCAATCTAGCTAGCTTCAGACTTGCGTTAGAATAACGTTAGCCTTTCAAAACGTTAGTCAGACTCGGCCCGACACTCAGTTTAACCCGTTGCGCTTCAGTTACGCTTCAGTGTCCCGCCCGCGGTACACTTTGAGATGTGCATAAGCAATTTGCTAAATGTCTGAAACTGCAAACGTGATTATACAAACACTATACGCCGATGGAAAGCTTAGATTCTCATGAATCCGCCGGTATAAACCACTTTCAGATGTGATTACCACAGCGGTAATATAAACACATTTGTCCGACAAACAACGAATATCCATCCATCCGTTCTCTATACATGGCTTCAACGTACACAGCGCGACTCACATTTCCGGGTTCATTATTACACACAGATGAAAATATTCCACAAAAACGGCCATAATCCAACCTTGGACATCCAGACGAAACAAGCCAGTAAACTATTTTGTCCAAAACATGTCTTGAAGACGGTATATGATCCACGAATAGGTCGTTTTCGAGGAAATGCACCTCGCGATGTGCGTCCAATATCCCCTGTATTTCTCGTCATATTTTTATTTACAAATAGAATATTAGCGATTTTTTGTACTGAAAATGGCTGGAATTGAATGCAGCTTTAACCACTGGCGACAAAATATCCTCTCCTTGAAATGTGCAGTCATGTTGCCAGTAGTTTAGAACAATGATTCATTTGGAAACCACCTTAAAACTTACCTGAGAATTATATCGTCCATGAAAGTAGGTTCGCTCGATACGTGCTACTCACTTGAAATGTGTTTATTCTGACTTTCTCGCATTTCCACGCATCTTTCAAGCAGACCTGTCAATCAACTGGAGTGCCACAGAGGTGTTAGCAAAATTTTTCTCTGTATGACCCGCCCTACTCTGCCTCTGATTGGCTCATCCCTAAAGTTAACCAATCGAATCAGTGAAGGTAGCATGTACCAGCCAATTACAGGCAGAGGAGGGTTGTTCATGGCTTCATCATCCTTAAGGAAAAGAGGGCTACCTGGCACACAGATATTACTGAATGATGCGCACCAGGGAGCATTAGAAGTGGGTATACGCAATGCTAACTGAAAAATAAGTGGGTATACGCCGTATACCGCCGTATACCCTGGACTACACCACTGCTTAGTAGTAGTAACAAGTAACAAGTAGTTTAGTAGTTGTTGCTCTATGTTCACTCCTGAATTCCTAGGGAGCTAAATTGCTCTAGATACTTATGGTTCTTTCTGTGTTTTGAAAGCATGGTTGCTTAATCGTTGTTATTTTCTGCAGTTGTGGGTTTCAGTGACGGTTTAAGCTTTCCTGCCCAGGCTATACCTGCCGTTGGGTTAGTCTCTTTAGGTTCTTTTTCTGCAGTCCACCCTCTTATAGAGGCACTCTAGCTCTTTGAGTTTTTCTGTATTAGTTCAGTTACTTGTTCACTGGGAATTGTATTTCCTGTTGCTACTGAAAATAAATCAGTGTTTCTGCATCTGTTCATCTCCTCCTCTGTTCCTGAGCTTCTAAAGAAATCTTAACAAAAACAGCTCCAGAGCATAATACTACCACCACCATGCTTGACTGTAGGTTTGTTGTTTTGGGTAATTAAAGATCTCATCTTCTCTCTTCAAAACAAATTTCTGGTCATTGTAACCAAATGGCTCAATTTTTGTTTCATCTGATCGAAGGGCCTTCCTCCAAAATGTCTTTTCATTGTCTATGTGATCAGCAGCAAATATCAGTCCCACATGGTAACGTAAAACATGCTTGACTGAGATCACACTGACACCTGTGTTTGAGCAGATTCTAATTCATTGTGTATCTGATGATTGAGTTTTGTTTTTGTTTTTTTTGTTTTGTTTTTCCTTCTTCTGATCATGGCAGTAACACAACTATGACATGCACTTTATACTTGGAAACAGTTGGATCTGTAGCTGCTTTAAAATGACTCAAGTGGCTTTTCGGCTTGTTCAAGTCAGTGATTTGTATAGTCAGATCTTTGCTGAATTCCTCAGACTTTCCCACTGCAGTGTTTGTGGCTGATTATATGGAGTTTATTAAATCGTCATTAATCAAATTGGCTCAGAAGTCAGCAGCTTTAGTCAGTCAATATTTATGAGAAAATAAAACTATAGCACCAAGGTCAATCAACACAACTATCTACATCACCAAAACTGACAATTTAAGTTGCTGTTTGTATATTTCTGATTGAGCAGATTTTGTTATACTTCCAGAAGATCTGATAAATTTATTAAAAACAAAATGTAGAGGTATTTTTAGTGACAGACATGTTTCATTATTCCATCACAGAAAATTAAGAACTGTAGGAGTTCTTGAAAACTCAAGACTGTTATGATATACATGATCTTTACAAGTGAAAACAAATTGAACATTTTTTTTTTGTTTGTTTTTGTATTTCCTTTGAGCAATCACTCGGCAACAGTGGGGAGAAAAAAGTCCCCTTTACCAGGAAGACCATCTGCTTTGCTCTGTTAGGGTGAGGTTGAGGGGGAGAAAGAACAAGACTGCAAGTGGAGAACAAAAAATGAATATGACAACAATAACCAGACATGTACCTCCAGATCCAAAGAACAGAGGAGAGGAGAGTGAAAAGTCACCCAGCAGTCTAGGCATATAGGAACATAACTAAGGGATGGCACAGAGTCACCTGAACTATCTCTAAAGAATAAATCATTGTAATCTGAATTTTGCAGGGAGTCAGTGATGAGAAGCTAATATCCCTTTTACTGGTTCCTTTGGATTCAGCTGGAAATCTTTCATAGGGTTACTGGGATGTCATGATTATAAAGAATGATAATAGTTCAGACTAGATGTTACAAATGCATGGGCTAGTTTTTCAGGATCAAGATGTTCCTGATTCTGACAATATTATGTAGGTGAAAGAAGGCTGTTCTAAAGACCTGCTATTATGTGTGAATTAAAGGGCATATCCTGATCAAAAACAACTCCAAGGTTCCTCATAATAGAACTGGAGGTCGAGGCAATGTTATCCAGAGAAACTATTTGGTTAGACATTTTTTGGGGGGGTGTTTAGGGTCAAAATATCATTACTTCAGTTTTGTCACAATTTAGAAGGAGAAAATTACACGTCATTTTGTCTGTCCTGAAGACATACTTTATGCTTTACGTACATAAACAAATTGAAATCTATCTGATAAATCTGATTTAAACAAGCCTAGTGTGGAACACTGAATATTATTTTAAATGCTAGAGTCCTCAGCAGGCCTTCATCATCACACAGGCCGTGCTACACAAAGCAGCACTGAATGCTTGCCTATTCATATGATATTAATCTAATGTCATATCTGGACTGCAGCACCAGATCAGTATTGTTGAATCACTGTAACTAAATGTTGGCAGCGCGAACTGTCTGTGCATTTGCTGCATTTCCTCCATGTTTAACCGTCCCAAGGTGTAGCCTGACATTGCCAGCTAAGTGAGTCCTCTTCGAGCCTCCTTCACCATTTACTAAAGATTGATGCAATGGACTGTCTTTCAATATTGCTTGTGGTGTCTTGTTTACTGCTTTTGGGTTCGTAGGGAATCTCACAGGCCCTAATATTATCAGGCACTGATCCTCACACAATAGTCTAGGAGCAACTTTTTAATAATCTCACTTAGTTTAAAGCGAGAACGAGGGCAGGTGTAAAGATGTTGGTGTGTAGTCAGCCTCTTCTCTATTTTCTTTGATCACAAACCCCAAATCTTCAAATAAAGTATTGTTTGCATTTAGGTTGTATATACCTACTATAAATTTTGCATCTGAGTAGTAAATTTATAATTGAAAGTGAATGGTTAGTTTATACCGACACACTGATGCAAACTGCTGAGTTTCAAAGTAACAACTAGGAAAACAATCTTCTGTCAGTTCAGTGCAAAGGTCAGGAATCAAAGAGATTGGCTTATTGTTGATCATAACTTGTGGGGGCTGACATTCTCTCCTTCTTGGTATAAGGCCAATGTAAGAAAGAAGGGACAAACTTACAAATTGACTTTCCATGCATACCTACAGTACAGTGTGAGTCTGGCTGCACAATAAAGCAGTTAATTAGTTGCCTCTCTGTTGTGGTTATATATATAACCACACACACACACACACACACACACACACACACACACACACACACACACACACACACACACACACACACACACACACATCACAGCATATTTTTATTCATATATTTTATCTTATCTGTTGCTATCATTTTATCCCAGGAAGGAGATGCACTCAAAATTTCGTTGTACATATGGCCCATGACAGTAAAGGAATTTGATTTTTGATTTTGAGTTGATTGATTTTGTTTCTGAAAAGTAGTGTTGGCTGTGTTGTCACTGCAGTACGCCTGGGTTCTTCCAAATAAACTACAACAAATTATTCCAAGCAAATTCAGACTATATAAACTATATTTACTCTATAGTATGTTTCCCCTAAAATGTGTTGCCCAAAATGCTTTTTAACAAGGTTTGAAAAATGACTTTTTTAGATTTGACGCAGCCCTAATAAATGTGCATCGTGAATAAATGCATCTTTGAAAAACACAGGAAAGTTCTGTGTTTTGTTACCTGTTTCAGGCCTAAAGAGCCATAATTCCCATTAACTAGCCTACATTAACTCATGCTGTGTTGAAGTGGCTCATTGTGAGCTCGGCAGCAGTGTTGCTTTAAGAAGGAGGTGGGCAGCACTCCGATGACGCAGGAATAATCCTGAAAAGATGCTTCAAAACTCCAGGCCGGAGCCAGCGTGTGTGGTGGCTGCTGACTGAGCTGGAAGAATGTCCGAGCCTGGGAGGATCAACTGTTGAAAGATTATTTTAAGCAGGTTCAGGAGCCTTCGAGGGTTCTTAATGCAGAAAAAACACTATTTGGCAGATTCGTTCCTTCAAAAGACAAATACAGTTATTTACCATAAAGTCATTTACCCACGGCGGAAGGCTTTCTGTTTTCAAGTATATGTGCGCTGCCAAGTGGAGCCAACTTGGGGAAAGAAACTATTGAAGAGCACCTCTCCAACTCTGTTAGTTATCTGAAGTGGGATTTTGGAAAGTGGCATCATGCCATACTTCACCACATTGTGTGTCTACTTTTTGATGGTCCTGAACCCAGTTATGACAAACACCATCACCGAGGACATAGAGGTTTTGGTATTTTTGCCACAAAATAACTCCTTCCTGTTCTCATACGCAAGAGTCGCACCAGCGATCCGTTACGCGCAGCAGAAGATGAAGGCAGACGGGAACCAGTACTCTGGGTTCCACTTCAATATCCACTTTGAGAACTCCGACTGTGTCAATGATGCTCTGTTTACGTTAGTGGACAGATCGTGTGGCCAGAAGCCGGATCTGATCCTGGGTCCGGTGTGCGAGTACGAGGCGGCGCCCGTAGTGAGGGTGGCATCTCACTGGAAAATCCCGGTGATCTCAGCAGGTGCCCTGGCCACCGGCTTCGGAAACAAGAAAACCGAGTTCTCCCACCTGACCCGCATAGCCCCGTCCTACGTGAAAATGGCAGAGACTTTCACCGCAATGTTTGAGCATTTCACCTGGAAGAGCGCGCTGCTTGTCTACGAAGACGACAAGGAGGAGCGGAACTGTTTCTTCACTTTAGAAGGAGTCTACCATCTAATGGCCGACTATACTATTAAAACATACTCATTTTCAGAGGAGGATCCCTTAAACGTCGACGACATCCTCCAGAACATCTATGACATTGAAGGTAAAGCAGCTTTCATTGTTTCCTTTTGAAGCCTTGATAAATCAGATGGTCTATAGCTCACTTTAAAAAAAAACCCTCAGTAGTCACTTTAGAAATTCCTTAAATGTACTAGAATCATTTATCTGATAAGTCACTCTGTAAACAGTAAGTGTTTTGTGTGAAATGCAACCTGCAGTCCACAACCCAAAGATCCCAACTATAATTTTAAAAGCTGTTTAACTAATTAACAAATAATTATCATCTAAATAAAACCACCATGCTTAAACAAATTGCCTGCTGTTGCTAATGAAACTAAAATGTAAATCTGTATGTCTTATAATTTTATCCATGCCTCTTTACATTTAGCATAGTATGAAGCATATTCATCAATAGTTGAGATCTTTAGCTCATATGCTGCTTCTGCAGTCTGAGTTCGACAAATCTATCATATCTTTCAAAGTATAAATCATTTTAGTGACATTTTTTGTATGTTTCTCACCCCCTACTGCTCTTCAAACACAGAATTACATTGTCCAGGAAGAAACAGAAGGAATTATGTATTTTTATTAAAAATAACAGAGTTTGTCCCACATGACTTACAGTGCCATCATATTAAGAGGGGATCCCGTTTAGGGGCTATCATGGACAGAAATGTTCATCTATCACGTAAATAATTGTATCGCTATCTTAAATTATGCAAGTTTGCAATTTATTTAATTACCTTAGTGTTTCATTGGATATCCCAGATGTCACTTTAGGAAGCGCTATTGTTTAGACATCTAATCATTATTTTTATCTGCTTCATCTCCTGTAGGGAGATAAAGGCGTCTGGAGCTTATCCTATGTGACAAAGAGCTGGGGGTCAACAGTCACAGGGCTTACTTTGACATTTATCATGGATTTAAAATGAGAGAGAGAGAGAGAGAGAGAGAGAGAGAGAAAGAGAGCCTTCAACTCCTTCTCATTTCCTGTTCTCCTGGAGAGCCAAATAACAGCACTGTTGCTGATATTGTAGGAGCTGAAACTGAGTAGAAAACTGTGATGGGCATAGATGTGTATTTATTTGTCCTTACCCCACCCACACTCTGCATCACTCTGACAGTCTTACATAACGTCCTGCATGCTGTTGGCATGCAACATCATCTGATGTCCACAGACTGCAGAGACATATGGTTTAATTATTTGATATTGCTTTAAGGATTTTTGAACTGACAGAGAGAAAATGAGTGAGTGAAATAGGATGTATGTGATATTGATGAGTGGTCTTGTTACATTCATGTAATACCTTAAAAACAGTTTTTAAGACAGATAACCGAAGGTGATATATCTATCAGTAGCTGTGTTTGTTTGTTTGAAAATGTAGTTATTCTTGGGTAGAAAATAAACCCTTTCAAATGAACTAGCTATTCAGTAATACATAGAATTGTTTAGTATGATTTTCTTCTCAGTTCTTTGACTTGCACATACTTATGTGGGAAACGTACACAAAAGATTTCATGTTAGATGATGCTGTTACACATCTCAGCTTTGCCAACAGTAGTCATGCAGACAGCATTCAGCACCCCGGCACTCAGATCAGATGTGACTGTGCAGTACAGTGCCATTAATCATGCTGTCACCTTCACCTTTCCAGAACACATTTTACACATACAGAAGGCTTTGGCTAAATGCCACCTCAAAACCTGGCTTTCCACAAATAAAGAAATACTGTGAGTGGAGATTTTAAGGCACTTTGTAAATTGTTGTGTATTGTGCATGTCTGTCACTGGAAGATGCTCATGTGCATGAGCGTAAGCAAATGCAACTGCCAAAGCACTCTAAACAACATTGTTAGTCTGCCCCTGGTAGTATCCTTCAAAAGCACAGTCTTATTATGCACTGTCAGACTAGCTGTTATAGTGCTTTTTGAGCCGCCAGACCTAAGGGAATCATCCACATATCTATCACTGTGTTGTTGTTTTTTTTTAATCATTTAATAATTTACCCCGATTGATGTGCATCTACAGTGTACAGCAGTCCCAAGCTTTGAACTCATCTGTTTATGGTTGAAGTTTGGATTGTGTGTTGCACAGGGTTTGCAAGTGAACAACCCTTTTCACGTGCCGCCACAAATTATTAGTTATATTGAGTTTGGGGCTCTGATTCGGCCACTCCAGAACATATACCTTGTCATTTGTTCACCCTTTTTGTGCAGCCTTGGCTGTATGCTTTAGGACAGTTTCTTGCTACAAACATATCTTCTCCCAAGTTTCAGTCCTCTTGCAGACTGCATCAGATTGTTCTGTGATTTCCCTTTACATCATGATGTTGCTATCACTGCATGTTTGGTGTCCAGCAAACACAGCGTCTGGTGTTATGGCCAAAAAGCTTAATTTTGGCATCTCCAAACCAAAGAACCTTCTTCTAGTTGACTGCAGAAGCTCTCACATGCTCTCAGTGTCTCCTACCTCAGCCACTGAAGCTTGTAACTCATTTAGAGGCATCATTAACCTGGCAATAGCCAGATTAATAATTGTGTAGTACTTGATAGTACTCCACAATATCAATCTGGGACCGCTCCATGTAAATCCGTTCGGAGGAAAAAGGCACGGATTGGACAATGCAACAGTATGTCCCGCCTCTGACAGGTTTGTTTTTAGCCAATCGCGGGATCTTCACAATGAGCGGAGCCAATTGTTAGATTAAACTCTTACCAAAACCCGTAGGTAAAAAAAGCACAAACATCTTTACCATCCAGAAATGCGCAAAGCGCCTCTCGTTGTTCTTCCTTCAAAGAAGCGATAGGAGATTCGGCTAAAACTGACTTAATAGCAGCATCTACACGATCGTTGTCCTCCGTTGCCATGTTTGTTTTGATCTACTGGCGCTTGGTGTCGTCGTCACACCCGGATATCCCGCCCATTATCCCGCCCCACACACGAATTCTGCTGCATGATTGGCTTGAACCAACTTCGTGCTGTACGAAAAGTGAAGGTGGGAGCAGAGCAAGATGGTTTCTTGAGAGATTTGTGAACTCACAAATATTGCGAGAAATCAACTTGCTGGCAAGGTTAAGGCATCATAGGTATCTTGGTGGCCTCCTTCACTAGTCTTTATTACATGATCACCCTGTTTTTGAGGACAGCCCTCTTCAGACAGATTTATGAATGTGCCATATTCCTTCCATTTGTTTGTATGAATTTATCTGTACTCAAACATTTTCTGGTGTCAGTCCTCAAACTTATGCTTGACAGTTACCTTTTCCCAAAGTCATAGCCAGAACACATTCATTGCACATAGATGACCTCCATTTCACTAATTGTGTGACTTCTAGCACCAATTAGCTGCACACTTGTTGAATTAGATGAGCCACTTTAAAGGGGGTGAATACTTATATCAGAAAGGGAAAGGGAAAACTTCCAAATGGAATGAAGTCTTTGTCTATGACTTAGTCTTACTTAGAACTCCTTGTTTTGACCATGTCACCTTCAACAGGGTTTCAGTCTGCAGTTCATGCTTCATAGCTTGCTGTTCTGCCTGAACCAGATTTCCAACCTGTTCCACTCAACACCACACTCTTTATACTTCGATTATTTTCAGATTAGCCTTTTTATAATTTTTGCCTTTAAAACCTGCACAAAATTTGGCTTAATCTTTAGAAAACCTAGTTCTGATTTGAATATTAAAACTTTATGCATTGCGGTGCTTTCTGTGCATTCATGTTTACAATAGTTGAGTATGGAAATTATGACTAATTCTGACTTGTAACATAACAGTGACAACTGATGCCGATTTAATATCTGCTTTATGGTGTTAGACATGTCAGGATTGCTGTCATGTGACAGCAAAAATAAAAGGAGTTTGTGGAAAGAATATTCAGTAAAACAAAAAGCCTAAATGCAAGATTGCTTTTGACAAAGTTTGTGACAAAGGCACGTGATGATTCCAGCGCAGATAATTAAGAGCAATAGGAGTCCTGAGAAACTCAAGACTGCCCTGATATGTATGGTCTTAGGCGTATGCAAACTTTTTTCAAGAGTATACATATTTTTCTGGGGTATTTTTTGTTTTTGTCTTTTGTTATTAGACAACAAATTAAGTATGAACAAGTAGCTGAAATACAGCCCTTTAAGATTGTGTGGTAACCAGCGGTCACTTTCAAGCTACGGTGAATTGAAAATGAAGTATTCACCATGAGATTCCTGGTTTTGTAGCTGTGAAATTGTCCAAAAAAACCTGACCATACACTGGATAAAGACAGTGGCTTTGCTGTCAATTTGACTATATTTTCATTGAATATAAAGCTGCTATCATATTCAATTTAATTCAGTCTTATTTATATAGCGCTAATTCACAACATACAGTCATGGAAAAAAATTATTAGACCACCCTTGTTTTCTTCACTTTCTTTCTTGTTCATTTTAATGTCTGGTGCAACTCAACATACATTTATTTGGACAAATAATAAATGTACAACAAAAATAGCTCAGAAGAGTTTAATTTAAAAGCTGATATCTAAGCCATGGGCTGCACAGTGGATGGTGGTTAGCACTTGTAGTTGGAAGATTCCCAGTTCGCATCCCGACTTTCCCGGGATCTTAGGACATGGAGTTTGCATGTTCTCCCTGTGCATGTGTGGTTCTAAACTGCCAGTAGGTATGAATGCGAATGTGATTGTTTGTCTGTACATGTAGCTCTGTGACAGACTGGCGACCTGTCCAGGGTGTCCCCTGCCTTCACCCAAGTCAGCTGGGATAGACTCCAGCACCCCCGTGACCCTAATGATCATTAAGCAGAATGGATGGATGGATGTCTAAGTCATTTTCCATAGTTTTCTTGATAATAACTAGGGATGTCTGATATTGACTTTTTTGCCAGCTACAATGCAAACAATAAAAATAAATAAAAATTAAATAATAAAAACACAGAAACATTTAAAAAAAACATTTACTGTGCTACAAGAACTGGTAAGCTATCTATTTCTTGTTTCTTTCTGGCATCTTTTACTTCTGTAAGTGTTGAGGCAATGTTAATTTTTGTGTCTGCCATATGTTTCTCTGGCTGCATCATCATAAAAAAATGAACAAGCACATGAAGACTGTTATCCAGGTCTGGCTCGTGGCTTTGTCATATTCAATGAAAGCACATTTTTTGAGATTTTCAGGAAGACCTTTCTTGTTGTGTATTTATGGAACCAGCATGCTGATTTGACACAGAGAGTTTGGACAAAGCATTTTTATCTTCAGCCAACGTTTTGTACAGATTAATGAGTAGCTATGATCTGGTGAACAACAAGTCGTGTTCTGCAATGAACGAGCACACACGTGTTTTTAAATCACAAACCCCGTGAGCCTGACGTCGGTACCTCAGCGGTGGATGTTGCTCCCGGTAAACGAGTTTCAGAGCAGACAGCGACTCTATGGGTCTGACTCGTGGTGTGGCAGCTAGGGCTGCAACAACGAATCGATTAACTCGATAATAATCGATTATTAAAGCATTGGCAACGAATTTCATTATTGATTCTTTGTGTCGCGTGATTCTGTTGAGCAATCTTAGGAGTTGAACAGAGTGAGGTGGAGGCAGAACGGAGGCGGTATTTTCAAAGGAAAGGTAAATTCAACAAATGAAACATTACTGACGCGGAGAAAACTCTTTGACCGAAGTCCTCATAAGTGTGGGAGCATTTCTCGCTTCACAAAACAACTACACAGGCATGCACCTGAAAATCACACGGATGGCGGACGGTCACGAGCAGGCCACTACGTGGTCACGTGACAGCGCATTCAGCTTGAGGTGGATAAACACAGCGGCTCGGCCGCGAAGTTTTACTTTTATTTTGAAAACACTTAAGTGAAAAGTATTTCTGAAAGCATTTGAGGCAAGAAATAATCTGTGCTGCAGCTGAATCTGTCCTCGTTTTAGGTCACCGATGCAAAATTTAGATGTTTGAGGACCTATGTTTGTTCAGTTTTAAAGTGAGGAAACGTAGCGTTAGTCTCTCTAGTAGCTCGCCTGATGCTAGCGTTTGCTTGTTAGCTGATTAATTACATTGATAGGACACGTGTGTGAGAGATGCTTTTTATTTCACTTTAATCAGCTTAAGCAGAGTTTGAATATGCATTATAAATAAATGTAACTTGCACATAATAGTGGTAATAATTTGAAGGTTAAGCCTCAAGTTTTCATTTTCTGACAAAGTTTGAGTGAAGACACTGGTCTGTGTTGGAGTGAGGCAGGATTAAAAAATTGCATTGACAGGTTCATGATGAGAAAGACATCATGTACACCACAGCAAGCAGCTGTCTGACTGAGAGCATCCTCAATGTAGCCCAGGCTCTAAATTGTACTTCAGTGTATCACTTATCCTCTAAAACAGTCAATTAGAAGGGTAGTTAAAATCCTTAAAACAATAACTCTTATTTTGAAATAAGTAGACTATTCATCTGAGTAGATTTACATGTGGAAAAAAATGGTTAAAATGTTATTAGTGAGTGACACTGAATTAGGTCAGATAAAAATATATTTGATAAAAGCATATTTAAAATGTAGGAGCCATTTTGATGAAGAGAATGGGGAGAAAAAAACGTTTTGCCAAGAAGAGGAAAAATAATCCTTGAGTGTCTTATTTTGAAGGGCTAGATTCCATGACCCATAAGCCCCAAAACCCTGTGAGCCTATTGGCCATTAGCGTCAGGTGACCAACAGTATTTCTTCTTCCTGTGGTCCTTTCTGGACGATGAGAAAGCCGTGCATGCTGCCTCGTTTTGCGTCGGAGCGTTTATATTGTCCTTTATCATCTTCTTGAGCGGTGTGAGCGGCCAGATGGCTGGAGCTAATCACTCGAGGTGAAATGCTGTAGCCGCGCCATTTTCATGTTGACTCGGCGGTCACGTTTTTTTTGTTGTCATCTTCTTCATTGATGAAACCATCAATGGGGAATTGAGCCGTACCCCATCAGGAGCTGGAGCGGTTCCTGCTGATTCGAGGGAGATTCCAGGTTCTACGACCAAGAGATTCCCAGTGTGAGCTGGGTGGCGAGCCAGACCCCAACTGTTCATTGTCAGAGTGTGCAGGATTCCCGATTCTTGTCTTCATCAACCATGCGGTAGGATTAAATGAACATTAACGCACTGACATTGATCGACAAAAGGGCCCCAACGAAACAAAAGACTAATTTGGGAACAATTTAAGTTTTTTTGCCGGCTTTATTATTTTAGTTTGTTGTTTTTCATGCACTGTCTGGACATATTGCTGTGTTCAGTTTTCTTTCTGTCTGTAGCAATAATAAGTGACGACACAAACAAAATATTGTTGTCTGTGTCAATATTGACGTTCAGAAATACTGGCTCTTAACAACTTGGATTCTTCTGGTACTGGTCCAATTGCTATTGTGGATCTATACTCACCTATGCTCTGTTACTGCAACGTAATAAGGGTTACATCAACATGATCATCACTGACATGAGGCCTCTGTCGATGGTTGAAGAAGAAGGCATTACTACAATGATCTTATTTGCTCTGTCAGTCCAAATCTTCTATTTCTGAATAAAGAGGCAAAAATTGAAAGTGTGTTTTTTTTTCCCGATTCATCAATTAATTGAAAAAATACTTGACCGATTATCCAACCATCTATCCTCTACGTATACACCCCTTTATCCTCACTAGGGTCACAGGGGGTGCTGGAGCCTATCCCAGCTGACTCGGGTGAAGGCAGGGGACACCCTGAACAGGTCACCAGTCTGTCACAGGGCCCGATTAATCGATTATTACAATGATCGTTAGTTGCAGCCCAAGTGGCAGCACGTTGTTGCCGCTAGTTGCGTACATAAGCTTTTTTTAACACACGGTGCAGAAGCAAGTACCCGGCCCCTTCAGTTTTTTTCACCAGCAACCAAAGGGCTTTCAGTCTCTGTTTAACTCTTCCAACCACGCAAAGCGCCATTTACTTTTACTCCGCCAAGGAACCTGACGGAGTTATGTGACGGTTGACGTACGTTTGTCCTTCTGTATATTTGTCGGTACACAGCATTACTCAAAAAAGCTGAATAACGGATTTGGATGAAATTTTCAGGGAAAGTCAGAAATGACACAAGGACCAAGATTTTGGCAGTGATGCTTATAGTTTGAATCCATGAATTTGTTAAAGATTTCTGTATTACTGCATGACTATAACCACGAAAAAGGGGACTCCCCTACAGCTGGATCTCAACGTCTTTCTAAGAACCACCCACACTTTACTTCTCATTGGCTAGTGATATTAGTTTGGTAGAGAGCAAAAGCTGCATTCCCCTCATTCCATTGGTAGACGAACTCGACTGGCAATGTAGTCTTATCTTCTTCTTTTTTTGTTTGTTTTGGAGCTAAACGCCGGCGCCACATGCTGAAAAACCGGTATGGTTGTTGACACGCTTTAGGATGAAGTTTGATGATGTGATTATTTGCTCGCCGGTAAATGCCGGCGAAATCCAGGCATTATTTTATCGGTTTTAATGATAGGCAAAAAACAACAACAAAAATATTGACCGATAATGAATTTTTATGCCAATATCCGGCCAGTAATATCGGTGGGACGATGATATCAGACATCCCTAATAATAACCAATGTCACTTAGGATTATTGGTCATGTACTTACGTGAGTAACTATGGTATTGTACTGCCAAAACAGTGCTTTTAGGCATTCCATGTGTTCTTTTCTGACATATTAGTCACATGATACACACAGGAGTTGGTACTTGATTGCATAACCATTGTTTCTGATGACTGCAGCCAAGTGTCTTGGCATGCTTTCCATTAGCTTCTGACATTGTTCTGCAGCAGCACATTTCTGTTGCACAAATTCAAACAAATTTGCTTTTTTGGGGGGCTTGTGGTTCTCCATTTTGTGTTTGATGATTTTCCACAGGTTTTCAATTGGATTTAGATCTGGTGATTGAGCAGGCCAACACATGGTTGGAAAGTTCTGGTTCTCCATCCAGGCTTTAACTGACCTTGCCGTGTGGTCAGGGGGATTGTCTTGTTGGAAAATCCAGTCATTCTTGGCAGGAAAGAGTTTTCCAGCTGAGGGAAGAAGACTTCAAGAATAGTCCTGTACATGACCTGGTTCATTTGCCCTTCACACAATTGCATTAGCCCTGTTCCACCCATACTGAAACAACCCCAGATGGTCAGTGATGCACCCCCATGTTTTACTGTAGAGGGAAAACAGTCTGGTTTGTAGGCTTCTCCAGGCTTCCTCCTAACCAGTAAGTTGGCTGGAGTGGGCATCAGCTGAAAATTGGATTCATCACTGAAGAGAACCGTAGCCCGTTCATCAAGAATCTAATCCTTGTGATCCCCCACTGGAGATTCCCCAGCAAAGAGTAACCAGGCTTTCCTCTGCCTTTCATTAATGAAGGGCTTCTTCTGTGCCCTGTGTGACTTCAGACCAGCTTCAAGAAGTTGGTTTCAAACTGTCCTTGCCAAACAAGTCAAATTTCTCGACAGTGCCCACTCATTTTTAAGGTCCCTGGAAGTCTGACGACGAATCCTGACATAGGAACACATGAGTCATCTCGTGGAATAGAAAGACATTGTCCTTTTTTTATGTTTTTTTTTTTAAAGAAAAGAAAGACATTTCCTGCCACGACTAGCTAGCAATTTGATACCATGTTCTGCTTGTTTTTGCTTGTTGTAGTGAGTGGCTGTCTTGGAGATCTTTAGTTTTAGTGCTACCTGTCTCTCACTCATGCCAATTTGCAGCAGTGCCAAGATAGCTGCCTTTGTGGCTTCACATAATTCTAGGCCTTTGCATGTGCATTGTTGCTTATGACATGAAATGGGAATATAATTAAGCTTAATCATGTCAAATAGAACATACAGTATTTTGTAATCAGCTGCATTTTTTTTCTTCAGGTAATATACCTTTAGTGGTACCAGGCATTGAAATGAACAAGAAACTGAAGAAAACAAGGGTGGTCTAATCATTTTTTCTGACTGTGTGTCATCTCATAGAACTTCACATAGTAACACGAAGACCTTACAAAAGTCAGCTAACAATTTTGCAAAAAGTAGAAAAGGATTTAGCACCTTTGTACTTTTAAAATATCCTCTGTGTCCATGTTGTACTTTGTTAAATTTACAAAGCAAATTTTTTCACTTTGTTAAGTGAAGGGTTTGATAAAAAAACAGTTGTGCACTTTAATGTATAAACCTTTCTTTCCATTTCATACTCTCCTTACCTTGTTTGGGCAAAAATATATTGCTTGCACTGGTCACACTACTTTGGTCTACATTGAAATATCTCATCGCCCACTTAATGAATACCATAATATATGGTACTGATATTCCTTGTCCCCAACATTATAAAGTCTGTGACTCAGTGATCCCCCGATTTTACCTCTAGCACCACCAGCAGGTCAAACTGAACTATCTCAGCATTTATTTGATGATGAATTGGAAATATTCATGTTGCCCAGTCAGTGAATCTCAGTGACTGTGATGTGTTGGCCTGACTTTTATTTAGTATCACAATATTTATCATCTGTTCAGACTATCAGTTTGTCCAATTTTGTGCTTTCATGTAAAGGATATTAATGAAGAATTACTAATCAATTAATTGCTTCTAAATTCTTTTAATTTAACATATTTTATAGTAGTCATGCTACAGAATTAATTTGGGACCACACAGATGCCCCCTGATGGTATTTTATTGAAAAGTATATTTGAATTCATTCCTCCTCTGCATGATGACGATAAAGTGTTTTTTATCATCCATGTAATATAATGATACAATACGATATATTTTAAAATAAGTCCCAATAAAACAAATGGTAAATTTTAGAGTCTTTTTCGAGACTGGTGTAAACATCTTTTACAATTTACAGACTCAACATTCCACTGTAACTACTTTTGTATTTAGCATAGTTGTGTGCACTTATTTTCACTTTCATTTTCAGGCGTACTCTGATTCCGTTTCAAATGAAAGGGATTTATATAATCCTGAAAAACCATAGGTATGTTTCCACTGTGTCTCATTGTTTTAAAGTGTTTCTTGACCAGTGTGACTTTGTCAGGAAACCAGGTTTCCAGATCATTTCAGAACCTCACCTTGTAAACTACAAAATTATTATTTAAGGTTCTATCAGTTCTTCTCTATCCAGGTTACTGAAGTGAGCCATTAGCGCATCATCAGCCATCAGTTTCTACGGGTCTGGGAAAAGCAGTGCCTTTGGCTGTGCTTTTATAATTGCATTACAAATAGACCTGTGGTGGAGATAAACATCATGATACAATAGAGGAGCATCAGTTTCAGTTAAACTGAACAGTGGTGGGACAGAAATTGTTATTGACAAACAAAGTTTCATGGACAGTTATGTAAAAGATAGCATTTTTTTCCTGTTAAAGCACCAAGGGTAAATTAATGTCTTTTCTTTAGACTGCATATATTATTGGAGCAAATCCACTTAATTAACTTGAGGTACATTAAGAGAGAATTTAGCCTCTAAATTATTGTAAAATTTTATCTTCAGAGACTGATGATATACATTTTAATGATGGCTCTATGCAAATTCTGGAACTTCATTTGGAATTAACTGCTTGGGATTTTCTGGATAGGGAATATCTTGCTCACTGAAGTTCAGACATGGAAAAATTTATGATTCCTCAGCTTCTGGAAAGAAAAGTATATATATATATATATATATATATATATATATACTTTTCTTTCCAGTGTTCATCAGAGTTTACTGGTGTGCCAGAAATTAAGGAACTGAGAAAGGTGTGATTTAATGCGCTAATTTATTTAACGTGTTATTTTTGCGGTAATTAATTAATTGAAATTAACGCGTTGAAGTCCCAGCCATAATACACACGTGGACAAAATTGTTGGTACCCCTCAGTTAAAGAAGGAAAAACCCACAATTCTCACTGAAATCACTTGAAACTCACAAAAGTAACAATAAATAAAAATTTATTGAAAATTAAGTAATCAAAATCAGCCATCACTTTTGAATTGTTGATTAACATAATTATTTAAAAAAACAAACTAATGAAATAGGACTGGACAAAAATGATGGTACCCATAACTTAATATTTTGTTGCACAACCTTTTGAGGCAATCACTGCAATTAAACGATTTCTGTATTTGTCAATGAGCGTTCTGCAGCTGTCAACAGGTATTTTGGCCCACTCCTCATGAGCAAACAGCTCCAGTTGTCTCAGGTTTGATGGCTGTCTTCTCCAAATGGCATGTTTCAGCTCCTTCCACATATGTTCAATGGGATTCAGATCTGGGCTCATAGAAGGCCACTTTAGAATAGTCCAACGCTTTTCTCTCAGCCATTCTTGGGTGTTTTTGGCTGTGTGTTTTGGATCGTTGTCCTGTTGGAAGACCCATGACCTGCGACTGAGACCAAGCTTTCTGACACAAGGCAGCACATTTCTCTCCAGAATGCCTTGATAGTCTTCAGATTTCATCGTACCTTGCACACTTTCAAGACACCCTGTGCCAGATGCAGCAAAGCAGCCCCAAAACATTACTGAGCCTCCTCCATGTTTCACCGTAGGGACAGTGTTCTTTTCTTCGTATGCTTGGTTTTTGAGTCTATGAACATAGAGTTGATGTGCCTTACCAAAAAGCTCCAGTTTGGTCTCATCTGTCCAAAGGACATTCTCCCAGAAGCTTTGTGGCTTGTCAACATGCATTTTTGCAAATTCCAGTCTGGCTTTTTTATGAGTTTTTTTCAGCAGTGGTGTCCTCCTTGGTCGTCTCCCATGAAGTCCACTTTGGCTCAAACAACGACGAATGGTGCGATCTGACACTGATGTACCTTGGCCTTGGAGTTCACCTTTAATTTCTTTGGAGGTTGCTCTGGGCTCTTTGGATACAATTCGAACGATCCGTCTCTTCAATTTGTCATCAATTTTCCTCTTGCGGCCACGTCCAGGGAGGTTGGCTACTGTCCCGTGGGTCTTGGAACTTCTGAATAATATGAGCCACTGTTGTCACAGGAACTTCAAGCTGTTTAGAGATGGTCTTATAGCCTTTACCTTTAAGATGTTTGTCTATAATTTTTTTTCGGATGTCCTGGGACAATTCTCTCCTTCGCTTTCTGTTGTCCATGTTCAGTGTGGTACACACCTTTTCACCAAACAGCAGGGTGACTACTTGTCTCCCTTTAAATAGGCAGACTGACTGATTATGAGTTTGGAAACACCTGTGATGTCAATTAAATGACACACCTGAGTTAATCATGTCACTCTGGTCAAATAGTTTTCAATCTTTTATAGAGGTACCATCATTTTTGTCCAGGCCTGTTTCATTAGTTTGTTTTTTAAATAATTATGTTAATCAACAATTCAAAAGTAATGGCTGTTTTTGATTATTTAATTTTCAATAAATTTTTATTTATTGTTACTTTTGTGAGTTTCAAGTGATTTCAGTGAGAATTGTGGGTTTTTCCTTCTTTAACTGAGGGGTACCAACAATTTTGTCCACGTGTATGATTGCTTAGCGACTATATATATAATATACATACATATTATGGCTGGGACTTCAACGCGTTAATTTCAATTAATTAATTACCGCAAAAATAACACGTTAAATAAATTAGCGCATTAAATCACACCTTTCTCAGTTCCTTAATTTCTGGCACACCAGTAAACTGTGATGAACACACCAGCCCAGTAAGTGGCGGTAATGAACCTAAAATCTGTTTGCCAGCTGCAGTGAAGAAGCACAGGAAGCACTGAGTGACTTCAGCAGTGTTCCCAACTTAGCGACTTTTTTGCTAGCGACTTTCCAAAGCGTCCTAGTGACTTTTTTTGTCAAAAGCGACTAGCGACAAATCTAGCGACTTTTTCTGCCGTATTGGAGACTGACAGGAAAACTCGGATCATTCTGCAGTTACTGTTTTCAATGAGCAGCAGGTGCTGCTGTGAGCTTCTCCTCCTCCCAAAGCACAGGCTCAGTCCAGTAACCCCGCAGCAGACCCAGCGTCTGATTAGAGGAGACCCACATCACTCCGCGGCCAGACGGCAGGTGAATCGCGCGTGCGCAGTCACTACAGATCTCATCCAGACTTATGGAGCGGAATATAAATGAAAATCTTTCTTCACTGTCATGCTAAAATAAACCACAGCATTTAGCCTCTAGTTCAAAAACATATTTTGGGTGTTTTATACTCACTTTTTGGTCTCTTCCACAACGTTATTCCTCTCTCCTACAACGTTGATTACAATTACATTCAAACTGGGAAATATGCAAATTAGGAGATGACATCATTTAGCGACTTCTGGCGACTTTTAGGACAGCCAATAGCGACTTTCCTTACTGAGGAGTTGGCTACACTGGACTTCAGCGCACTGGTGAACAGTGAAGGAAGATGAGAACACACTGAGCTTGTTGGGCGGAAAGTTTACTTGAAAAATCTTCCTGATGGCAGCTTGGATAAAAGCCTGGTTGTTTGCAAATTTTGCAACAAAGAGTTTTCTGATCACTGCAGCACTTCAAGCCGACGGCATCACCTCAATGCTATAAACATGTAGCTGTTAGCACCACAGCTAATGTTAGCTACGACAGTCCTGCTAACAGCTAACGGTGTAGCCATCCCATAATAGACCACTTTAGAAGACACTGAAAGTGCTTTAGTTTACAAAAAGTTGTACAATGTTGAATATAATCGCTATAATTTCATCTTGAGTTTCAGTAATCTGTGAATGTAGCAGACAGATGAAAAATGCAGATAAATAGAAATAAAACAAGCATTTTTGTGGTTTAAGTTGTTACACTGCCAAAGACGCGGCGCCTCGGCAGAGTAATAACCACAAAAATGTCTGTTTTTTAATAACTTAATCATAAACTTTTAGTTTATGAAAAAAGATTTTTGTTTGTAAATAAAAATTTTGATTCCTACAAAAAGAACAATCAAAATGACACCATTTATCAGATGAATCTGTGGAT
Source organism: Acanthochromis polyacanthus (assembly GCF_021347895.1). NCBI lineage: Eukaryota > Metazoa > Chordata > Actinopteri > Pomacentridae > Acanthochromis > Acanthochromis polyacanthus. The sequence goes on from NC_067119.1 coordinate 37,250,196, forward strand.
TTTCTACTTTCTGAAGGTCCTTGAACGGCTTATGCTTTTGTTATAGCCATACAGTGGAAAAAAACAAACAAAATCCAGGCTTTAAATCTTCCAAATCACTTTTTTTCCAATATGTTCCATTTTAAAATTTTATTAATTTCATAAATTGTAAATTATAAACACATAATATCTCTGTATTTGAATTGAAAATAATTACTTGTGTCAAATATTGCCATTTGACAAAAATGCAATTAATTGAGATTAATTAATTAATTACAAAGCCTCTAATTAATTAGATTACAGGCCACCTGCCTCTTCCTTCACATTTTAGAAAGCAACTATTCCACAGACACTGATGGTAATTCATGTATCTACTCCTTCTGGCTTTGCCTGCAAAAATGCTATTGTGAATTTCCTAAAGATTTTTGTATGATTATCTGGTACAGCTACTTTAGAGTGAAAATGAAGCACCCTTCTTATGATTGGTCCATTCCTGATGTTAATTCTCCTGCGACATGCACTCCCATCCTGAGTCTGTATGAAGTCTTTGTGTTTGGAGAGAACTCCCTCTGGGCTCCTGCATAGTTGTAAAGCAATGCCTTGCTTTTACTGTACAACCACAAATGTCTTAAAGTTTAGGGCCAAGAGCTATATGTAGCCAATGATAATACACACAACAGTAAGATGGGAATTCATCTGTCAGCTTATCCAACAATTATTTGATTAGACTGAAAATGGACAGTATTTATGTGTGTTACAGTTTGGCTCCATCCAACAGCAACAGATTGAATTTAAAAGGAACTTGCTCACGCTCCTTTCTTTATCCTGTTCACCTCTTAAACCAACCAATCCATCATAATTTGCAGCTGCCTATTTGCTCTAGCTTTTTAAGTTTACAGCCAACACAGGGCACAAAATACACTGTGGACACTCAGTAAGTGCACCAAGTGCTGCCCCATTCCTGAGTTAATTTGTAACTAGCATCATTGCCCCAGCAAAAAGGAGAATCTAGAAGTTTTGAAATATTGCTGGCTGCAAGCACTACACCATGGAATGGCTTGCAGAGCATACACAGGGCCAGTAGTGTGTGTAGAGCCCAGTGTAATTAAAGGGTGCTATAGTGCTGGCAGGACTGAGGTGAAGTTTGTCCCACTGACTCAAGGGATATTTCAGGAGGTGTGTTTAAGTGACAGAGTTGTAAGGAATGTTCCAGGGAGACTCTGAATCTTCTTTATTATGAGGAACGCTGGGGTTTATCGGTTTATTTATTTTTAATCACTTGGACACCAAGGAAAAAGTTTATATAACCCGGTAAAGTAATTCTTTGCATCTGCTATTTTGTAAAAATTCTTTACACATTACAGGACTTACAGTTCATAAATGTTTATTTTAAAATATACAGTTCTCATTAAAATAAATAAGAGTGTCCTCTCCACTGCTGCAGGAATGCAGTTGAGAATTTCTGTGATTCTTTTTATAATAATGCGAGGTCTTTATCTTTTTTTTTCTTTAGTTCTGAAGAACTACAAGCATGTAATCATTTCTTTGACTGTTAAGTACTTTTAGCTGGATTCTGGAATGAATGCTGTTTTACAAATAAGTTTAAAACTATCATTTTTATTACTACTGGATTCCTATCACTTTTGGGTGTGTATCACTGCATTGATCTGTCTGCCTCAGATATTTTTGAAAGCACACATCTAAATAAAGAAGGAACTCAAACATTGGAAGATACTGGTGCAATATCTGCATCTCCCTCAGTGTCAGTAATTCAGTTTAATGTACTTGTCTGCAAAATTCATGAATATGAGCAGTCGGCGTGAAATCAATAGAATCACTGAACTCTGTCGCCTTTCTCCTCTATGAATCATGTGTACTCAGAGTTGAATATTAAGTCATTCATTTTGCAGGCAGATTGCATGAAAATGTAGTAGAATGGGTTATGGGGTTGTGCTCACGTTTCAGTGGCACCTGGAGAGAAGAAAATGTATGGTTTGGGCATGTCAGACATGCTTCTTTGCTCTTTTCAGACAATGTGGTTCTGTTGGCTTTATCAAATTGTGACCATCAGCAGACATGTAGTTGTTTTGTAGAGTGTGAAGAAGCTGGGCGGAGTAAGCACCACGTCTGCGGCCATGTTTTTTTGTTGGTAAATGGTGGTTGGTTTCCTGCTTGAAGGAGTTACAGATTACACAAAAGGAGCTGTTTAACTTTCCATTTCCCATTTGATCTGCTTTCAGACCCTCACATTACAGTGAGATTGGGTATATAAAAGGAGTTCCCTGCAAGTGGGGAGTTCAGTCTTAGAAAACTGGAGCTTGAACATCTGGAGGGACCTTGGAGTAAAACTGCAGCTCCTTTTTTGTCTTGAAAGGTGCAAGCTGAGGTGAATTAGTGTCTGATCAAAATACCCCTCCTCTAGAGGTTTGTGGAGCAATTTCAACTTGCAGTTAACTCCAAGGTGGACCTTGAACATGCAGCGGCATTATAGATCTCATCTGCAGAAATAATCTGTGACAAAGTTAAAGGGAAAATCAACAGAAAGTGTTTTAATAAAATGTTGGGAATCCATGTAGGGCTGCAACAACGAATCGATTAAATTGATAATAATCAATTATTAAAAGCATTGGCAACAAATTTCATTATCGATTCGTTTGTTTATTGTTTATTGTTTATTGGATCCCCATTAGTTGTCACCATGGTGACGACTATTCTTCCTGGGGTCCCTAAAAATTCTTCCTGGGGTGTCGTGTGATTCATGCGTCACTCGCCATGTCACAGAGCCGTCTACTTCACCTGCAGAGCTTTGTCAATGCTGGTTGACTGAAATAAATGTTAAAAAAAACTCCACCTGCAGAGCAAGTTGAACAGAGTGAGGTGGAGGTAGAGCCGAGGCAGTATTTTCAAAGGAAAAGTAAGTTCAACAAATGAAACATGACCGGCACAGAGAAAACCATCTGACCGAAGTCCTCAAAAGTGTGGGAGCATTTCACGCTTCACAAAACAAAAAGCATGCTGCGTGTCCACTACATTCCATTTTCCTGCAGGGCAACGTATGCATCTGAAAATTGCACGGACGGCAGATGGTCACTAGCGAACCACTACGTGGTCACGTGACCGCGCTTTCAGCTTGACGGGAGGCATGTTGGATAAACACAGCGGCTCGGCCACAAATTTCCTCTTTTATTTTGAAAACACTTCAGCGAAAAATATTTCTGAAAGCATTTGAGGTGAGAAATAAGCTGTGCAGCAGCTGAATCTGTCCTTGTTTAAGTTCACTGACAGCTAGTTTAGATGTTTGAGGACAGTAGAAGTCAGTCTACTTTATGCAAATGAGCTCCAGGTAAACACACTGGATTGCAGCTGGAAATGCACCGCAACCGGACCAGCATGTCACATGCGATGTGCCACATCTAGTGGACATGCACTTTAAGTCACTGCATTATCCTAGTTTGTTCCGTTTTAAAGTGAGGAAATGTCATGTTCGTCTCTCTGGTAGCTCGGCTGATGCTAGTGTTTGCTTGTTAGCTGATTGATAACAGTGATGGGGCGTGTGTGTGAGAGATGTTTTTTATTTCACTTTAATCAGCTTAAGCATGGTTTGGATATGCATTATAAATAAACATAACTTGCACACAATGGTGGTAATAATTTGAAGATTAAGCCTCAAGTTTTCATTTTCTGACAAAGTCTGAGTGAAAACACTGGTCTGTGTTGGAGTGAGGCAGGATGAATTGCACTGAGAGGCTTCATGATGAGAAAGACATCATGTAAACCACAGCAAGCAGCTGTCTGACTGAGAGCATCCTCAACATGACCGTCACTGACATGAGGCCTCTGTTGATGGTTGAAGACAAAGGCTTCACTACAATCATCTTATTTGTTCTGTCCGTCCAAATCTTCTATTTCTGAATAGAGGCAGAAATTAAAAACGTGTTTTTTTAAATCCGATTCATCGATTAATTGAAAAAAATAATCGACCGATTAATCGATTATTAAAATAATCGTTAGTTGCAGCCCTACCGCCATGTATTGCCAGATCAGCTGTGGTATTTCTAGGCTCTCTCTAAACTCTAGAACTCCACAGGAAGGATGAAACACTATTCTTCCAAAAGATGTTCCTTCATTTGGTAATGTGATCATGGCAGAAGAGTGCTGTCTAATACATTGGTTCAAAATCTCCCATAGATGTTCAGTTATGTGGAGATCTGGTGACTGCAAAGACCATGGCATATGATTTGTAACATTTTTTTAACCATCAAACCATTTTGTGAGCCCTCAGCTCAATGGATGGGGACATTGTCATCCTGCCCGTGAGAATAGTGTAAGAGATGACTTATCTGAACATATCACTGTTTTCCACATCACTATGCCTTTAGTTTTTGCTCCACTGGACTCTCAAATATGCATTCATTTTTGTACTGATAGGTTTATGGTCTACTAACATTCTATAATTTTGCTCTCTGCACAACTATTGCCGGACTGTTCTTGCTGACAGCAGGATCACATCCTGCGAGAGGAGGAAATTAAATATTGTCTGTGCTTGTTGTTTATTAAAACTTATAGTATAGGGCAGCATTTTAACCATTGAAATTTCCAGGACATGATATGTAATAGCAGGAAAAATCCAAAAACCAAAGGCAAAGAGATGAAGCTATGCTTGCATTAGCATGTTTCCATCATGCAGCTTTTCCCACCGTTAAAAATATTGAACTCCTGTTTGAAATTAAGTGTGACACTGGATGGAATTTAAACTACAGGACAGTCTCATCCTATAGCTCATTGTGGCTGGAGTTAATGCTGGGTTGGGACAAAAAATGACCCACAGTCATACATTCTGGGTGGGACTGAAACTGTTTACCAGGACAGGTAATATTGAAAATACCCCTAACTCCATTAGGAATTAAGAGAGAGAATAAACATTGTAAATCACTTTGAGTGCCACCAAGGTAGAAAAGCACTATGTACATTCAGACCCTCTACCCTTCTTTGTTAAGTTTCCATGGTCTTTATGAACACTGTTTGATGAGTTACCTACTAAACATTGTTCTTACTCAGTTATTTTATTTTATGCTATTCAAGCATTGCTTATTCTGTCTCTGTGTGATTTTCCTGCAGTGATGATCATGTGCATGGGAGCGGACAAAATACGAGAGATTATGCTGGCTGCACACAAACGACAGTTAACTAGTGGCAATTATATGTTTTTTAATATTGAGCTCTTCAATTCATCCTCTTATGGTAAGTTAACATCACATTTAATTTAACTAATTGTATTTAACAAACTGAATTATTATTATCCATGTTAGCAGTCTTACTGGAATAATAAAGTTTCTCTGTATCGATGATGCCAGTCTAAGACTTCAAACATTTTCAGAATTTGAAAATGACAACTGGCAGTCCATAACCATGGTGTTTTGGATATTTGTTTTGCATGTCTTGATTTAAATATGAGATTTAGATGCATATCTAGTTGGTGAGATGTTAAGTTAATGAAGAGAAAACAGAAGCAAAGACTGAATATTGGACTTACATTCATCAAATGGACACAACCCCCAACTCTACGTGAATGATAATGTTGTTCTGTGTCTCAAAGGTGTAAAGAGGTTGCTGTTGGTTAACAGTTTTTCTGCATAACAATCTTTTGTTAAAGTCAGACATGCTTCATACCAGTTAACCTCCCTAAACACCCACTTTTACTGTTGCCCACCTTACATTTTAACATTAATAAGATACATTCCTAAAATGATGTGCCTTCCTCCTACAGGCCTCTGTTCAATAAGCACTGTTCTGTAGCTACTTACCAGTCTGCCAGTGTATTCAATTTAGCTGTAGGGATGATTATTTTTCAAACTGATTTTGTCTACAATTATACAATTTCACTTAGCAGACATTATTATCCAATGCCATGTACATCTGAGAGTAGATACAACACAAGCAAGGATCTTGGACTAAACAATCATGTTTGTCAGGTATGTGTGGAGATGTATCTTGTTTTGTCCCTTTTCTATTCAACTCTAGGGAATGGCTCATGGAAGAGAGGAGATAAATACGACAATGATGCGAGGCAAGCCTATGCTTCTCTGAACACCGTGACACTGCTCAGGACAGTCAAGCCTGAGTTTGAGAATTTCCTTATCGAAATGACAAAATCCATCGAAAAAACTGGACTGAATGACTGCAAAGATTGTGGAAATGTACGTATGCATGTCAATCTCACACTAAACAACCAATTTTCACGGTGTTGAACACATCTTATTGGAACTGACTGATGTATGAGGAACTGCAGAAGCAGCTAAGTGAGGAAGTACAGTGCCTTGTGAAAGTATTCGGCCCCCTTGAAGTTTTCAACCTTTCACCACATTTCAGGCTTCAAACAAAGATATAAAATTTTAATTTTTTGTCAAGAATCAACAATTGGGACACATTCGTGAAGTGGAATGAAATTTACTGGATATTTTATACTTTTTTAACAAATAAAAAACTGAAAAGTGGGGTGTGCAATATTATTCGGCCCCTGTACTTTCAGTGCAGCAAACTCACTCCAGAAGTTCAGTGAGGATCTCTGAATGATCCAATGTTGTCCTAAATGACTGATGATGATAAATAGAATCCACCTGTGTGGAATCAAGTCTCCGTATAAATGCACCTGCTCTGTGATAGTCTCAGGGTTCTGTTTAAAGTGCAGAGAGCATCATGAAGACCAAGGAACACACCAGGCAGGTCCGAGATACTGTTGTGGAGAAGTTTAAAGCCGGATTTGGATACAAAAAGATTTCCCAAGCTTTAAACATCTCAAGGAGCACTGTGCAAGCAATCATATTGAAATGGAAGGAGTATCAGACCACTGCAAATCTACCAAGACCCGGCCATCCCTCTAAACTTTCAGCTTGAACAAGGAGAAGACTGATCAGAGATGCAGCCAAGAGGCCCATGATCACTCTGGATGAACTGCAGAGATCTACAGCTGAGGTGGGAGAGTCTGTCCATAGGACAACAATCAGTCGTGCACTGCACAAATCTGGCCTTTATGGAAGAGTGGCAAGAAGAAAGCCATTTCTCAAAGATATCCATAAAAAGTCTGGTTTGAAGTTTGCCACAAGCCACCTGGGAGACACACAAAACATGTGGAAGAAGGTGCTCTGGTCAGATGAAACCAAAATCGAACTTTTAGGCCACAATGCAAAACGATATGTTTGGCGTAAAAGCAACACAGCTCATCACCCTGAACACACCATCCCCACTGTCAAACATGGTGGTGGCAGCCTCATGGTTTGGGCCTGCTTTTCTTCAGCAGGGACAGGGAAGATGGTTAAAATTGATGGGAAGATGAATGGAGCCAAATACAGGACCATTCTGGAAGAAAACCTGTTGGAGTCTGCAAAAGACCTGAGACTGGGACGGAGATTTATCTTCCAACAGGACAATGATCCAAAACATAAAGCCAAATCTACAATGGAATGGTTCACAAATAAACGTATCCAGGTGTTAGAATGGCCAAGTCAAAGTCCAGACCTGAATCCAATCGAGAATCTGTGGGCAGAGCTGAAGACTGCTGTTCACAAACGCTCTCCATCCAACCTCACTGAGCTCGAGCTGTTTTGCAAGGAAGAATGGGCAAGAATTTCAGTCTCTCGATGTGCAAAACTGATAGAGACATACCCCAAGCGACTTGCAGCAAAAGGTGGCGCTACAAAGTATTAATGCAAGGGGGCCGAATAATATTGCACGCCCCACTTTTCAGGTTTTTATTTGTTAAAAAAGTATAAAATATCCAATAAATTTTGTTCCACTTCACGATTGTGTCCCAATTGTTGTGGCTTCTTGACAAAAAAAAAATTAGAATTTTATCTTTGTTTGAAGGTTGAAATGTGGCGAAAGGTTGAAAAGTCCAAGGGGGCCGAATACTTTCACAAGGCACTGTATGTGTGGTTTAAGGCTGAGTCAATGGGAATATAAATTGGTGGGGGTGGGGGGGTTGTCACTTATTGACGGACGGAGGAACGAATGAATATTCGCTTTGGTCCGTAATGTCAGCAGTGGTAAGCGAACGGAGGAACGAGCCGAAAATTCAGCGAGGCGAGGCAAGGAGAGGCGAATATTAGGATCGGTTCCAATAGTGACAACTGAAGAGGGAGCATGTCAGCCCAGTTCACGAGAAGAATACTGAGGCGGGGGGACAAATATTAGGATATTTGGGTCCAGAGCTACTGTTGGCCAGGTTGATTTCTTGGTATAGACGTCCTCTTCAGTAGTGCCTGTTATGAATACTGGTGGAGCTCAAGTGCAGGAAACAACGGACACAGGTTCTTTTTATGAATGGATTTAATGTTCTTATAATGAAAACTACAAGTCCCAAAATGGGGTGAGAAACAGGAAATAATTTGTCAACAAAGACAACAAAGGTAGCGCCAACTAGTGGGTTAGCGAACTATACACAATGCAAAACTTTTTAACTAAAAAGTCTCTCAATGCGTGAATAACAGCAAACACAAACTAGCCTGGCTTCAAATACCGTTTCTCAAAGTATCTCAGATTAAAGACGACAAATTAATCATTCACAGGAATATCCAATCTTAACCATCTCTCACAGGTGCTTAGCTCAGACTACAATCGGTCTTCCTCAGTTGCTATTCACGGTTCTTCAAAATACCAATTAGCTTCAACAGACAAACAGTCAGTCTTTCTCAGTACTTAACAATAAGAGGATCTGGGTGCTCGGACTGGGTTCCAGGGCTTGCTGGTAAACTGCAATCGGCCGGCGGTCCGTGTGGTAGCCGGTGCTGGGTAACCATCTGTGTGTTGACCGGACGCCGGTACTGGAACGCTTCAGCTGAGCCTCCTCAATCGAACAACGAACGAAGTAAAACTGATGATCTGAAGTGCAACGGAGACGGGAGCAGCTGATCCGGAGACTGAAGAGAGGAGCAGAGAATGCATTAGAATTGAGTAAGAATGAGTAGTGGAAAAGTAATCAGATGAGTGATTACAGGAATGGTGGTGGCTATCGCTTTGCTACGATCCGGCACAGAGAAGCGAGCAGCGTCTGCTTATAAAGGAGGTGGTGAAGATCTGCTGAACATCTCCCGCTGCACCCCACGCCCACTGATCATGATTGCGGATCGAGAACACCTGTTGCCACTCCTGCCTGCCGAGCCAAGCCTAATTAAGAGGGAGAGAAAAAACACATACAAAACAAAACCACAAAACACTGCTTAACTAGCACAAGCTGCCGCTGGCCTGACAGTGCCGCCCATTAAACTACTAAGTCAGTTATCAGTTGCCAGAATGTAGCTCTGGCAGCATTAACCTGCTACATAAATAAAACTTCAAGCTGTGCAGCACTGCAGCATGATCTGATCCAGTTATCAGCATGGATGGCAAGTTGTCTGTTGACCAAATACTGGGTGTAAGTGATATACAATATGATGTCACATCAGAATAATAGTGTTGCTTGGTTGTTTCAAAGGTCTGTATTAGCTTTTAAAATTTGACAATGTTTATGGCCAGGAAAAACTGTTTAAGGTATTTGATGAAATGCAATACAATTACTAAAACTGGTTGAATTGATAAGCTACTGGTAGTGTCAGACAAAATAGTCTTGTGTTTATTGCAATGCACCCAGTATTCAAAAGATGTGTAATGACTATTTTTTTAGGACAACCTTACCTAGCTCAGGTTTGGTGTCAGTACATGAAACATTCTCCCAGATATGAACTCAATTCCTGTTTGAGGCATTCTCACTTACTTTTTTCATGTACGAAAATTTGTAAACCTAAGACTAACCCTAAATTCCAATATGGCAGTTGCATCATTTAGGTTGACATAAACTGACAAGCTGACATTATTTTGCTCTTGGGATGCCCCGCTCTGTTATCAGATGCTAGAATGGTTTGAGGCAAACACATCAACAGTTACTGAAATGCCCAGTAACTCTCTTGGTTTGTTTATTTGTTTTTTTGTTGTTTTTTGCTCTCTCAAAATTGGATGCCAAGTTCATGTACTAAGTTTGGTTTTGATAGATCAACACATTGCTTCATGACAAACACTTTAGAAAATCAAGCATGCAAATTTTTGAAAAGGTATAATGAATCATCGTGTTTGGTCTGAGAGGACAGAAACATTTTTCAGTGTCAGTTTAGTTAATGTTCATACCCTGAAGCTCTAACCTAAGCTTGAAACTTCGTATTTATAACGTTATGAGGGATGAACAGATTTTTCTGTCCGTGACTGATGTTAAAAGGATGCATGGGTCTCTGCTTTCTTTGCTTTCTAGTATTGCCTGTGGCTAAAATGTATGTCAGCACTGCATTTGATTCACAGTAAAGTTAGTTAAACAGCTAATTTATTTGAACAAAGTTCAAGACAGCACCGAGTACTTGAGGAGCACACATTAATCTTGATGAAAGAAAATGAATGTAGTATATCCACTCAGTGTACTAAACTTTAAAACTTTTTATCATATGTGTCTGGGAAGAAAAGATAGAAAGACAATGGAAATCTTGCCCCTTTAATTTTTTATACCCCAAAACAACCTGTTTTATCTAGGATGTGCTGAGAAAATTTAGATGGCTAGATCTTGACCCCTTTATCACTACTGATAGTGTCAAGTGTGTGTTACTGTGTGTTATTTCTGAATTCTTCCAAAATTAGAGTTCTGTGAAGCTTTGTTAGCAACTGTCCTATAAAGACATTGTGCAGTGATCTGTCAGAATTTGGCAGCTATAGTACAAGAATTACCATAATTTCCCTTAATGCCTGTGTGTTTAACGTCAGGTCAACATGTTTGTTGAGGGATTCCATGATGCCATGTTGCTGTATGCCATTGCCTTGCATGAAGCCATGAAAAGTGGATACAGCAAGAAGAATGGAACAGAGATCACATCACGCATGTGGAATAGAACATTTGAAGGTAATACACACTCTGCACACTAGATGACCAATATTAGTGTGGTGTGGTAAAAATCTAATTCAGTGTTATTTCAGACATGCCTTTGTTAATATTGTAACTGCAAAGTACCTACTGCAGTACAGATGTAAAAAAGAATAAGTATATGCAGTGGAAATTATTGTCTTTTTTTGACACATTTGGACAACATAGCACTTTATCCTCTTCAAAATAGTTTGAAACCGATGGTATACTTCAAAAAATTACACATAAAATTAAAATTCTGCATCTTTTTTAAATTAAAAAACTATTTTTAGTCAAATGAAATTGTACATTTATCAGATCTTTATATCAATGAAATGAGAATCAGGGGATTCCAGATTATTTGCAAATAATTAGAACTTCTTGGGTGACAGGTACAGCCTGTTGTATTTAAACCTCATACTTCTAGGCTCTGCTGTTCCCTTTCATATTGGTATGTTGTCATCACTCCAAATGTCCAACTCCAAATCATCTATAATCATTTTACTTTTGAGAAAATCCTAAAAGTAATATAGATTTCAAACAGCTGCTAGTTTGTCCAGGGCTGGCTGTCTCAGAAATTGCAGCTGACATTCAAATCATTTGATGCACAAGGAGCTCTCCAAGAACCCCAGCATTTCATTACAGGATGTGCAGGTAACTCTGCAGCTGTTGGTGTCAAAATGCTTCCTTTACAATCTGGAAAAGACTGCACAAATTTTAGCAGCATGGGAGGTGTGTTTGGAAAAAGCCCTTCCTCTCGAAAAGGAACATTCAAGCAACACTAAAGTTTGAATATGAACATAAAAAGACCAGGACTTTTGGAATAATGTGTACTGAACAGGTGAATCAAAGACAGAGTTGTTTGTCCACAATAACAGTAGACATGTTTAGTGTAGATCACATCAGCTTTGCAGCAGGAGAAACACTGAAATACCTTGAAATAAAATCTGAAATGTTGGTCTCTCGTCTCATATTCATGGTTTGATGTCAAAGCCAAATGTTTTCAGTCTATAACTAAAAATAAAGGAATTGGCCTTACTGTTCCAACACTTTTGGTGAGGAGTGTATATCAATATACATGCAAAAGTATTTTCCACCTACAGAAATCTTCCATTTTTGCATATCTGTCATTCTTAAATGTTCCAGACCATCAAATTACTTGTAATATTAGACAAGGATAACCCAAGAAAACACAAAATGCAGTTTTTTCAATAATGATCGCTGTTCAGGCCATCTTAATTTGCATGAAAGTAATTGCCCCCATTGGCTAGTAGTCTACCATGACCAAATTCATTTGGCAATTGGGTTCAATCTCAAAAGCCACACAAATATATGATTCCTGCCAGGCTTGTTGAACCAAAAAGTCTTAGTCTTATTTTTGTATATTTGTCACGTGCAAATGTTTTACATTATCAAAATAATTACTCCACCAAGGAAATGGCGGAGTTATGTGACGGTCGGCGTACGTGAATCTGTGAATCTGTCTGTGTGAAACATTACGGAAAAACCGACCGACGGATTTGGATGACATTTTTAGGGAAGGTCAGAAAGGACACAAGGACCAATTGATTAAATTTTGGCATTGATGCAGCTTATACTGTGGATTCACAGCTTTGTTAAGGATTTCCCATTGCCAGATACAGCAGCCTGCACGGTGTCGCTGAAACCATGACGTGAACACTGTGTCTGCTACCTGCTGACGATCTAATGATTGCAATCCTACAACAAAATTACTGTGATTTATCAGTTGGAAATCATACAAGGAACAAATGATTAAACTGTGGGGTGTTTGAGTCCTATCAATTCCTGTCACAATATATTTAGATCACGCGATGTAGCAAACCCCAGACACGTTGAGGTCCGCCATCAGCCTTACTGTGAACACAAATTCACCTTTATGTCCTTCCCTCATTTCTTCACCGTAAGAACTTTTCCCCGCCAGGTATTTATAAGTTTAGACACATCCTTTGCTAGACAGCAACAGCGTCGAACCATTTTCTTTCATCTTTATGTGAATTTTCAGACTTTATGGCAGCGTCTTCGTCATGTCAAGAAACCTCTTCTAAGAGAACTACTTCCTGTGCTGCTGGAATGGTGACAAAATAAAAGCCTGCAACATGATAAAATACATCTTTACAATAAAAAAAAGCTGTTATTTTTAACAGCAGCAAAACAAAGGCTTGCCAAAAGTGATGAACTGATCAGCAGACCTTTAAAAGGGTGATTTATACGCAATTTGGTATAAATACATAACAAGCACATGCATAACACATGCCTGTGCTCAGCGCAAGGTAATTTTTAATTGAAGATTTCATCCATCGGAAATGATACATCAACTGAGCAGCCTTGGCAGAGTACTGCGCTCTCTGAGTGCTTTTCTTGTTTTAATATAAGACAAAGATAACACAAGAAAGCACAAAATGCAAGTTTTAAATCATTATTTCATTTATTGAAGGAAAAATGAATGTGAAAAATGTATTTGCCCCTTATCAAATTACCAAAGTCATTTGGTAATTGGGTTAACTCTCACCAGCCACACTCACATATGATTACCACCAGGTTTGTTTAACTTAAACATCACTTAAAGTAGAACCCGTGTGGCACTGTTAAGTAGCTAAAGGGTCTCAAAAAGCAGCACATGGTGCCACTTTCTAAAGAGATTCATGAACAGATGTGAAACAAAGTCATTGGCATTTATCAGTCTGGAAAGGGCTACAAAGCTAAGGCTCTGGGACTCCAGAGAACCATGGTGAGAGACATTATCCATAAATGGAGGAAACATGGAACAGTGATGAACCCTCCCAGGAGTGGCCAGCCTACCAACATTTCTCCATTTCGCGCATCAACATCTCATCCAGGATGTCCCGAAAGAACCCAGAAGAAAATCAAAAGATCTGCCAGCCTCACTTTCCTCAGGTGAGGTCAGTGTACATGATTCCACAATAAGAAAGCTACTGGGAGAAAATGGCATCCATGGGAGAATTGCAAGGCGCAAACCACTCCAGACCAAAAAGACATAAAAGCTTGTCAGCCATTTGCAAAAAAAATCTAGATGAGACTTTTGAAATAACATTCTGTGGAGTGATGAGTCAAAGGTGGAACTTTTTGGAAGACACTGGTCCCCTCATATCTGGCATAGAGCTAATACTGTATTCCACAAGAAGAACATGATACCAAGAGTGAAACATGGTGGTGGTAGTGTGATAGTTTGTGGCTGCTTTGCTTTCACTGGACCTGGACAATTTATCATAATTAGTGGGAGTCATGAATTCTGCTGTCTGTCAGAAAATCCTCTTGGAGAATATCCACCCATCAGTTGATGACCTAAAGCTCAAGTGCAAATGGTTTATGCAGCATGAAAGTGTCCCAGAGCATGCAAGCAAGTCCACATATGAATGCCTCAAAAAGAACTAAATTAATATTTTGGAGTGGCAAAGTCAAAGTCTGGACTTGAATGTAATTCATATGCTATGACAAGGCCTTATAAAGGTTGTTCAGGCTCGAAAAACCACCTAATGTGGTCAAAATAAAACTGTTCTGTAGAGAAGAAGGAAAAAATTCCTCCATGGCAATGTAAAAGGCTGATCTCTGATCTCTGTATAAAATAAATATATATAAGTATTTAATGATCTGGAACATTTTAAGTGTGAGAAATATGCAACAGTAGGAGATTTCTGTAGATGGATAGATGGAAAATTTGCCCATGCAATATATGCACTGGCCCCCAGAAAAGCTCCCCACCTGGATTTAACTTAGCAAATAGGTAAGAATCCTCCATTGGACAATTACTGCTGTGATGAAAGCATTTCAGCAGGCAACAACTTATTTAACCCGAGCTGATGCAGTGTGGAACTTCTCATTTCTTAAAAAGCCATGTCAGAAGACATATCCTGTTGTCATGGAAAGGATGTTAATCTCTTTCAGAAAGGTCAAATTATTGGAATGCAACAAGCAAAGAAAACAAGTGAGGAGATTTCTGAAACTACTAAAATCAGATTAAGATCCGTCCAGTGTATTATTAAAACCTGGAAGGATAGTGGTGAACCATCATCTTCGAGAAACAATTGTGGTCGGTCATGTGGTCTGATGAGTCCAGATTTACCCTGTTCCAAAGTGATGGGCACATCAGGGTAAGAAGAGAGGCGGATGCACTCATCATGGCTAGTGCCTACTGTACAAGCCTGTGGGGGTTAGGGTTTTGATCGAGGCTCATTGTGAATGAATGGTTCAGGAGCATGAGACTTCATTTTCACATATGAATTGGCCTCCATAGAGTCCGGACCTCATCCCCATTGAGAATCTTTGGAACGTGCTGGAGAAGATTTCGCACAGCGGTCCGACTCTATCATCATCAATATAAGATCTTGGTGAAAAATGTATGCATTTCTGTGCGGAAATATATGCTGTGACATTGAAGAAGCTTATTGAAACAATGCCACAACGAATGAGTGCCATGCTCAAAGCTAAAGGCAGTCCAACAGAATATTAGAGTACCGTATTTTCACGACTATAAGGCGCACATAAAAGTCTTAGATTTTCTTCAAATTGTGCGGCGCGCCCTATGGTGCAGTGCGTCCTGTGTGTGTTGTTGTTGTTGTAAGGCGGACGTAGACCAGGTGGTTTTTTCCACGCATCACCATCGCTGTTGATCTGTGACTCTATGCGTGCCCATCCCACAGCCGATGTGAAAAAACAAGTGAAGCAAATGAACTCTGAGCTTGCTGTCATTCCGGGAGGCCTGACAAAGGAACTCC
Source organism: Acanthochromis polyacanthus (assembly GCF_021347895.1). Taxonomy (NCBI): domain Eukaryota; kingdom Metazoa; phylum Chordata; class Actinopteri; family Pomacentridae; genus Acanthochromis; species Acanthochromis polyacanthus. Next base: position 37,265,841 of record NC_067119.1, read on the forward strand.
AACCGCTGGACATCGGTGTGAACCGGCCGTTCAAAGTAAGGCTGCGAGCGGCGTGGGAGCGATGGATGACCGATGGAGACCACAGTTTCACTAAGAGTGGAAGGCAGCGCCGGGCGAGTTACGTCACAGTTTGCCAATGGATTGTAGATGCTTGGGCTAACGTGTCTGCTGGCACTGTTGTTCGAGCTTTCGCAAAAGCCGGCATCATTTCCGAGGCGCCGCACGGCACGGAAAGTGACTCCGACAGTGAAGAAAGTGAACCTGGCATGTTTGATGGAGGTTTAGCGCAGCTGTTCAATTCAGAAACAGAGGATGAGGACTTCCATGGGTTTGATTGATGACGATTACCGGTAAAAAAAAAAAAAAAAAGTGAATACCAAACTCAGTTTTGCTCCCGCTCTATTTTTAAATACGCACAATTGTGTGCTTGTTTTATCTGTGTTTTACCATGCCCGCGCCTATTGATGATTAAAAAAATGTTAGTACTTTGTAATCAATACTTAAATAAAGCACAACCAAACTCAGTTTTGCTCCCGCTCTATTTTTAAAAACGCACACTTGTATGCTTGTGTGTGTGTTGTTGTTGTAAGGCCGACGTAGGAGAGGACACCATGAGAACGTTAAAGGGGGAAGTGTGGGCGTGGATTGTATATAAAACCCTCGCCATATAATCAGGTGCGCCTTATGTGTGTTTTAAATACAGTAATGGCACACATAACTGAGACTGCGCCTTTTGGTACAGTGCGCCTTTTGGTCGTGAAAATACGGTATGCAACTTTTTTTCCAGCGGGCAGTGTATATATAAACTTTCATGCCCTCTTCCTCTTTTTAGTTGGTGGATCTCAGGTATGTATGTGTGTAGGCGTGTAAGTGGATGTGTGTATGTGTCGCTTCGATTGATTAACCATCTGAGTGATGACATCTGCACCAGGGAGTGACTTTTATCACCACTGTCATAAAAGATGGGCTCATCTCACCATTCGTTGCAGGACTGTTGATGAGACAACAGTCAGTCAGTTCAGGCCAAACCATTCTGTTCTTGTTGAACCTGCTTTCTGCTTTCTGCTTTCTGCGCCCTGCGTGGAATTTCCTCCCGCTGTTCCCTCTGACACACATGCCACCAGTCTGGACCTCAATTCGTCTTTGAACCACCGTTGCTGGGCCCACCATTAGCATCCAAGTTCAAACTCCCCCCATACCATGCTTCGATTCCTTCTCCATCCACAGACCCCTCTGTCCACTCTCCCTACCTCTGCCTGCCTACTAAATCAGTCCCTCCAGAAATTCGTGCAAATTCAACCAATCTCCACGAATTTTGTGCAATCTTGCAATTTTGTCCAATCACCGCAGCTTTTCTGCAATTTTGGCCAGCCTCCCATGAGTTCCACCAATCATAGCAGTCCCCAGCACAAACATAATGTACGTATGTCACCAAATTCACTTCCTTGTTTTTGGTTCGAAGATGCAAACATGTCCCATTCTAATGTCTCTCATTTACCAACAAAAATTATCGCTGAAGACTGTGCAAAACAATTAATTTCCTGATGTTCTTCACCAAAGCGGAAGTAAACTGTTTTACACACATGCAATATTGTGGTGGAATACAAAAAAAAGTAATCGATTGATAAACACTTTTCTACCACACAATATATAAAGAGAATGGCTCAAACGAGTGGACCACAGACCAGACAAATCACTGTGATGGAAACTGTTGCTTCCAAATATGTAGGAGCACTGAAAGAATAAAGGTAAGTTACAGTAATTACTCCGCCAAGAAACATGGCGAAGTTATGTGACAATCAGCATATGTGAATCATTTCTCCATTAGCAACATTATTCAAAAGCAGACCAAGGGATTTAGATGAAATTGTCAGGGAAAGTCAGAAATGACACAAGGAACAAGTGATTCGATTTTGGCCATGATGTGGATTAAAGTCTGGATCCACGGCTTTTATAAGGATTTCCTATTGAGATGGGATGGGAACCATGGCAACAAGTGAACGCTACCTCAGCGGCCTGGTGACGATCACATCAATGTGACCCTACTATAAATCCACCACTGTGGACGTATCGGAAATGACACAAAGAACAATTGAATAAATTTTAGGAGTGTTTCTGAGTCCCATCAATTCCCGCCCATATTTATGTCACGCGATTCACATGTATAACACGCTTGTGTTCATCGCAAGGTCAGGTAATAAACAGTCTTGGTGGAGTACTGCGATCTCTCAGTACTTTTCCTGTTAACTGACATGACAAGGCATAAGCGCGCGTGTGTGAATATGGGTGTGCCAGGAAGTGAAATTAACTTTTTAAGCCACAGACAGATATGTCCAAATGTGATTCATTCAATAGTAAATTATGATTTTGTGCCCTAAATCTACCAACCACTTCATGTTAAACCAGTATCTGACTGGTGCTAATTTTCCACCATGGTGTGCCAGCTTTTGTGTAAATGGGTTGGAGCATTACAGAATTAATTTCGGAATAAATATTGTCAATTACAATGTTGAAGCATGTTCTAAAAGCTGAAAAAATGCAACTTTTTAGCAATTGTCACTGTCTGCTGCAATTTCATCGCAACAAATAAGCTTAAAACATCGCAACTCACATTGCAATTTTTTAGAAAAGCTGCCGCGAATTCAGGCATGTATACCTACAACAATCTTGAAAAACGCCCGCAAAATCCTGGAGGAACTGCTAAATAAACTAGCTCATTACACAGCTTAACCTCTGGTTTTCACCCACAGTGCAATGGCCAGATGGTCAATGGTCAATCAAGATCCTCCATCGCTGTATCACCTCAGAAAACCCTTCTTCCTGGAGTTTCCATTTGACATGGGTGGAGTATGCACACAACTCCCTCACTAATTCCTCTTCTGGTTTATCCCCCTTCCAGTGATCTCTTGAGTACAAATCTCCAGTTTTTCCATCCTGGGAACAAGAGGTCACCATCCCTTTGGTCCAAACCTTTCTGGCACACTGGGAAAGGACCTGGAAACATGCTCGGGCTGCCCTTCTCTCGTCATCGCAAAGGATGCAGACAACAACAAACTGTTGTCTCTTCCTAGCTCCGGTATATTCCCCTGGTCAGAAGCTATGGCTTTGTGCTAAGAACCTCACCTCAATTCCAAAAAGATGGCTCCTCACTTTGTTGGACCATTTGAAAAAGACTGTATAATTAACCCTAGTGCTGTGCAACTCAACTTTCCTCCACCATGCATGCACATGGTCATCATTTTATGTTCCATGTGTCACAAATTAAGTCCACCCGGGATAGTCCTCTGGACTTTGGATCATCTCTCAATCTTCGTCTCTGAACCCACAACCAACATCCAAGTCGAACTCACCATTCCGGTCTTCCATTCCTCTTGTGCCCACAGACCTCCCCCCTGTCTAACAGCTAGGTAGAGTAGCTTGTTTCACGCTTTATGGTCTCAGTCATTGTAACGTGACTAGCTTTAGGAATTAGTGTTCAGAGTATTGTGTAGTTTGCGTAGTGTACTTTTGTCTTGTGTTGCACATTGAATTCTGGTTTTTCATAACTGTACTTGTACTCTGTTTTACTGTCATTTTGCACTGTGTTTCACATTCAGTTTCTACTTTTCTGTAGCTCTGCTAATGTACTCTCTTTCCTTGTATCATTTAACCATGTCATGTATGTCATGTCATGTATTAGGCTTATGGCTTTGTGCTAACATAAATTGTTCATTAATTCCTGCCTGTTGTCCGTGCCCTGGAGGGGGGTCTTGGTCAGCACCCCTCCAATAAGTGCATGTTTATTCTCCGCACTTGATCAGTAGCGACTTTCACTTGAATCGATTTGGTGTAGCTCATCCCTCATAGGCTCCTGTAGTGTAAGCACTTCCAGGTCATGTGTCTTCTCCCACCTCATGGTTAGTTTATATAACCAGTTTACTACAGAGGTTAATAGTGTACCATGCTTGAATTTGCTCATTCTGTGTTTACTCTTCGTGAACTGAACTCCGTTGTTTATCCGGTCTGCTGTGTTTCCTGTCTGCACTTGGGTTTCTGATTTCACAGGACATGTACAGTGCTTTGTAAAAGTCTTAGGCACGTGTGAAGAAATGCGGTAAGGTAAGAACATAAAAAGAAGAACAAAAAAATAATAGAAATTATTGTTTATATTTATCAATTTAAAAAATACAAAGTTAGTAAACAGAATAAAAATCTAAATCAAATTAAGATTTGGTGTGCCTACCATTTGCCTTCAAAAAAGAATTAATTGTTGAAGGTATACTTAGACACAGATTTGAAGGAACTCAGCAGGCAGGTTTTTCTAAATGTCATGGAGAATTAACCAACTAACTTTCTGTCTCTTCATGTAATCACAGATAGACTTGATGATGTTGAGACCAGGGTTCTGTGGGGGCCATATGATCATTTCCAGGACTTCTTGTTCTTCTTTACACTGAAGATACTTCCTAATGACATTGGCATGTTCAGGATCATTGTCCCACTGCAGAATCAATTTGGGGAGAATCAGATGCCTCCCTGATTGTATTCCATGACGGATAAGTATCTGCTTGTATTTGTCAGTATTGAGGACACCGCTGATCCTGACCAAATCCCCAACTCCATTCGCAGAAATACAGCCCTAAATTTGCAAGGAACCTCCACTATGCTTTAATGTTGCCTGCAGACACTTATCATTGTATCACTGTACCATTTTTCTGCACCCCAGTTCATATGTTGTTGTGCATAGTTGAGTTGCTTGGCTTTGTTACTACATTGGAGGTAGGGATTTTACCATAGCATCCCAATCAGATTCAAGTCAAAATCAAATCAAATCAAATCAAATCAATCTTTGTCATTTTATTCAATCAGATAGCATTTCTCCAATATCTAGAGACAAGGTCAACAGTTTAGTAATTTGACCACCTGTGGTATAAAGCTGTTTATCAGTCTAGTGCAGCCCTATTCAATTAGTGGCCCGCAGGCCACATGCGACCCAAAAGCAAGCCTCGAGGGACCTGAAAGCAACTGCCAAGTGATTGGGACTTGGGTCTGAGAAAAACAGAAAAACATCTTTTGGTAACTGTCATGAACGGGTGGTGTGAACCCAAGCAGCAGGCGAAACAGACAGGCAGGGTGAAGTAAACAATAATTTTAATATTAACATAAAATCACTCCAAGGGAGGAACAGGGGATAAAATCAGGAAGGGGGGCAAAACTAGATAGATAGATAGATAGATAGATAGATAGATAGATAGATAGACAGATAGATACTTTATTAATCCCGAAGGAAATTGTACAATAGTCCATTGCTCACATTCATAAACACAGAAATAGAAATAAAGTTAAAAAGTACAATTAAAAAGACAAATAGCAACAGCCATAAAATAAATCCAACATTAAAAAAGTCAAGTGCTACTCCATAAGGTGCTATGAAGTTAAAGTTAAGGCACTGAAAAACAAAGTTCAGGACCAGCATCAGTCTCTCCTGCTCCTCCCTGAAGTGGCTGCATTATACAGCCTGATGGCACGAGGGACGAAAGAGTTTTTAAGTCTTTCTGTGGAGCAGCTCAATGAAAGATACCTGGCGCTAACAGAACTCCTTTGCCCAGAGACCACAGGATTTAGGGGGTGGCTGTGATTGGAAAGGATCGCCCTGATCTTAGAGAGCGTCCTCTGCTCCACCACCTTTTCCACAGAGTCCAGGCCAAGTCCAACCACAGAGCCAGCTTTCCTTATGAGCCTGTTCAGCCTTAGAGTGTCCCTTTTCTTAGCATTGCCCCCCCCCCCCCCCCCCAGCACACAACAGCATAAAAAAGAACACTAGATACAATTGACTGATAGAACATGTACAATAACTTAGAACAGACTTTAAAGGACGCCAGCCTTCTTAAGTAATACATCCTGCTCTGCGCCTTCTTGTACACAGCATCCATGTTTGCTGCCCAGCTCAGACTGTTGTCCAGCTGCAGCCCCAGATACTTGTAGGTGGAGACCACCTCCACCTCAGATCCACTGATGTTAATGAGCTGTAGAGCAGGGGGCGCCCGGAAGAAATCCAGCACCAGCTCCTTTGTTTTAGAGGTGTTCAGCTGGAGCTTGTTGCGCTGGCACCACTCCACAAAGTCCTTCACCAGGCCCCTGTACTCCCCCTCCTCACCCTCCCTAATACACGCCACAATTGCTTCTGTATGTGGCATGTATCTGAGTTGTACTGAAAGTCAGAGGTGTAAAGAGTGAAGAGGAGGGGCGACAACACTGTGCCTTGAGGTGCTCCAATACTGCAGGTCAGTGTTGAGGACCTACAGCCCCCCACTCGGACAAACTGTGGTCTGTTAGTCAGATAATCCGAAATCCAGGTCACGAGGTGGGGGTCCACAGCCATGATGTTCAGTTTCTCCTGGAGAAGGCTGGGATGGATGGCATTAAAAGCACAAGAGAAGTCGAAGAATAGCATCCTCACCATGCACCCCCCAACATCCGGGTATGTGAGGGCACGGTGTAGGAGGTAGAGGACGGCATCCTCCACACCCACCTTCTCCTGATAAGCGAACTGGAGGGGGTCCTGTCCTCCCAGCACTTGAGGGTGTACAATCCGCAGGACCAGTTGCTCCAGTGTCTTCAAAATGTGCAACGTGAGTGCGACCGGCCTGTAATCGCTCAGCTCCCGCGGGCGATTCTTCTTGGGAACTGGAACGATGCAGGAGGTTTTCCACACAGAAGGAACTCTCCCCTGCTGCAGGCTCAGGTTGTAGAACTGCTGTAGAGGTTCCCCCAATTCAGCAGCACAGGTCCTCAAGAGCCTCGGGCAGACCTGGTCCGGACCCGGGGCCCTCCTTGGATGGAGACGTCGCAGCTCAGTTGTCACCTGGTCCGCAGTGATGAAGGTTGAAGTTGAGGTGGGAGTGGTGTTCGAGAGCGAGAGTGAGAGAGAGAGAGAGGCGCATAGAGGAGAAGCAGGATGGTGATGATCAGGGTGGCATGAGGAGGGCTGTAGGGGTGAGGAGGTGGTTGGTGGGGAACTGAAACGGTTCAAAAAGGTGTTCAGCTCCTCAGCTCTCTGTATATCCATACAGCCAGCATTGTTCTTACTACTGCACCCTGTAATGGTTTTCATACCATTCCAGACCTCCCGCATGTTGCTATCACTCAGCTTCCCTTCAAGCTTCTTGCTGTAAGCCTCCTTAGCCTCCTTCAGGCAGGCTTTCACTTCTCTCTGCACCTCCTTCATCCTCTCATTGTTTTTGCTCCCAAACACCCTCTTCTTTATGTCTAGAATTGTCTTCACTTCAGATGTAATCCATGGCTTGTTGTTGGCAAAGCACTTCACAGTCTTCACAGGCACCACCTGCTCCTCACAAAATTTAAAATAGTCAGTCAGGCACCCCACTGCCCCCTCCAGGTCCTCACCATGTGACTCCACCAGAACACTCCAGTCTGTGGTGGCAAAGCAGTCTCTCAGTGCATCCTCTGTCTCAGGGGACCACCTGCGGACCTGCCTGGTTGTAATAGTTTGCTTCTTCACAAGGGGAGTGCAAATGGGCTGCAGGTGGACAAGGTTGTGGTCGGATCTGCCCAGTGGAGGGAGGGGAGAAGCCTAGTATGCATCCATAGTATTTGCATACAAAAGGTCCATAGTCCTATTCTTCCTTGTGGGGCAGCTGACATATTGGTGGAAAGAAGGCAGAATAGAGTCCAGGGTGACATGATTGAAATCACCCGAAATGAGAAAGAATGCATCTGGATGTTGGGACTGAAGTGCTGTGGTGGTGTTATAGATGGCCTCACGCACCACCTCTGCGTCCACCCTCGGAGGAATATAAACACAGAGCGCGATGACGTGGTACGTCTGATGCTAACAGCTAGCAGCTCCAAATTGCGGCTGCATATCACGGATTTAACAATCAGATGGTTGGGATGACACCATCGCTTGTTAGCATACAGAATGAGTCCCCCACCTTTGCGCTTTCCAGATGCATCAGGATCCCGATCTGCTCGAACGATGGAAAAGCCGGGCAGGTCCACGTTAGCATCCACTACATGGCTAGATAGCCATGTCTCTGTGAAGATAAGTAGACTGCTCTCCTTGTAGCTCCGTTGACTCCCAATCAGTGCGGTAAGCTCATCCATCTTGTTGGACAAAGTATTCACATTTCCCATAACAACGGAGGGGATGGGTGGTTTAAAAAGCCTCAGTTTGGCAATTCTAGCCTTTACTCTAGCGTTGTGTTTACGACCGGCACGGCATCCCCGGTACTTCCGCCTTAACTCCAGTGGAATCAAATGGCGTATACAGGCCTTAATATTGTCTTTCAGTGCTAGTAACTCCTCTTTAGAGTACACAAGTCTATTAATGCTGGCCAGCATTATAGAAAAGAGGAAAACACACAGAAACAGGCCAAAAAGCCAAAAAACACTCATCCGAGCAAGCAGACGTGCAGCCGTTCTCACGCAGGCGCAGATCAGATTAAACTAAAAAGCTAAAGGCGATGGCTTAGGGCCGCGATGAAATCTAAGCTAAATAGACAGGGAGAGGGGAAACTCACAAAGTCCAGGAGGGGAATCGGGAGACCAGGTGGAGAGCAGAGCTGAGGGAGATGGCGGCGGAGATAGGGTGAGAACCGAGCAGCAGGCGGACTGGGAATGGATGGAAGAGGGGTGCAGAGTGGGCAAGGGACTCCAGGGTGAAGAGGGAGGACAGAGCTGGCAAGGTAACTCACAGAGAACAGAGTCCAGACGACGGAGTTCGTGTGACGGGGTGCAGCATGTAGCGGGGTTGCAGACGAGGTGATCCATTAATCCAGAGAGCTGTGTGCTCACAGTGGGGTGCAGCGTGTATCTGACATGACATGATGCAGGAGGTATGTGGCAATGATGCAGCAGGGAAATGAGGGAAGCGCCAGGCTTTATACCATGCTGAGTGTTCATTGCGCTCAGCTGTGTTTCTCCCCAGCTGCTCCTAATTAGACGAGTCGGAGCACTGGCACGGGAGGGGCGTGACAGTAACACTGACAAGTTCTTACAAAAATTCCAACATTATTACAAACATTGAATGCAACACTTACCGTAACCTAGCAACTAACCCACAATTTATTGTGTTGTTGAGGAGGTGCATTTGAAAAGTTGGCATTAGCAGTTCTATACAGGTGAGAATAGCAGCATGTCTTTTTCTACCCTGAAACGACAAATCGGCGAGGAAAACCATCGGACTGTGTGCGTGGACTGACAAGTATTTATTTATTTTACCACCAAGTCTGAACTCCAAATCAATGCATTTACTCTGCAATGAGTGCATTGCAGTGCTGAAAGATTATAATGTCCGAAAACGCCACATTGAAAAATATGCCGTGTTTTGGACAAACTTTCCCAAGGGATCTCATTAGAGGGCTGCTAAAATTCAGAGTTTGACTGCATCTTACAAACGGAGCTGTACTACAATGAAGCGGACTCGCACAGCCCAGGAAAGGGCCACAGCAGCTTCCCTTCGTGTCATGAATCTTGGCAAAGAAAAGGGCCGTTCACAGACTCAGAAACTGTAAAGGACTGCATGTTGGCTGTTGTGGATGAAGTTTTTAGTGACGATGAAGTTGACACAAGTGTGACATCTGCTGTCAAACTGGTACATGCACTGAAGATGTGACTGTCTCAGATGAGACCAAATATGGACAGGGACAAACTCTGCAAAGTTGCTGTTAAGCAAGTAAATTTTTTATGCACTTTCACATGTGACCAAAACAAAATAGAATAGAATAGAATCACTTTATTACATTACGTGCAAGTTGTTGAGCCTGTCTGGAAGAGAAGCGTCATCATCATCGATCCCCTGTCTGGTCTTGCAGTACATCAGTGATTGGACTCCCTGCCACATCCATTTGGTGTTTCCTGTGTCACAGAGGTGTCCCTGGATTTTCTGTGTGTAGGTGCATTTTGCAGCCTTGATCCCTTTTGAGAGTGCAGACCAGACTGACCGAAGGGCAGTCCTGTCTCCCTCCCTGAAGGCGGCATCTCAGGCTGTTAGCAGCGAGCACATCTCTGTAGTCATCCAAGGTTTTTGGTTCCCACGTGCCGTGCAGGTCTTAATTACAGTGACATCCTCTGTAGCTGGTCACGGTCTCAGCATACTCCTCAATGTCAGTCTAATTGCCCTGGGAGGCTGCTGTCTTGAAAACCTCCCACTCAGGCCATGTCCACACGTAGCCGGGTATTTTTAAACCCGAATAGCCGCCCCCCTCCATTTAGGGAAAAATCTGCCACCACATGTCCCATTTTCTACAAAAATCTCCATCCACACGTAGCCGAATAAATGTAAATATATATCAAGCTTATCCAATCAGAATAAGCTTCCATCTCGTGTCGTCACTTCGGCAATAAGCAAAGTATGGCACCAGGCTCGTTCTTGTGGACAGACGAGTCAGAATTTCTATTAAACATAGTGAGTATAAAATCAATAAAACACAAAAAAGTATTGATTGGGAATCTTTTTTCTCAGTCTGCCTTCGTCAGCTAAGTAGTACAGGGTGCATGCAACTTTCTTGACCACACTGACCGGTGATCGCATGACAGTGGACTCTCCTTCGATGTGAGGACGTAACAGTTCCGACAAGGAAAGCAATTAGGACTGTGACATTCTGAAATTATCACGCCATTCTTCCGGGAGGACAAATTTCATCTCAAAGTTCTCCCACCAGCTGGCTGTGTGTCCCGGTCTCACCCAGAAGTGGAGGCGACATCTCTTGCGTCGAAAATGCAGAGGACGTGGAATGGTTATCAGGTGAAAAATAGCGGAAGTCAAAGAAGTCCTTCTCCGATGCTCTTTGAGATGAAGCAGAAAATGAACTTGTAAGAGCAAAGACGCAAAAAGCGCCTGTACTATTGTTGACGCCAGTACTGTTTTGAGCACGTCCATTCTGCTCCGATTGTCAACAAAGGTCGCATGGCTGACGTCAGAGCAGTTTTGTCGCAGGCAGTTAGGTTTGTGCTCCTAAAACTCCGCTTATTTCTGTCCACACATGAACGCATACCCGGGGTTTTTCCCAAATCTCCACTTTGGCAGTAATTTTCTAAACCTCCATTTTTAAAATCAAAAAGCTGCATTTACGTGTGGATGACAGGCCAAATCGTAGAAAAATGTATGCGTTTTATGATTTACCCGGCTACGTGTGGCTACGGCTAAGTGCTGAGGATGCGCCCTCTGGCCAGATTCTGGCTTGCTTTATCACTGGCCTGCTGCACTTCAGTCCGGATTTGTAAGCGGGCACCAGCATAACAGAAAAATAATCAGAGCAGCCAAGGTGGGGGTGTGAAGTGTCTTTGTATGCATCGGGGAAGTTTGTATACACCTTGTCCAGCATGTTCTCTCCTCTGGTTTTAAAGTCCACAAATTGCTTGAACTTGGGGAGCACAGTCTTTAAACTGGTGTGGTTAAAATCCCCTGCAAACACTACAAAGCTGCCTGGGTATTTAGTCAGAAGTTAACTGATGGCATCATGCAGCCCTCCCAGTGCCTCATTAGCACTGGTTTAGCATTAGCGCTTGGAGGTATGCAGCATGTTGGTTAATTCTCTCGGCAGGTAGAATGGCTGGAATTTCACAATGAGGAACTCCGCCAACTGAGAACGCTGTTTAGAGGCTAACATGGCATTAATACACCAGTCCTTGTTGATGTAGATTGCCAGGCCCTTGCCTCAGCTCTTACCAGAGCTACCAGCCTCTCTGTTCACCCGGAATGATGTCATCCCCTCCAGCTGTATGGCCGCGTCTGGGATGTTGTCATGGAGCCACGTTTCGGTGAAAGCAAACACACGGCAGTCTTTCCTCTCTCTGTGAGTTTCTCTCAGGAAACATAGCTCATCCAGCTTGTTGTCAAGGGAAAGGACATTGGAGAGTAGGAGCAACAGTACTGCTGGTCTGGAAGGGTTAACCTTTAGCCTTGCATGGATCCCGGCTCTCTTCCCCCTCATTTGTTTACACTTTCGCTTCCTCCTTTCTTGGTTAACTGCCAGAACAGTCTCTGATAATATTCCTTGCTTGCGTAGTATATCCAAATCACAGCCAAGAGTCTCAATTTTAGCAACATTGGCTGTAAGTTTTGCAGAATGAATGTGTTGGAAAGGCAAGACACTCCAAACTGTCACTCTGCTGTCTCCTGAAGAGGCTGCTGTGTCCATGCACGCCACCATCTTGTTTTTGTTTTTTGTTTTTTGTTAGTAGTTCTGCCATTAGCACACAATAGAGCTCTAATCATGGCTGGCATGTTCCCCACGAACTTTTCACACTGATGAGGGATAATCTTTTCCAATTCTTCTTAAATTGCTGCTTTTACTTCTTCTAAATTCTTTGGTTTACGCTTTGAAACAGAACTTTTGATAATCCACCACAGATTATCAATGGGGCTCATGTCCGGGGATTGAGTTGGCCACTCTAAGACCTGGATACTGTGCTCCTGCAGCCAAGTTCTACCGGCCCTGGATGTGTGGCAGGGGCTATCATCTTGTTGAAACATCCCATTTTGACGTCAACAGATCAGTGCATGTGCAGAAGGAAGCATTTGGGGTTTCAAGAATGGCACAATACTTGACAGAGTTCAGTGTGCCACCAAAGACAGTGAGATGACCAATACCAGCAGCACTCATGTGTCCCCAAACCATGATACTGCCTCCACCATGCTTGACAGAAAGTTCTGTACATGCTTGAGATAATGCTTCACGTGGCTTTCTACATACCATTAATGTGAGGGTATGTAGAAAGCCAGGCAAAGCATTATCTCCCCAAAGGACGAAGATAACTGGACTCATCTGATCACAGAATCTTCTTCCAATTTCTGGCTGTCCGGTACTTGTGTGCTTGGGCCCAACAATGTCGGGCTGACCTCTGTCTCTCATCAATCAGGAGCTTCTTTACAGATGCTACTGTGCACTGCATCTGTGTGTTTAAAAATGTCTACACCCAAAACTCCACCATGTTCAAAGAAGCAAAAACATTTGCAAAAGTACAGACGTAAGTGGGAAGAGTCAAACCCCTGGCCAGCATTAGTGGCAATGGGTACAAAGCAAACTGTAAAACGTGTCAGCTGCACGTTTCTGTTGCTCATGGTAGACTGCTGACATAAGGCAGCATCAGGAGAACAACATGTAAGAAACATGAGAACAGAGACGACCTAACCAGCAGTGTCACAGTTTTTCATACCCCAGTCATCTCCTGAAGTCAATATGGTAAGGGACATGGTGATGTGATCAGCTAGATTTCCTACAGTATATGACTGTGAATTTAATGGAGGATGCTTATAGCCATGCACCCAACACCCCCACCCCCCACCTTCACCCCCCACCTTCACACACACACACACACACACACACACAACAAAATGCACATAATTTTTTTTTACCTTTATGATGTCCTAAATGAGACTTTGAGTAGTAACAGTAAAATAACTCATTCCCACTATCGTTTTTTATGCTATTTTTGCTTTACACCAAAATGTGATTTATTCCATATAAGTTGTTTATTATTTTTAATGCTGTTAAGTTTTATATAAATATTTACTAAATAGCTTATATGTAATCAATAAATGGACTTTACCTATCTAAAGAAAAACTCACTTAGAACTCTGACATTTTAACAGTACTAAATAAATACATGCATACACACATGTATAAGCTAAAACATTAATTGTATTAATACAAGATTTATATTTGGGGAAAAAATGTTTCTAGAGAATTTCTTTGTACAATATTCTGCATTCAAATGCTTTTCTCAAAATTAAATATACCACTTCTCTGGGTAGTGGCCCAGAGGAGCCATGGTGGGCGTCCTTTATTTTCATTTCTGAAATGTGGCAACCCTGGATTTTGCAAACATGAGATAAGGGCTCACCATGCAGTTTTAGCATTTAATACAGCATGTTGGCACCGAAAAGCTCAAAAAGACCTCTGTACTTTTCTTGTCCATGAGGCCTACGGACATTGGTTCCACCACTACAAAACAAAAAAAGACCAGACAAACAATTGAGCTAAAGATAACCACTTTCACAGCCTGTCTCACACATCCATCCGTGCTGTGGATCATCTTGGGAAATTAATTGGATCTGCCTCGAGTGACAAAGAAGTGAAAATACATCGGACTAAATGCCTTTTTTTAAAATCACAGCTTTAGAATCTAGGTTTCTTTTCATCCGTGGCGTCTTAATTACACAATGTGACAGTTCAGCTGTTAGCCTTGTTTTGGGCTTGTTGCCATAGAGTCGGCCGCTTGCTTCTATTGTGAGATCTGGCAACACTGGTATTGTGTCATTTTGTGTTCTAGCGCTGTGTTCTCTGACTATCCTAGCTTATTCACCTTATGTAATTTGATATTCATCAAATCTCCTTGTGTAACACCAATATTTTGAATCATAGCATACACTTATTCTTATCAAGCACCTATTCTATTACTCAAAGTCTTGTACTTAATTGTAACTTAAACTGTTATCTCTGGTCCACTGGCTTAGCAGTTAGCAAGGCTTCTCTCTTTCCCTCTTTCTCTCCATCTCTGTCCTGCTCAGTGTGTCACAGGTTCAGTTATTCCTCTGCCTTCTTTAACCATAATGGTACGTGTAATAAATGTAATGTTTTTGGAGGTGAGGTTCTCTGAATTGGAGGCACGGCTCAGCACCATGCAAAGCAAGCCACTAGCAGCTAGCCAAGCCCCCTTAGCCGATGAAGACCACAATAGCATAGCTGCTAGTGTAGCTTCTGCTCAGTGTTGCCATTGAAGTGACAGCATTGGACTGGTTTAAATCTTACTTATCAGACAGGTTTCAGTTTGTGCATGTCAACCATGGAAGGGTTCTGTCTTAGGGCCAATACTGTTCACATTATACATGCTTCCTTTAGGCTATATATATATATATATATATATATATATACATACACACACACACACACACACACACACACACACACACACACACACACACACACACATATGTATGTGTGTATATGTATGTATGTGTACATGTCATGACCCGGCTGTCTGGGGTAGCCGGAACACAACCAAAGAAAGCAAAACCAACGGTGATTTACAGAGTGGATGGCTGTAATTTATTTTGGTCAAAGTAAGTTTACAATAAAATACAAAAAGGTGAGGAAATTAAATGCGGATGGGTGCTACTGAAAAAGAAAAGAAAGCCTAAAACTTTACCTAGAAGCTACCCTACTTAAAGAAAATAAAAGATAATACAAAGGAACCTCCTAACCAAAATACAAGGCAGTAGCACCCATAAACTAAACTAACAATGGATTTTTAATATTTGTGAATCTCACTAGCACTTAATTTCCCCACACACACCACAGCACCGCAGTCAATATCCCTCAGTCCCTAACTGGGCAGCTCAACTCTAGAACTGCTGATGAAGGATAGATAGATATTGATATACTGATATATTAGTATGCAAGGATATTTTTGCCTGATGCAGGATGTATTCACGTATGAATGCCAGATTATACCCTCACAGCCTTTTCAGTATGGGAATGATATCTTCTGCTTCGTGACGGATCTTTTTACTGGTGCTGCAGCTAAACAGTGTTCCTATTTTTTCATGATGGTTTACAGGCATTGCTGGCCAGGTATCCATGGATGTAAATGGTGACAGAAATGGAGATTTCTCTTTGATGGCCATGACCAATGTTGAAGCAGGAGCCTACGAAGTAAGAAGAAGCAAAATTCCAACCTTGTAAATAGGTGTCCCAAAGTTAATAACATCTTCTCCAATAAACAGAAGATGGTAAAGGTGCAAGTGGAACATGATGATAATGCAGTCTACTAACTTACAGGTGGTGGCAAACTACTTTGGTGTAAATGGAACGTTTCAGCTGCTACCTGCCTTCAACATTGACCATTTTACTCTGAAAGGGAGACATAAAGAGTACCCAGAGATGCCCGACAAAGCATGTAAATATATCCTATTGTCACTGAAATTTGTGAAATTTAGACATGGTTTGTATGATAGTGTATGTTTTTACCAAGTATTGCTCTTCCAAACAGGTGGACTCGGAGTATCAGCTTTGACTGGAATCATAGTTGGAGCTGTTCTGGGAACTGTAATGCTTATAGCCTTCTATTTTTTCAGGTAACAACAATTTACGATGTTCGTCTTCACATGTATGCTATTAGTACAATATAATGTTAAGTTTTCACGATCAAATATGCAATAAACTAACAGCTCATTTTGGTAAGTATGATTTTTTGATGGCTAGCAGCAGTAACCACATAGCTTGAAGGTAGTGGGTTTGAATCTGGGCCAGGGTTCTTTCTGTGTGTAGTTTGCATGTTCTCCCTGTGCCTGTGTGGGTTTCCTCCCGGTTCTCCAACTTCCTCCCACAGTCCAAAGACATGCTGAAGTGGGTGGATGGATGGATGGATGGATGGATGGATGGATGGATGGATGAGTGGATGAGTGGATGGATGAATGGATGACTTTATGTTAAATGAGAGCAATGAAAAGGATGAAAAACAAGATGTTCTACTTTAATGTGATTCATTCCACTACAGGAAAAACTACAGGATTACCATTGAGCGCCGCACACATGGTGAAGAGTGTGACTCTGGGAAGCACCGTCAGCTGCGAGAGGACTCCATCAGATCAAATTTTTCAGCAGCGTAATTAGCAGCAGTGACAGTACCTTCACAGAGAATCTCACATCGGAATGTGACCAAAGACTTTGCAGTGATTGTTAGTGGATCCTTCCTTGCTGTTAGAAATAAGACATTGTGTTTTTGTATCCTTTATTGTATTGACTTATTACAACTCAGGACAGTTCTAACAGTCACAAGACACCACTTTCCTAAGATTTCCTCCACACAAAGGTATATGATTGTATGGTATATGAAAATATTTGGCTCTAATATTTTTTAGTGGTGTTTATCATGACTGTGAATGATTTATAACAGACACTGCATCTAACACTACATTGACATGCACTCATGGGGTGGGTGAGATCTACTTTTGCCTCTTGTGTTGACAAATAGAAGTCTCCTGGTTTGGAGTGGTAGGCAAAACTTTGAGGAAATAATAAAGCTGGAGCTAAAGGAATGTAAACAAGATCTAAAGACCTGTAGGATATTTGCTACTGATAATAAGCTACTGATATTTTTAAGTTTTCAGTTACCTACCATGCACCAGCAGCCTCCATGCAAATTTAATTTTAAGTATTTTTAAATTTACCTGTGCAATGAATACAGTTACTACTTGCAGAAAAATTATGATTTTGCTTTATGATAAGGTATACTTTACAAAGCATTCTTTATTAAAGACAAGAAATTATTCACTAGTGCCTTGTAAAACATTAAATTAGTTTTGGCTGTTTTGGCTAAACAACTAATTGCACTCCCAATCAAGTGCAATAAAACTACAATGTATTACTTATTGCATAATTTTTATTGTTGTTCTGGCTTTTCGTTCTAGCAGCTTTGTTCATGATATAGTACAGACTACTGAGCTCTATATCAGTTACTCTGGTGGGTACATATTACCATAACTGATGGAACTGATGGCCAGAAGTGCAAAAAATAGAAAACTAGAAATATCACCTTGCAACTGTATACCCATGACAGCCAGTCAAGTTGCAGTTTCAATTCACATCGATCCAGATCTTTTGGATGTGTTGGATGCCATCCCCTAATTTGTGTGAAATTTGGTCACAATTTAGCCTGGCCACGCTAGACAACCCACGGCAACGAATTTAATTCTCTGCCAGGGTGGGTCTAGTTACCCTCGGTAAGCCTCGAAGTTGGATGCCCCTAAAACTGGTCGACGAATCACCATGAAGTGTAGAGTCAGAAGGCGGGTGTAACTAAGTGACGACAGAGGCGTGACGATTCTGACAGAAACAACCGGAAACAACTAGCTTAGCCGCGCTAGACAACCCACGGCAACGAATTTAATTCTCTGTCAGGGTCAACAACAGTCGTTGAGCTCCATTAGCACCGACTCTGAATAATCTTTCTGTTAACATGTCTTTAATATACTTGAGCTTCACCCATTGACTGTATAAATAAGGCTTCACCGAACTACCGCATCCTCTGACTTCCGGCGCTCTAGGAACTACGTCAGCATATTTGTTGCGCTGATTGGTTGTATACCTACCCAATTGCTGCAGAGTGATTTGAAAGACAACCTTTTAGCCCGCCTCCCTCCCTGTCGAGAGTTCCTAGACCCTTGTGTCTTCAGACCTGGGTCTAGCGCAGCTAGGCTAGTCACAATTAGCAATGAAATTTTGAGTTCTGGCTAAAAATGTGTTTTGTGAGGTCACTAACATTTGGCCACAAATTCAAATCAGTTCATTCTTCAGTCAAAATGAACATTTATGCTAAATCTGATGAAATTCCCTCAAGGCATTCAATAGATATCACATTCTTGAGACAGGAGTAATGAGGGATGGACGACTTGAAAACATAACGCCTCTGACCCTGACTTTTGGCAACAGAGAGATACAAAAATGTCAGTAAACTTTTTTTTTTTTGCTTTAAAAAGTTAGCCAAAGAAAAACAGCAAATTTTCCTGCAAGCAAAACTTACAGGCACAGTCATTATTACATTATTTGTTTACATCATCAAAGACATAGGTTCCAAACTATGAAAGTCCTTATCAGAATGTGGACGTTAACGCATAATTAAGGTATATTTCTGAGTTATAAAGGTATTCTGAGGCGCTTGACATAATCAGTAGTGACTGCATGAAAAAAATATCTCATGTGCATTGGAGACCTTAAGTTTTTTTGTTTGTTTGTTTTTACTATTCTTTAGGTTGCAATTTTCGTGCAGAATTTAAGGATCAGGTTTCTACAGAAACCAAGGATACTAAACTGGAGAAATAAGCTACAAGGCCTGCTGGTTTAGTTTGTACGTTGAGGAAAATATTTCAAGTGTGAAATGATGTATATAATTTTTAAAAATGTTTTATTCAAGAGCACCACATTCCCTGTCATTTAAAACTCTGTATAATATTACTATCATGACTTTTGGTATTTAGTATGCTATAGTTATTTAACAGTGACCTTAATATATTTTAAATATATATGTAGTATTTTTATCATAAATATTTTAAGCCATCTTAATCCCAATATTGAATTTTAATGGTTTTATTCAATTTTGTCCTATGTAGTGTCTTCATATCATCATTTCCATTTGTATCTTAAATTGCACCAGATCATCAGTTGTACCCCAAAATGCATTTTATTTTCTCTGCAGTGTCAATCATAATAGGGACTGTTTAATTTGGTCACGACTGTCAGTTCTGCCACCTGATTTTCATTTAGTTTTAACTTTTTTTGTTTTGTTTTTGTTTTTAGAAATGTATTTTGATAATTACAAATACAGACAATTAATTCTTGATCATATTAAATTTTGGAATCATTTTTATTGAATTTAAAGAAATGTCCACTTAATATAAAGTTGTGCATCAACTATAATCGTAATAGCTCAAGTGGAGTCATAGTACCAGCAGTCATTGCTTTTATGTTTCAGTTCTCCAAGCCTCTTTCATCGTAATCATATCAAGCATATCAGCTTCCCTACACAATAGTGGCATCTGAGAGGTCAGAAACTAGCAGGAATGTGTGTGGCATCAAGTGCCAACAATGACTCTTTACGCTTTTGTGACAACAAATTTTCAGTGTGTCACGCTGGCTCATGCCTTAGAAATGAAGAATAGAGAAGCTTAACAAATTGATTTCAGCTAAAGTTTGCTTGCCATGTTTTACCTGACCTTTTTGCCACATTTGATGAGCTCTAAAGTCATCATAGGGCAGAGGAAGTAAGAACTTTGGTAAGGAGATAATTGGTCATATAACTGAGGTGTGAGTCAGAGGCGAGCACATCACAGTTATGACCATGAATGCACATTCATGGTCATGTGAAAATATGACTCTCTGTGAATATGAGATTTCTCACTCAAATTTGATTTACAGATTAATAGTGACTAGTCCTGTCACTGTGATGCAATATATCTCAGAGTTACCCAACTGTGTTTCTTTTATGTTTTTTTTGTTTGTTTGTTTTTTTTTAAGAATTTGTTATTTCCAAAAATATTTTGACACTTAGTGGTGGCACTCCAAACTGTGGTCTTACCATGTTTTCTTGAGTCCAACTGCTGATTGATTTCTAAGCTATGATAGGACATAGTCTATAAAGACAGACACTTGTGTAAAAAAAGACTCACACGACATGTTAGGATGAAAACCAAACCATGAATTCGAGGAACTGTCTGTATACCTTTGGAATAAAGCTGTGCTGAAGGGACAATTACAGAGAAAGTTCCTAATGAGCCATGAGATGAAATTTAAATTGATTCCATTTTGGGGTGCGAAGCTGGTACATGGTCTTCAGGACAGGGGTGATGTGATGTGCTGCAGAGAATACTACTACAATCTGTTCTGGTAATTCAATTGACAACAGTGAGGCACAAGTGAATGAAATTGTTGAATGAGTTGGCACAAATGATTAACGTCTAATTCTTCATTGTTTCAGAAATTGTTTTATTTCAGCAAGACGCTTTGATCAATCGAGTTGAGTTGCAGTGCTGATATGTGACTGGCCTAGCAGTAGAAGTACAGAATATGATAACTTATTATCAAGACAGAGCGGAAGATGGGTAAAGATGGAAGGAGAGGTTGACCAGAAAAGGACAAAGAACTGAACATTGGGGAACACTGGGACAGTGGAGGAGGTGCAGTTGCTACAAGATAATACCAGTTTATTTCAACCAGGCATATTTTCCATTACTGTAGTTTTTGTAGTCTCTGACTTTCCACTCTCCACTTTTACTATAGAGATACAGTGAAACATGAAGTCACACAAAACAGTGTGCCAACAGTGTATGTCTGGTCAAAAGCGGCACGTCAGAAGTTTTCGAATGCCCCAAGTTTTCCAGTTTTTTTATTGAAATTTAGGTAGTTCAAGTCCAAAAGTACAAAGGTAAGTGGTGAACTGCCAGAAGTTTTTTTTAAAGGTAAGGTTACCCAAAACTGAAAAATAATGTACATTTCAGAATTATACAAAAGGTCTTTTTCAGGGAACAAGAAATGGGTTAACAGTTTAACGCTGGTCTGTAGCAATGGAGGTTGATCAAGCCTTAAAATTTGGTGATGCCAAATCCTACAAGTGTCCCAACTTTTCTTGACTACGTACAACTCCCTCTGTCTGCATAAAGGTAGTGTTGAAACACACCAGGGCATCATACCCTCGAGAGAAATATTTGAACAGTATTGTACCACAGAAAGTAATATGTTGCTATAAAAATGGCAAGGAAAAAGCAACCAACAATGAAAGAGAGAGACAGACCATCATAGCACTTAAAAATGTAGGTCTTTCCTTCAAAGAAATTGCAAAGAAAATTGAGGTGTCAGCGAGTTTTCTTTCTCACCCTCAAAATGCGTTCAGAAACTGGGTGTGGAAGACCCAAAGCCATAACGGAATCAGAAGACAAGTTTCTGAGAGTCAACAGCTTGTGTGATAGGCGGCTCAGAGGACAACAGCTTCAGTCACAGCTTGTTAATGGTGATAGTAACCAATTCTCATTTTTAACTATGAAGAGAAGACTTGGAGTTGCAGTTTTGACAGGTTGAGTTGCATCAAGAAAGCCATTGTTAAGATGTCAGAATAAGGAAAAGAGGCTTGCCAGGGCCATGAAACACCGTCACTGGACTACTACAGACTGGAAGAAGGCATTATGGACTGATTGATCAAAAATTTAAATATTTAGTTCAGCACGCATGATTTTGATACGCTGTCAAGTAGGCAAAAGGATGGTTCCTCAATGTGTGACATCAACTGTCAAATATGGAGGAGAATGAATGATACTCTGGGGCTGCTTTGCTGGATCCAGAGTGAGAGGAACCAAAATGGCTACTACAGTGCTGCAGTGCCATGCAGTACGCTCTGTTATGTGCCTAGTTGGTCAGGGGTTCATCCTACAACAAGATAATAACCCAAAACATAAGTCCAAGCTATGCCAGAACTCCCCGAGGAAAAAAAGATGGTAAGCATGAATACATGGGGTGACCAGCACAGTCTCCTGTCTTAAACCCTGTGGAGCTGTTTGGGATGAACTGGACAGGAGAGCAAGAGCAAAGCAATCTGCAAGTGCCACACATTTATGGGAACTTCTACAACAGAGTTAGGAAGAACTTTCTGAAGAATATTTGATTTCCATTGTAGAAAGAATCTCACAAGTGTGTTCAGCTGTTATATCTGCCAAAGGTGCTGCTTTGATGAGTCAGAAATTTTGAATACATTTTGGTTTCTAAATTTTATTTTTTAAACTTCAGTTGTTTTTGTTTTTCTATGCTTTCATTCCAGTGTATATTGAGACATTAGCATGCATCTTTTCCAATAAATAACTGGAAAAATTGGGGTGTTCTAAAACTTTTGACTGGTCATGTATTTACATTAATCCTTTAAAACATTTGTTTTTTGAATCTGAAAGGAAATACAGGAAGCTGTTCTGCTAAAATGACCAGTTTGCTAACTGTATTAGGGATCTCCATCTAAATAACCACCTTTATTTAAGTGTTGTCAACGGGTTTGAGAAGTTTGTTTTTTTATCGGGGGAAAAAACTTTTGAATTGTTGAAGCAAGAGTATGTGAGATGTGTGTCGTGGGTAAACTGGTCAGTATTGAAACAAATGTTAACGGTAATCCTTGGAACTTCAAGAGAAAGTGGACATCTCTTTTTGGTTCTTGAAGATGTTTCACCTCTCATCCAAGAGGCTTCTTTAGTGGTAACTGATTGATGGGGAGTTTCAGATGTTTGTAGTTTTTCCAGCTCACATGGCTAATGGTTTCATTTACTTGCCTCTATGTGCAAATTGTTGTGAAACCAGATGGTCTAACAACAATGACAGCAATCATGGTGGCGGAGCAGCTAGTTAACACAGCAGAGGATATGAATCTGCCATGTCAGGAGTGATTTAAGATGCTAACAATGGTGACATGGGCACCCCTGTAGCTCAGCTGGTTGAACAGACTTCCCATAAACAGGGGCTACATTCCGTGACTCAGCAGCCATGGGACCCATGGCCAATTAATACATGTCTTTCCCCCACTCTTCTCCCCATGTTTCCTGTCCCTCTCTCCCTATAATACCGCCTATAATAACGCCAAAAAGGCAAAAAAAAAAAAAAAGTTAAACAAACAAAAAAAACGATGACACTTTTTGTGGAGAGACCTTGTCACTGTGTTGTAGGTGTTTGAAAAGTGCTGTTTAAAGATGGTTGTTCCAATTTGATATGTCTTCCTTTCCTCCTCTCAAACCATCCTGAGGAGCTGTTCTCCTGTGTTGAACCACACATTTGTGAAACTGTTGTTTAGTCTCTCCTATGTGAGTCATTGCATTGGGTTGCATATACAGTGTTGCTCCATTTGTAGGTTGGTGTTTTATATTTGGGGTGAAACCATTTTTGTCTCAGTGTTACTGGATTTCAAATGCAGTGATATGTTGTGTTTGGAGAAAATCCTTCTGAATTTTTCAGATATTTTAGCTATGTATTCCATATGTGGCTGGAGCATAGTCATAACAGAGTGACTATGAATATCTAAAACTCCCAACCAGTTAGTCAGAACTGAAGAAGCCTCTAGGATGAGAAGTGAAATGGCTTCAAGAACCTAAAAAGAGAAGTCCACTTGCTTTCTACTGGAGGTCTTAGGATTGCTATGACTTAGATGATTGAGAATCTACACAGATGTTGTTGAAGGTAGTCTTTATAGGCTATAAGAAGTTCTCTTGTTCAGTTGTTCAACCTGGCATGTCAGATAGCTTAGTTAGTGAATGAGACTGTTTCGGTTAGAATGGGAGCCAGCTGCTCATGACAGAATGAGTTTATTTTTGTAGTCATCAACAAGGTTGGGATAATTAGACACTGGGGAAGACATTTAGTTTTATGAAAGTTAGAATCTATGGTTCCAACCATGGCTCTGAAATATCAGCTCCGTAACTGTGCTGTGTATTAATAAATCCATGGCACTGTCCGAGGTGCTAGAGAAGTAGACAAATTTGTAAATGAGTCATCTTTTCTTAGTCTCAACCTTCTGTCACTTTCATCTTGAATTTATGATATTCTATAAACTATAAATTGTAAAGACTGAAATGTATCCTATAATAATTTACTGTATATAGAGTCACCTTCATTATCTAAGTGAAAAGCAATAAATTACTGTGGCAGAAAAGCAGAAGGTTTTCAGAGACACGCTGTTTCCTGTAGTTTTCCTCTGATGTCCCTTTACTATACCTTTAATAATATCATATCATGGATACATGATCATTCAGCAGTGACTGCTAAAACAACCAGACTAAAATTGAGACGTCACTTCAAACAAACCTGCCTTCCATCCTAAGTCATCAGGGATAGACTTCAGTCCTCTGCAACTCTCTAAATGGTAAAGTGATGGATGGATGGGTGGATGGATGGATGGATGGATCATTTCAGATACAGTTTTTACTAATATAGCTTTTTGACAGCTCAGAATGGAGTGAGTAAAGTGAGGAGAATAACCTATACTGACTGCACCATGCTCAGTTGCAGCAGTAACATAATCCAAGGTAAATTTTTACACTGTCTAAATTATAGTATTTTTTTTTAACAATAAGCATTATCCACATGATTACACTTCAAGTTAAAGAATAGGCCTACACAAAATATATATTCAGTCCAATTATTTCTATTGAATCAGAATTGTACTTGCAATTTTAATGTCAACAAATGACCCTTACCTTTATGATAATACGCAACACGGTCTCACACGGTCTCACGGGGATTCGTGAAACTGTCACGTCAGTTTTTGTTTCGGTTTCGTGCGCACCAACACGATGTCGTCATGTTTTTCGTGCCGCTCACCACGAGCGAAACCCGCTGTGGTAATCACATCTGAAAGTGGTTTATACCGGCGGATTCATGACGATCTAAGCTGTCCATTGGCGTTTGCGGCCGCTGCTGCGGCCGCCATTGCAGCCGCCAGACATCTGGCCGCAACAGCGGCCGCGGCCGCAAACGCCAATGGACAGCTTAGATCGTCATGAATCCGCCGGTATAAACCACTTTCAGATGTGATTACCACAGCGGGTTTCGCTCGTGGTGAGCGGCACGAAAAACATGACGACATCGTGTTGGTGCGCACGAAACCGAAACAAAAACTGACGTGACAGTTTCACGAATCCCCGTGAGACCGGGCTGTAATACTGTAGTCTAAAAATATACTGGCCATGCTTCACGGAGAACAGGAACTTGCTTTTTATTCACTTTTATTCTCTTTATTGATTATTTCAGCAGTGCAAGTATTTATTTTAGTGGGTTATTTTTCAGGAATGTTCAAGTTTTTTTCTGGGATGATTATTTTCATTAACTAATGTTAACTGTCAATATTAGGCTGTAGGATTACCTTTTCTATTTTGAGCAATGTTCACTGGTGTCTTTTAAAGGAATTTGGAAGGAAAAGTTAAGGCAACTGGCAAAAATAAAACCTTTTCTCCAGAGACAGCACTTTGAACAGTGATCCACGTCTTTGTGACCACTCGACTGGATCAGTGTAAAGCATTTTATATAGGGGTTAGTGGGTTTTCTATTGCTCATCTCCAATTGGTTTAAAATGACCTGCACATCTTTTAATTGACACAAGAAAGTTTGAGCACATTTCATCGATTTTAGCTTCACTTCACTGGCTGCTCGTTTGTTTTAGAATTCATTTTTTTAAAAATGATTTGTTTTTAAATCCCTAAATGGTCTTGCCCCACCATACCTCTTTGGGCTTCTACTCCCCTATACACCGAGCCGATCTCTCAGGTCAGCTGACCGGCTGCTCCTTAGTGTGCCCAAAACAAGGCTGAAGCTCAGAGAGGATCAAACATTTTCTGTTGCAGCTCCAAAACTTTGGAATGAGCTGCTGCTGCACATCAGACAGACCTCCTCATTATCACATTTTAAAACCTTACTTACTTTTCACTTACTTACTTTTGTTGTTCTCATGTGCACTATATTGTATCTGGGATGAGCAGTTTAGTCTATTTATTATGTTTTATTGTGTATTTTGCTTTTAGTTCCATTATTTGTATCTAGTTCTATTGTTTTTATCTTAGTTTTATCACGTTTTTACTCCTCTGTACAGCCCCTTGGTCAGCTCTGGTTGTTTTAAAGTGTTGTATAAATAAATTTGATTTGATTTGATTTGAAAAAAGTCATATATATTTTGTAAACCGCGCCTGACTAAACTTAGTCTGTTGCATAACATTTTCAAATGTATTTACTTAGTGTTTTAATATACAGTTATAAAATGATAATTGTGGTAGGAAGATACCTGGATAAAATGGAACTGTAAAAAGAGAAATCTCATAGCTTTGGTTAATGCATCATGCAACAATGTCCATTGAGAGGTGTAAAAGCAGGGAGGTGTTGCCACTGGGCATTCCCCTCTCAACATGTCTATTTCAAGACTCTCCGTCACCATGCATCTTGTATTTAAAAAACAAAAAGTTGTTGGACAAATCTAACCTTGACATGACTAAAGTGATATTATTAGTGAACTCCATCATCTTTTCCTACTGTTGGTCTTATTCCGGTGTAACCTCACACTGTCTTGTATTACACTGTAATACCTCAAACAGACACCACATTAAAACCATCTGCCTAATATTGTGTGTCCTATTCATGTTGTCTTATCACTCTGGCCCATCAAGGCCTGGACTCCACATGGAGTAGACTTGTTTTTCCAGCACATCCCAGAGATGCTTGATCAGCTTGAGATCTGGAGAATTTAGAATCAATACCTTGAACTCTTTGTCATGTTCAAACCATTCCTGAACAATGTTTGTGATGAGGCAGAGTGTATTAACCTGATGAAAAATGCTACTGCAATCATGGAATCCCACTGCCATGAAGAGGTGTATATGGTTTTTTTTTAACAATGTCTTGGTAGGTGCTAGATATCAAAGTAAAATCCAAAAGGCTATTCTACAAGACAAATTGCTCAGAAAGCTAAAGTCTCACAAAGTGGAGTTGCAAAAACATTAAAGAGATATGAAGAGAAACAGGTTCACATGAAGACAGATTTGGTTCTGGTAGAAGCAGAGTCAGATCTAAAGCTAAATATAAGTTCATCAGGGTCACCAGTCTTCGAAATAGACAAAAGACAGCCCCAGAAATAAGAGCTCAGCTAAACTCAACCAGGAGCAATGATGTGTCAGTGGATACTGAGCGGCGTAGACTGCAGGAATCTGGTCTAAAAGGCAGGGTAGCTGCCAGGAAACCACTGCTAAGAAAGCAGAACATAAAGAAGAGACTTCAGTGGGCTAACGAACATAGAAACTGGACTGTAGAAGAATGGAAAACAGTTCTGTTTACAGATGAGTCAAAGTTTGAAATGTCTGGATCAAAACTTTGCAAGTATGTTCGACGTAGGGTTGGAGAACGCTTGACTCCTGCGTGTGTTTTTCCCACAGTAAAGCATGGTGGAGGTAGCGTGATGGTCTGGGGCTGTTTTTCAGGGGGACAGACTGGTGATCTGCACAAAGTCACAGGACTTCTAAATCAGCATGGATACCACAGTATCTTACAGAGGCATGCCATTCCCTCTGGGCTGCGTTTAGTGGGACAGCCATTCACACAACAACAAGACAACGATCCAAAGCACACCTCCAAACTTTGTCAGAGGTATTTGGCCAAGAAAGAAGAGGAGTGAAAGCTAAGCATTATGACTTGGCCAGCTCAATCCTTAACCCTATCGAACTTGTATGGGATGAACTGGACAGAAACGTCAAGAACAAGCAACCCACAAGTGCTGCAAACCTTTGTGAGATGTTGGCATAAGCATGGGAGGAAATTTGAAGTGATTAACTCATGTCACTGATTGCAAGAATGCCTCGAATTTGTCAAGCAGTTATCAAAGCTAAAGGAGGCTATTTTGATGAGTCATGGATTTAGACAGTTTATTAACAGTATTGTATGCTAAATGCTTCAATTTTGTTTTCAGTGTTCTTATCTATAATTCTACTGTGATTAGAAATGAAACATGGCGAAATTGCGCTCATAATTTCGGTAATATGAACCAATCACAGAAAAATTAGGGGTGAGTCCAAACTTTTGCCTGGTAGTGTATATATATTGAATAAAAATCAGAATATATGGAATGAAAATCTGAATATTATATATATTCAGACTTTCATTCCATATATTCCAACTTTTATTCAGTATATTCATACTTTCATTCAATATATATTGACTTTCATTATATCTATATATATATATATATATATATATATATATATATATATATATATATATATATACCTTACCTCACACATCATGAAAACTCTGGAACGGACAATTCTACGCCTACTGAGGCTTGAGGTCAAAGACAAATTCGATTCCCTACAGTTTGCTTACAAAGAACACACTAGAGTGGATGATGCCATCTTCGTCATGCTTCACCTTGCCCTGTCTCATCTGGAGGAACCTGGAGTTTATGTGAAAATCATATTCTTTGATTTTTCAAATGCATTCAACTCCATCTAACCAACCAGGGGCGAAAATCCCATTTCATTTTTGCGGGGGAGCAATGAATAGTAAAATTTCAGAGAATAATTCCTGGGGGAGGGGGGGCATGGAAAAAAATGCTCTCTCTCTCTCTCTCCTGCTCCTTTGCAACTTGCCTTGCAGGGTTGAGCCCTCAGTATGTTATTAAAAGTAATAATAGCAGTTATAGCGTTGTTCTGTCTTAGTGCATATTCTACCTGTATACAGGTTTTTCTATGTTCAACCAGCAAAATAAACAGTGTTATTAGGTGGAAGGTGGAAATGATACACTTTTATGACCACATCTAACAGAATTTCTTTGCATCCTGCTCTAATTTCCACTTTAGTCCATCAAAGAAGCTTTACAAGAAATTGAAGCTCAAAATAAGTTCCAAAACTATAGAGGAAATACCATCAAGAATAATTCAATAACTACTGGACTAACTACTAGCCGGGCTGCACAGTGATGTAGTGGTCAGCACTTTCGCCTTGCAGCAATAAGATCCCTGGTTCAAATCCCAGCCTGGGCCTGGGAACTTTCTGCATGGAGTTTGCATGTTCTCCCTGTGCATGTCGGGCTTCCTCCCACAGTCCAAAAATATGCTGAGGTTACTCTAAATTGCCCATAGGTGTGAATGTGAGTGTGATTGTTTGATTATATAAGCCTGAGTGCCCGGAGAAAACTCACGCATGCACAGGGAGAACATGCAAACTCCATGCAGAAAGATCCCAGGCCCAGGCTGGGATTTGAACCAGGGATCTTATTGCTGCAAGGCGAAAGTGCTAACCACTACATCACTGTGCAGCCCCTCTTGTATTGTGTTTTTATTAAACACTACTATATTATTATTCAATTGTTTTTGTGTGCTTACAATGATTTTTTGGGGGGACAACTTTATGGAAGGGGGGGACACAGGGGAGGTGTCTCCTGGTTGCATAGGCGGGATCTCCGCCTATGCAACCAACCATACTCAAAGACAAGCTCACAGAGGTGGGAGTGGATCCTTCCTGTGTTTCATGGATCATAGATTACCTGACAGGAAGGCCACAGTTTGTCAGGCTGGAGAACTGTGTTTCTGGGACATTAATGAGTAGTACTGGGGCTCCACAAGGAACAGTCCTGGCTCCATTCCTGTTCACTCTGTATACATCTGACTTCAAATACAGCACTGAGTCCTGCCACATTCAGAAATACTCTGATGGCACTGCTATCGTGGCATGTATCTGAAATGGACATGAAGCCCAATACAGAGATCTGATAAGTGCCTTCAGTGACTGGAGTCACAAAAACTACCTGCTACTCAACGCCTCAGAGACAAAGGAAAAGCTCATAGATTTTTTCAGATCCAAACCCCCCTCTTCAGCCAGTAAACACTTGTGGCGTGGACATTGAGATGGTGACATCATATAAATATTTAGGTGTCCACCTTGATAATAAGTTGGATTGGTCTACAAACGTAGACTTCATCTACAAAAAGAAGCAGAGCCGACTGTTTTTGCCTCAGAATACTCATTAGACATCTGCAGTAAGACGCTGCAGATGTTTTATCAGTCTGTGGTAGCAGGTGTCCTGTTTTATGCTGCAGTCTGCTGGGGAGGCAGCATAAAACACAAGGATGCAAGGTGTCTGAACAAACTGTCTAAAAAAGCTGGCTCTGTGGTTGGAATCAGATTGAACACATTGGAGGATGAGGTGGAGAGATGGGCACTGAGCAAGATGGAGGCCATTCTGACAAACATGGATCATCCACTTCATGTCTGCCTCAATGAACAACGAAACATCAGTGGACGGCTCCTATCCCTGAGCTGCAGGACCGAAAGATTTAGGAAATCTTTCATACCATCAGCAGTCAGGCTATTCAATTCAAAATTAAACAGATGAGACCCCAGACAATTGCATTTCCCTTCGGGGATTAATAAAGTTATTGCATTGTATATATATATATATATATATATATATGTATGTATGTATGTATATCAAGAAGGGCTGAATGTATTCATTCCTATTCATTCCCATGAACAGTTTTGTATAGAATTTCCACAGAGTGAGTCATTCCCTGGCTGAGCTGGTCGACATGTATAAAATATCATCAGAAATCAAAAATCATCAGCAACTTTAACATAGTGTTAACTTGTCATGCTTGACAGTATATTATATTAATATATGAAGAGTTCATTTGCAAACACAGATAACTCCATTTTGATAAATTTTCAGAAAACTTTTTTTTATTGTTTACTTGAGATAATATCAATCAAACTGAAGTTGAGTGGATTTGAATTTAATTATTAGTGTTATTATTATTATCTCAAGTAAACAATAAAAAATGAGTTTTCTGAAAACGGAGTTACCTGTTTTTGCAAATGAACTATTCATATATAATATTTTTAAAGCATACCATGTTGGGATGGAAGGCCAAGAGATAAATAATCAAAATGTGTGCAAAAGGACAGTAAACTCATGGAAATGAGTGCAGAGGAGAACAGAGAATGACGAGCCTATGAGAGTTTAGAAATTTGTAAGAATTAATTAAATTCCTGAATATCTATCCATTAAAAGTAAAGGAGAAACAGAAATCTTTCATCTGTTAATGTTCCAGGCTTTGCCTAATACTCCTCTATCTGGTGTGCATTCATTCAAATTCAACATTCAAACCAAAGCAATCTGATTCTGCCCTGATCCTTGGTGAGTTTCTCATTTGTGTGGTTTTTCAACTATCCTCCATAGGCAGGGGAACAGCAAAACAACAGCTGGGCTCCAGAACTGACAGGAACAGAAGCAAGGCGTCCATCAGTATCTGTGGTGATGGATGTTTCCTGAGAGCGTAGAGTGTATCCGACAATTTACTTGTTTATTCATACCCAACCTATAACAATCCATAGCTGTGACGGGAGCATGTGGACACTCCATAGCTAAGTGCTAGTGGGGGAGGGAGATTTAAGAAAGGTTTCTCAATGTCCAACTATAGCAATCTTGTCTAAAGCAGGAAGAGCTAACTTGATTTTTGCTGAATGTGAGAATAGACGACATCGAATAAAAAATGAACTGTCTGTGCAGTTTATGAACACTTTCAAATTCAACTAAATGTTGCTTTACTTTATGCATAATTGATTTTGTTTTGGGGGGTGGGGAGTCAGGTGGGGAGTGTGTGTGTGTGTGTGTGTGTGTGTGTGTGTGTGTGTGTGTGTGTGTGTGTGTGTGTGTGTGTGTGTGTGTGTGTGTGTGTGTGTGTGTGTGTGTGTGTGTGTGTGACTACCTCACCAACAGTCCACAGTACGTGACGCTTCTGGACTGTGTGTCTGATGTGATAGTCAGCAGCATGGGGGCCCCACAGGGGACAGTGCTCTCCCCCTTTCTCTTCACCCTGTACACCCTGTCACCTCCAGAGTTCTCCGATGATACAGCCATTGTCGGGTGGGTATCTGACGAGGACGAGCGGGAGTACGGGACGGTCATCTCTGACTTTGTTTACTGGTGTGAACGAAACCATCTGAAGCTCAACGCCGCTAAGACGAAGGAGATGATCGTCGACTTCTGCAGGAGGAGGACACCTCAGACTGCACCGGTGAACATCCAGGGTTTCGACATTGAGATGGTGGACACATACAAATACCTGGGTGTTCACCTCAACAATAAACTGGACTGGTCACACAACACAGAGGTCCTGTACAAGAAGGGTCAAAGTTGTCTCCAACTGCTGAGAAGACTGAGGTCCTTTGGAGTGTGCAGGACTCTGCTCCGGACATTCTATAACTCTGTGGTAGCATTTGCTGTTTTCTATGCAGTGGTCTGGAGCAGGGAGCACTGAAAGGGACAGAAAGAGACTGAACAGACTGGTCAGGAGGGCCAGTTCTGTCCTGGACTGTTCCCTGGACTTCATAGAGGAGGTGGGTGAGAGGAGGATGTTGGCAAAGCTCACATCCATCATGGACAATCCCTCTCACCCTCTGCATGACACTTTGGGGTCTTTAAGTAGCTCCTTCAGTGGCAGACTGAGACACCCACCCTGCAAGAAGGAGCGCTATGACAGGTCATTCATCCCATCTGCTGTAAGACTTTATAACATCAACAAACTGGACTCCTATCATATCACCCAAACCATAAAATTTGCACAGACATTCTTGCACTGCTACATCTTTGCACTTTTTAAGCTTTTTTTTCAAGCCACTTTATATTGCATTGTGTCAATACTGTACTACTTCATCCTCATTTCTCATCCCTGTACATATAGAAATAATATTATTACTACTATTTTATTATTTTTTTATTTCTATTACTACGTTTATTGCTAAATAAGCAGTTGTAACAATGTGAATTTCCCCTGGCGTGGGGAGAAATAAAGGACTTATCTGTCTTATCGCTGGAGTGGAGAGGATTGGGGCAGCGAGTATGCCTTGGATGCAGTGCAGTCAGGCCATTATGGCTTGAGAACGGCAGATGATGACAGGTCGGGGACCAGTAGGAATATGGGATGCCTATGATCTGGCAACATGTAGATGGATGAACCAGGTTTTTGTTGAAGGATGTAATTTCGAGCAGGTGAGCCGATCCCCGCAGCTCTCTCTAATACCTGCAATTAGAGGGCTCTCAGTGATGGGGAAGAGGGAGAGAGGGAGAGCGAGAGAGAGAGCGAGAGAGAGGCTGAGGAAGAGAGGGAGAGAGAGAGAAGGAGAAAGAGGGAGCCAAGCATGGGGTGAAGCTGGAATCCTGACACAATGTAACAAAATATTTAACTGCTACTGATGAATCATGACTCTGTGTGACAGCTCACTTGCCTGAGGAGAAGAAAGATACACAATGTGATTGACTTTTAGATCCGGCTAGATCCTTGTTCATGTCAGGGATAATGAATTAATAAATAATGGATTTACTGTTGTTGCTCTGTGCATAAATGTGCACACTGCTCTCTCTTTGGAGACACTCCTGGATTTTTCTGTCATCTGATGTAGGTATTTAATGAACTCAAAAAAAATGTCCTAAACAGCTGGAAACTAAACTTCCATTTTGTGTGTAACAGCTCACTTGTCTGATGAGAAGACATATAGGCTGACAGTGTGATCTGTGATCTCGGACTGATCTGCTCTCATAGAAATTTAATTGAATTACTGGTGCTGTTTTTTCCACTTGTGTAAATGCACACAGCTCTCTGTCTTCGGAGACACGTGGATCATAATGTTGTCTAACCATAAGATTGCCAGAGTGACTTTTATGGAAACCTTAATCCATAGAAATAAAATTTGACTGTGATGAAAGCAGACTCTAACAGGTTAAAAATAATGATACTCACCACACACACACACACACACACACACACACACACACACACACACACACACACACACACACACACACACACACACACATGGGGACTTACCATTGACTCCCATTCATATCTAACCCCTAACCCTTACCCTAACTGTCACAAACTAGGCTGGAGTGAACCCATGCAGCAGGCAACAGACAGGCAGGATGGGATAATGAGAATTTATTAAACAAATAATTAAACAAAGAGGCACTCCATAAGGGAGGCGTAGGCGAATTAATCAGGAAAGGGGAAAAGCAAACTGAATTTAACTAAGGGCGACAGTGCGGGACCGTGATGTAGGGAGAAACTAAACTAAAAACGGGGAGAGGAAACTCACAACTGTCCACGGGGGGTCGGGAGACTGGGTGAAGGCAGAGCAGATGGTCCAGTAGCGGAGATAAGGTGTGAACGGCGGGCAGACAGGCAGGAAGTAGATGTCAGCGGTTATTGAACAGTGGAGGAGTAGTGAACAGGCAGAGTATCCGTAAAACCAGAGAGCGGAGGGCTCACGGCAGATAGTAGCAGGTGGCGTGCAGGGTGTAGAAAGTCTCAGGCCGGAACGTGATGCAGCAGGAGGATGGTTGGTATGTGGCAGGAATGCGGCAGGCATTTGGTAAGTATGAGGCAATGACGCAGCAGAGTAGTGAGGGATGCGCCAGGCTTTATGCTGAGCTGATTGATTCTTCATCGTGCCCAGCTGTGTCTCTCCCCAGCTGCTCCCAATTAGCCGAATCAGCACTGGGACAGGAGGAGTGTGACAGTACCCCCACCTCAAGGTGCGCCTCCTGGCGCACACTGGACCGGCGGGCGGCTCCAGGATCAGCGGGGATCCGGCAGGTGGGGCCGCACCAGGGGCAGCCCGAGGGACGGGCGGGTTGGGTTCGGGTGGGAGTGGGGGACAATGTCGGAGAAAGGTCCAGGGGCCTGACAGGCTGGAGCCGGGCAGGCCGAAGGGACCACTCCGGAGGACAGCCCGGGGCCTGGACAGACTGAAGCCGGACAGGCTGAAGGGACGATGGAGCCCCTCCGGGGGTGGAGCTGGAACTGGGAGCCCCTCCGGGGGCGGAGCTGGAGCCAAGGGCCCCTCCGGGGGTGGAGCTGGAGCCATGGGCCCCTCCGGGGGCGGAGCTGGAGCCATGGGCCCCTCCGGGGGCGGAGCTGGAGCCGTGGGCCCCTCTGGGGGCAGAGCTGGAGCCGTGGGCCCCTCCGGGGGCAGGACTGGGGACAGGAACGAACTCATAACTGGGGCCTGCTTGGAGGGCATTACTGGAACTGGTGATTCAGTGGGGAAGGAGACTGGGAACTGACCAAAACAAAAATCTGAGGCTTGAACCGAACTAAGGACAGGGGACCTTTCGGGGTGCGGGACTGGATTTGAGACTGGGGATAGGACTGGGGAGACTACTCCTGCAGAGAAATCACAGGGTGTTAGAGTGGCCACTGTAGGGGGACCATTTGGTGTTGGAGTGGCACAAAGTCTATTCAGGTATTGGAGGGAGGCGCTATACCTCCACAAGGCTGCTGAGGAGGAGCCATGCCCCCTCAAGGCGGCCATGCCTCTTCAAGGGTTCGGAGGAGGCGTTTCACCTAACCAAGGCTGCGGGGAAGGCGTCTCCCCTCACCAAGGACACAGAGGAGGCAGGGAGTCTCTTTAAGACTGCAGAGGAGGTGGAACACCTCCTTAAAGATGGAGAGGAGGCGGAACGCCTCCTTAACGATGGAGAGGATGCGGAACGCCTACTTAAGGCTGCAGGGGGGGCGTTACGCCTCATTAAGGACTCGAGGAAGGCGCTACGCCTCATCAAGGACTTGGAGAAGGCATTACGCCTCATCAAGGGCTCGGGGAAGGCGTTACGCCTCATCAAGGGCTCAGGAAAGGCGCTACGCCTCATCAAGGACTCGGGGGAGGCATTATGCCTCTTTAAGGCTGCAGAGGAGGCGAAACACCTCCTTAAGGCTGCAGAGGAGGCGGAACACCTCCTTGAGGCTGCAGAGGAGGCTGGACGCCTCCTTGAGGCTGCAGAGAAGGCTCTACGCCTCATCAAGGATGCAGGAGAGGCGGAGAGCTTCTTCAAGGCTACAAGAGAGGCGGAGCCCCTCTTTAAAGATGTAGGAGAGGCGGAGCGCATCTTTAGAGCTGCAGCGGGAGCCTTTAGCTCCTTCAGAGCTGCAGCGGGAGCCTTTAGCTCCTTCAGAGCTGCGGGGGGAGCATTGAGCTCCTCTAAGGCCGCGGGGGTAGCGTTGAGCTCCTCTAAGGCCATGGGGGGTAGCGTTGAGCTCCTCTAAGACCGCGGTGGGCGCCTCTAGCTCTTTTAAGTGTGTCGAGGAGGCTTTGCGCCTCTTCAAGGCTATAGGGCCCACAAGGGCTGAAGACGGGCCGATGGGCCCCACAGGCACAGAAGACAGGCCGATGGGCCCCACAGGGACAGAAGATGGGGCAATGGGCCCCTCAGGAACTGAAAAGAGTGAGGTGGCTTGGGGCCTCTCCTCAGCCAGAGGGAGTGGAATTGCACTGGGCCTCTCCTCACCTGGAAAGAGTGAGGCGGCACGGGGCCGATCCTCAGGTGCAGGGAATGAGGCGGCTCGGGGCCTCTCCTCAGCCGGAGGGAGTGAAGCAGCATCGAGCACCTCCAAGACCGCAGAGAGGTGGAGATTGATTGTTCATCCTGCCCAGCTGTGTCTCTCCCCAGCTGCTCCCAATTAGCCGAATCAGCACTGGCATAGGAGGAGTGTGACACTAACCCTAACCTTAACCTTCACCAAAACAATGCCTAACCCTAAAGAAACGTTTTTGCACTTTTACATTTTTTAGTAACAACAACATGGCCAAGAAAGCGCTGTTGCCACCCGTGGGGACCTCATTTTAGGTCCCCACCGTGAGACGAGTCCCCACCTATATTGCACATAGTCAGGTCAAAGTCCCCACCGGGTCCCCACCAGTATAGATAAACACGTACACACACACACACACACATCACCAAATCAAACAGCAGCAGGATCTGTCTTCAAAGAAAGATAGTTGAGTACATTTGTGCAAGCGGAACAACAGCACCAGTAACTTCTTTAAATACATAGAATTATGGATTATCCATGACACAACATGGAGAGAGGATCACTTTCAGCCAGGGATCTGATGGAAAGTCCCAGTCTGTAGGCCTACTTGTCTTCATAGCTCTCAGGTAAGCTGTGACACACAGAATGACAGTTTAGTTTCCAGCTGTTTAGGACTTCTTCTTCACAGTTTATTACATTCTTGGAGCATTAGACAGTGGGAGGATCTAGAAGCGTCTCCAAAAGACAGAGTTGCACGCATTTCTTCAACTTCATTTAATAAATTTAGTTATAAGTTATCCTGACATGAAGAAATAATTCATCACGATCTAAAAGCAACTACTACGTATATTTTCCTTCACCTCACTGTCTTCCTGTCACACACAGAGGGGCAGTTTTTCAGCTAGAGTAAAATATTTTGTTACACTGCTGCTGTTCTCTGATGAGTCCTAATTTTTCTAGTTTCACTTTGCCTGCCCATCCTGTAGAACATAATGGTCTGGCTGCATCACACTATTATTCTGTTACGAGGGAAAACATTCATGAACTTGTTATCATGTCTGAAAGAAGCGTAAGATTGCCAGCACAACCTTTACACCTGTGGTCACCAACCTTTTTCAAGCCAAAGATTACTTTTCATGTCAGACAAGAAACAAAGATCGACCATCCATTTTAGATTTACAGCTTTTAGATTCTAAAATTTAGAAATACAGAAATCAATTAATGACTGATGTTGAAACGTTTTAGTGCCAAAAACATTTTGAACATACATTTGACAGCTGACATGTAAATTAATATTATAGTAGTAAAAACATATGACCCATTGTTCATATTGCAAAATTCAAAACTTAAGCATCAAATGCAAGGCAAGAATGATACACCATAGTACAA
Organism: Acanthochromis polyacanthus; assembly: GCF_021347895.1. Classification (NCBI taxonomy): domain Eukaryota; kingdom Metazoa; phylum Chordata; class Actinopteri; family Pomacentridae; genus Acanthochromis; species Acanthochromis polyacanthus. The sequence goes on from NC_067119.1 coordinate 37,303,594, forward strand.
GACAAATCAACCTGGACCTCTGTCCTTTTTAAATGCATCGCAGTCACAGTTAGTGTGATGGTTGTGCCTGCAGCCCATCAGTTAAGTACGAGTTGGTCTCATAGTTGGAGACACCTAGTCTCACACAGTCCACAAGGCCTGTCATTCAGATGGGTCCTGTGCTTTGATTTTATTATTTTCATGTGTGAAAACCCTCACCTCACAGAGATAAGTGGAGCCAAAATAGGATTTGACATTTACAGCACAGGAGGAGAGAAGGGGAAACTTTTCTCTGTTTACAAGCCCCCAAAAGTGTCTGTCAGTAGCCCTTGCCAGCAATTCAATGTCATTTTGCAGTTCAATGATTTGCATGTCCGCACCATCTGGTAAGGAAAACACCTTCTGAAGCTTAGCAGCGATTGTCTTGATGTCTGTGGGACTAAATGGGTTTCTGATAAATCTTGCAATGTCCTCCATTTTATCCATTTCTTGAGAAAGCCTGTCAAATTCAGCACTCACTTTATCCAGATGGACACAGAATTGTTCAGGGTGGGCTTGCCTCACATTATTTGAAAGTCTCTCCAGGTTTGCGAAGTGTGTGAGTTTTCCATTTCTCAGCAAAGAAATCCTCAGTTTGGCCTTAAATGGGTAGACAGCGCTGATCATGTGCGTTACATCTCTGTCTTTACCCTGCAAATCTTTGTTGAACTCTTTCCTTTCGGCTGTCAAGTCTGTGAGGAATCCCAGGTCCAGCAGCCATGCATCATCTGACAGTTCTTAATGATGCTCTTTACGTGACTCCAGAAATGAGCAGATGTCCGGCAACAGGTCAACAAAAAGCTGCAGGACTTTTCCGTGACTGAGCCAGTACATTTCAGCATGTTAAAGCAAATCACTATGAACTATGAATTCATCCAGCAATGAAAGGTGCTGCAGTCCCCTTGCTAATATTGAATGAACAATCCTTGTCACAAGCATCATTACATGGGAATAGTTCACAACTTTACTAGCTAGAGCTTGCTGGTGGATAACACAGTGGTAATTGACAAAAAGTAGGAAATCCGTATCTTTGCAGCACAGTGCAATTTGTTATGTATGCCGATCATTGCTGGCCCAGATAGCAAACTATGGGTGAATCAATGTTGAATCTATGTTGAGACCTAACGTCGAAATTATACAGAAAGCGCAAGGTTGATAAAATGTTGAGTCAACGTTTGCTTTTCAACCATAAATCACACTTTACCCAGATAGCAAAAGATGTTAAATCAATGTTGAATTAGGGTTAAGAAGGTTGAATTGTGGTTACGGTTGAAGACTGATGGTTGGATCAACGTTGATTCAACAACATTTTGTCAACATTGAAGTTTGTGTTTAAAAGATACCATTGAATCTACGTTGTATTTTGGTTTAATTAAAATGTTTGACAGGTCAATGTTTAATTAATGTTGAATCTATGTTTGCAAACATGTAATCTATGTAAGCAAACGTTGACTCAACATTTTATCAACCTTGCGCTTTCTGTATAATTTCGATGTTAGGTCTCAACATAGATTCAACATTGATTCACCCATAGTTTGCTATCTGGGTGGTGTCCCATCTGTTGTATCAGCAATGAACTTATGAATAAAAATATTGTTGTCACACCACAGACTGCATAATAAAGATGGACATAGCTACTGTGACATCACCCTTTGGTTTCTGCACTAAGAAAATGAAGCCAGGATTTTGCTACTTCATGGTAGCCATCTTGGACTTTTGGAGACAGAGAAGAAAAAATGATTCTCAGAGGGCGGAGCCGGAGAGCAGTGATTGATCTGACTGACAGCTAAGAACTCTCTGTCCCACCCACATATACCGGCTTCTGCTGTTTTTCGAGGCTGCTGCCAACAACTTTACCCTCCAAAATTGGAGCTAAACTCTACATGTGAGTGTTGAAGTCATCTTTATAACTTCTTGTACTCTTCTTCACATCTGGACAATATGACCTATAAAGCAGTGACCTATGTCACTGTAGCTGAAATTACTGTAAGTTAACATCAGACCATAATCTCTGATAATAAACATTTTCTAACATCGTGTTTTAAAATTGTTCTGTAAATCTCAAGTTACATTTACTGACTTTGTGTTCACACTGATGCTAAATTAGGTTTGTCTGTGTTATAAATTGGTTAACTGTTAGCTGTAGCTAAATGTCCTACAGGTCACATCTGATCAATCATAATGGATCAATCATAACAGATCGATAACTGTTGTCTCAACGTGCAGTTCGTTAATGATCTCTTGTTTTGACCATGAAAGCTAACGGAAAAAATCCTGAGCCGCAGAAAAACAGTCTGTCGAATTTTTGTAGAATTTCTGTAGAATTGGGGTCTATGGAGCCAGAGTTTTTCTGAGCCAGCCCCTGGTGGATGGTGTGGTCTTGCAAGTTTTTGACACTTCCAGGTAGGCTTCATTCTTGCAACCAGGTGCTACATCAATCTTTATTATACAGTCTGTGTGTCGCACACATACTGTTTGAACTCGGTGAAAATGTTCTTGCTCCTAGTCCTCTCCATCACTGCTGAAAGAGTCAGGAAGGCTTCTTTTTAAGTTTAATCCTCAAACGTCAATTGAACAAACACCATCAGCTGTGCTGTGTCAGTCATCCGATTAATGACTGACACAGCACATTAAGTCAACCGATTAATCATACTGCCGAGAATAGAACTCGCACAATAACAAATCCGACATCACTTGTTGCAATGCGTCCTCTGAAAGAGATTCAGTCCTTCTTGCCACCATTGTAGGACCAAGTGGCACACTCTCAATTGCATGTTTGATCTCATACTTGTTTCTAAAGTCTCTGAATAAAGTGTCTGCAGTTCCGGACATTGGCTCCTTAAACAGCTCTCACAAAAGTGATGTTCCTATTCAGAGTGGAAGTGGTATGTTTTCACCTTTTGTCTGTGTTTGTCCGCCACCTCGACTGCTGGCCTTGCCAAGCAGTTTCTTCTTCATCTGTTAAAATGGTGGTAGCCTGTAAGCTGCGTAGCTGACGATTTGGATGACCCAATCACAGATCTGAGACAAAGTGGCAGATTTGCAACAAAACTATGATTGGTGTAAAGTAGTAAAATTGTATTTTCAAAAATATTTTACATTATATATTTTTCTAATTTTAGTAGTATTATTATATTTATATGATCGACTTTTTACCGGGCAAAGATCTACCTGTCAATCGCAATTGACGGGTTGATGATACTGCTTTGTAGAAATATGACCACGGTGTGCATTTAGACATGAAGTCCACATGTTCATTTTACTCTTTCAGAGTGCATGTTTGAAAGAGGCTTTATTCTGCTGAGCCCAGTTAAACAGCAACTGCCATAAAAGACCCTGTAAAAGACCTAACTGGTTTTACTCTCCTCCTGCAAAGTTACAGGAATCCAAGATGCTATGAGGCTGCAGCCTATTTTATGTAGTTGAAATAAAAATAAATAAATAAACAGTAAAATTTAAAAATGGAAAAAAAAAGAACTCTGGTTAATGTGTTATCTCGAGTGAGGACAGCGCATGTCAGAATGACACTACCACTTTTTTTAATCTTAATTTTCATTTTTTTATTTTGTATGTGTGAAGAAGCAGTGGGAGAAGGAGATACACTGAAGCTAAAGAAGAGGAAATTTGTGCAACAACAGTAATTCTGAGGGCAGACAAACCATTCTGAACTGGAGCAAAACAGATTTGTACCTAAGCAGGTGCTCTTCAGTAAGAGGGGAGGGTTTAGAGGAAAAGCATTTCACAAATTCTGAGTGTAACGTTAATAAATAATTCTAAAAAATTGAAGGAACACATTCTTGAGTAAAGATTTTTTTTTTAATTGTTTGCATGTGAATTTAATATTCCCTGATAGCTTTTGAACACACCACCACAGACTTGTGTCAACTCCTTCCATGGCCCAGACCCTAAGTGAGGATATTTAAAGCCCTTGTGGCATCTCAGCTGCCTTTTGTCTGTCCTCAGCTGGTTGCCACATGGGCTCCTCTCTTGGAGAATGAGGTAGTCGGCATTGCTTAAAGGTTGTTGGCTGTTTGTTTTGTTTGTGTGGTTGCAGGATGATTTCTTTTCAGGAAGCTATAGGAGGGCAAGACATTGCAGGAATTTTTCCCATCCTCTGATGTGTTTGATGAACAAAGTGCTCCTAATGGAATGCCAAACTCCAGTGTACTACTGAGTGATCAGTCTGTTGAGCACATGTATGATTGTGCTCTCCTTGGGGATTTAAAGCAGTTTGTCTGAGAGCATCCCACTGCCACTTTGCTTGATGTGTGTACTGAGAATATTAGGTGGGAAAGAGTAGGGTCCTTATGTGAGGGACTGAAACTCCAGTCACTGGCTACAGCCTAAACTGCCAGTGGGATAGACATACCTTCTGTGGGTTACTCTGAGCTTGAAATTAAAATTGGCAGTAAAATAATTGTGATCCATGGTGTGGTGATTGTTAAGGACCCCCCTGACTATTCTTACTTTGCTGTGTTCCAAGCATGAAGATTATGACAACATGTAAGTTATTTGTACACAATGGCCCTGCTCTTTACAAATTTACCCTCTGTGTCACAGGTCCCCAGGAACTCCAGCAAAAACTATAACAATGTCTTCAGACCAAGGTCAGGGTGCCTCTGTCAGGGCCCCCTCCTCCTCCTCTGCCCCCACCTGACATCCTTTCTCCTGCTCCCTCTCCCTCTCTCTACGCTGTTGCTGAGCGGAGACAGAATCCGGGCAGCTGCGCATCATCTCGATGATTACACCTCAAGCAATAAAGACCGGTCTCACCTTCCACACCCTGCCAGATCGCAAACTCTGCCATTGCAGTCAGTTCGCCATCTTGCCTCTGTGTATTCTCGCATCATTTCCTTGCATGACTCTAACCCAGCCTATTCTCTCCTAATTTCAGTCGACCCAGCTGCCCGGACTTCCTCCCGCACCGCCTGACCTCCAGTTCCCTGCTCTGGACCCCCCTCCTCGGACCCCCACCCGAACGACCAGTCTGCCTTACCGCCCTGACCTCCCGGAACCCCCGTACCTCCTTCCCCCCTTTCTGGAACCCTTGCCTCCTGCCTGCTCTCCGCCGCCGGGCGTCCACCTGCTCTCTGCCGCCACGCTCTTGTCCTCCCGGGTCTCCATCCGGCTGCTGATCCTTGGCTCCGCCGCTCCGCTCCACTCCCATCCTTGGTTTCCCTCCTGACTCCCCTTCACCCTTCCTCACTCCCTCCCAACTCCGTTGCACGATTAAAACCTGTTTGAGTTCAGTTCTGCCTCTGCTGTGTGCTCTCTGCTCGGGTTCCCCAGTGAAATCCTAACAGCCTCCTGACCATTAATGCAGAGCCAGACTCAAAGGAAGGAGGCACTGTAAAATCCAGGACAGAATTTAACATCCTGCCTCTCACATATAAAACTCTTTATGGCCAAGCTCCATCTTCTCTTAAAGATATTATTGTATCATATCATCCTAAAAGCGCATTTTGCTCTCAGACTGCAGGATTACTTGTGGTTCCCAGAGTTTGCAGAAGAAGAATGGAAGGCTAAGCCCTCAGTTAACAGGGTCCCCTGTTGTGGAATCAGCTCCCAGTTTGGGTTTGGGAGGCAAAGACCCTTTCTATTTTTAAGATTAGGCTTGAATCTTTCACCTTTGATAAAGTTTATAGCTTTAAAAGCTATAGAATCACCTGAATCGTCCCTTATTTATCCTCTCTCTCTCGCTCTCTCTGTGTCTCTCTCTCTCTCTTCCATACAGTTATGTATCACCATTAGAAGTCACTAACGATGTGTCTTCCCCGAAGTTCTGTTTGTTCTCTCTGCAAGTGTCTTTGGATCTAGAGATACATGTCTCTGATCTGCAGTAACTCCCCTCAGCAAAGGAAGGTTTTTGTAGTTCCTTGCCACTGTCGTTGATTGGTTCCTCAAAGAAAATCCAGAGGAAATTTTGGAATGTTGATTCCTCTGTTTAAAATTTGTAATGGCTTCACGTTACTATGTGAAGTACTATCGCATGACACATGCTGTAAATTAACGTTATATAGATAATGTCTAAGCTGTGTCTATCAGCTGCAGTACCAGCTGTGTAAATGAACTTGACAGCAAATCAGAACCAAACATAGAAACATTTCTGCGATTTATGCATCACCAGCTAAATATAACTCAGGTTTCAAGGTAATGTGACACATGCAGCTTGCGTTTCAGTGGTTTCAGTAACATGCAGCTCAACAGGTTTACAGATAAAACAAATTCTCTTACCTGAGAATCTGTATCACTCATAAAGAATCGTCAAGGAATAACTTGGTTAAAGGGAGATGCTTCTCACACCCGATTGAAATCCTTAACTCTGAACATAACCTGCTTCAGACCAGGTGAGCCTTAAAGCATCAGTTACCATGGAAATCTATATTTCTACAATTTCATTAAGCAGATGCGTTTATCCAAAGCGATGTACATTTGAGAGTAAATACAACACAAGCAAGGATCTAGTTAGGAGAAAACAACCTGGATAAGTACCGTAGAACAAGTTCAAGTGTGATAATAAGACCGTGGTGTCTACAGGCAGTGTAGACGTAGTAGGATTTTTGTGTGTGTGTGTGTGTGTGTGTGTGTGTGTGTGTGTGTGTGTGTTGTTTTTGTTTTTCAAGCAACAAGTCCCATGACTTCCCCTACGGGGAAAAGGAACGCATTACGGGATTTAATTCACGAAACGGCTTTTCAGTCGCAAAACGACTTTTTCCTCACTTTCCCAACACGGGTTTAGGGTTAGGGTTAGGGATAGGGATAGGGATAAGGACAGGGATAGTGTTAGATAAAAGTTTGTTCCTGGTGACGTTTCACCTGTAACTCCAGAGTGTCAATATTTACTCAACCACTAGAGGTCGCATACGTCAAAACGTAACACTGGGTCGTAATACGGGCGTGTACAGACGACCTATGTGGTCGTTTTTTGTTTGAGGACAGGCTGGTTCAAGAGATGGGTTTTTAGTCTTTTCTAAAAGACTGAGAGGGAACCTGCGGAGCGAACAGAGTTTGGCAACTCGTTCCACCACCGGGGAACCACTGAAGAGAAGAGTCTAGCTATCGATCAGCCCTGTTGTGGTGGTTGTTTCAGGCGCCTTATGTTGGTTGAGCATAGTCAGCAGACCAAGTTTGTGGGTGAATAAAGTCAGGAGACAGTGGCTGAAAAAGGTGATGAATTAGATCAGAGATCTTGCTTGATGTTAAACATAACAAACATGCTAACCCACTTCATACTTATATTTCTTCTTTTCTTTTCTGTTTTTTTTTTTTTTTTTTTTTTTGTCAATTGAGGTGGTTGGAATACAGTGCAACTGCCATGGGAATGAGTGCAGTATCTAGTAGGAAAAGCAAGAAACTTGTGGCACAAACCACTGGACTGAGTTAGTGTGGTTTTATGAGATATCAGTCCCCAACAAACATGTTTTCAAACAGCAGTCCATGTAGAGTCAACTTGAGGTCCATTTGTTTACTGGAATGTTACACAGTAAGATTTTTAATTATAAATACTGACATTAAAACAACCATGATAAATAAAAGGAAATCATACCTAATACTGATTAATGAACTCCAGCTCTTTGCTCTCAGGAGTGTTTTCATTGCCACACTCAGCCTATTTACTGCCTGCATTAGGCAGGCAGTCACTGATAAGACTGTAGGGTACTGCTTATTTTCCCTTTCCTCACTCCTCCCTTGAGATGTTAACTACAGGGAAATGAGCAGACAGGGCTGTCGTGTTTGATGTTCTCAGATTTGGAAAACACAGGGGAGCTTTTATGGCCTTGACAAGATTCAAGATTAACTCAGCAAACATTTCACTTAGCTGACTTTGATGTATTAATGAGATGACACAAACCTGCAAACATAGTCATTTCTGAGGTTAATTAAGTGCCTGACCTTCTAGATATTGATGTGTTTTACTTGAAATCTCAACAATCTATAAAAACGTTGGCTGTTGTGAGGTTGATTAGGATGGAGAAAGTTCACAGACACCCACTTTGTTGTAAAAAAGAAAACAATTAGTCAATTGATCAATAATAATTTGATATGATACTGTGAAACTGCATGTTGCATGGTAATGCAAGTAGCAGGAATTCTGAGATTCAGTAGTGTATTTTATGACATGATTTATGCATGTGATAAATAAAAAGTAAATTGTATTTTTCATTTGATGTCATCTGATAGCTTGTTGGCAGTTTATACAACAATGACATTTATTGGTATTATTTGTCTTGCCTTAAAATAGTAAGATAGACTCACCTTACCAATAGCAAACTAAATATAGATAACAGGCTGCAATACTTTTGACTCATTAAATTAATTCATTTATACATGCATTGACCGAATTGAAGAAATACACACAAATGAAAGTTACTTTCATTTCTGTCTGATAGTTCAGTAAGTTAATGTTTATTTTCTTATTGGTGCTGGTTTAATGCACTTCATATACACCTGCAGTGTAAGATATAATGTGTGGCGTGCACTTCAGATGTCAATGGAGTTTATTTGTGTGTGTGTTGACCAGAGAAGAAAGGCAGCATCCAGTAAATATTAGCTTTAATGTCAAATAGTGACGCTAGCCGAGCTTGCTGCTCAGTTGTATGTAGCCTTAAAGCTAACGTAGCATTAAGCTAACAATGTTTGTGATGAGTTTCATGTAAACAGCTGAAGTGTGTTGTGTTAGTGAAATGTGGTACACTTAGTTAATAAAACTGTCAGTGGAGATGCTGGTTCACATTAATGTAATGTTTAGAAACTTACTGAACTATCAGACTCCTTTCAGTGTCTGCTGGTAGAATCAGCCGAAGCACCACAGTGGCATCACTTCACTTTAGCCATGCTAGGAGCTGGCGTCAGGCAGGAATCCTGTGATCAGGTCACTGTTGCCAACTCCTCAGTAAGGAAAGTCGCTGTTGGCTGTCCTAAAAGTCGCTAGAAGTCGCTAAATCACGTCATCGCCTAATTTGCATATTTCCCAGTTTGCATGTAATTCTAATCAACGTTGTAGGAGAGAGGAATAACGTTGTGGAATAGACCAAAAAGTGAGTATAAAACAATCAAAATATGTTAGAGGCTAAATGCTGTGGTTTATTTTAGCATGACAGTGAAGAAACATTTTCGTTTATATGGCTCCGTAAGTCTGGATGGGATCTGTAGGGACTGCGCATGCGCGATTCATTTATCGTCTGGCCCAAGGTTACCCAGAAACCCAAAGTTACCCAGCAGCCCTGGGTGCCCAAGGTCCCCTACCCACCCAAGGTCCTCCAGCGACCCCATGTGCCCAAATACTGGTACCAGCGACCCCAGGTGCCAAAGTACCGGATCCATCGACCTCAGGTGGTACGCTATCCAGTCAAGAAGCCAGGCTACTGGCCCTAGATGCTTTCCCAGAAGTGATGTGGGTCTCCCCGGGTCTCCCCCTCCCCTCACTGAGACTGCTGCGGGGTTACTGGACTGACAGCCTGTGCTCTGGGAGGGGGAGAAGCTCACAGCAGCACCTGCTGCTTGTTGAGGACAGTAACTGCAGAATGAGCCGAGTTTTCCTATTAGAGTCTCCAAAACGGCAGAAAAAGTCGCTAGATTTGTCGCTAGTCGCTTTTGACAAAAAAAAGTCGCTAGGAGCTTTGAAAAGTCGCTAGATTTAGCGAGAAAGTCGCTAAGTTGGCAACACTGGATAAGGTATGACTACTCACCCTGGACAGAAAGCCCCGCCCAGAGCCATTTGATTGACAGCTCAGTCCATCAAGTATAAGCAAAGGCAAAACGGAAAAGACAATGGGGGAAAAAAAAGACAAAAGGGAAAAGCAAAGAGAAAATTAAAATTTTTATTTATGTATTTATATATTTCTTTATTCATTCTTCTTTATATTACCTATATATTATATAAACCGGGATTCATCCGTGAAGAGAACACCTCTCCAACGTGCCAGATGCCATCGAATGTGAGCATTTGCCCACTCAAGTCGGTTACGACGACGAACTGGAGTCAGGTGGAGACCCCAATGAGGACGACGAGTGTGCAGATGAGCTTCCCTAAGACGGTTTCTGACAGTTTGTGCAGAAATTCTTTGGTCATGCAAACTGATTGTTTCAGCAGCTGTCCGAGTGGCTGGTCTCAGACCATCTTGGAGGTGAACATGCTGGATGTGGAGGTCCTGTGGACGTGGTCTGCGGTTGTGAGGCTGGTTGGATGTACTGCCAAATTCTCTGAAACGCCTTTGGAGACGACTTATGGTAGAGAAATTAACATTCAATACACCAGCAACAGCTCTGGTTGACATTCCTGCTGTCAGCATGCCAATTGCACGCTCCCTCAAATCTTACCACATCTGTGACATTGTGCTGTGTGATAAAACTGCACCTTTCAGAATGGCCTTCTATTGTGGGCAGTCTAAGGCACACCTGTGCACTAATCATGGTGTCTAATCAGCATCTTGATATGGCACACTTGTGAGGTGGGATGGATTATCTCAGCAAAGGAGAAGTGCTCACTATCACAGGTTTAGACAGATTTGTGAACAATATTTGAGAGAAATGGTGATATTGTGTATGTGGAAAAAGTTTTAGATCTTTGAGTTCATCTCATAAAAAATGGGAGCAAAAACAAAAGTGTTGCATTTATATTTTTGTTGAGTGTATTTTATTTTGGCACTCCTGTGACTCCATAAGGAGCAGGTGGATGATACACAGCAACAAATAGAACTGGTTTCTGAACTTTCTAGTCTGGGTGTAAAAGACTAAGAGTAAGACTTTCAAATGAGCTGTAACCAGGTTTAGGACTCTGGTTCATTATTAAGGTAGAGCAGAAAAGTGCTGCCATCCATCCTCCTCAGCCTGTGATTGGAAGAATATGAGTTAGCATGATTGGAAGGAGCTGATTCATTTACACTATTCTTCCTGCTGCAACCAAGTTTCAGTCAAACAAAACAAATCAATCTGGTGATCAGTTATCAAATCATGTACAAACAGAGATTTAGATGAGAGACATCTTATATTTAACAGACCACATTTAATTGTCCTGTTTCTTCACTCTGTTGGAATATTGGTATTAATTTTTGTTAAATTTTTATGGTTAGTATTTCTTTTGCTAATTTGTGATTTGTTGTATTTCGGTGGTTGGGGGATAGACACAGTCTCCATGGACTTTACTGAGTTAGTGGAGGGTGACAGCTGTAAGGAGAGTGCAGAGAGGTATGTAAGACTACAACTCTGCATTCTGGTCCTAAGTATGGGTTGTCATGCTTTAGGAGTTCTAACAAAATCACCCATATTCCTAGAAATTTGAGCTGCACAAAACACAGTGAGATGGATAACATCTCTTCTAATCAGACCAGATTTTCCCCAGAAAGAGCGCCAGTTGTCGACATTTCTAAAAAAAAAAAAAATTTAAATACTGCTTTTTACATACTTCTACCTGGCTGTTATATTATCGAGGTAGGTATTTGTACAACATTGACTTAGTTTTTTTTCTCTCTGAGTGATACCTACAATCACCACCTTCTAAGTACACTTGTGAAATCTAATTAAATCCAGTGCAACAATTCTGCCATAAATTCTACTTTTTCAAAGCTTTTTCATCCTCAGCTTTTGTTGATATTTTCAGTTTTGCAAGTGTATGAAATACTAATTTACAGAAAATTGTTAAATGATTTAATAATACAGCATCTTGAAATTCTTCATATACCTGAACTTATCACTACCCATCGTGATCTCAATAATAAACACAAACAAGGATAATCACCTTTTTGACAAGATTTACATCTTTCATTTCCTCGGTAGGTTTGAACACAGTTGTCCACTGCTACAGACCACAACTCATTTTACTGAATTGCTATTGGACAGCTAATGTGTAGCTCACAACCATGAATTGTACCATTGCCTTCTTAAATAGGGTTGTTTACAAGCTAACAACCAGTAGAATTGTTACATAACCTAATTTTACTGTTTTACCGGCGACATGACAAGATTATTGTAACAACGTTGCATGTGAAGCTCTTCTCGATCTGCAGTCACAGAGAGTTTCAGAACTGAGTTTAATGTACAATGCACATTTACTACCTACAAACAATCACTAATTATCAGCCAAATAATTATGCATTCTAAGACACACAAAAAGCAAACAATATAGTGATGGTGGGTGAGAGTGATGAAAGACATCATTAAAAAAACAATATTACAGTGTAATATGTGTTACATTAACAGTTGAGAACATCATCCCCTGAAAGCAGCCTATAATTTAGGATGTAGGATAATTTGGAAATTGCTAATTTGGGGAATTTCAATGTGGCAAAGTGAAAGAATGTAAAAAAAAAAATGCACTAGATTATCAGTTTATGGAAACCATCACTGTGCATGATGCAGCAGTGCACCTAATGGTGGATGAGTCCATGAAAGGTCAGCCTGTTTGTTGAGTGGGTTGGAACTGGGAATGAGTGGAACCTTCTTTCTCTGGTCAGCAAAGTCTTGTTCAACTAAAGGAACTATCTTGTTTTACTGGTCAACAAAGCAACTTAAAATGGTTTAACAAGAATCAATCTTTCAAAGTAATGTTTTATATAATAGTACTGAGGACGAGATCTGGTCTGTGTTTTGTGTTCCAAAACGGTTCAAGTTGTGCATCTTGTATATCCTGCATTTTTTTTTAAAAGTGGTCGCTCTCATTAAGTCAGTATTCATTAAAGGAGGAGGATAGACTGCAGCTCATCAGGTCGGAGGCAGGGACTCAGTTTGTTGTTGATGATTTGCTGAATTTGGGCAAACATTCCATCTAGTCAGATTGCCAAAAAGCTCAATTTTGGTCTTATCAGATCCAAAAACTTTTTTCCAGTGCACTTTTGAGTCTCACAGATTCAAGTCAAGATTAATTATGAGCTGTTTTCACAGTGGCTTTCTCTTGCCACTGTCCTATAAAGCTTTGGTGAAAACCCCAGGCAACAGTTGTTGTATGCCCAGTGTCTCATAAATCTGTCAATGAAGCTTAGCTCATTCAGAGGTCTTGGTGTTCTTTCCATTTCTTTATGATGGATTTAACTGTTCTCCAATGAGTATTTAGTTACTTGACACTTTTCTTGTAATCATCTCCTGTTTTCAGTAAAAATGAGTGATGGCTCACCAGTGATTGGACATTCCAGATGTGTCAAAATCTGTTTTCATATTGACATGAAAGAGTCTTTTTGAAAATATATTCTTGTCAAAGGCGCCAAATTAAAATGAATATGATTCAATGTTGAAAAGCAATAAAAGGAGAAAACTTCCAAGGGGGGTGGATACTTTCTTTTTAAAAAGCAGTGCACCTCTGCTGGAACTGGCATCTGCTGACATTAGAGAAAAAAAAAGGATCTGAAAATCTAATTTGCAATACAAAATGGAGTCCTTTAGTGCTTTCATGATTAAGAATGTCATGAACTTGGTGTGCTATGCTGTTATATTTATTAACTGTAGGGGAATTTCAAGGCAGACTAGTCTTTTCTGCTACATGCAACTTTGTAAGTCAACCTCCACAATGCAGTCTTTTACTCAAGTCTTAAAACCTAAAATAATTGTATTGTATTTTTAGTGTCATTGAATGGGAATAATATAGCTGTATTTCAGTGAGGGTCTTTCCTTTAACTGTATCAGACCTTTTTATTTCAAATCCTAGTATTACTTTAAAATTGAAAATTAGAATGGTTTATTTGGTCAGCTGAAAAATATGAAGAAACAGTGTATGCAGAGGGGTATGCAGAGGGAAAGTAAAACAACCATAAGGCATGTACAGGACTAATGAGAAAGGAAGGATAAAGTAAAGAAGGAAGGAAGCCATTTCTTCCAAAGCTGACAGGGAATGCATTCCACCGCAAATTGTCAACTTGGCCATGCAGAGTATGAGAATTCTATCTGATAAAAGATTTCTGACGTCATCCAAGTGAACAGATGATGGCCAGATGGATAATGTCCAAATCGACATCATGATTAGGTTATAAGGAAAAAACTAAATGTGCTTCTTTGTTGAGGTCAACACTGAGTGGCTCCTTTTGTGATGTTTACAACAATGATACCAATCACACTTCAGCTATCACACCAAACATTCCGCCTGGTTGCCACTGTTTTCTAGCTTCACATGCAACTGCATCATGTCAACAGGCTTATTTTTCTCTGCAAAATGTGCACTCAGCAAATGAATGGCCAAAAACATTAGCTAAGTCATGAATTGCTATATTTTTACTTTGATTTTTGAGAAGGCAAGATATAATATATTGGCTGCCTGAATTAAAGCTAGTGCCTGGAAAATGAAAGGGAGGACAGCACTGTGCATCATAGGAGGCATGTGACTACATAAAGTTGTTTAATTGGAGCACCGTCTGACATTTCAAATGCACACTAGTTGTTAGCTGTTCAATCAAGCAAAGTCTCTCACCCTCTCCCCACAAAAAAACACTATAAAACATGTAAGTGAGAGTGCTTTTAGAAAATATTGACAGAACTATTTTTATTTATCCATTCATTCCTTATAAAAAAGCAAAACAATAAATAAATAAATAAAAACAAAACAAACTAGAAAAGCACTCAGAGAACATAGTACTCCACCAAGGTTACTCACTTGACGGATCATTTCTGACGGATGAAACCTTTAATAAAAAATGACCTTGCACTGAGCACAGGCATGTGTCATGCATGTGCATATGGACACCGAATTGTGTGTAAATAACTCTTTTAAAGGGCTTTTGATCAGTTCGTCACTTTTGGCAAGCCTTTGTTTTGCTAGTGTTAAAATAACCGTTCCCTCTATACTTTTATTTTGAAGGTGTATTTTTAAAATTACGGGCTTTTATTTTGCTACTACTCCAGCGGCAGAGGAAATGTTTATCTAAGAAGCGGTTTCTTGACATGACAAACGCTGGAAAATCCGAAAATTCATGTATAGATGAAAGAAAGCAGTTCCACCCTGTTGTTGTCTAGCAGAGGATGTGTATGAACGTAGAAGCAGCTCGCTGGAAAGGGGACAAGCTCTTATGGTGTTTCCTGAAGAAAGGACAGAAAGGTGAATTTGTGTTCAAAATAAGGCTGATGGCTGAACACAAAGAAAGGCTTTGTGAAACATCAGGAGCTTCACCATTGTCTGGCTGAGGTTTACTGCATTGTGTGACCTAAATTTGTAGATTGTAAATTTGTTTAGTTTGGGCACATTTTTGTTAATCTGTGTTTTGTCCTTGTTATCAGGTGCTGTGGGCTGACTGTAGCAGTTAATCCCTGGTGCTTTCTTCAGTTAGGTTGAGAGTGGTGATGAGCAGAGAGGGGGATAGCAGAAGGAAGACAATAAATGCCTCAGATTGGTGAGGACAGTGGCAGCAGATCAGAGACGTTTATCTCCAAATTCAGAAATACCTGCAGAGAGAACAAAGTAATTCAGGAGAGACACGAAGTTAGCGATATACTGTAAGTGTACTGAAGAGAAAGAGAGAGAAAAGGAGAGTTTCTTATAGACCGGTGGCTCAGATAGCCCCCCATGCACCCCCCCCCCCCCCCCCCCACACACACACACACCTTTCAACCAAACCTAATTTTTATGAACCCTTAGGATGTCTACAATGCAAAAATGAGTGGTAACAGTTATCAAACTCATTTGGACTACCCCCTCTAGTGCCAAATTCAAGTTAAGGTTGAAAGCTACCCGTGAGTGCCGTTCGCGGGCCTGGTTTTTCTTATTTTTTAACTTCTTAAGATTAGTACATATGTTACTTTTACTATATCAAGCTATACATTTCTGAAAAGCTTATTGTCTGAGCTTTCATGTGGTATCAATGCCAGTTCTGTGTAACATAATGAAATCGCTCACTGTAGCGAGGTATCCAACTGTCTTTTCGCACATCAATATCATGAAAATATTTATAATAAAATTGGAAACATCTCCCTGTGGTTTGTGTAGATGGCACTATCTAATTCGTAGCAATCTGAGGGAGAGTGGAAACTATGGGCTTTCTTTTCATACCAAATATATGGTAATGGATTGACTACGGAATGAGTAGACGACTATGATGTTGATGGTATTCCCTGTGCATTTTGCATGCCATTTCACAGAAAATTCCCTAAACATGGTTGATGATGAGAACAAGGTCCAGCTTATCAAGCTGCTGTTGACTGAATGGAGCAAGGATGGATTTGCTTTAGAAACTGGCAGGTCGCAAGGTGATCTTGGTTTGCGGAGAGAGAGCATGCCTCCTTACTTCTGGGGATGGTGTCAGCACAACATCAGCAGAGCTTGAAGCTCTCGGATCAACACGAGGAAACCGACACAAGAGTCGTCCTCTACACACTCTATGCTGCAAGCAAAGGCTACAAAAATGTTCGTATCAAGACGCCAGACTCAGACATATTCTTTATCTTACTGCACTTTGCAAAGACAGCTCCCATTAACATCCTCCTTGACACCAAAATCAAAGGAAAGGCGAGACTGATCAATGTCTCAACGATTGCAGGGAATCTTGGCCAGGAGAAATGTAGCTCTCTTTTAGGTCTCCATGCGTACACTGGGAGTGATACAACCAGTGCCTTTAGGGGTAAAGGCAAGGTGAACCCTCTGAAGAAAATGCTGAAGAGCCCAGAGTACATCACTCTTCTTGCCAAGCTGGGAGAAACGTGGAACGTACCAGATGATCTGTTGGATGACCTGGAGGCTTTCACATGTTCAATGTATCGCCAAAAATGGGCTATCTGAGCCACCGGTCTATTAGAGCATCATGGGAATACTTTGGCAGTCTAAACCTATAGCAACATAACTGAGAGATGGTTCAGGTGCCTAATCTTTAAAATAGAGAGGGTGTCTGACTCCTAAAACCAAACTAGGAGCTGATTCTACAGCAGAGGAGCTGAAAACTGAGGGTTTAGCCTCCCATTCTGCTTCTGGAAGCTCTGGGAAACTACAATTACACCAGCAGTCTCAGAGTGAAGAGTTGTTGGGATGATATGATACACTAAGAACTTTAAGATAAAATGGAGCTTGGCCATACATGAGAGGCAGAATTTTAAATTCTATCCTGGATTTTACAGGGAGCCAATGAAGAGAAGCTAATATGGTAAAAATATGATCTCTCTTACTGGTTGCTGTCAGAACTCTGACTGCAGTATTTTGGATCAGCTGGAATTTTTAAAGAGAATTACTGGGGCATCCTGGTAATAGATACAGTAGTCCAGTCTGGAAGTCACAAATGCATGTTTTCTTCAGTGTCACTCTGAGACAAGATGTTCCTGATTTTTGACAATATTGTGTAGATGAAAGAAGGCCATCCTACAGACTTGTTTTATAAACTACCAGTCTAAAGTTTGGACACAGCTTCTCATTTAATAGTTTTTCTTTATTTTCATGAATATTTACATTATAGATTCTCACTGAAGGCATCAAAACTATGAATGAACACATCTATAATTATGTAGTAAACAAAAAGTGTGAATTAAGTCAAAACATGTTTTATATTTTAGATTCTTTAAAGTAGCCACCCTTTGCTTTGGTTACTGCTTTGCCCACTATTGGCATTTTCTCGGTGAGCTTCATGAGGTAGTCACCTGAAATAGTTTACCAACAGTCTTGAAGGAGTTCCCAGAGATGCTGAGCACTTTTTGCTTTCACTCTGTGGTCCATCTCATCCCAAACCATCTTGTTTGGGTTTAGATCAGGTGACTGTGGAGGCCAGGTCATCTGATGGAGCACTCTGTCACTCTCCTCCTTGGTCCTTACACAGCCTGGAGGTGTGTTTGGGGTCATTGTTCTTTTGAAAAATAAATGATGGTCCAACTAAACGCAAACTGGATGGAATGGCATGCCACTGCAGGATGCTGTAGTAGCTATGCTGGTTCAGTATACCTGCAATTTTGAATAAATCCCCAACAGTGTCACCACCAAAGCACTCCCACACCATCACACCTCCTTCTCCATGCTTCATGGTGGGAGCCATGCATGTAGAGACCATCCGTTCACCTTCTCGAGAAATTCCACAAATTAACCTTGACAAAGCACACCTGTGAACTACCTCAAGAAGCTCATTGAGAGATTTCCAAGAGTGTGCAAAGCAGTAATCAAAGCAAAGGGAGGCTATTTTGAAGAATCTAAAATATAAAACATGTTTGGTTTATTTCACACTTTTTTGTTCACTACATTATTCCAGATGTGTTCATTCATAGTTTTGATGCCTTCAGTGAGAATCTACAATGTAAATAGTCATGAAAATAAAGAAAAAACAATAAATGAGAAGGTGGTTCCAAACTTTTGACTGGTAGTGTTGGTCTTCATCGCAGCTTGTTTCAATTAATTTTCCCTCAGGGATTAATAAAGTATTTGTATTCTATTCTAGAATTTGAGAGGTTGTACAGACCAATAGTCATTCCAACTTAGAAAAATTATATAATGTTGTTACCAGGATTTTAAAAAATGATGGACTTGTGATGGACAGTGCTTCAAATAATTTTATGAAAAGCCATTTCATCAACATATGGTCAACTCAATCAATATTCGCCACTTAAAAAAAAAAAAAAGCAGTCAAACTGAAGATGGTCAGTGTTTAGTTGAATTAAAGATTCAAATTAAGATTTTGAACATGAATACATTGATGTGCAAAAGTATTTATAGAAATCTTCTATTTTGGCATATTTGTCAGACTTAAATGTTTCAGATCATTAAACTAATTTTAATGTAAGACCGAGATAGCACAAAAATCAATTTTTGCATGATGATTTTATTTTTGGAACGAAAAATGCTGTCCAGCTCATCTTGTCCTATGTGAAAAAACAATTGTCTCCTTACCTATCAATCTAACAAATGACAATTGGGTTCAATATTACCAGCCACACTCACATGTGATTACTGTCAGGCTTGTTGTATCTAAACATCACTAAATAGAACCTGTCTGTCATTATGAAGTAGCTAAAGGGTCTCAAAAAACAACACTTGATACCATGTTGTAAAGAGAGTCAAGAGAAGATGTGAAACAAAATCATTGACATTTATCAGTCTGGAAAGGGTTACAAAGCCATTGCTTAGGCTCTGGGACACCAGAGAACCACAATGAGAGACAATATCCACAAACAGATAAACATGGAACAACAGTGAACCTTCCCAGGAGTGGCCAACCTATCAATCTTTCTCCAAGAGCACATCAACACCTCAGCCAGAAGATCACATAAGAACCCAGACAAACATCAAAAGATCTGCAAACCTCAGTGAACTCAGTTAATGTCAGTCTACATGATTCCACAAAAAGGAAGGCAATGAGCAAAAATGCCATCCATTGGAGAGCTGCAAGGCACAGACCACTACTGACCAAAAGAACATAAAGGTTCATCTGGCATTTGCAAAAAAATACCGAGATGAGCCCCAAAACTTTTGAGATAACATCCTGTGAATTGAAGAGTCAGAGGCAGAACTTTTTAAAAGACAGGGGTCCCATGTAAAGCTAATACTGCACTCCACAAGAAGAGCATTACACTAACAGTGAACAACCCGGTCTCACGGGGATTCGTGAAACTGTCACGTAAGTTTTAGTTTCGGTTTCGTGCGCACCAACACGATTTCGTCATGTTTTTCGTGCCGCTCACCACGAAATGTTTTTCGCTGTGGTAATCACATCTGAAAGTGGTTTATACCGGCAGATTCATGACGATCTAAGCTGTCCATCGGCGTATACTGCTTGTGTGATTGCGTTTGCGGCCGCCGGCCGCCGGACATTCTTGAAATTCCTATGCAAATTGGTAAGTGTACCACCGGCTTATGGTTAGGTTATGGTTATGGTTATGGTTAGGGTTATGTTTAGGAACGATGTCATGCAAAATATAGCGTTGGATTCGCCACGGTTTTACATTAAAAATATAATATACACATTCTTTTGAAATACGTTCTGAGTGGCACGAAAAGTCCGCCGTTTAAAATACATTGGTGCGCATTTCGTGGTGAGCGGCACAAAAAACATGACGAAATCGTGTTGGTGCGCACGAAACCGAAACTAAAACTTACGTGACAGTTTCACGAATCCTCGTGAGATCGGGCTGTAGTGAAACATGGTGGCAGTAGTGTGATGGTTTGGGGCTGCTTTGCTTCCACAGGACCTAGACAACTTGTCATGATTAACAGAGCCATGAATTCCATCAGAAAATCCTCCTGGAGAATATCCACCCATCAGTGTATGACCTAAAGCTCGAGCATCAGTGGTTTACACAGCATGACAATAACCCAAAGCCCACAAGCAAGTCCACATCTGAGTGGCTCAAAAATAAACTAAAGTTTTGGAGTGGCCAAGTCAATGTCCAGCTTGAATCCAACTGAGATGCTGTGGCAAGAACTTAAGAGGGTAGTTTGTGCTCGAAACCATTGAATGTGGCAAAACTCCAATTATTCTGCAGAAAGGAGTGGGCCAGTGTTGCAATGTAAAACAATGAAATGGAAAAGACACAAGCACAGAAGGAGAGACACCATACCTTGATAGCCTTTAAAATGCTCATGTTTTTTGCATATCTGTGTCAAACAGTTTCAATGTTATTTTCTTTCAGTATACAAAGCTCTGGATTTCAAAACATATAGTCTATTTAAGTCTAGGGTGTTGTACATCTTTTAGGCTACACTAATATCTTATGGCAGTATTTAATGAAGTGAAACAATACGTATCATTATCCTTCACACAGTGGCTTGGTAATAGCACTTTTGCCTTGCAGCTAGAAGCTCCCTGGTTTGTGACCCTGCCTTCACAGGATCTTTCTTCAAGGAGTTTGCATGCTCTCCAGGTACTTCAGTTTCCCCCTACAGTCCAGAAACATTGGTAACTCTAAAATTGTCTGTAGGTGTGAGCGCGAGTGTGATTGTTTGTCTGTATGTGGAGCCCTGCCACAGACTGGTGACCTGTCCATGGTGTACCCTGCTTTCACCCTAAGTCAGTTGGGATAGGCTCCAGCAGCCCTGACTGCAAAAGATGGTCTTCTGGACAGAGATCTCAGATGTTCCAGGGATTTGCTGAAGCCACTCTCCAACTTACTGCTGTTATGTTCTCTTTCCAAATCTTTTCTAGCACCTCTCTCAGCCCTTGGGTCTAAACAGTAGTGTAAGTAGTGGAGGATGCATGTATTTCTTTATCTCTTTACGCTGTCTAATTTCTCTGAGACACACACACACACACACACACACACAATCCAAGGTTTCACAACTCATCCAAGACTGCAAACACTAACATCTGTCTGAGTTTACATTTAGGCCTTGGCTGTTTGTTTAGAATTTTTACGTGTTTTTAGAAGCACTGTTGTGTTAGCAGCATGTGTATGGGACTGGCTAAAATTCCAAAAATACTTGTGACATGAGTTCAGTTATCAGGACATTGTACTCACACAGCTATTCTGCTTAAATGTAAAAATAACCTATACTTAAGCAGTTCTAAGCAGGTTGTCACACAGCCATTATTTAGAATTGCCTACAGCTGCCCCCACAGCAACAGTTACCAGGGAAACAGTGTATTACGCTTACTAGCTTAGCAGTTTCCTCTTAACTTGTTACTTTGACAACAGGAATGTCAATTAGCTGCATTCGCAAAAGAAAAAGTCTGCCCAGCTTTTGTTTGTCCGCCTCATTTCTTGTAAGGGTGATTGGAACTGCAATAACTAAAAGCTGTAACAGTTGCTGTAAATCAACATGGTTTCTCATTAACACAGCTCAACTGCCTCTTTAGACATGCATTCCACAGCCTGACGCTGTAATATGTCAACATGTCTGCTTGTGTTTATGTGTGCTACCTGGATGCCTATGTTTATGTTACCTGTAATCTGGCGTTCTATGGAATTAAGGTTTGTTGTATGATTCATACTTATTCCTCTTGATCCCCATTGTGACCTCTCCATCCTGTCTTTTCTTTTGTATAGCCAAAATGGAACAGCTGCAAATGACTTGTAAGGGCTGTTTTTTATTGAATACATATTGCAATTGAATCTCTTGCCCTTTTGTCAAGGAAAAGAACAAATATATAAAGGCACGACCACATAATCTGCAAAACAATATACTATTAACAAATGTAAATCTGCACAACACAAAGTGCCTGGTACAATTTGTCAAATGGGATAATGTTGCTCAATAGATTTATGAAACACAGACAAGAGCTGAGCTTCACTGTGATAGACAGACACAAATACTGGAACCTAAAGGCTTTAAACTACTTCAGTACCTAACATGCCTTTCTTCTTAACAGAATTACATTCCTTTGTGAAACTGCCTTTCATGGCTTTTCATTCACCCCTGTTTGTACCATCACTGAGCGACAGCATGCTGAGTCTATGGGTGGGCGATTCATGGATGCTGCACTGCCAGTATCCATCAAGCTCTCAACTGGTCAGCAGATTGAAAGAATTCTGCTCTGAAACTCCTGCTTCTGTGGAGTTACTTTCCTATCTTTAATCAAGACATGGCATGGTCTCTTATTTTGTAAGCAATATTTTTCTAATTTATGTTCAGAATTTGAAATGCTTTCCCTCCAAATCCTTTCCTCTCTCACAAATACCACAAATCTTGTTCGAGTGTGCGTCTGCTCTTCTGCTGCTCAGAACTATTTGTTTGCTGTTTGTCTGCAATAGGCTGTTGCTGAACAGGGGTCCTGCATTTCACTTCTAATATAGCTCCTTGCACTCATGTAGTTTCTGTGCACTCACCAAACTACTGCTCTCAGACTTGTGCGATTATTGTGAACCAATGTTGTCAAAAGTCCGTGCCAATTAAATGCCTGCTATGACAATCACCAATGAGGTGTCACTGTCTCCTTCCAGGCATGCGTGTGTTACGTCTTTAAACATCCCAGTGGTTATTGTTAAACTGGGTCCTTCCATTCCAACCCTTTAGGTCTTATGTCATGCACTTTACTTAAGGAGTTAATACATAAGTGTCTGTATTTAGATTGTCCATTTTTACAACAATAGCTGGATATTGTAGAGATCCGAATAGGTTGTTGCTGAGATTATGTGCATGCCACCATTATTGTTGAATTACCAAAAAAAGTCCTTCCTCTTGAAGCAGAACCTTAACTCTCGACTGAAGTTTGTTGCTGATCACATGGGCAAAGGCCTTTTGAAGGGAAGTTACATGGTCAGATGAAGCAAAAATTGAGATAGTAGGTTCTGTGAGGGAACTGACTGCCAGGTCTGGACCCATGCATCCTGCCTTTCATCTTTCTTGTTTCTGGTCTGCCGATTCAGAGCTCTCAAGAAAGGTCAAATTGAAAATTAAATTTAAAAATTAGAAGAATTGTTTCTGTAGTCAAATGTATGTTCTTTTCTGATTCTGTAAGATGGATACTAGGTTTTCTCAGGGATGTTGAGGAAAATTCACAGAGGGTGGATATGAAGAATGTGAGCCCTGTTTTTTTTTTCCCTCCAAGTCATCCATTAGACCCAGTGGCAATTAGCAAGAGACATTCAGCTTGTTTTTTCTTTGTAAATGTTTAGGAATTGGCTTGTCAGTTGAGGAAAAACATAATTTACAGTCTCTCATGTGTTTTGGAAATAAAGTCCACTGGACCGCTGATGTGTCCAAAACAGCTCAAAGGAAATCCAAAAACAATGCCCAACGGAGATTCTCCAGAGGAATGTGGAGCATGTTCTTCATATAGTTTCAAGGTGTAATAACAGTAAATGCATAAATATGCAATTCAAAATATTATATCCAGCTAAAGATTGCAGTGGGTGAACTGCAACCATAGCTTGTATACATACATACAATACAATTTTATTATAAATAAGTAGTCATTACAGTATGAGTACTAATGGTGTATGCCATTAGTGATTGTACTATGACCAATTTATATATATATATATATATATATATATATCTTTATTTTTTATTCTTATTTCGACACAATGCATTTCACTGCACAATATGATGATATAATGTATAACTGGTTGTGGTAAATGAAGGTCTTGCAACATATACATATTTAGTTAAGATCCATTAAAAATGTCTACTTTCCTGCTAAATGCTAGTGATCTTACATGCTTAGCTTAACTTTAATGTTGCATGGTTTGTAATTTTACCTTATTGTTATTGGATTTTGGTCTTTCAAGTCCTGCTGTATGGTTATATTGTCTCTGCGCTGTTTGTCCTCATCTTGCCTTGTCTTGCTTTGGTAAAGTCAAAAACCTTTTCTTCCACACATTAACAAAAAAGTTATTAAATACCACATTAAATTTGCCCACAAGCAAGCAAACTCAGTAATGGTAGCTCATTACTCTCATATAGTTACAGGTGAAATAATTTTTATGGTATCATTGTTTGAGCTTCATAATACATCTTTCATTCTTTTTTCTTTCTTCATCATTGTATTATGCCTGTCATTTGAAAGCCAACTACAATACTCTTTTACTTGATTTTAATTAAAACACTAATAGGCAAGCAATGCATAATACTAAAGCATGAGTGATAAATGGTACTTTCATGCTTGTGTGTCTCTTGCCTTGAAGCAAAAATACTTTTGTCAAAATTGCTAATGGATTGTTTGAAAGTTGAAAAATGATAAAACTGACTAATAGAGGACACACAAAGTTAGCAATGGTTCCTTTAGATTAGTTAGTTAAGCATTAAAAACATGACGAATATGTCACAAGCAAACACAACTGAAGATCTGTTTGTAAATAGACACATTTCTTGGGCAGCCTGTGCCATTTCCTGTATTTATACAAGTTTCGTATCTCAGTGTTTAACAGTGAGTCCTCCTTGAACTTCCTTAAACGGTGGAAGACATGACGCACAATAATGCATCTGTCTGTGCATTTTATTCTTGGAAGAACTGTGCAAGCCTGTGCTCATGCTGTTCATAGCACAGAATGCTGGCACAGTGAAAAAGAGACAGGTTATGACAGCTGATGATGCTGTATGCTGGAAACAATTACTTCCTGTGATCATTTGCATCAACACTCAAAGAGGAAAAGCCCATCAGCCTCTCTGACAACTTTTCTTTTTATTTAAATATTATTTAATTTAGACATTAAATTTAGAAAACTGACAAATGAGTGGTGTTCTCCACAACCAAATCCCACAAAAATGATAAAAGTCCCGATACAACTAAGCTGGGTTCTTCATTATGTTTTGAAATGCTAACTTTCGACAAGTCCTGTTCATTGAGTTTTACCTGGGGACCACATGATGAGCTAGGGCCAGCCAATGACTTTTTTAACAGTATTTTAGATAACAAGTTATGGTTTCCAGAGAATCAAAATGAGGTATTGGTCACTGACACTGAAACTCAGCACTGGCATCAGGCAAATGTCACCTAGCATTCCATCTAGGAGTTATCTGTGATTCAAATGTAATTTTGGAGCTTCACATTAGAAACATAACCAAGAATGTATTTTGTCATTTGAAGAACACTACACAGAACAGTTAGAATTAAATGCTTTTATTTGCTACAGAACTGACTAGTTAACTTGTAATGCTCTCTTATCTGTTCTCCCCAAGATGAAATATCTCCACTACAAGTGCTTTAAATTATTTTTCCTTTTTTTTTTTCGTTTTCAGTCGCTGTCTGCTTGCATTTAAGCACCTAGACTACATGGTAAGGTTTAGGAAAATATAATGGTTTGGGTTCAAACCCATTCTTTCTTTCTTTCTAACTTGATGTGCCACTATGACAAAAAAAAAAAACCCACAATAGAGAGCGAGCTCAGATGGAATGTGTTGTGTGTATGTATACACAAGGATTTTTCTGTTAATAAAATTGCTCAAAATGAGTAAAGATGGAAATACAGAAGTTTAAATTTTGTCTGCTTTGCTTCCACAACAGTCCACAATCTCCAAAGTCTGAAATCTGAAAGTCGGAGGACAGTGGACCTGACTCACACACTACTTGCGTACTCTTGATTGATTTGTGCCTAAACAGCAAAGAGTGAACAGCACTGGCACGCATAAGTCAACAGTGGCAAGGAATTGTAACATCTGAAAAGCATATTTTTGCAGCCCGGTTTGTTAAGTGCCATTCCTGTTGGTGACCCATGTCCACACAGCAGCAAGTGCCTGGGAAATGTCAACAAGTACTTCACACCCACTCCTCACTAGACAGGTCATCAGTAAACAGTAAAATTTGTTCAAACAGTCACAACCACGCTTTTCTTCTCAGCAGGCACGATGATGTGAACTTTACCCAGGGTTAGAACACCCTAATGGCTGGCAGTCCTGCAATGCTTTTTCTGTGAGAAAGTCTGATCTGGATTCTAAAATGCAAGTCTGTGGTCAGAGCAAATGTACAGGGATAACATGAGAGGAACTGATGTACATATGTGTCTTAGCAATGTCTCAAAGGGAAAATACTTAAAAATAGTTTGAGACTATTAAGTGACAATTTCTCATTTATTTTTAAGTCGTCTTTAGCACAGAAGAAAGTCTCCCATTACTTGAAAAAGTCCATTCTGGTTTCAGTCGCCTCTCCCAGGGTCCCAGGGGCTTTTGGCAGCAACACAGGTTATCCTAAATGTTTTTGAATTTGCTTAACAGACTGAAAAAAGCTCTATCCTGTCCCACAGTCTAGCACATGTGCAGATTTTTATTCAAATAACCATTATATTTTAGCACTGTTCTAGACAGTTGACAAAGTACCAGCACACATTGTGCCAGTGTGACATACAAAATTAGACTTTCATTTTCAGAAAAGATTGCTGCTGTGAGGTTGCCCACGACTACAAATCCTTCTTTGCAAGCAGGTCCCTCGAAGGCTTAGAGATACCTAAAAAATATGACAGAATTGTGCAAATTTATCATGTTCAAAGTTACATGCATGTGGGTCAATGCTAAGATGCTCTCCTTGTGTGCATATCCTTGACATTAATACAAGTGAACCAAGTGCCTGATTTTGATTTTCGGTCATTCAATTCATAACAAACATGTCATTTTAGCATTTTAACATTACCTATATGTGAGCACTTTAACTGAGGGCCATTACATCAGACACAGGGTAGAGGATAGCTCATGAAGTCCTCTGGCACCACCTAACATTGATCGGTGAGAACTTTGCCTCAGGGGTGAATGATGGGTCTTCTAGGCATCTCAGTGAATTCAGACTAGAGCTCTGTAAATTTACACTCCAAATGCAAACTAATGCCTCCTTTAATTTTCTGGTTGAATAAAAAATGTACATCCTTCTCACCTCACATCTTGAGGACAATTTTGATGCAGTGCCGTCTTCAACCCTAGAATTTGTCAGTCTTTCTGACAGCAACATGAACTAAACTAGACTGAACGTACTGTAACATTCATATCACCTGATAATGTTACATTCAATGATCATCTTATAAATGTCAGTTTTTGCCTGCACATTTAGTTAAATTTCAAACCCATTTTCTCCAAAATATGGTATCAGATAACATTACTGACAGACACACATTACTGAATGTAAGATGCTTCCTATTATAGATGCATAGAACAGCTGATTCTGAACAATGACAACATCCATCCATTCATTCTCTATACACCGCTTTATCCTCACTAGGGTCACGGGGGGTGCTGGAGCCTATCCCAGCTGACTCGGGTGAAGGCAGGGGACACCTGGACAGGTCACCAGTCTGTCACAGGGCTACATATACAGACAAACAATCACACTCACATTCACACCTACGGGCAATTTAGAGTAATCAATTAACCTCAGCATATTTTTGGACTGTGGGAGGAAGCCGGAGTGCCCGGAGAAAACCCACGCATGCACAGGGAGAGCATGCAAACAGCATGCAGAAAGATCCCAGGCTCAGGCCGGGATTTGAACTGGGATCTTCTCGCTGCAAGGCAAATGTGCTAACCACTACTGCACTGTGCAGCCCTCAAAGACAACATGTATAAGTTTAAAAAAAAGGGTAGTTGAGTTGAAGAACATAGAATAATTTTCTTTTCTTGCCTTGATGTTTAGCTTAGTGAGTTTTGTGCTTCAGGACATTTCCCTGTACTTTCCTGCATTCATTTTACCCACTACCTATAAAAGTCTTCTAAGGCCTGCCACCAAGAAGTACCCACACATTACTATACTGCTGTAGCCACCATGCTTCAACATGGGGCATAGTGTGTTTGTGAACATTGCATCTAGTCTCACAGTCAAAACAACAGTAGAAATACATTTGCCTTCTGGTGAACTGTAGTCTAGCGTCTTTTCAACAATGGCTTTCTTGTTGCCACTCTCCTATGAACCTGGTCAACAATTGTTGTATACGCAGTCTCTCTTCTCAGCTGCTGAAGCTGATAACTCCTCCTCCCTCGTGACCAACCCCAGATCATAACCCTAACCCCTACAGGCTTGTAGGCACTGGGCACAATGAGTACATCACTTCACTCACCTCTCTTCTTACCATGATGTTCCCATCACTTTGCAACAGGGTAAATCTGGACTCATCAGAACACATGACGTTCTTTCATTGCTCCAGAGTCCAATCTTTACTCTACCTAGCAAACTGAAGCCTTTTTTCTATTAGCTATTTTCTGATTAGCCTCACTGATCAGTGGTTTTCTTAGGGCTACACAGCTGCCCCAATCCTTTCAGTTTAATTGCTTTTACTTTCACTATTAAACATAGCCATGAGTCCTATACTGTTCCTATCTAAGAGTTTGTTCTGACCACATTTGTTCATTGAAGATGATGGTTCACCAGCATCTCTCAGGTTTTTATGAGTTGAACAGTTCTTAACCCGATTTTAGTAGTTTCAGCAATCTTCTTAGTTTTCTTTGCTTGATGCAAACCAATAATTTGACCCTTCTAAAACTGATCAACATCTTTTCTATAAACACAGGATATATCCAACACGGTTGTTTAAGAAATGAGAATCTACTCACTGCATTAGCTAGGGTTACATAAGTTGTTGCCTGCTGAAACATATTCATCACTGCAGTAATTATTTGCTTAGTTAAATCCAAATGGTGATTTTTTTTTTTTTTTGGAGAGGCAGCATATTATGCCAGGTATCAAATGTTGTGAATTGGCACTATATAAATAAAACTGAATAGAATTTTCATCTGGATTGAGTGCTTCATGTCTTAAACTGAAAGAAGATCCATCACCTTGAATGTCAATTTAGGAAAGAGGAAATCACACGGGGGCAAATCTGGCAAGTAGAGTAAGTGATAACTATGTTGTCATGGCCAACCAAGTTGATAATACAGGAGTTTCAGGCAGACTTGTAGCCATTTCACATACCCCATATCAACTGACTAGAATGTTGGACCCACATTTTATGCTCATGTGAGGCATTTACAGATCTCATCTGCAATTTGCCAAATTTCTCAGACTTCTGTGGGCCACCTCAGACATGGTGCCAAGCAATGCTTAACAATGTAAAGGATATGAAGCAGGGACATCAAAAATGATTAACTCTCACCTTGATTTCTCACTGAAGAATGGACACCTCATGTTGACTGCGTCATACCAAATATTTTGTAATCCAGACTTATTGCTCAGGCTTCTGTTTTAGTTATTTCTCATTGCAAAGTATCATTAGTGTTTAACCCGGTCTCACGGGGATTCGTGAAACTGTCACGTAAGTTTTAGTTTCGTGCGCACCAACACGATTTCGTCATGTTTTTCGTGCCGCTCACCACGAAATGTTTTTCGCTGTGGTAATCACATCTGAAAGTGGTTTATACCGGCGGATTCATGACGATCTAAGCTGTCCATCGGCGTATACTGCTTGTGTGATCGCGTTTGCGGCCGCCGGACATTCTTGAAATTCCTATGCAAATTGGTAAGTGTACCACCGGCTTATGGTTAGGTTATGGTTAGGGTTATGGTTAGGGTTATGTTTAGGGACGATGTCATGCAAAATATAGCGTTGGATTCGCCACGGTTTTACATTAAAAATATAATATACACATTCTTTTGAAATACGTTCTGAGTGGCACGAAAAGTCCGCCGTTTAAAATACATTGGTGCGCATTTCGTGGTGAGCGGCACGAAAAACATGACGAAATTGTGTTGGTGCACACGAAACCGAAACTAAAACTTACGTGACAGTTTCACGAATCCCCGTGAGATCGGGCTGTAGTGTTACAACAAGTTGTTTAATCACTCTCTGCTTTACTTACACCCCCTGTCAAAAGTTTTAGAACACTTTCTCATTCAAATAAAGTAGAACCTGTCCTACAATTTTTGACAGGGGGTGTATCTACCAAATTTGGTACACATATGCAGCACATCAGCCTGAACAAAAAAGTCAGTGACAGCCACATTCCAAACCCAACAGGAAGTGAGTTATTTTGCGTTGAATATCAGATTTTGCCCATTTTTCATTTTTTTCTAGATTGAACTCCTCCTAGGGGGAAACTCCAATTCACCTCAAATTGGGCCAGTACATACAGGAGGCCTTAATGATCCAAAGTTATTAAAATCTTTTTCCAAAGTCAAAGGGCGTGTCCGTGGCAGCCTCTGGAATTTTGATCCTTCGCCATGAAATTTCAAATGCTGTGTAAATGCCCTGAACATGCTCCAATCTGCCTGAAATGTTACATGTATGATCAGAGTCCTGCCCTGATCACATCCATATGATGAAATACAACCCCTGTCAAAAGTTGTAGGACAGGTTCTACTTTATTTTAATGAGACAGTGTCCTAAAACTTTTGACAGGGGTGTACCTCTGCTTCTCCATGAGGCCATACGAGGTGTCATGGAGAAGTGGATGTGTCCCATGGAGAAGCAGATGAGTATTGGGCCCTAGTGCTCCGGCACTGGGGCCCAATACTCCCTGTGGCTCAATAATCTGAATATAGTGTAGTATGTGGCTTTATTTTGACATTTGCAGTGTGTACATGCCAGAGATTAGATAAAAGAACATCTGTGAAGTTTCTCCTCATGCGCATGATGCAACTCAACTTCAAAATAGGTTGGGATTTTAAAACTCCAGTGGTGTGAACCCAACCTTTGGTTACACAAACTTCACATTCATGACCAACAGAGCTGGTAGGCATCACAAACCTATTTATGTAATGCACTTCTAATATGGTCTAATACGACGCTTTCAACAATTTACAATGCCAGTTTGTTTAATAGTACGATTTATTTTCAAAACCCATCACCATGAATTCACCATGAATCTAATCACCTGTAGCTGCAGCAAAGCAGACTGGGCTTGACTTTCTAAACTGAAGAGCATGGATACTGACTATGACATATTACAAAATTCAGATGACAACATCCTATGATTTATATCTACTTGATAATCAAACTATGAAAATGAAATTACATATTGACTGAAAAACAACATTAAGCTAGTGCCTTGGTTTTATTATTCAATATAAAAACATCACTGTTTTGGTGTACCCTACTCAACAACTGTAATGGTCAACCACCCCTCGTCCACCCACATCTTTTCTACAACAGCTCAAAAACAAGTTTCACACAAAAAGTCAGTATATGCAGACGACTACGTCTATAAACTCCAGATTAAACAAATCCATTAGAAAACAATCTCAGGATTTTTACAAAACTAATTAGCCAACATGTTCAATTAGTTCAACTGATAACACTGAAAGGAATGCTTATACTCTCTTAATGGCACCGTCAATTTCTGACATCTGGTCCTTCAGTTGGTTCCACTGCTCAGGACTCAGGGAGATACCTACAAAAAATTTGGAAAAAGAGGTTTAACCTGCATCTTACACCACAACTTCAAACCAAAGAAAGCATCAAAGCCATCTTCATAGGTTCTTATGTACTTATTTAGATAAATATGCATTGTATGTATGTATGTACAGTACCAGTCAAAGGTTTGGACACACTTTCTATTTCAGTCTTTTTATATTTTAATTATTTCCTACATTGTAGATTGATACTGAAGACATGAAAACTCTGAAAGAACACATATGAAATTATGTAGTCAACAAAGAAAGTGTTAAAGAAATCAGAATATGTTTTATATTTTAGATTCTATAAAACAGCCACCCTTTGCTTTGATTACTGCTTTGCACACTCTTGGCATTTTATCAGTCAGCTTCATGAGTAGTCTCCTGGAATGGTTTTGAATTAACAGGTGTGTGGTTTGAGGCCAACAGTTGTGTTATGCAGGTTAGTACACAGTAGATATCCTTATTTGGCTCTTGTTGTAATCCATAGTATGGCAAGAATCACACTGCAAAGAGAAACAACAGCCCATCACTACTTCGAGACAGGTCAGTCGATCTGGAAACTTTCAAGAACTTTGAATGTGTCCTCAAGTGCCTCAAGTATTACGTCTTCTGCAGAGAATAAGGCTACATTCACACTGCAGGGCTTAATGTTCAGTTCCAATTTTTTTGTGAGTTTGTTCACATTTCCAATTAAACGCGACTTGTATGTGATCTCCTGTGTGAACCTCACACGACCCAAAAGTGTCCCGCATGCGCAGAAGAGGACACAACAACGACACACAGAGAGTGTGGTCAGTGTTTACGGAAGTAAACATGGACGCTAACAGTGGAGCATGTCTGGCCATTTTAAAGCTGTTGTCCAGCCGGAGCCAGCATATTTATAACTTAATCATTTTAAGGAGAAGGTCAAGAAGGAAGAGAGCCAGGATTTTGGCCCTGGCGTTTTGTGGGGCAGTGGCAGCAACGTCTGTCCAGAGAACTGTGTAGGCGCGGAGTCGCAGCCAGGAGTGGTGGGATAGTGATGCGAGAGGCTTCACAGATGCGGACTTCATTCAGAATTTTCGAACGATAAGGGCGACCTTTACGTACATATGTGAGCGCCTCTTTTTAAGACTCTCACGACAAGACACACGTCTTCGGCAGCCCGAAGACGTGTTTTGCTTGAACGCAGAATAGTGACGTTTGTTGTGTACCAATGACGTATAGGTCAGATAAATGTGACCTGGCCGTTCAGACTGAAGTCGCATGGCAAAAGATCCGATATGTATCGGAATTACGACCACATATCCAAGTGGCCTGGGTCGCATTTGAAAAAAATCGGATCTGTGTTGTTCAGACTGTAATGAAAAGATCAGATACAGGTCGCATAGGGGCAAAAAAAATTGGGTCACTTGAGCCTGCAGTGTGAACATAGCCTAAGTGCATTAGAGTTACCAGTCTCAGAAAGAGATAAATAACAGCACCTCTGGTTCATATGATTTCTTCATAGAGTTCAAGTATCAGACAAATCTCAACATCAACTGTTAAGACTGTGCAAATCAGGCTTTCATGGTGGAATTGCTGCAAAGAATCCACTATTGAGAATAAATAATAATAAGAAGAGACTTGTTTAGGCCAGCAATCACAAGGAATGAATATTAGAGCAGTGGACATTAGATGACCTTGCTTCCAAAATCACCTGATCTAAACCCAGCTGAGACGGTTTGGGATAAGCTGGACTGCAGAGGGAAGGAAAAGCAGCCAACACGTGCTAAAGAACTCTGGGAAGTCCTTCAAGACTGTTGGAAAACCATTTCAGGAGACTACCTCAAGAAGCTGATTGAGAGAATGAGGGGGAGAGAGTGGGCAAAGCAGTCATTGAAACAAAAGGGGATTACTTTAAATAATCTAAAATATAAAACATATTCTTATTTGTTCAACACTTTTTTGATTGCAACTTAATTCCATATGTCTTCTTTCATAGTTTTGATGTCTTCAGTATTAATGTAGAAAATAATTAAAATAAATAAAAACCACTGAATGAACTTTTAACTGGTACTGTATGTATGTATGTACGGATGGATGCATGGATGGATGGATGGATGGATGGATGGATGGATGTAAGTGAACCTAACAATTAAAACAGAGACACGTGACAAACTAAAGGGAAAACTTGAGTGGATGAGCGTAGAAACACAGTGAATGCAGATGCTTCTACACAGATGTGGTCAACAGCATGTTTGATAACAAATGATATAAAAGGTAAAACTGAACATCAGCACTTCCTCAGGTGGTTGAGATTGTCAGTGCATGAAGTGATCCTGAATGTCAGCAAGAGCAGTCTGCCAGCAATAACACAGGATGAGCTATTAGAATAGGGTTGCAGTGCATACATTTATCATTACAAAGATGTACAACTGAGAGTGCAAAAACAGTGGTCTACAGTACAGAGACTTGGAAACAATGATGTCAGCATGAGTCATCCTTTGTCATATTTTCTTAAGTGGGAGAGCACATGTGTGAAAGATCACTGCATATCAAAAGAAATTTGTTCTGAGTTTCACCTTTATCCCATAATGAAACAATTCTATTGTGATGAACATGACCTTTTCCAAGATGACAATGCTCCCATCAACAGGGCACAGAGGGTCACTGAATGGTTTGCTGACTAATGCAAATGATGTGAATCATATGTTAAGGCCTTTACATTCACCAAGTCTAAACCAAACACTTTTGGGAGATTTTGGAATGACACATTAGATAGCATTCTCCACTATCATCGTCAAAACACCAAATGAGGGAAGATCTTTGGAAAAATGGTGTTCAGCAATTCTGTCAAGTTCAGAAATTTAGATAATCAGTGCTAAGAAGAACTGAATCTCTTCTGATGCCATGCAGAGGAGCTTCAGGTCCAAAACTTTTGACTCTTCATTTTTAATTTGTCACCTCTCTGTGTGTGTTTATGTCTCTGTGTTTGTGTGTGTGTTCACCCTTTTTCCCTGGCTTCATCTCTCCATCTTGGTTCATCCAGTACTCTCTGATGTCAATCAGGACTTTACCCTTGAAGTCTCTGACACTGACATATCTCATCTTTCCAATCTGCAAAAAGCAAAGGCACTATAAACTGTTGCTCTTTAAAGTTTCTACAGTTTTCATAACAGGTTGTATTTCCATACCCAAACCAAGAGTCTACACACATTATATGATCTGTCAGAACTAACTGCAAAATGTGATATCCATGTTGGAAGTCAAAGGTGGGGTGAAAAACTGGACACCATAGACAGTAAGGATAAGTTCACATTCTCAAGACAATCTCTATAGGAAGACATTCACAGAGCTGACTATTGTTTACAATAAAAGTGACACAAATAGTCTAACACATTGACAAGAGAGCTTAAAGTAAAATGCAGTCTCTGGCGCCTTCATCTTCGTGGAGAAGACGAAGGAGCCAAAGTTCGCTGAATGAGGTATGTATAAATTGCAAAGTGTTTAGACACAGACTTCTCTATAAATAAACTCACTTGACTTTTTGGAATAAAGACATTACATAGCCTTTAAATATCATGCAGTGAGTACTCACTAATATCTTGCATTGTCAAAATTTTCCTGTCAGCAGACTGTGGTGGACATCAGGGATCAACCGATTATCGAGGTTGATATTTGCTATTTTTCATTTAACAATATCTTTAGTTACGGATTCTTATTACACAAATCAAAAGTGCTTTTTTTGCTGCAGTACAGCTGTATTTCTCTATCCTCAGTAACTCTGTATTCTCAAGTAATGTCCCCCCACAGCAATATCTGATTGGCTGTTACAAGTCAGAAGTAACAGCCAATCACTGTAAGCTATTGTTCACTGTTCAGGAAAGATGATCACATTTGCTGAGCGAGGCAGCTCTAGTCAAATAGAGCAGTTTACGGAAGGTGAGATAGCACATATTGCCTGAGTCTGTAATGGAGCCAGCAGTCTTCCACAAGCATGCCCATCTTGACTCTTACACACAAACCGTCACTTAAAGGTGTTCTACACATGTAGGTGTTGATCTATTCAATCACTAGGAGGTTTGCTGTCCCTACTGCCTGTGGCCAATGTAAGATTAATTTCGACTATCTGTTCTGACTGCCATATATCAGGATGTGAGCTACTTTCACAGTGTTAAGGCTACACTAAAGGCTGCCAGCTAAATTAGGAGGTAGCCACAGGTTACCCTGAAATAGTTTCTGGAAAAGAATAAGAACTGGTTGAAGATCTGGGCCTTAATGGGCAATTAAAGTGACAGAACAGAGAAAGACAAAGAAAACAGAAACACAGGGCAAAGACCATCACTCAGACTTCCATCAGTTCCGTGTTGGCAAACAGAGTATTGTGGAAGCTTGGCTAGTAAAGTACAACCATGAGAAATTGTCATGTGATCCTAAATAACTATCTACCAGAATTCCAAAGTTGTTTAGAAGAAGAGATACATAAGTCGAGCAATACTTGAAACTATGGGTTAATTAACTTTGACACGGGTGCAGTTAAAAACATACTGATGGCATGTTACACAACCAAATCTGTAAAATATCATGGTATTGGGGATAATCTCACAAAGTTGAATACTTGAATACTGACTGATAAAGCTGCTGACTATTCATTAACAAAATTATTCAGAAATTTGCAACCCTAGTGTCTTGCTATCACATGCTATTCATATACAGCATGTAATATGCATTAAAATATTCAGTAACAGTAATCCCTATTGAGGAGCCTAGTTATGAATGGCAAGTCCCCTACTATTACATGCTGTTAATTTCACTAATTGTAAAATGGCTCCAACTATTGAGCTGTCTTGATTATCAATAATTATCGAAATTGCCCCCCCAAAAAACCCACATCTGATATAGTGCAGGGCAAATATAAGAGAAGTTGTATAGTAATGCATTTCAACTATGATGCAAATTTTAAATAGTTTCCTTCATCATTGGTTGACCACCTTGACAATCAATAATTAATTAAAATGTCCAAAATGAATGAAACACATTTTCTCACAAGCATGTAGAGTTTAGTTGGGCCTACATCGTAACAGCATCAACAGCTTTGCGCTCTGCTATCTGACGCTCACTTCACAGCTAGCCAATTGAAAGACAACAACCTCAAAGAACAGTTGGCAGAACGAGGAAAACATTTCTGTTCTTTTGATTGACGCGAGGTGTTTTACATTTATTGCTGGCTATACAGGTGGTCAGAAACACACCTGTAACTCAATTACACACGTGGACAAAATTGTTGGTACCCCTCAGTTAAAGAAGGAAAAACCCACAATTCTCACTGAAATCACTTGAAACTCACAAAAGTAACAATAAATAAAAATTTATTGAAAATTAAATAATCAAAATCAGCCATCACTTTTGAATTGTTGATTAACATAATTATTTAAAAAAACAAACTAATGAAATAGGGCTGGACAAAAATGATGGTATCCATAACTTAATATTTTGTTGCACAACCTTTTGAGGCAATCACTGCAATTAAACGATTTCTGTATTTGTCAATGAGCGTTCTGCAGCTGTCAACAGGTATTTTGGCCCACTCCTCATGAGCAAACAGCTCCAGTTGTCTCAGGTTTGATGGGTGTCTTCTCCAAATGGCATGTTTCAGCTCCTTCCACATATGTTCAATGGGATTCAGATCTGGGCTCATAGAAGGCCACTTTAGAATAGTCCAACGCTTTTCTCTCAGCCATTCTTGGGTGTTTTTGGCTGTGTGTTTTGGATCGTTGTCCTGTTGGAAGACCCATGACCTGCGACTGAGACCAAGCTTTCTGACACTAGGCAGCACATTTCTCTCCAGAATGCCTTGATAGTCTTCAGATTTCATCGTACCTTGCACACTTTCAAGACACCCTGTGCCAGATGCAGCAAAGCAGCCCCAAAACATTACTGAGCCTCCTCCATGTTTCACCGTAGGGACAGTGTTCTTTTCTTCGTATGCTTGGTTTTTGAGTCTATGAACATAGAGTTGATGTGCCTTACCAAAAAGCTCCAGTTTGGTCTCATCTGTCCAAAGGACATTCTCCCAGAAGCTTTGTGGCTTGTCAACATGCATTTTTGCAAATTCCAGTCTGGCTTTTTTATGAGTTTTTTTCAGCAGTGGTGTCCTCCTTGGTCGTCTCCCATGAAGTCCACTTTGGCTCAAACAACGACGAATGGTGCGATCTGACACTGGTGTACCTTGGCCTTGGAGTTCACCTTTAATTTCTTTGGAGGTTGCTCTGGGCTCTTTGGATACAATTCGAACGATCCGTCTCTTCAATTTGTCATCAATTTTCCTCTTGCGGCCACGTCCAGGGAGGCTGGCTACTGTCCCGTGGGTCTTGAACTTCTGAATAATATGAGCCACTGTTGTCACAGGAACTTCAAGCTGTTTAGAGATGGTCTTATAGCCTTTACCTTTAAGATGTTTGTCTATCATTTTTTTTCGGATGTCCTGGGACAATTCTCTCCTTCGCTTTCTGTTGTCCATGTTCAGTGTGGTACACACCTTTTCACCAAACAGCAGGGTGACTACTTGTCTCCCTTTAAATAGGCAGACTGACTGATTATGAGTTTGGAAACACCTGTGATGTCAATTAAATGACACACCTGAGTTAATCATGTCACTCTGGTCAAATAGTTTTCAATCTTTTATAGAGGTACCATCATTTTTGTCCAGGCCTGTTTCATTAGTTTGTTTTTTTTAAATAATTATGTTAATCAACAATTCAAAAGTAATGGCTGTTTTTGATTATTTAATTTTCAATAAATTTTTATTTATTGTTACTTTTGTGAGTTTCAAGTGATTTCAGTGAGAATTGTGGGTTTTTCCTTCTTTAACTGAGGGGTACCAACAATTTTGTCCACGTGTGTACATTAGACAGCAAGAGGTTTCTAGTATTGCGATCCAACACTGCAGCACAGAAGTGAATGTAACATATTATGGAAATAGCCACTGCCATCTTAGGCTGGCGATGTCATTTGCAACAAGATTCTATGGAATGGTACTTTTCCCCATTGACTGGTTGTGCTCTTAGACTGGCCGAGCATGAGGCAGGATCTGGATACCACACTTCCAGTCCCAGTCATTACTGCATTCTGGTTTCAAATCACACCACTGGCACGAAAATTGCAGTGCATGTTTTTGTGATTTTTTTTTTTTTGCTTTACTTCTGAGGGGCTATCATGTCATCCATCTGTAAATACATTCTAATGTAACACCATATGTTCCTTCTGCATTATTAGTCAACATTTTTATTCAAATAAATTATAAACAAACAGTACTGGACCTTCTCTTTAATACCATAGTGAAACTTAGTGACTTTATATGTTACTCTATATTTTCTTCATATTTGATACCAACATTTAAAAATATGTAAAAATTAGTTTTTCATTAGAGTATACCAGTAATTCCTACCTGGAACATGTTGTCGTCACCATTACTGCTGCCCTTGGATGAGCCTCCTTGCTTGGAACTCTCTCCACTTTTTGGTTTCTTGACTGGCTTCTCTGGTGTACTTGGCTTCTTTCTCTTTGCCTACAAAAAAAACAAACACCTTAAAAAGTGTTGCTGCTCATTATGTCTTCACCAAGGCTTGTAAAGCATGTGATCTACAATCAAGTTTTAACTGGTACACAAAGAGTCTAATAATTATGAATAGTGAAGCTTTATCAGCTGTTTGTCAGAAAATGATAT
This sequence comes from Acanthochromis polyacanthus, assembly GCF_021347895.1. Taxonomy (NCBI): domain Eukaryota; kingdom Metazoa; phylum Chordata; class Actinopteri; family Pomacentridae; genus Acanthochromis; species Acanthochromis polyacanthus. The sequence continues at coordinate 37,342,864 of NC_067119.1, forward strand.
GACAGAAAGCAGTTAAAGACAGCACCTACTCTTGACTACGACAAAGATGTTATTAAAAGGTTATGGAGGAGTGATGATAAAAGTTCAGATATGTATTAGTGATGATAAACAGTAACAGTAGAAATACATTACCATCTCTACTCAACCATTACTGGTAGTGTGTAACATAACAGCAGAAATTCTGATGAAAATCAGGCTTTTTAAATGGTTCTCTTAAAACAATGCTTTTTCCAATGCTAAACAGCAGAATATGTCACAAAACGTAGCTGTTTGTCAGATCTGTCAGAGATTAAGTTCAAATATAAACTGTGCACTGTAACTTCTGTCATGTTTGCTTCTAAATTAGTTAGCTCTCCCTGACCTCTCTCTTGCTCTCAAGTTGCACCATAAAGTTTTGGGTTATGTGAGGCAAGCACGACAGGACTAATACCAGCTGGTAAGCTAGTTTTATCATATCCTGATATATAACAGCAAAATTTACTGTACTGTGATGTAACACAACTTCAGCTTAATTATAAAAAGCCTTTTGCTGACCAGGACATCTGTTCTGCTCTCCATCCCTTCTTCTCACACCACAAAATAACTTCATTATGATGGCTTTTTTATATCTAATCCTTGTCCATTCCCTGTCTCTGTGACATATAGCAAGATAGCAAGATAGCAAGATAGCTAGATAGCTAGATAGACCTGTGGTCAGTCATATGTATATAGATACACATTTTCAATCTTTTCAGTGTCAAAAGTAATGTTATGAATTATATTTTTACTGTTAAACTAGATCTAGCCTGGCTGATCTCGATTTTGGTGAATAATGACCAAGTTGTGTTTTTTGAGGGAGGCATCAAACTAAAATAACTTGATAAATAACACCGTAGTTTACATCTACTTTTTCGCTTCAAAAATTAGTTTTGACTTCATTTTCCTGCACATTAATTCAATATTGCCAATTGTCATTTTACCAATTCAAAGACAGTGATTTCCTACCATTGTCTTGGTGAAGGCATGCCACCTCCAAGGCAACAGTCATGGCTAGAGCAGTAGCAACTCACCTGGTCTTAACATTACAGGATGGGTTTAAATTAAGTGCAAAAAATAAAGAAAAATGCACACTCTACTCCATAATCTTGTACCACAGAAACTGGATTCCAACTTAAGCTAACAGACAGAGAAAACTTAGTGAATATAATAAAAACAATGTACTGTAACTGGATGGATGAAGTGCACAAATCAGAAGTTACTATTATATCACAAACCTTGGTCTCTACTTCACTGTCCGAGTCACTTCCAGATGTGGAAGACAGTACTTCTTTTGATTTTGGCATTCTGCTGAAACAGGGATCAAAGATCAGACTTCTATTTCAGTAACACGCCACCCTAAAGTGTTCATTTAAAAGACTATTTACAGTGACATTTGCAGGAACAGGTTGTATTCTGGATTCATTGCAGAGAGGACACTTTTTCAAAATTAGACCCTATAAGATAATGTCATAATTTCCTCTGTGTAGCTTTAACAGAACATATTCAACGTGAGTACACAACAAATGTAATCTTTGCAAAGTAATTTATCTACCAAACTAGACTCTGGCTCCATAGTACTTCTAATGTCTTTACAGCCAGTCTGGAAAGGGGAAATGATTACAAGGATATAGTTTTGTTAAAGTGCATACTGGTAGGTCAGTATTGTGTTAAAAGAGATTTTGAAAAAACACGGATAACTTGGTTGGTAATACAATACTAGCCATGACTTTTAACAAAAAAACTGGTCATTCTATACAGCACTTTAGCCGTTGACAAATTACATGAGCTGGTTCTGTAATAGACAAAGATATTCCAAGGGGAAAACCCTGGACTGTCATCATCTGTCAGGCCTAAAGTCAGCTTGCTGTAGATAGATCAAAACTGAAGTTACAGACATGCCAAATATGTGCTCTAAGAGCATATACCCATTCTATAGTTCATCCATGAGATCCACTTATTTGTATTATGCAGACAATATTAGCAGACATGTCATTATAGGATTTATCTCTCTAATATTAATACAGATATTTGCCTCAAAATTCCAGCTTTAGTTTGACTCTAATTTATATTTGTTCAGCATTGTTTTTTCTTAAATCATTATATGATTTATTACATTTGCTAACTCATTCCAGTTATTGTGCGCTAGGATTTGGTGACAGTGAACAATGGGTTTACTGCAATTATAATTTGACAGAATGCTAACATGAGTTTTTAGCATCTAGCTCTTACTGGTTTGGCTGTACAGCAATGGCAACCAAATATAACAAAATACTGGAATCCATCAGTTTTGAAAAATCATTTTCTGCTTGTCACTAGGGGTGTAACGGTACACGTATTTGTACCGAACCGTTTGGTACAGGACCGTTCGGTTCGGTACCGAGGTGTATCGCGGAACAAAAATTTTAAGACTATTATGAATGTAGAGAATTGTTTTCATTGTGAAACCTAAAACTTCGTAGTGCCCACAGTTGCGGTGGACCTTCTCCGGCAGTCGCACAGTATTGCGGAACTAAAAACAAGCAGGAGTTGCTAGGGAACCACAGGATGTGACGGACCATTATTCTCCTGTCGGTGCTTCATGGCTAATGCGAGCAACAACGAGAAGGAGCTAGAGCTGGAAGACGCTCCGGCGTCATTAAAATCACCCGTTTGGGATCACTTCGGTTTCCCAGCGAAGTACGAAAAAGCAGAAAAACGAGTGGACAAGACGAAAGCCGTATGCCGACACTGTGAAGCGGTCCTCAACTATGTATCCAGCAACTCGTCAAACTTAGACACACATTTGAAAAAGCACCATCCAAGTGTAACTATCCCCGCTGCTAGGAAAAAACAGCGAACTGTACAAATGATGGTCTCATTTCATCAAACCCTGCCCAGCAATTCAGACCAGGCTAAAGCAATAACCAAGTCCATGGTGTTTTCATAGCAGCAGATCTACGGCCTTACTCAGTTGTTGAGAACCGAGGTTTTAAACTTATGATGGAGGTCAGCTTACATTAACTTTGCATTATTGCTGTGCTCTTTGCTATAGATAAATGACTATATTGTGTGTGTGTGTGTGTGTGTGTGTGTGTGTGTGTGTGTGTGTGTGTGTGTGTGTGTGTGTGTGTGTGTGTGTGTTTCTTAGCCGACTAGTATATTTATGCTAGTGAACAAGAGCCTAATTAAATGGTGTTGTTGTTTTTTTTTTAAAAAAAGCAATTACATTAAAAGATATTTCCTATTTTAGGTGATAGAGCCCCATTATGAAGTTCCTTCTCATCCACACTTCAGCCAGAAAGTCATACCAGCTCTTATATCAGCAGATTTTTTTTTTTAAATTTTTCACCTTAACTGAGAACCAAACCGAACCTGACTTCCGTACCGAACCGTGATTTTTGTGGACCGTTACACCCCTACTTGTCACAGAGAACTCAGGGCTGAGCCGATAAAAGGTGAGTCTGTCTGGATCTGGACAGCTAGGTGGGGTGGGGTGGCGGTGAGGCATGTCTGGGTTGAGGGGAACAAACACACCATGCACGAAGAATTAATACATTCAGTATTTAAATCATATTTCAACCACGTCATGGTAACTGAATATAAGTAGTTAAGGATTTGGGTTGGGAAACCAAGAAAGTGACTCAAACAAGGACACACAATGTAGACAGTAAGCTGTACGCTAGTCAGTAGGTTAGTTTCAGAGAAATAACACACACTCCCCGTTGATGAATCCACAAAAATGGACAACCTAACCACTTTATCACGGCTTTAAAGGTATTCCCTAAACACTGAGTGCATCCAGAGGGCTAAACTACCTTGCCAAATTTGGAAACATTACATATCTCTTTAGAAACCCAGTGGTGCTAACTGAGACTCGTCAGAAAAACACAATAGTTATATGCAACCGTAGTGTCGTATGTCCGGGTTAATTTCAGCCGCATGTTTCTTATACCTCGGATCCGGATCGACTGATACAAAATAGCCGATGATGGATCTTTGGCAGTGTATCGAGTTGCTTTAGCGCTGTAGACTGTACCTACCGCACATTTATCTACGTTAAACTTCGGACAGTTTCAACTCTGGAAAAAGGTCAAACACTGTAATGACTATGTTGGAATACAGACATTGACATTAGACACAAAGCTAAAGGCTATCTGAACGGGTTGGCCAGGGTAGCTAACGGCAGACTAGCTGAAGCCCCGCTGCACATGTATACTGTCTCGGTAAGTGGATGACATTAGCGTTCTTTGACCTCTGTGCTGCACAGCCAAAGCTGTGAAGTAAAATTCTGATCGATTCCTCTGTTTAACCAAAAGTCTTCTTAAAGATACGTTTATAATACTTTCTGCAAACTATTAATGCTTACATGATATGATGAAGAACAGCGAGTCTCTGGACTGGAAGCGGAAAGCTGATTGCCTACGAGAATTGCATGTGTCTCGCGAGAGCACACACTACCACAATAAGCCTGTTCGAGGCAATCTGCAAAGACTGCACTGGGCATGGCACCATAGATATGAACCGCACGGCACTAGGACCGCGCCAAAAGGTGCACGCTTCCTCTAGGGCCGCACGTTTAGATATGTTTTTTTACAGCACCACCTACCGCAGTGGATGATTTCACTCTAAATGTACTGATAATTTAAATGGTTTATTCCACCCAAAATACTACTTATTACAACAACAGCATTATTATTATTATTATCCTTATTATTATTATTAATAATAATAATAATAATAAGGATAAGGATAATAATAATAATTTGCTTGATAAGACTTGCATTAGGACAAATTGAGTAATTAACATACTTATGTCATGAGCAAGTAAAATAATAATGGAATTATCTGTTGTGGCCTCTGTGGTCTCTAGCTCTCAACCAGGATGGTTAGAAAGGTTGGAAAGAGGCGAAACACAAGGATAACTCTGGAAGTACACTACCAGTCAAAAGTTTGGACAGACCTTCTCATTCAAAGCTTTTTATTTATTGTATTATTTTTACCTCCGCCAAGGAGGTTATGTGACACCCGGCGTCTGTCCGTCTGTCCGTCTGTCTGTTAGCAAGATAACTCAAAAACGCCTGGGCAGATTCAGATGAAATTTTGAGGGGATGTAGACTATGGTAAGAGGAAGAGCTGATTTAATTTTGGTGGCAATCTGGAAAGGAACCTGGATTCTGGATCACTTTGAATTTTTTTAGTATGTTTTAGTATGTGGTCTAAAATAGGACAAAAACATCATAGGTTAGAATGTCGTCCAACAAATTGGAGCAAGGTGTCCAGATAGCTCAACTGGTTAAGAAGGTGATTCGTAAACAGAACTGTGTCAGAGATGCAGGTTTGATTTCAGCTCATGATCCTTTACTGCATGGGTTTCCTGTTTTCCTCTCTATCCTTGGCGGAGGTCTGCACTCTCTGAGTGCTTTTCTAGTCTTCATTATAGATTAATACCGAAGATTAACACTTTTTTTGTTTACAACATAACTCCATATATATTCTTTTATAATTCTGATGTTTTCAGAATTAATCTCCAATGTATAAATTAATTAAATATAACCACTGAATGAAAAGTAGTGTAAAAGTAGCGGTTAGCACTTTCGCCTTGCAGCGAGAAGATCCCCGGTTCAAATCCCGGCCTGGGCCTGGGATCTTTCTGCATGGAGTTTGCATGTTCTCCCTGTGCATGTGTGGGTTTTCTATAAGCACTCTGGCTTCCTCCCACAGTCCAAAGATATGCTGAGGTTAATTGATTACTCTAAATTGCCCGTAGGTGTGAATGTGAGTATGATTGTGTGTCTGTATATGTAGCCCTGTGACAGACTGGCGACCTGTCCAGGGTGTCCCCTGCCTTCGCCCGAGTCAGCTGGGATAGAATCCAGCACCCCCCGTGACCCTAGTGAGGATAAAGCGGTGTATAGAGAATGGATGGATGGATAATCATAAGTCAATAAAAGCAACAACACTCTCCCTTCCACACACACAAAAGTAAATTAGTCTTGTGACTTGTGACTCCCACCACTGAATCTATGGTCTCACTATCTCCTGACAGAGATACACAGTGATAAACATTAACATGCATAAGTAGATATAGCATTGATATAGCTGATAAACTGTATAAAATAGATTTTACTTTCAACAATGTTAACACAGTTGTGCAACAGAATGGGCGGTGGTAGTTTTGGCAGCATGTGGTGCTTCTGTTCAGTCTGGGTCAGGATTTCTTTGTTGAACTGTTAAGTGCACCCTCAAAAGTAGAGAGAACAGTTGGTTAAACCTTTATTACATCCTTGAGCAAATAAAAGCAAACATAAATTAGATCTAATCCTACAACTTGATCAAAGACAGAATGAATATCTCAACATTATGAAACAATGTCATAATTAAAAGACAAACTATGACAACACATACTGTGGATGAAAATGTACTTTCACTGTTTAACCTTTTTCACAGCAGACATTTGGATTGGTCACAGGTGGAATACCTGATGAATGAGATCCACAAAGGTTCTTAAACTATGACAAAAAACAGCTGCACAACAGCAGCAGCTCCTCTTAGAGGAATTCAGCATCAATACACAGTGTTCTCTGCTGTGACAAGGTCAAATGCCTTCAACATCATTATCACTAAAAATGTAAAGCAAGGAGTATTAAACATTCACACTCAACGTTAGTGCTGCTTAACCTGGTGACAGATGGTGATCATTTCGGCATGTTAACACTGCTACTCATAATTAAGGTAACAACTACTATTAGCAAATAGCTTTTTAAAAAAAAAAAAAAAAAAAGCAAACAACATTATGGGCATTGTGTAAATTTTAAAAAATACATCCTTTACCTATACCTTTGATGGTGAGCCAGACCACTGAAGTAGACCTGCTCAGCCTTCTGTAAGGATATTTTCCTGCACAGACAGGCTGTATATGATAGCCTACCAAAAGAAAATGTTTCATTGTTAAACAATATAGTTTGCATACACTACCAGTCAAAGGTCTGGACACACCTCCTCATTTGATGTTTTTTCTTTATTTTCATGACTACACTGTAGATTCTCACTGAAGGCATCAAAACTATGAATGAACACATATGGAATTATATAGTAAACAATGAAATGTGAAATAAGTCAAAACATGCTTTATTGTTTAGATTCGTCAAAATACCCACCCCTTGTTTTGATTACTGCTTTGCACACTCTTGGCATTCTCTGAGGTAGTCACTTGAAATGTTAAGATCTTGAAGCAGAGACTCACGTGCAGGCAATGACAAGTCGAGCACAGTGAATGCAGAATAACAGAATGTATTACAAAGATATTTTACTACAAGAGATAAACCAAGCAAGACAAACCAAACTGAAACTCAAGGAGGACCTCTAGCGGCGGGAGGCTAAATAACAGGGATGACAACTAAGCAAAAACCCAGAGGAACTGTCTGACCCAAAACACCGTAACACAGTGGCAGGAAAGACTAAACCAAAAATACTCTCAAGCTAATCCTGACAAATCTAAATGTGACCCAAACTATAAACATAAACTAAGACTAGTCACAGAATCAGAAACGCTATAAACAGGAATTCAAGAAAAGTTACGTCTGCCATAAACTAACTAGACTGGGTACAGGAACCGACTGTGAAAGAACCGGGCCAAGGGAGAAGCAGATCCAGGTGGCGGGGATGGCGTGTGGCCGGAGCGGAGACAGAGACGAGCAGGTGCTGCAGCGGAATGACGTTCCGGTGCGCGTTTGGAGCTGAGGTGGAGACGAGCAGGTGTTGTGCCGTAGAAAGCACCCCTGCCGGGAAATGTACCCCCTCGCGGGAGCGCGCACTCACCACTCATCTGTAGGGGAAGTGAAGCGCTATCGCAGACAAACGCAGGGGAGAATACTATTTTACGATTTAATTATTTGTTAAGGAGATTAGGAGAGAAGAACATCGGTTGCTTACAGTCTCTAAAGCTCCTCTAAAGAGTGTAAATAACAGATGTTCTTTTCAACTCAGAGTCGGATAAAAGTCGGATAATAATGAACGCAAACTAACACCTTATAGTATGTTCTTTGAAAATATAACCCAGACATAATTACAAAATGAAATAAATTGTTTTAAGGAGCAAGTTTAATTCATTGGACTTGAGTTTCACAAGGCTAAATATAATCAAGCTTTCACTGCAATATCTTGGTACAAAAATATGCATGTTTAATTGGATTGACCTGTAGCCTATACAACCTACATGCAAGATATTCAATATATTCAATACAAAGCATTAGATGCTGGGACCATCAGAAAAAAAAAATACGGGGCGGGGGGGGCGGGGGTGTTTTACCCTGCCGTGAAAAGCACCCCCCTGCTAACTTTTAAGAGGAAGGTGCCACATGCATGAAGCTGACTCTGGTTACTCCAACTGGTCCCAACTTTATATTCTGAAAAGCATTTGATGCTGGGACCATCAGAAAAAAAAGGACGGGGGGGGGTGGTGCTTTTCAAGGCAGGGTTCAACACCAACCCTGCCGTGAAAAACACCCCCCTGCTAACTTTTAAGAGGAAGGTGCCACATGCATGAAGCTGACTCTGGTTACTCCAACTGGTCCGAACTTTTTATTCTGAAAAGCATTCAGGCACCTGGAAATTGCACCGAAGGATTAACCGGACTTGTGCAAGTCCACAATTCTCGTTACACAAAGAAGCAGTACGTTTCAGATGTGCCTTAAAATAATATCCACAGTTGTTCCTGTAATTAACTCAAATGTTGTCAATAAACCTATCAGAGGCTTCAAAAGGCATGACATCATCATGGCTTTCCTAAATTGTTTCAAGGCATAGTAATCTTAATGTAAACTTCTGACTTTGAAGAAAGATTTTTAAAAATCCTTCCCTTTTTTTGGCATTCAGCAAATAGAAATAATTTTGGTAATCTAACCAGGGGTGAAAGTAAGCCGGAACGGTCCGGAACTGTGTACAGGCAAAAGATCTGGTGGCGGAACGCAGTTCTGTGAAAAGCTCTGCTGGCGGTACACCGCTCTTCCACCGGTATCTATGGGTACGCCGGTACGCCCGCCGCCCGGCCTGCCTGCTATCCATAGATATCGACCGGAGTTCACTCAGCAGTACGTGAGTGCGCATGCGTGTCTACTTCCGTAACACAGCGATTGTTATGGCCAGTAGCAGCCAATAGCAAATAGGTGCGCTTGATTTATTGCACTGGGGCGAGCAATAAATTACACCTGAAATTCCACACGTTCTTGTGATTGGCTGAAAAACTTTCAACAGGATTTACAATGGTTAGCATCGACGGAATGGGGTGAAAGTAAGCCGGAACGGTCCGGAACTATTACTAATAGTTCCGGCAAGAATTTAAAACTACTTTCACCCCTGGTTAAAAGATGTGTTTTACAATGTGTATGAGTACTGAAAACTATTCAAACTGACTGTACACACACAAACATAACTGAACACTGTTAAACCTGACTGTTGATGCAATCAGTTAAGCTGCCTTTGTTAAAGGTATAATTTGTTGTGTTAATTATTAAATGTATTATTGTTATATATGTTATTTTTGTTGACGTGCGTAATTTCATGATATCTGACCGTATGAACACCGAAGACATTTCTTTGTTTCTGGGGAAATACAGATCATTGTTTTTAAGTAGTTCCACAGTGGAGGCACTGCGCTGGCAGGCAGTTGATGTACTGCACATAAACTATAAAAATATACAATAAGGTTTCGTCTTTTTTCTTCTTTATAGGAGACTGATGCTGGTAGACCATATGTAGCGTTATGTTTACAACCTTTCCAAAGACTTTCTGTTTGCACTTTTCTTACTGCACTAAATGTACATTGTTCAGGCTTCATCAGTTCTAAACTGACTGGTTAGCAGTTCCAGATTTTATACTCTTCATGAGCCATTAACACTATTGAAGCTCCAGTCTGCTGGGTGTGTGTTTGCCCTCATTATACTCTATATATGTTCTATGTGTAATAGACAAATGAACAATCCACTTATTTTAGCATCAGCTGCAAAGCAAAAACACACATTTTTTAAAATGTATTTAATTGTAATGAAATTCAGACATCAAGGGGTTAATTATTTACTAGGCAGAGAATAGCTTCCTGTTACAACAGATCTAGAGTGGCTAATTATAACTAAATAACTAGATACAGACTTATCAACAAATACACTTAGCTATATGCAAAATAGAACAACTATATAGTCTTTTTGCACTCAAAACATTTATGCATTTATTAGGTTAGTGGAGGAGTTTCATAAAAAATCCATTCATTACTCACTGTGCTAAAACACTTTAAAGGTTTAAAATGGTCCAGCAGCTGGTGGTCTGAGGGCTGGTCTGTTTGAAGTCATGATGCTGGATTGTGTCCTGTTTCTTAAGTTAAGTTCAATGGTGAAAAAGTACAAAGAAGAGTAGCAGTTAATAGCATCTCATTCTGACAGCTTCCAGGAAAACCGAAATACAACTAACAATATTCTATCCGTCTCCAAGTTACTCAGCACTGCCTCAATCCAGTAGACACAGTGATGTTTGCTCTGACAACTTTAGACCCACTTCACACTAAAACTTCTTCAGCACTGCCCCCAAGTGGCACACCTCTGCAGCATCATACATTATAAAAAAATATTCTATGCCTCTATTAAAGTTTCTGTATATAAATGAATTATAGTATATTCACTGGTTCAATTAAAATTCACTGACACAGACCGGTTTTCTGTCATAAATCTGTGTCAACATAGGGAGTAATTTCATTCACCTTTGTTCCTGCATTTGGGCTGGAAGTCGTCTCTCAGCAGCCTTCTGAAAATTAAACTCTTAACCTATACGGGCTGTTCTGGTCAAATTTGACCTATTTGACAACCTTAATAAATATGCCTTAAATCCTATTCTTTAAGTTTACCAGTTTAATAACTTTTCCAAAACCGCCCAAGAATACACTGTAAAAATTATCAGGGTCATTCAACTTAATATTTTAAGTTCAATTCCTGCCTTAAAAATGTAAGTACAGTCAACTTCAAGAAAAGCTTTTTTCAACTCAAGAATGCAAGTTTTATAAGTTCCCTGGATGATGATATTTTTTTGTTTGCACTTGATACTCTGCGTTGAAACAAGTCACAAAATTAAGTTTTCCATTCCAGAAAACTTGCATTCTCTCGTCAGGGAAACTTAGTTAGATGCTATTTCAACTCATATAATTCATTTATAACGATTGGTAATTGATGATCATTTGTTGTTTGAACTTTATACTCTGAGTTAATACAATACAAAATATTATGTTGTCCATTCAGGTAAACTTGCGTTTTCTAGTGAACGGAACACACAAGTGCACATCCTTTTAGCTTATATTTTACAGTTAAAATTTCTATTTTCAATTGCCTTTTCAAGTTAACTCATATTTTTAAGGCAGCAATTAAACTTAAAATTACATATTAAGTAGACTTGTAGTTTCCAATTTTATCCCGACTTGACTAATAAAAGCAATTTCACCAGTTTCTTATGAGAATTGAATACACTTACGACTCAAATGTTCAAACATTTATTTTCACAATTACCCCAAAAATTGGATAACATGAAAACAAGTGTAGCCATGCAGATAACAGTATAATTTCACAAGAGAGTCCTGGAAAGTACACAGTGAACAGTAAACAGTCTCAACCTCCACATTTACCCTCACACGCAGTGTTGTTTTTCACTGAACATAGTTCAGGACAATCCTGTAGGTTTATGTAGAAAATAGTTAACAGTCCTCAACATGCACACACAAACAGTGTTGTTTTGAAAAAAATCAAGCTGTTACAGTTTGTACCTCAAGATTTTGTTTCTCAGTCCATGTGCTCAAGCCGAGGCCTGGTCTGGTTTAATCTTCATCACAACTCTCTGAAGAAACTCAAATGAGTACTTCATGGCATCGGGATACTTGAGATTCACACAGTAGATGATGCCCATAAGCATGGCGAAGCTTTGTGCCACATCTTTAATGTTGTGAAGCACAATGGTCTCCTCGACCACAACTGCCACATCGAAGATCTCAACTGGAATGGCACCTTGTTGACCACCTTCAAAGCCTATCAGGAGGCCAAGCTGCATCCCCTTCATGGCTTCATCCAGAATCCCAACATGAGCCTTGAAAAGAAGAAATAATGTATGACCATTTTTATATGCAAGCTCGGGATGCACAACAGTTAATCACCGTTTATGTGCCAACACTTTGCTCTGCTTTTATACTTCCTTCCCCTACCTCCCACCCTTGCTCACGCTCACACACAAACACGCTCAAAGACTTGTCCCTTTCTAGTTACGTAGCGCTAGTTACGGAAGGCGGAAACCAGTCCAGCCCTGTCCGACCCCACCGCGAAGCTAAGGAATAGCATTTATAGATAACCTATTTTGATGCTATAAAACTCATCTTAAAGTGTGTATTTTGATCAGGCATATATCTAAAAGTGAGACCTTTTTTGTAATTACTTAGAAACTCCTTACAGGCCCTTTAAAAAAAAAGGTGAAACAGACAAAATGTACACAAACACATAGTTTTGCATTACAAAATGATTGTGGTCTTACATCACACATCCTGATGATATTTGATGGATCTTCGCCTGATATGTAGTGTGGCAGACCAAGTAGGACAGCCACCCTTCTCCTCTCATTTGTTTCCTACAAGACAAAAAGACAAGCAGTAAGATAAAAAAAAATAAACAAAAAACACCACAAATGGTGGCTAATTTTCTATCATCCACACTTTCACTTACATCTTTAGCAAGACAGTCCAGAATTGCTTTGAGAGACTGCTTCTTTCCAGACTTGGTTCCTGCTTTGTATAGCTCAAGCAGTCTTGGGACCAGATCATCAAGTCTGTGGAGAAAATTTTCCAGAAGGTCTGTGGTGACGATTCTCTTGAATTCTGCCCTTATCTGAGGAGATAGAAAATGATCCACATATTTCTCAATAGGACACAGTCCACAATGTCTAATAGAAAATGATTAAAATCTCTTTGTGTAATTAACCATTGGGTACCATTTAACCCTTTGCAGGTTGCTTTAATTCATGGCCTTTTGAGGTCACCAGCTCACAAAAAATGCTATAAAAACATAACAAGATTGTTTTTTGTGCCTCTTTTTGTTCAAATCATTCAACCAACTTCAGTCCTAATAAAAAATACCAAATATGTAATGATTTATTTTATTTTAAGCCTTTAAATGCCAGTTAGATTACATGAAGTCACTGTTTTTATTCAAAACAAAAAAAACACAAAAAATGACTTATATTCACCAAAATAAATGTTCATAAAAGATCATGCTTAGATATACATAAAATTGGTAACAAAAATTATTTTAATGCATTATTTTTTTAGTGTCAGAATCATCACTTATGAGCCTTGAGGTAAGCAGAGTACATTAATGTCCACTCACAAAACATGCTATAGAAATATAACAAATTAATATTTTTGCTTATGTTTTTGCTCAATTCATTCAATCAACTTCAGTCCTAATAAAAAAGACCAAATATGTAATTATTTTTATTTTAATCCTTTAAATACCATTTCAATTACATGAATCAAACATGAAATCAAATTGGCATTTAAAGGGTTATAACAAAATAAATAATAAAATATTTGGTATTTTTATTAGGGCTGAAGGTGATTGAATAATTTGAGCAAAAAATATTAATATGTTATATTTATATAAACTAAGAAACGATTTCCAGAACATGAAACGATTTCCAAACCAAGAAACGATCTTCGAATGAAAAACGCTGCATTACCGGTCACTACGAACGGAGCAGGGGGGACTCTCAGCGTAACAGATGGGATGGAGAGAGAAATCGTTTTTTAGTTTGCAAATCGCTTCTTGGTTTGGAAATCGTTCATGTTCTGGAAATCGTTTTAGTTTGCAGATCGTTTTTTGGTTTGGAGATCGTTTTCTCCTTTGCATCGTTCCTCTTTCAGCAGCGCGTTTTGGTTTTTTTCAGCGCGTTATTTCATTTGCACCACGATCCTCTTTTGTACCTCGTTTAGACCTGTGTTTGAGTTTGTGATTTTGCATCGTTTCTGTACTTGAAGCTGTTTTCCTAAATTGAGGAGTTTTGGAAAGTTGCAGATCGTTGGTCCGTCGGCCACCGTAATATAGCATGTTTTTGTGAGGACATTTTTGTCCTCTGGTCACCTCCAAGGTTCATAAACTATGAATCTGGCCCTGCCAAAAAAAAAAATGCATAAAAATCAGTTTTATCACTAATCTTGTGTATATTTATGCTTCAACTTTAATAAAATCCCCAGTCATCTTACATTTATTATACTGAATATAACTAATTTTTGTGAGGTTTAAAAAAAAAACTGACATGTAATCAAACTGGCATTTAAAGGTTTAAAATAAAAAACTTATTTAATACTTTTTTATCAGGACTGAAGTTGACAGACTGATTTGAGCAAAAAAAAGTACAAAAATATTTACCTGTTACAATTTTACGGCAGTTCTTCAGATAGGACATTAACGTCCTCTGATTACATCAAGGGTTGTACATTGTATGTTCCTTGATATGTTTTGCAAAATCAACATGGGATTGTAACAGTGTTAGACAGTTGGGGAAAATGCAACTCAATCCTCTTCTTTCACATCCATGAATGTCTTTGTAATGAGTGACAATTGTTCTTTTACTATAAGTAGAAAAGCTGCAAAACTTACAGTTCAACTTCATCCACGGTGGTGGTCAAATTTGATAAAATTGATCATCTGCACCTAAAACACAGAACATAGTACATTACCATTAGCCAGAGGAACTGGAAACAGACACCCCCTCCCACACACACACACACGTTTGTTTTTCTATACCGGTGGGGACTTACCATTGACTCCCATTCATATCTAACTCCTAACCCTTACCCTAACCCTAACCTTAACCATCACCAAATCAATGCCTAACCCTAAACAAACGTTTGTGCACTTTTACATTTATTATTAACAACAATATGACCAAGAAAACGGTGTTGCCACCCGTGGGGACCTCATTTTAAGTCCCCACCGTAAGACAAGTCCCCACCTTTATAGCAAATAGTCAGGTCAAAGTCCCCACCGGTATAGCAGAAACAAGTACACACACACACACACACACACACACACACACACACACACACACACACACACACACACACACACACACACACACACACCCCAAAAGAGCATGCGAGGCAAGAAAGAAAAAAACTTGGGACATGGCTAATTACTGGTCATTGTACAGGGCGTATCCTGGGGCGCTAATTCACCTGCAAACAGCACCATGCACAAAAATCTTGAACATAATACACAACCATTCGTTAAAAGAAGTGGAAACAGAGCCCCTCATCCCTCCTCACACACACCCTTTTACCAACCAAGATGCTTCCTTCGCCGTACAGGGGTCCTGAGGAAAATCTAAGCTCTCCCTTTCAACAGTGGAGGGCAGCATTACGCATTCTATTGTACAGCCTGCCGGAATTAAAAATACATCCTTTTTAAAAAGAAAAGCTTTACGAGCTGCTTCTTGTTGAGGTTTTAAGGACAAATTCAGCCCGTGCAAAACAGAGGAAACCGCACGAGAGAAACCTTGCTCTGTTGCGGTCGCATCGTTAACTCCCGCCTCTGGTGCTCTGATTGGTTCGGTCTGATCTGCTCGGAGCTTGAAAACCTGTCAAAATCATAGACTGTATATATAGTGGACGTAGCATCTGGCTCCAGAATTGAAGCCAATCCGGAAGTGTCAAAAACTTGCAATATCCCGCCGTCCGCTAGGGTTGGCTCCAAAAAGCTTTTGCTCCATAGACCCCAATTCATTTTTGGAAAAAATAAAATTTGATAGACTGATTTTCTACAGCTCAGGATTTTTTTCCTGTTAGTTTTTATGGTCAAAATGAGAGATCAGGTGGCCGATCTTAAAATAAATCAATACTGAATTTTAAATAAATCGTTAAAGTTGGCGGAGCCAGGGGGCGTGGCTATACTTGATAGACAGCAACAGAAGCCTCTGCAGTAAAACGTGGGCGGGATAAGAGAGTTCTCAGCCAATCCTGCCCCCAGTTGCTCTCCAGTCCAGTCTGTTTGATGACGCTTTTTACGTCACTGACTCCAAAAAATCCAAAACGGCGACCAGGAAGTAGCAAAATCCGGGTTTCATTTTCTCGCCGTTGAAACCAACGGCGAGAAAATGGTTAGTTTACGCCTGGTCAAAATGTGTCAATGGAGGAGGGCTAGACCGTATTCCCGTATATCCCTTATAACGGGAATACAGTCTAGCTAAACTAGGCTAATCCTGAGGCGCCAGCTCACCTGCAAACAGCACAATGCACTAAACTCTTGCTCGTTGTCTGCATTTTCCCTTAATAAAATTTTTAATTTCCAGTGGAGTACAGTTTAGCTAGGTTCACTTCCAGCAACTTTACTCAGCAGTAACAGCTAAACACGTTTATCAAGCCAAAACCCGCTGAGCCTCTGGCGCACGAAAAAAAATGGGACATGGCTGCTTACTGGCGCACAAAAACGCTTCTCCTGAGGCGTTCAGTCGCCTACAATCACGTTACGATGCACAAAGGTGTTGTTAGCTGTCTGTATTTTATTTTAATTTTATTTGAGTGCGCCTGTTACCTTGACAGTAACAGGCAATCGGTGTGTATCGCAACCAAAAGGCGCCGAGACTGGCGCGCACGAAATAGAAAAATAAAGGACATGGCTATTTACTGGCACACAATGCTACTCCTGAGGCGCTGACTAGGCTGCAAAAAGCACTGTTACCAAACATAAGTCATAGCAAGCACCATGAATGTGCTTTTGAGCGAGTACATATTACAAAACTCATCCTAGCTACCCGTAATTCATTTTAATCAAAGTTATAACAGTACACTCGGTTATGGTTTAGCTCGCTTCACCTCCACTACCATTGCTCGGCATTACCAAGTTGTTGTATCAATGTCTCCTGTTTAAAAATATCACCGCGAAAGAAATTACTTTATTTACAACCAATTTTCAAACTGGATTGCATTAAAATTTTGGTGACAGCAACTGACCTTAATCCACTCGCTCCTCTCCCGCTATGTCCAGAGGGCACTGTCACGTCGCCACCGGTCGTGTCAAGCTTGCAGATAGAAAGTAGTCCTCCGCCACTTGACTTTTCACGTCCTCAATCTGCTCAGGGGGTGTTTTCTTCTACAGTTCATAGGCAACAGCAACCGGATGGAGCACCTGCTCAAGTGTGTGAAAAAAATCTAATCATAATTATTAGTCTTTTATAAGATGAAGTCCAAATTTATGGCACTATTTGTACCTCGCATTAATACTGCCGCCATCGCCAGTTTTTGAGTGATCCGGTTACCATTTTTAAACTAACATTGTCAAGTTGTGTTAACATATTTAAATTGACATTTAATTGAACTGGCTTGTTGAGTTGCAATCCCAAAAACTCATAAAATTAAGTTCAAATGTCAAAGCTCATTATGTTCATTGGAAGTAACTTATAAAAATAAGTTATAACTAATTGAGCTTGTCACTTTTAACAGTGTATAAAAATAATTCAAATACTGCTTCCCTGGGGGTTCTTTGTCATGCTTGACCGATATTTATTGAAACAGAATTAAAGTCACCTGAAAGGTCAAACTGCTTTTCTCTGGCCTCATCAGTTTCTGGGCAGCCTATGATTCTTTTAAGAGAGCTGCTGTCTGTTCTCTGTATCTGACAGGTCTGGATGGGCTCTACCAGCGCCGGGCTCAATACAAGGATAGAGCAGACTTCGCTAAGTGGCACTGTGCTTTAAAAATCACTCCCAACACCCCGTCTCACAAAAATGTTCCTCAACTTTCATTTTTAACTTTGATTCTTGCTGTAACGGTCTGAAGTTATCCAATGCGGATAAAACAACCTGGAGTGGAAAAAAAAAATATTGAAAATTTACGGGACTGTAACACATGAACTGCATAAATACCACAGGAGTAACTCGCATCCACACACTGACACACCACACCTCTGACAGGCACCCTGACCATTGTGGAGAACCAGCATCTGGCAGATGGTTAGACACACAAATTTAAATTCCACGCTCCAAAAAAAGCACTTTCTCAGTGTAGTGATTGAACACAAACAGTATGTTACACATCTCAGTGCACGGCTGGCCCGTCAGGCTTCCTTCTAATGAACTGTGTAACAGTGGATACGTAAGCCACAACCCCAAGAGAGGAGATGCTACTGTGTGCTGACAAGATGACAATCAGTGTTTCTTTCATCTACCACTTAACATCCTCCCCTGCTTTTCTCTCTCAGTGTGGCATCGTGCCCATCATGGAGCCTGACATTGTTCCAGACGGTGAGCATGACCCCCAGCGCTGCCAGTATGTGACTGAGAAGGAGGGCGAATGTTGGAGGCAGCATGTCAATGTGGTCCACCTCTAATGTAGTTCATAGAATACAATAGGAGCTCAACTAATGCACTCGAAAAAGATAACAAAAAATGTGTAAAAAAAAAAAAAAACATTATATCAACAAACTTTAAAAATTGAAAAATCATAATTTTAATGGATAGGATGATGCCTAAACTGATCATGTAGGATGTGTGGTTCCATCAGGAAATGCACATTTGTAAATCGAAGCCTAGAATTGTGATATTTTATCTGAAACACTTTATTCCTATGTGTCTCATTTTAAAAAGGCCAAAAATAAACAGTCTAAGCTGACAAGATTCTGAAAAAAATAGATTTAAAAATAGAGACTATTCAAGACAAATGTGGGCTGTGTTTACACAGTGTGAATATAGACAAGTATGAAAACTAATTTCAAGTGTAAGTAACAAAATGTCTATAGTATGGAGAGTAATCCCAACCAGTATTAATAATGAGTATTGGCATGAGCCCTGAAAAAACCCTCCACTGCTACTTCAAATGATTTTCATCACATGGTAATGACACAATAAAACAATCAAAGAGTAAATGCTTTGGGAGGTGTTTTTATTTTAAAACCTTGTTTCTGTTCATGAGGTCTCAATCAAGCAGAGCAAAGTTCATTTCCTACCAAAAAACTTACAGCTTAAGTGTGGCGCTCTCATCTAAACACACTTCAATCTCCTCCAAGACTCCCACAACAGACTAACAAGTGTTTTACTCCCCCACATAACCTGACAGGGGAACAGCAATCATTTCACAACATTTGAAGCTTTACATGGTGTCATTTCTGTCTTTCGGCTGAGAAATAGTGGGCTGGGTGGGTGTTGAAGGTGGTCTTCCACTCCGGTCTGCAGTTATTGTCAGTGTGCAGACTTTGAAAATGGTGTTTTTTTCCTCACGTTTGTGCTCATCCTGGTCTGGCTGTTGGCTTCTGAGTTGTGCTACAGCTTGAATGTCAGCAGGAAACCACTCTAGGCCTTTACATGTAAAGTGCTGCTTATGACATGAAATGACCTCTTACATTAGCCTAGCTTAGCTAGACTGTATTCCCGTTATAAGGGATATACGGGAATACGGTCTAGCCCTCCTCCATTGACACATTTTGACAGGTTTTCAAGCTCCGAGCAGATCAGACCGAACCAATCAGAGCACCAGAGGCGGGAGTTAACGATGCGACCGCAACAGAGCAAGGTTTCTCTCGTGCGGTTTCCTCTGTTTTGCACGGGCTGAATTTGTCCTTAAAACCTCAACAAGAAGCAGCTCGTAAAGCTTTTCTTTTTAAAAGGGATGTATTTTTAATTCCGGCAGGCTGTACGATAGAATGCGTAATGCTGCCCTCCACTGTTGAAAGGGAGAGCTTAGATTTTCCTCAGGACCCCTGTACGGCAAAGGAAGCTGTTAAAACTACAAAACGTCATAGCGGAAAGGCAATTGTTAGGTCGCTTAGTGATTGTGTCACACACGTGTTATGCTGATTGGCTCTCTCCAGTTCAAGCTGTGATCGGTAGTCCCGCCTCTGGGCTAGATTTGGTTCAATGGAGCAGTTCCAGACTGACTTTATGTGTATTTGTAATTCACAATATAAAGGCTGTCTGGTCCCCAGGCAACTCTTATATACCCTGGGAACACAATGGAGCTTCAGCATGTCAGGGGAAATTCACATTTTTACAGCAGCAAGCATATTTACACCAGGAAATAAACATAATAATTACAATATGTACAAGGATGAAAAATAAAAACTAATAAATACTTGAAAATAAATGCCAGTTCTATTGTGTTGTTTTGTTTTTTATTTGAAGATCTCTCTTTTCGCAGTGAGATCAGATCAAGCACGTGGTACCAGTGTGAAGGAAAAAAAACTTCCTGTTGTTGGGAAGTTTAAAAAAAAAAAAGCTCCATTTGGGGTGAGGAAAAAAAAACTTCCATCTGGGAAGTTAAAAAAAAACCTCTGGTTGCATTGAGGGTAGAGCGGATGGTAAGAACATGAATAGTTTGGAGGTTGCTGAGGCCGATAACAGCAGATCAGAAACATGCAGCTCCAGAGCCAGACAAGCCTGCAGAGGAC
The DNA here is from genome assembly GCF_021347895.1 of Acanthochromis polyacanthus. NCBI lineage: Eukaryota > Metazoa > Chordata > Actinopteri > Pomacentridae > Acanthochromis > Acanthochromis polyacanthus. Next base: position 37,363,311 of record NC_067119.1, read on the forward strand.
AAAACACAAAGTCAGTGACATACAAAGGTGGTCTAACTGTATGAAGACACAAAGAGGAGAGAAGAGGAATGCATCATTGGAAATCCTCCAGCAGCCTGGCTTGGAATATTAACATTTTGAGAAAAGCTGGGTCTAACAATAAGCTGAATGCAGCTGAAGCTGTCATTCCCAGCATCTGCATGGACACTGAAGTCGCCTGTTATAATGACTCTGTCTGTACTGAGAGTAAATCAGTGAAGAACTCTGAAAATTCAGATAACTGCATTTTGTCAGACTGTGATATGATACATACTCAATCCCTGTGTCACCATGCAGTGTCTGTTGGGTCATTCTTTTTCAAGCACATTTCAATTACCGGTGCATCCAGTAAAGTCTCGCTAAAGTCGTTCTTTCTTCTCCTCACCGGCTGGTCGTCGTCTCTGGCTTCATCTCTGTTGGGGCTCGGTCACTCATCTTCAAGTCGTCTTTTGGGGTCGTCCTTGTCTTGGTCTTGGGTCCTGGGATCATCGGTCTGAAAGAAATGAAAAAGACAAACGTGGCAGAATCTTGTCGAGGTGTGTTATTGCTGAGATTTCAAAATATTAGATGGATGAATGCAAAATCAAAATCCCAAACTCACCTTTTCATGCAGCAGCATTCACAGGGATCCTTACGTGCCTGTTCTTCTGGAAACTTCCCTCTGGCAGCGAGACCTTCACCCTCACACTACATTTACTATCTTAAATAACACATTTAACCACCCCTATTAATCCCGGTGTGACTCTCCTGAACTGTGATCTTGTCACTGTGGACTCCACTGTGGGTCCAGGGTGGGATACAGACACACACATGTCGCTTCTCTGTGACATGCCGTCTGCATCCTGTTCACCTTCTGACAGAGCGGAGCTTCACTGTAAGGAGGGGGACCACAGGAGGTTTCCCACGATCCCCCTCAGATCCGCCCACACCTCTGACAGGCACCCTGACCAGAGTCCCACTGACAAGAACCGAGCTCAAAGAATCACACAAAATACAATGGAAGAAAATTCATTCAAATAAAGTTGGAATAGATCTGATCAGACATAATCACAAGAGATTCATTCAAATAAAATCTGACCAGATCACATCCAGAAAATCACACGTAGCGAAAATGTTTAAAATAGAACGGGGTAAATTTAATGAAACGGAAGGTTTGCGAACCTTCTTCCCTGAAGGTTGGCTGGCAGGAGGCTTCTGGGGAGAGAAACTCACACAATGATTAGTAAAAAAAAAATGCTAAGAAGGGACCTCCTGCATGATAGACTAGACTGAGCCTGTACGTTTGTCAGGAGGTCCCTCAACAGAAAAACTTGGATGGGAAGAAGAGGCCGCCTCCGAAGGATGAGTTTGTTCTCATCCTCCGATATCCTGCAACTCCAGCGCCCAGTCAGTGGCGCTGGAGGAGGCTCCGCGGGACGAGAACAAGGAAGAGAGGAGGAGATAGGACAGAGAGGTGGAGGGACGGGAGAAAAAGAAGAGTGCGAAAGGGAGGAGGGGGAGGAGATAGAAGAGGAGGGGGAAGAGGAGGGGGGGGGGGAGAAGGAGACAGGGATAGGGTTGGGACAGGTTTAGGAAGTGGAGAGGAAAGTGAGGGGGGAGAGGGAGGGACAGGGAGAGTGTAAAAGAACCAAGGGCGGAAGGGAGGAGAGAAAGGAGAAAGGGGGGAAGAACAGCGACGACGCTTGAAAGGAGGAGGGGAGGAAGGAGAAGAAGGAGGAGGAGGAGAGACGGAAGGAAGAAGAGAGGAGGGGGGAGGGAGGGGAGAAAAAGCAGAGCGAGAGGGGGAGAAGGAGATAGGAGAGGAGGGGGAAGGGAGGGGAGAAAAAGCAGAGCGAGAGGGGGAGAAGGAGATAGGAGAGGAGGGGGGAGGGAGGGGAGAAAAAGGATAGTGAGAGAGGGAGGAGACAGGAGGACGGAGAGGGAAGGGGGCAGGGAGATGGGAGGGAAGGGGAAAAGAATCAGGAGAGGAGGGGGGAAGAGGAGGGGGAGAAGGAGAGATAGGGGGAGGAGGAGGAAGAGGAGAGATGGAGCGAGGGAGGGGAGAAAAAGCAGAGCGAGAGGGGCAGGAGGAGATAGGAAAGGAGGGGGGAGGGAGGGGAGCAAAAGGATAGTGAGAGAGGGAGGAGACAGGAGGACGGCGAGGTAAGGGGTAAGGGAGGTACCTGGAGGAGTCCGGCCAGGAGATGGAGTCCAGCGTCCTCTGGAAGCAGAAACAAAAACAACATTTCAACACAGACTGTCAGGAAACTGGAGCAAAGAGTATTGAAATAAAAATAATACTAAAATAGTCATTATAATAATTACTGTATTGTGTTTTGTATTTTCTTTAATATTACTACTGTTGCTACTGCTAGATAAAAAATAACAATTATTATTATTAGTGTTATTAATATCGCATTTCTAATTATTTTTAAAAATATAAATACAGATATTTGCTGTTATTCACTTGGACAATACACTATTCCACTATTTTTAACAATGATAATAATACAGTAAACCACTGTGAATATGGATTAAAAATAATGAAAACAACAGGAAATATCTGTGATGTAATTAAATAAAAATAATATTAAAATAACCATAATAATAATTATTGTATTATGTTTTAGGTTTTCTGTAATACTACTACTAGATAGCAAATAACAATTATTATTCTTATTATTTAATGCTATGTTGTTGTATTTTATTTAATTTTTAAAAATACAGATATTTAGTGTTATTTTCACTTGATCAATGCAGTATTCCACTAGCCTAGCCGCGCTAGACAACCCACGGCAACGAATTTAATTCTCTGCCAGGGTGGGTCTAGTTACCCTCCATAAGGCTCGAGGCTGGATTCTACTAAAACTGGCCGGACCAATCACCATGAAGTGTAGAGTCAGAAGGCGGGCGTAACTAAGTGACGACAGAGGCGTGACGATTCTGACAGAAACAACCAGCGCACAATAAACAGTTATCTTTCGACTCGGCTTTGGCCACAGCCCTTAAAGATTTGAAGCTAAAATTCAACTTGAAAGATAAACAAAGGACGGCACTGAAGTGTTTCATTGAGAAGAAAGACGTATTTGGACTTATGCCGATGGGATAGGGCAAATCTTCAATATACCAGTTGGCTCTGCGGCTTCGCTGGTTGGGAAGCTAACGGGACTTAGCCACAATCTGGTGCTCTCGGAACTACGTCAGCCTATTCGTTGCGTTGACTGGTTGTATACCTACCCAATTGCTGCAGAGTGATTTGATAGACAACCTTTTAGCCCGCCTCCCTCCCTGTCGAGCTTCCCTAGACCCTTGTGCCGTCAGAAACATGGGGCAAGCATGGCTAGGCTAGTATTCCACTATTTTTAAGCAACAATCTAGTAAAACACTGAAATAACAAGAAAAATACAGTCTGTTGATTTCGGTATGAGTTATTTTTTCTTTTCTTTTACAGGCAATATGTACATGAATATTATTTTACTAGATGCTTTATGTATTTTACAGCAAATATTTGTAAACTAACTGTATTTTGCTGATTTAAATACAGTGAAAATAGCATACATTTAGTACCAATTGTGGTAAAATAAAAATAACAATGATTGCTCTTTATAAATGCGTGTTTTTGATGTGGATATGATTTACAGGTTTGTTTGTTTTTTAAAGACAACCTCATCCCTTTACACCTGCACGTTCTGACGTCATGACGTCTCTGGGCGCTTCCTCTAATACTTCCATCGTCTCCATGGTTACCAAAGATACACATGTGGAGCATTTTATGAAAAACGTTCCAATCGCCATATTGATTTTTAAGCTTTTGACGTCAAATTAAGCAGAAATAATTTACATTTTATTTCACTCAACATACACTAAAAAAAATGAAATATTTCTTGAAAGAAAAAGCCTAATTTTACAGTCAAACATTGTAAAAGAACAAACAACCGTTTATAAAATACAGATCTTTGACTTTTTTCAATTAGCTAACACAAAAATCATTCATTTTGCTGCTCTCGGCACATGTAAATGAATATCCACAATAAAATAAACAGAATTTTGCTTTGGAAAGTTTAAAAAGAGGCTCTGAGGACCTTCAGTGATTCATATATGTTGGATAATATTTGGAGAATTTTATAAAACGTGGCTCAGTTACCATCTTGTTTGTTAAACTTTTGACACCAATTTATTCAGAAATGATTTACCCATTTTAGCCCTTAATGTGCACCAAAAATAGTCCAATTTTCGAACATTGTAAAATGACAAATAACAATGAATAAAATACAGATTTTGACGTTTTTTTCAGTTAGCTAACACATAAATCGGTCATTTTACTGGTCTCAGCACATTGAAATCAACATCCACATCATACTAAACTAAACTTTTGATTGGAAACTCTAAAAAGAGGCTCCGAGGACCTTCAATGCTTCACACACAACTGATCATATTTGGCGCATTTTATGAGAAATAGAACAGCAGTCATTTTCCTCCAAACCTTGCATGTTAAATTAGATTAAAGTTCATGATCCCAAACAAAATATCGGTTTTATCAACACATTTCCCTGTACGGTTATACAGCAAAACGCAGCGCTCAGAGAAAATCAGCTGATGAGAAAAAGCAGGAACTGAATTTTCTTACCTTCATGCTGACGGTGAGCTTCTTCTTTAAAAAGGTCCTTGTTGTCTGGGATGTCCAACGAAGTGTTCAAAGTGTTTTCCAAAAGGCTTTCCAAAAATTGCTAGCTTTGCAGCAGGCTGGTCAATTTGCACCCGTTCAAGTAAATGTCCAAATGCAAAAGAGAACGTTTTTGAAGGTCAACAGGCCTTTTCTAGGTGCGCGTCACCTTTTGTTGCCATGACACCAATGATGCAAGCACGCGCCTGTGCTCGACCAGTTCTGATCTGGAGCTAAATCAATCATCCATATTGTCCACTTGTGTGTTTCGTTTTTCCACGAGTTTCCATCACCTGTCAGAAATGTGCGGAGCCTCAAAGCTACCTGAACCTTTTCTGACAAGATCAGCCTCTGATTGAAGCATCTCAGTGAGAACGAAGATCGTGAAAAGCCAATTATTGGACTAAAATCATCTTATAGTCCTTCTAAAGTGCTGCGTAATTTTGTGCATAGTGGCCGCTTACCGTCATAAAAGTCTCCTGGCAGCTCTGGTGGAACTCAGGATTCATCCACAGAAGATTTAATACATATAATTAAACCCTAAACCCAGAATCTGTGTGGAACAGGGGCTGAATAGCTGAATATTATTGATATTCACATCTTAACCCTAGTCTAAATTGCCCGTAGGTGTGAATGTGAGTGTGATTGTCTGTCTATATATGTAGCCCTGTGACAGACTGGTGACCTGTCCAGGGTGTCCCCTGCCTTCGCCCGAGTCAGCTGGGATAGGCTCCAGCACCCCCCGCAACCCCAGTGAGGATAAAGCGTTTTAAGGGAATCTTTTAAATTATTATTGGAATGTTCTTACTGAAGGTTCTGCACATTTTCATAGATTTGGGGATTTGTTTTTTCAGACAAGGATATAATTTGTTTGGTGCCCGTACATGAGGACAACATGAGGGTTCATGAAGTCACCGCTGCTGTGCCACCATGTGCGTAAATGCGCACAGAGAAGCACTGATGCTTCGGGATGCTGCAGGTGTTTATTATTAACATTAATAATCTGACAAGCAGCTGCTGTGGGTAGAAAACAGGACTGAAGGAGGTGTCACAATGTTTCTGCAAGATCACTATAACTGCATTGGTAAATGGTCCGTATTTATATTGCGCTTTACCTGAAAGATACCCAAGCCCTTTACATTATACATCACATTCATCCACTGATGGCGCCAGCTACCATGCAAAGCGCTAACCACGACCCATCAGGAGCAATAAGGGCTTCTGCGTCTTGCTCAGGGGCACCTTGACAAGAGCTCGCCAGGCCAGGGATCGAACCGACGACACTCCGGTTGCAAAACAACCACTCTGCCCACTTCGCTATGCCGCCCCGCATTGAGCGAAACTGAGCATTATTGTTTCACACATGAATCTAACACGTGTCAGCTTTGAGTCTCATTATTATGATTATGTGTGCTTCGACAGACATTAATTCAAAGGCGGAAAGGCAAAGAAAAAGCCCGGTTACTCTTTGCTGAGGATCACAAGTACTGAACTGTTGATGATTGGGCTAAGGTTTACCTACAAGACCATGATTTTACATGTGTATGTAACGACCTGCAAAGTGCAGACAGTTAAACTGACCAAAAACAGGAAAAGTTTATTTTGATTTGTGGGAATATGGCCTTTTATTTATTGTGATTATCTTTATTTGCATGATTATTTGGTGTGTGGTTTCCTTATATTTTGTTGTGAAATTATTTGCTTGATTCTTGTGTTGGTTTCCTAAATTGCATGTTTTGTTGTGCTGTTTTTCTTTGCATATTCCTTTTTTTCCCCCCTTGTTTCTAATGAGTTTAGGCTATGCCCACTACCTGTCGGCATGTAGCAGAACAGACTGTGGACATTGATTGAGCGCACCTGGTGCCAATCAGTTGATTACGCAGGACTGAATCTGGGACAATGACAGCAAATAGAAGAGACAATCAGACGGACAGCGGCAGGAAGGACGGAGAGAGGAGGAACGGGCAGCGCGGGTGAGCCGCAGGGCGCGCGACGGTGTGAGCCGCAATGGCGAGCCGCAGACGGAGAGGCAGTGCGGCGGCGGCAGAAGCAGCGGGGAACGGCAGCGTGCAATGGGCAGCACGATAGATAACCGGGCAGAAGCGACGGTGAATGGCGGTGTATGACGAGCACCATGGCGGACTACTAGGCTGAGACAAGGGCGCACAGCACCGGCACAGAGACAGGACGACCGAAGAGCGAGAGAGAGACGCACGGGAGCCACAAAGTGGTGCCAGGTCTGGAACGACTAATAAATTTATTGGAACAGACAAAAATGTTTTTATCCTCTGTTGCTATGCACTGCTCACCTCTGGGTTAAGAACCTCTTTAAAACGGGTCCTAGTCCCTTACTAGGTGGCGTTGTCAGTTTTAATGGTTTTGTAATTCGAACTTCCCAATTTAATTCTGTTTTAAAGGCTTTAATCTGAGACTCATATCCCACTCGGCCGTGACAGATTTAATGTTAGACAGTGAGGAAAAAAGGTTGTGCCTTTTTATATAGCATATGTAAACTTCTGGTTTGTTACACGTTCACCCCAACTCTTATGAGAAATGTATACTCCAAATCACTCATAGGAAATTTTTACATAATTTATTGTAGTAGAAAACACTGAACACCATAACAATGAAAAACTTTTAACAGTTTAACAAATAAAATAAATATCAATATATAAATATTCTAACAAAAATTTAAAAATGAGTAATTTGAAATGGTAAATTAGAAAATGTTAGGGGGAAAAAAAAAAAAAGTCCAGCATTCCTTGATCCTGCTGGCATGGTAATCATGAACACCATTATATGCACGCAGGGCATAAGTAATCCTTATCCACTGGAGGCCTGTGCACACAATCATGGTGGTACCACCTCTGGCAGACGTCACAGCAAATCTGGGAAAACGGGCATATGGTGCGCCAGTTTTACATTATAGGGTATCCTTAAATATAGGATAACTCAATGAGTACTAATATCTTTAATATTTTGAATGTCCTCACCAATATAAATGTTGTGTTCTGACTAAAAACTTTATTTTCTACAGCACATCTTAAAGTAGCAAAGTAATCTTACATGTCAACATTAATGATGCCTGTATCAGTAGATGCCAATAAGCTCGTTATAGTTACCATGGCAAACCCAACACTGAAAGTCAGAAAAAAAACTACTTCTTTTCATCTTTTACATTTTACAAAGTGAAGAAACTACCCATTGTGCTTCATCCTGGTCTTCCATCTGGTTTCCCAAATTTGCTGTGACGTCTGCCAGAGGTGGACGTTCTAATATCCGTTCTTTGTGTTTACTGGTCCAAACAAATCTTTCTGCTTGTTGCTTTTCCTTAGTAGTGGTAGCAGCAATTTGAAAATAAAGGCCTGACTTGTGAAGTCTCCTTTGAACAGCTGATGTAAAGATGTATCTGCTACTAAAACTCTGTGTGGCATTTACATAGACTATAATAAAGATGGACGCAGCAACCGTGATGTCACCTGTTGGAGAAAATGAAGCCTACTTCCTGGTTGACATCTTGGATTTTTGAAGCCAGAGACGAGAAAAAAATTCTGAGGATGGAGCCAGACAGCAGTGATTTGTCAGACTGACTGATAACCAAGGACTTTCTGTCCCACCCTCATTTACCGGCTTCTGCTGTTTACCGATGCTGCTGCTGCTACCAACGTTGGCCTCCATAAGTGAAGCTAAACTCTACAAGTAAGTGGCAAAGTAATCTATGTAACTTGTACTCTTCCCTACATCTGGACAATATCACATATGAAGCAGTGACCTATGTCACTGTAGCTGAACGTAATGAAGGTCGGCTTCATTACTAATATGGAGCTCACATTCACGACACAAAACACAAGACAATGACTGTTATATTGATTTACTGAGTGTGGGTTTAAGGCTGGCATGTGCTGTGTGGTGGCTTCTCCAGGTAGCACTGGGTGAAAACCCTGGTAAGGCCTTCAGGAAAGGAAGTGGTGTGTAGTTTAATAAGTGATTGATTTAGCTATAACTGGATGCTGGTTTTTAAGAAAATAATGGGAAAACGTATTACCACTCATCTCTTTTGTCACCACTAGGGATGGGAATTTTGACTAATTTCCGAACCGACGAGTCGCTAATTTTATTGGCTCCTGTACACCAGGAGATGGCGGACATCTGGAACTTCAATCTGAGCATCAGTTGTGGCCGTGTTTTCATTCAAAGTTTTGGAGTTTACAGAGTTTGAAAACCGAGGAGGGTTTCAAACTCTGGATGCTCTTCTGGACATCCTGTAAAAATTTGGTGAACATCAGTCCATGACTTTTTGAGTTATGCTGTTAAAACACACACACACACACACACACTCTCCAGTGATTACATAACCTCCTGGCGGAGGTAATAATGATCAGTAGAGGCTGTAGACAGGACTGTCCTCTATCCCCTCTGCTTTTCATTATAGCAATTGAACCATTTACAATTGCTTTGAGAGAGCACAACATAACAGGTATAAAGACAGGAGAAATTGAACACCGAATCGCTCTTTATGCTGATATTTTTTTCCTTAGGAAATTAGATAGGCCTAGTTCTATCCTGCCCCTTCTTGATGTCATCAAGTCATTTGGAAAAAATCTCAGGCTATAAAATTAATAACTCAAAATCCTCCACAATGCTTCTCAACTCGGAGGAGAGGATTAATCCACCTATCCCTGCTCGTCATTTTTTTAGAATAGTGGATTCCTTTACTTACCTGGGTATCCAAATCACCCCTAAATTAGAAAATATAGTCTGTTAATTATAACCCAGTGATTACATCTATTTCTAAAATGATTGAAAGATGGTCCAACCTTCACGTGTCTCTCATTGGCAGAATCAACATACTCAAAATGAAAATACTCCCCTAAAAATACAGTAAACGAAACACACTGGAGAAAACAAATCTAAACTCGAACCAAGCAAACTGATGCAAAACTAGAAACTAAAGGAAAGAAAAGCAAAAAGATAACCCAAAAAGACAACCCCAATAAGACAAGGCAAGAGGCAAAACTATAACGAAACAAGAAATAATTAACCACGATAAAGCAACATAACGATAACAATAAGCATGAACAAAGATTTCTGTTACCTTTGCTGTCCGACCCTACAAGCACATTACGCCGCCACTACCTGTCCACCGTATGCGGACTCTGGACCGCAGCTGCAGAACACTGGTCTTCAAAGAACAATCAATATTAATAAAAACTCACAGCTTACCAGCATTTTGCATGCTGCACAGCGCATACCTGTCCAGGAGTGTCATAGATACACACGTGGACAAAATTGTTGGTACCCCTCAGTTAAAGAAGGAAAAACCCACAATTCTCACTGAAATCACTTGAAACTCACAAAAGTAACAATAAATAAAAATTTATTGAAAATTAAATAATCAAAAACAGCCATTACTTTTGAATTGTTGATTAACATAATTATTTAAAAAAACAAACTAATGAAACAGGCCTGGACATAAATGATGGTACCTCTATAAAAGATTGAAAACTATTTGACCAGAGTGACATGATTAACTCAGGTGTGTCATTTAATTGACATCACAGGTGTTTCCAAACTCATAATCAGTCAGTCTGCCTATTTAAAGGGAGACAAGTAGTCACCCCGCTGTTTGGTGAAAAGGTGTGTACCACACTGAACATGGACAACAGAAAGCGAAGGAGAGAATTGTCCCAGGACATCCGAAAAAAATTATAGACAAACATCTTAAAGGTAAAGGCTATAAGACCATCTCTAAACAGCTTGAAGTTCCTGTGACAACAGTGGCTCATATTATTCAGAAGTTCAAGACCCACGGGACAGTAGCCAACCTCCCTGGACGTGGCCGCAAGAGGAAAATTGATGACAAATTGAAGAGACGGATCATTCGAATTGTATCCAAAGAGCCCAGAGCAACCTCCAAAGAAATTAAAGGTGAACTCCAAGGCCAAGGTACATCAGTGTCAGATCGCACCATTCGTCGTTGTTTGAGCCAAAGTGGACTTCATGGGAGACGACCAAGGAGGACACCACTGCTGAAAAAAACTCATAAAGCGAGACTGGAATTTGCAAAAATGCATGTTGACAAGCCACAAAGCTTCTGGGAGAATGTCCTTTGGACAGATGAGACCAAACTGGAGCTTTTTGGTAAGGCACATCAACTCTATGTTCATACTCAAAAACCAAGCATACGAAGAAAAGAACACTGTCCCTACGGTGAAACATGGAGGAGGCTCAGTAATGTTTTGGGGCTGCATCTGGCACAGGGTGTCTTGAAAGTGTGCAAGGCACGATGAAATCTGAAGACTATCAAGGCATTCTGGAGAGAAATGTGCTGCCTAGTGTCAGAAAGCTTGGTCTCAGTCGCAGGTCATGGGTCTTCCAACAGGACAACGATCCAAAACACACAGCCAAAAACACCCAAGAATGGCTGAGAGAAAAGCGTTGGACTATTCTAAAGTGGCCTTCTATGAGCCCAGATCTGAATCCCATTGAACATATGTGGAAGGAGCTGAAACATGCCATTTGGAGAAGACACCCATCAAACCTGAGACAACTGGAGCTGTTTGCTCATGAGGAGTGGGCCAAAATACCTGTTGACAGCTGCAGAACGCTCATTGACAAATACAGAAATCGTTTACTTGCAGTGATTGCCTCAAAAGGTTGTGCAACAAAATATTAAGTTATGGGTACCATCATTTTTGTCCAGCCCTATTTCATTATTTTGTTTTTTTTAAATAATTATGTTAATCAACAATTCAAAAGTGATGGCTGATTTTGATTACTTAATTTTCAATAAATTTTTATTTATTGTTACTTTTGTGAGTTTCAAGTGATTTCAGTGAGAATTGTGGGTTTTTCCTTCTTTAACTGAGGGGTACCAACAATTTTGTCCACGTGTGTATCTATAGAAGAGTAGATACGACAAGCCCCTCTGAGCGGCGTGCCTATGGAAACATTAAGCTAGTGGGGGCAAAGTCTCAGTGTTTTCCATTAATGTCAATGGCACGAAAACTAAAACAAGAAGAATGCCGGCTCATTGTGCTGCATACAGTTGCACACTATGTCGGACGATCAAGACAAGGAAACTTGGAATAACTTTCCACAGGTAAGAATAGTGTTTCTCTTTTTTCATTATTAAATCTTGTTGAGAGCTTCCAGTCTGAGAGCTACAGTGGGTACGGAAAGTATTCAGACCCCTTGAAATTTTTCACTCTGTGTCATTGCAGCCATTTGCCAAAATCAAAAAAGTTCATTTTATTTCTCATTAATGTACACTCAGCACCCCATCTTGACAGAAAAAAACTGAAATGTAGAAATTATTGCAAATTTATTAAAAAAGAAAAACTGAAATATCACATGGTCAGAAGTATTCAGACCCTGTGCTCAGTATTGAGTAGAAGCACCCTTTTCAGCTAGTACAGCCATGAGTCTTCTTGGGAATGACGCAACAAGTTTTTCACACCTGGATTTGGGGATCCTCGGCCATTCTTCCTTGCAGGTCCTCTCCAATTCTGTCAGGTTGGATGATGAACGTTGGTGGACAGCCATTTTGAGGTCTCTCCAAAGATGCTCAATTGGGTTTAGGTCAGGGCTCTGGCTGGGCCAGTCAAGAACGGTCACAGAGTTGTTCTGAAGCCACTCCTTTGTTATTTTAGCTGTGTGCTTAGGGCCATTGTCCTGTTGAAAGGTGAACCTTCGGCCCAGTCTGAGGTCCTGAGCACTCTGGAAGAGCTTTTCCTCCAGGATATCTCTGTACTTGGCCGCATTCATCCTTCCTTCAATTGCAACCAGTCGTCCTGTCCCTGCAGCTGAAAAACACCCCCACAACATGATGCTCCCACCACCATGTTTCACTGTAGGGATTGTATTGGGCAGGTGATGAGCAGTGCCTGCTTTTCTTCACACATACCGCTTAGAATTAACACCAAAAAGTTCAATCTTGGTCTCATCAGACCAGAGAATCTTATTTCTCACAGTCTGGGAGTCCTTCATGTGTTTTTTGGCAAACTCTATGCGGGCTTTCATGTGTCTTGCACTGAGGAGAGGCTTCCGTTGGGCCACTCTGCCATAAAGCCCCGACTGGTGGAGGGCTGCAGAGATAGTTGACTTTGTGGAACTTTCTCCTATCTCCCGACTGCATCTCTGGAGCTCAGCCACAGTGATCTTTGGGTTCTTCTTTACTTCTCTCACCAAGGCTCTTCTCCCACCATTGCTCAGTTTGGCTGGACGGCCAGGTCTAGGAAGAGTTGTGGTCGTCCCAAACTTCTTCCATTTGAGGATTATGGAGGCCACTGTGCTCTTAAGAACCTTGACTGCTGCAGAAATTCTTTTGTAACCTTGGCCAGATCTGTGCCTTGCCACAATTCTGTCTCTGAGCTCCTTGGGCAGTTCCTTCCACCTCATGATTCTCATTTGCTCTGACATGCACTGTAAGCTGTAAGGTCTTATACAGACAGGTGTGTGCCTTTCCTAATCAAGTCCAATCAGTTTAATTAAACACAGCTGGACTCCAATAAAGAAGCAGAACCATCTCGAGGAGGATCAGAAGAAATGGACAGCATGTGAGTTAAATATGAATGTCGCTGCAAAGGGTCTGAATACTTCTGACCATGTGATATTTCAGTTTTTCTTTTTTAATAAATTTGCAAAAATTTCTACATTTCTGTTTTTTTTTTTTCTGTCAAGATGGGGCGCTGAGTGTACATTAATGAGAAATAAAATGAACTTTTTTGATTTTGGCAAATGGCTGCAATGACAGAGTGAAAAGTTTCAAAGGGTCTGAATACTTTCCGTACCCACTGTAACTAGTTAGCCACTAGCAAAACACTAACGCGAGCTAGCAGCTTTACAACCAAATACCAGATGGTTAATAGTAGCTGTAGTATAGTTGTACAAGCAGTAGTAGTTGAACTCTGATACCAAATGGAAGAAGTATTTCAAGAACAAAGGAAATAGAGCTGCTGCACATAAAATTGGCATCAGTGAATCGATGGTGAGATGTTGAAGTTGGTAGCATGATTGGCAGCAGTTTTTACTGTAATATTGTGGAGTTCTTGTGCCAATTGTTTTGAGTTTTTGCAGTGGTGTTGTGATGTACCAAGGAGGAGTTTGAAGATTTCTATCAGAGCTGTTGAGAGGTAAGTGACTGATCCGATGCTATCGACTATGGGGCGCAGTGGTAGGCCCTATGTCTTTTTTATGTATTTTGGGTGCTCCATATATTCGAGGGGTAACACGAGCTGTAGGTATGAGGTGGTTGTATGCTTCCTGGGTTATTTTATTGGTTTCTAATAGTGGTTTTAACAGGGTTTTTAATGTCCTTTTCTTTTTTTCTGTGGGGTCTTTTTTGAGGATTTCATATGTGTTCCTGTCCTGTAGCATGTTGGTTAACTGTTTTTCGTATGTGTCCGTGTCCATGATGACAGTGGTGCGTCCTTTGTTGGATGGTAGGATGGTGATGCTGTTGTCCTGTTTGAGTGATCTGATTGCTTTTTCTTCTTGCTTGGTGATGTTACTGTATGGGAGTTTTGCCGATTTGAAGATACCTGCTATTGCATTTCAGAGATCCGATTTGTGTCCCTGGTCCTGTATTTTCTGGCATGCTAGTTCTGTGGCTAATATGAATTCTTTGTGCGGTATTGTGTTGAGGGTAATGGCGAAATTGAGGCCTCTTGTCAATACTGTTTCTTCATGTTCTGTGAAGGTGCGCTGAGATAAGTTTCTTACCCATTTGTTATTGAATTGTGTGCATATGTGCTTGTTTCTGTTCTTTCTTTGTCTTAGTTTGTTCAATTTTTTGATATGGTGATTTTTTTGTTGTTGTGGTGAATTCTTTTTCGTGTGTGCGTTTTAAATGACAACTTGTTTGTTTGTATTTCTGGCTCCACAAAGAGGTGTTCTTTGAGTTTGTTTGAATAATCCTGTATGAGTGTATTGATGTTTTACAGTTTATTTACCGTCGTCCGTATCCTCTCTTGGATGAGGGCCTTCTTTGCTTTCTTTTGTAATGAACTCTGTAGTGGGGGGATTCCCTGCGCTCTGATTCCTTGGGGCAGAGATTCTGTGGTCAGCGGGGCTGATTGCAATTGCTCACAGTGGAGGTGTGACAGACAAGGACTGGAAGTGCCAGTAAAGCCCAAGGCTGAGGCTCAGGAAGCGCTGCGCTGGAAAGCGTGGCTGAAGGCTGCGGTCTTCTTAGTTTGGTGCTGTTCGCTACCTTTAGGGTTGCCAGCAGCGAAGGCAGTTAGATAAGGGAGCTGTTCCTGTGAGAGGAGGGGAGGCTGGGTGTCTCCTTTAGATTTTTTTTTTTTTTTTTGGGGGGGGGGGTTCTCGTCGGCCAGGGAAGGCTAAATTTTAAAATGCACCACTACACTTCCAGTCATTGTTGCGTTTTGTGTTTCTTTTAGCTGTCTTTAATCATCTTGATGTCTGCCCATTCAGTCTTGCTCCACTAGGGCCATTCAAAGTTCGGGGTGGTCTCTGGCTCCCTCTAGTGTAGGGTGGGTTTGACCTCGGTTTTAGTGGTCTTTAGTGTGCAGTGCAGTGGCGCGGTATTTGTGTGCTGTGTGTTTTTACAAGGGTCTTGTGTGCCCACGGGGCTGGGGGTGGGGCCACCCAGGCCAGGAGTGATCATGTGGGGATTCCGTTGAACTGCTGGTGCCAGCCATCATTTTATGTGTTCCTAATAAAGATTGAATAATTGCATCCTTCTGCTCCTTGTTGTCCTTCTGAGCTTTACCTGACACCGGACCAGACCGGGTTTAAAAAAGGTGGTGGCAGCAAAAACTCACACTACCGTAAAATACAGACTGCCATTTATAAAATTTCTTAGTTTATGTTTTCTGCATTTCTTGTTGGGATGGGGTTCCTGATGTGGAGGATTTTTGGTGTTATGTCCGTGTCTGCATCAGAGATTGAATGTAAAGTGGTTTCTGTAGTGTGCTCTCTTCTTTTCCAGCTTTTCCAAATGGCCAAATATTGCGACAGTCTTTTTCCAGTCTTTCTCGGAAGACTTGGGATTCCATCCTCCAGAGACCACCGGACAGCGGAGGGCGTGGCCAGTTTGAACTCACCTGATCTACCAGCTGATGTTGACTAAGCAATATGATGTTTGAGAGAAACTTTAAAATCAACATTGTAGTTGATTTATTTTAACTTTGAAGGTTTATAAACCACAAAGTTCCCCCCAAATCTCGTCATCTTTCCCAGTGAGGTGCAGTTCACCTGAAAAGAGCATCAAATTTGGGCTCCGCACGTACCCTTGTGGACTTGGGTAGATAACAATATTTACATCATGAATTGGCCTTTAGGGTTTCAGTGTCTTGTGTAAGGACCACTGTTTCTTCTGATGTTAACCATGTCCCCCATTTCAACTGTGTGGCTCTTTGATGTGTTTTAATAATGGAGCAGTGGAGCAAGATACACCAATCAGGCATAAGGTTATGACCACTGACCTGTGAATAGCACTGATTATCTCTTCATCGTGGCACCTGTTAGTGGGTTGGACATATTAGGCAGCAAATTAACATTTTGTCCTCAAAGGTAATGTGTTTGAAGCAGGAAAAATGGGGAAGAGTAAGGATTTAAGAGAGTTTAACAAGAGCCAAATTGTGATGGCGATTGGATCAAAGCATCTCTAAACAGCAGCTCTTGTGGGGTGTTCACAGTCTGCAGTGTTCAATATCTATCAAAAATGGTCAAAGGAAGGAAAAGGGGTGAACTGGGGACAGGGTCATGGGCGACCAAGGCTCACTGATGCACGTGGGGAGGAAAGGTAGGCTCATGTGGTCTGATCCAACAGACCACCTACTGTTGCTCAAATTGCTGAAGAAGTTACTGGTGGTTCTAATAGAAAAGTGTCAGAATACACAGTGCATCACAATTTGTTGCGTATGGGGCTGCATAGCCGCAGACCAATCAGGGTGCCCATGCAGACACCTGTGCACTGTCAAAAGTGCCAACAATGGGCAAGTGAGCATCAGAAATAAACCACAGAGCAATGGAAAATGGTGGCCTGGTCGTATGAAAGACATTTTCTTTTACATCACGTGGATGGCCGGGTGTGTTGCTTACCTAGGGAGCACATGGCACCAGGACGCGCTATGAGAAGATGGCAAGCTGGCAGAGGCAGTGCGATGCTTTGGGCAATGTTCTGCTGGGAAAACTTGGGTCCTGCCAAGCATGTGGATGTTACTTTGACACGTACCCCTACCTAAGCATTCTTGCAGACCATGCACACCCTTTCATGGAAACTGTATTCCCTGATGGCTGTTGCATCGTTCAGTAGGATAATGAGCAAAAATGCCTCAGGAATGGTTTGAGGAGCACAACAACGAATTTGAGGTATTCACTTGGCCTCCAAATTCCCCAGATCTCAATCCAGTTGAGCATCTGTGGGATGTGCTGGACAAACAAGTCCAATCCATGGAGGCCCCACGTCACAACTCATAGGAC
This sequence comes from Acanthochromis polyacanthus, assembly GCF_021347895.1. Taxonomy (NCBI): domain Eukaryota; kingdom Metazoa; phylum Chordata; class Actinopteri; family Pomacentridae; genus Acanthochromis; species Acanthochromis polyacanthus. Next base: position 37,380,421 of record NC_067119.1, read on the forward strand.
TTAAAGGATCTGCTGCTAACATCTTGGTGCCAGATACCACAGCACACCTTCAGAGGTCTAGTGGAGTTCATGCTTCAACGGTTCAGGGCTGTTTTGGCCCTGGTGGGCCACCATAATATTAGGCAGTTGTCCATAATGTTAAGCCTGATCAGTGTATATACTAGGCTCTCATAAACACACAGTACTTGTTAGTTGAGTGCTAACTTTGGACTGATGATGAGATTAGTTGATAACGAAAAGGTATAGCTAAAACCATTAGACTGGCTAATTACACTGGAACACATCAATGTTCAAAATGATATCATAGCCAGTCCTAGCCATGTGATTATGATAGGATATTTTAATAAACAATTTTAACATCCAGTAGTAAATTGTTTTTACACAGGAACTTCAAATAAGACAACTATCTCTGTACAACAATACAATGGTCATCTTTCTGTGAACAGTTTGCGGTGCTTTGTAGCATTCAAGACATGAAGACTTTGCAAACAGGTCACAAGGTGGGGTCTGTCTACTTTGCAGGTCCTCCGTATCCTCTTGCTAGATTGTCATCTGTTTCAGCAGCCTCCTTTAGTACTTGCATCACCATAGCATTCCTCTGCCTAGTCTCTTGCATCCTCATTGGGTTTGATTCAGGCAGATTCTGAGGACAGAAGGAAGACACATGGTGAATTACTACAATAAACTATATTAAGAGACTGTTTGCTTTATTTATTTTACATAAAATTGTCTCTCGTAAATTGTGTCGTTTCATAAATATTGAACTTTTTCATTTCATGTGCAAAATAACCTTTGTGCATTTACATAAAGCTGTAACCTCTTAAAGTATTTCCTATATATGGAATAACAGTTGATGTGATTAAACTTTGAATTAATTTCTGATTTATTCTATCTACCCATCCACATCTTGTTGGACAGAATTCCAGTAGATGTTCCCGTAAAAACAGCAGAATTTAGTTAAACTTGTCTGGCCGGAAGAGCAAGTCACTTATCTGCATTTGTAAAAATTATTAGTTTAAGTCTGATCAAATCTTAAATCTAAGCTACAATTATGCACAAAATCCAGTCTGTTTTATATTCAGTTTTGTGTTTATACACAAAAGTCACCGTTAGTCATACTGACTACATTATTGAAATATTCACAGTGCAGTCTGAAAAAAGTATGTAAACCCAAGGCTAATGACATCATTAGCTGTTTTTTTTTTTGTCTAATTAAAGAAACCATTTTGGAGGACTTAGGCCTGGGCGATAACAGTGATGGATAGATCCTCCATCAAAAGAACAAAAAGTTTGATTGATAAAATGTCTGATAGATTCACTCAAATGTGTCTGATGAAAACTGCAATGGAAAAGATGGAAAAACTCCCAAGTGTGCTTCCTCTCTAGCTCATAAACAGGCAGTCATATGTTAGAAATACAGTCCCTTCCCTCTGTTGCCAAGTGCCTGCTCCAATGGAATCTACATGGCACTTTGGATTTGTTGGGTCATTTGTTTACAATTTCAAACGTCTTCGCCTTACTATGCTAAGTGTTATGAGAAGACATATATTGTGAACTGGTGCTATTTAAATAAAATTCCATTTAAATGAACTTGCAAGACAGGCATTGTTTTCAAAAGACACCCACAACCCTGTGTCCCCCACCACTTTCATCTAAATGATGCGCTCGTGGTGTCTGGTCTTGAGAGCTCTCACACTTTGTTAGTACGCCATGGGGTGTGTGGTAAAATCGTCCATCTATTTTCTATACACTGCGTAATCCTCACTAGGGTTGCTGGAGTCTATCCAAGCTGACATAGGGTGAAGGCAGGAGACATCCTGCACAGGTCAGCAGTCTATCACAGGGCTCCAAAGAGAGACAAACAAGCACACTCACACCTATGGACAATTTAGGATCACCAATTACCATCAGCATGTTTTGGACAGTGGGAAAAACCCAGAGAACCCAGTGAAAACCCACACAGACACATTGAGAACATGCAGACTCCACAAAGAAAGACCCCAGGGCCATTGCGGTATACAAACTGGGCTGTGAGGCGACAGTGCTAACCATCGAACCACTGTGTAGCCCGGGTAAAACCATTTCTTTAATATTTTCATGTATATATCTATTTTAAATTACTACTTGTGCACTTTTAAATGAGCAAGAGTGGTTAGTTCAGCGTAATTTGATTAAATTCAAAATAAACTCCTCTTCTGTCCCCTATTAAAAATAGGTAATTTAAAAATACTCAATAATTATCAATTATATCGACTGAAATAAAACCAGGCGTGAAGCAACCGTGACGTCACCCGTTGGTTTCAACGCCGAGAAAATGAAGCCCGGATTTTGCTACTTCCTGGTCGCCATTTTGGATTTTTTGGAGCCAGTGATGTGAAAAGCGTCATCAAACAGGCCGGACCAGAGAGCAACTAGGGGCAGGACCAGTCTATGGGCGGGCCAGACTGAGAACTGAAGACTCTCTTATCCCGCCCACATTTTACCGCAGAGGCTTCTGTTGCTGTCAATCATTCCAGACCAGACCAGACCAGACTGTCAATCAAGTACAGCCACACCCCCTAGCTGCGCCAACTTTAACAATTTATTTAAAATTCAGTATTGATTCATTTTAAGATCGGCCACCTGATCTCTCATTTTGACCATGAAAACTAACAGGAAAAAAATCATGAGCTGTAGAAAATCAGTCTGTCAAATTTTATTTTTTTTCGGTGATGAATTGGGGTCAATGGAGCAAAAGCTTTTTGGAGCCAACCCTAGCGGACGGCGTAATATTGCAAGTTTTTGACACTTCCGGGTGGGCTTCATTTTTGGAGCCAGGTGCTACGTCCATCTTTATATACGGTCTATGAATAAAACATTGTATCATAGCTATGTATCCCAGCCTTCATGTGACTTATCTACAGAAACACATTTTGAGTTTTTTGTTCACCAAAACATCTGCAAAAGGAAAACGTTCCTTTTGGAGCTCAGACCCAACAGAGATGCTCAAGAATAACCTTCAGATATCTTCAGCATGTGTGAGATTACTGCTGACATAGAAGGGTCGACAACTAAATCATTTACAGCCGTATTATGGATCTAAGACGACGTGTCTTCTTGTCGATACTGTAAACTACTAGCTGTGATGCAGTGTTCTTCAAGAAGATACTCATTTGTTTAGTTTCTTCAGAAAACAGAAGTCTTGTGTTTACATCAAATCACCTTCATCATTTCCCTCCGTCTCTCTTCTCCTGGAGATATCACAGACCACATCCCATAGCCGACCCCCAGCACAGCGATCATCGCGGTGGAGGTCAGAATGGTCCGCATGCTGCTCATCCTGGACCAGGTAAGAGCACACACTATATGCCTGATGTCGCTATCCGATTCCCTGCTCTTTAAGTCACATAAAACACCACATCCAACCTGCTCTGTTTGGTAACGTCAGACACGACACAGCAGCACAAGTGCAGGCTGGGAGATCTTCTTCTTCTGTTCGTCAGGCAGACGCGACGCTGCCGTAGCACCGTGCTGCCCCCTGCTGTTGGTTATTTGTATTCCTCTTTTTTGATAGTTCAAATATTTCCTTGCATCTACAGTTTCCTTGACTGCTAAATGAAGCCTCTGCCTTTTTTTTTTTTTTTTACCGTGTGTGTTGTGTTTATTTATTGTATTATTCAATGTATTTGTGTAATTGCATTTTTTAATTGTTTCATTGTATTTTAAATGCCTGACCAGGGACAAAGACTGCAAATTAGCTGAAGGAGACATCTTATATGCATCACATTTCCCCTTTTTTGTGACAATGTTGTATGTATTGTCCCTACCAAATAAACATTAAAATAAAATAAAATAAAATAAATGTATTTTGCCACATTCTAACTGCTTGTTTGTGAAAGAAATTTTGGGGAGCTATTTGTGTTTCATCATCATGTGCGAGAGTCTCTGCCATCAGAATATCTTCCTTGTTAGATTGTGCATCCTTATGGACTGCTACCCAAACAAAGCCCACCTAACCTTTGCATTTTCTCATAAATCTGAATTTGGTTTCTATTATTGCAATCAGCTGCAGATACTGCAAAATCACTGCTTATTAGGTTACTCAATAACCTTGTTTAGTATCCTTACACTTAGGTGTCCATAATATTGCTATCCTTTCTGCAATAAGTACTGTCGTCTGATCTGTAATTCTATGTCCCCTGTTAATTTCGGTTATGAATGGTTGCTTCTTGCCTCTCTGAATCTTGTGATCCCTCTGTATAAATTTAAATAGACTGTATAATAAAGATGGACGTAGTTCATAGACTGTCAGACTAATATGATAATAATATGAAAACAAGAAGGTGCTGTTGATGTGGCAGCTTTTTAGGCCTGCGTTTTTCAGTTTAGAGTGTTTTATTCTTCATGCTAAACTTTTTTTGTTTTGTTTTACAATCATTGGCAATTTAAGTTTTTTCTTCTATGTTTTTTTATTATCTTGGAGGAGTGAGAAGAGGAAATAGAGTAGAAAAGACGGTTGCCACTGTTGCTCATTGGAGTTCTACCTGCAAAACAATGGAGCCAGCTGGCTATTGTTTACTCCCAACAGGAGCCTCTGATCTCGCTGAGCTCTCCAAAACTGCTGGGATGAGATGATATTCCAGAGGAATTTCTACAGAAGAGACGTAGAGGGAGATGAGCTGGACTAAAAAGGAACAAGGGGAAGGAAGACATACCTTGGAGAGAGGCTTAGCTCTTTCGTCTGTTATCATGGGAAAATGTTCTCTCTTTGGTAATAATATGGAGAAGCTTGAGACACTCGTCAGAAACCAAGGTCTCTACCGGGATTACAGGTTATGTTTTGTGACTTGTGTTAACACCGATGCTAAATCAGTTTTGTCAGTCTCATAAATTAGTTAACTGTTAGCTGTAGCTAACTTTCCTGCAGGTCACAGCTGATCAATTATAACAAATCAATAACGGCTGTCTCGAAGTGCCTGGTTGTTGAAAGTTGATTGTTTTTATTCTAATGTATCACTAGCATTAACATGAGCTCCACACTGTTATCTGATCATACACTGTTGTAGAGGAAAAAAAATCTGTTCTGCTTTACATTAAATAGCAGCAGAAAGTACCGGTCACCTCTCTGGGCCACAGTGATGGTGGGTAGACCTCAGTAATGTAACTGTTTCTGAAAGAATCATTTCAACAAATGTCTTCTCAGTGAAATGAACAGAAGTTGTTAAAAACAGTCTGAAGCAAAGAACAGAGATATTAACTCACAGCTGAACTGTTCTTCATTCATTGCACTGAGAGATCCATATTCATCAGTAACAGAGTTCTGTGGAGGAACATTAATGTAGATTAATTTAAATTTATTGATCATTAACCAACATCATGTTAAAATAGCAGTTATTGATCCATTATGACTGATCATCTGTGACATGCAGGAGGACACTTAGCTACAGCTAACTGTAAACTAATTTATGACGCTGTCAAACCTGATTTAGCGTCACTGTTAACACTAAGTCAAGAAATATAACTTTAGATTTGCAGAACAATTTTAAAATACAATGTTAGAACATGTTTACCATCAGAGGTTACAGTCTGAAGTTAACTTACAGTCACTTCAGCTACAGTGATGTAGGTCACTGCTTTATATGTGATATTGTCCAGATGTAGAAAAGAGTGCAACAGGTTTCTAAGATGACTTTAACAATTATCTGTGAAGTTTATCTTCACTTTTGGAAGCTAATGGTGTTAGCAGTAGTGTCGGTAAACAGTAGAAGCCAGTGAATGTGGGTGGGAGAGAGAGTCCTCGACTCTCAATCAGTCTGATCAATGGCTGCTCTCCAGCTCCGCCCTCTGAGAATCTTTTCATCTCTGACTCCAGAAATCCACTAGGCAAGCAGGATGTAGCAACAATATACTTCATTTGCTCAGTGCAGAAACCAACGGGTGAGTTATATTTGGTAAAGAAAAACTCACCATATTTAAAAAAAAACTGAAATTACTAAAGAATCTGAAAATGGAGGTTTACAAGCCCTACACTTTCATTTTATAAATGTAACCTTGAAAATGAATTGGTTAAAATCCCTATTAAGCAACAACAGTTTTTGGTTTCATATTCCGAGATAATTTTCCAAAAAATTAGGAGGTGTCAATTTATTATTGAGATGTGACTTCACCATTCAAAGATTGCCCGTTAAACTACTCTTTTTTTCACCAACAAGATCTCTTAAATTGTAAAATATTGTACAATCATAATTTCACCCCACACAACACACCGCTTTGGAACAACAGATATACTGTGATCTAAAACAAATCATTGTACAATAAGGAATTGATGGATAAAAACATCTGGTCCATAATTCATTTTGTTGATGTAGAAGGATGTATGATGTCAAACATAAATCAAATATCAGTCCTAAATACTTCATTTCTATAACAAAAGCAAATAATGCCACGATTTTAGGTCTAATTAGAGGTATCTTTTCAAGTTCCACAGATGTCACTCCCTGTCTTCCACGCTTCTTGTGGGCGGCTGTGACTTCATGTCCACCAAAATCCCTAATAAAACAATTATGAAAATGTTTGATAAAATTTTATATCCTATAGTGTCATTCCGTAACTCCATTGCTCATGTCTTCTTGGGGGACATCATACAGTCTTTGTGTTAAAAATATCTAAAATACCCTATCACTCCAAAAGCTAAATAATGGCATTTTAGAATTGTGAATGGTATGTATCCCTTGTATGAATTTTTACATCAGCGACTCGGATTTGACACTAGTAAGTGTGTATTTTGTAGGGGTATGGAAACTATAGATCACTTATTCTTTCAATGTATTTTCACAGAAGCACTTTGGGCTGATATACGTATATGATTGGCTTTACCCCAATATTCTACTTGAACCCTTTCTTCAGAAAGATATTATTTCTGGTTTTATATTAGAAAACAAAGATTATAACTTGATGACTCTTGATTAACATTATCCTCATCCTCGGAGCCTGCAGAATTAACTCTAGACCAACGCGGGAAAAATCAAGGAACTGGTGGTGGACTAGCGGGCCACAACATTGTCACATGACAGCGCTCGAGCAACAGCAGTCCACTACGTGACAGTGCTTTCAGCTTGACAGTCGGCATATGAGTTGGATAAAAACAAAGCTCAGCTGCAAACTCCCTTTTATTTCGAAAACACTAAGAAAAGATTGAAAACCCTGCTTTGCACTCAACATTTTAGCACTTGACAGACTGCAAAAGTAAAAGCAATCCTATTACCCAAGGTCCTATTAGACTTGAACTTATTTTATGGCACTTATCCAGGTTGTTTCCCCATGACTAGATTCTTGCTTACATTGTATCTACTGTCAGATGTATGTCCCTTTGGACAAAAACGTCTGCTAAAGGAAACTAGAATTGCAGAAAGAAAGAAAGAAAGAAAGAAAGAAAGAAAGAAAGAAATGATTCTTCATTTTGTTCCAAATTTTAAAATATATGCCTTATAGACAACATTAATTCATTTATTTTTAATGGAGTTTGTTAGCAAACAACAACAACAAACGAACAGGACCGGGATGCGGGGTCTATGGCCGCACCCTGTCGTCCTTTCTTGCGCATGCGCAGATACGGTATTTCCGGAAACGACATGTAATATAAATAGGCTCGTGTGTCGCTCGAGCGTCGGTAGAATATACGAAACCAATGATTCCCATATGTCCAGTGGTCTCCTTCACCTATGGTGAGTGTCGTTAAAAATATGTACATTGTTTAACGGTCACCAAAAACGTCTTGAGTATCTGTATAAACGTCGAAGCTATATTTAGATAGTGTCGTTAGTGAATAGTCCTTGGACCACTCATTTGAGCCTGTTGCTAACGGTTAGCTTAGCGTTACCCTGTGTGTCTGTCCTCCGCAGTGCCCAGCCGGCTTGGTGAAGATGCCAAAATGGCTACCGGCAATTACTTTGGATTTACCCATGGCGCTGCCGCTCAGTACAGGTAAGTGGACCCTAGATACGTGACTTTTGGTTTAACACGCAGAATAATGTTTTTGAGTTCTAACCTTAGCAGGGTTTGTACGATGTGCTGATAAGTACAGGCTGTATGGTATCCACTGCTTCCATTGTTTAAGTTGGGGGAGGGGGCGGTCATGCTTCTGCTGCTGTAATAGGATGTAAACAGAATGGAAACTGTACTGCGTAAATAACGCTACGTGCTGCATTGATTTACATCTACGAAAGTGAGATATGTGGGAAGTTAGGCCGCATTAACTCATCCGTGACTTTGAAATGAGCGGATGCCAGAACACAGCAAGGTATCGTATAGTTACTGAGGTCAGAATTTACAATTCCCCAAGGTTCATGGAGAAAGGAATTAAATGAGAGTATAGTGTAATTGTGGGACCGAACGTTGATCACCAAATATATTAATTCAACTGTCTCCATTTGTACAGAATGAAAGCAGTCATGCTTTCAAGTGGGAATTGTCATTGGCAGTCAATTATCCATTCTGCATACACACATTCTGACAGGCATCTCTCGTCCTCAACTCCAGCTGTCTGTCAGCGGCTCCTGATGAGCTAAAACGACTCTGGGTCAACAAACGGTCTTCACCAGGCTAAATTATAGTTTTCATGTAGTAAGCGATAAGTAAAATTATCAGGGTTATAATGAACAGATTTGCTGATTGCATTGTAATCCATTATTGTAAAAAATAAATAAAATGGACAGCAAAGAATTTAGAAGTTTTAAATTGGTGTTGCATACTATCATTTCAGTATCGATATTGCGATCTACACATATGTAGTGGTCACAACCCATGCAGTACAATGTAAAGTATGGCAGATTAACTCAAGCACATGATGCCACTTAACACAGAAAAAATGACACAGTTCTTATTTTCAATGACCAAATACAAGAGAAGTCCATGTAATGGAACATCATTTATGGCTTTTTGTTTTCTTTTTTCAAAACCACTGTAAATGTAGGGCTGGACAGTTAATGGAATATTAGACACAATCTCCATTTTGACTAAAATGATCCCAATTAAATGTGGTTTTGACATTTGAAATGCACCATGCACATAGAAAATCAGAACATCATTTCAAGGTATATCATTTTGGGTCACACACCTGTATGGGCTGTTGTGCTGCAGAGAAGCGAAGGGATGTAATGCTTCTGTGTTTACGGCGCTGTAGCCGTCTAACTTGTGAATGCTGTAGTTGACATGTAAGATGTTTAAGAAAAATAGGGCTGCAGCTAACGAAGCCTCGAGTAATCGTCTGAGCACGATACCTCATCAAAAGCGGAAGTGAGCGCGCAATGCAACAGAAATCACCGTCCGACCAGAGCGCGGAACACGGACGGACATCGGTGCTGCATCGTGCATGTATTATGTATGCACGTTGCAGCGCGGACATTGTCTCTTCAAATTATTAAAATAATTGACTTTACTGCCATTATCTGCTTCTCTAACATATTAGTGTGTGTGTGTGTTTACAGTGTTTGCAAAATGCCTGTCTACAGTCGAGCTTATTATCAGAATATTCTATTACTGTTAATCCCTCTATGAATATTAAAATACGCTGAACCATTTGTCCTGTATCATAGCTACATGTATGACATTTGCAGCAAAAAAAATAAAAATAAAAAACGTGTGAAAATCAGTTTAATATTCAGAGTTAAGATGGATTAAATGCGCTGTCAAACAGCGCTGAGTGGAGCGGGTGACCGGACCAAGATGGCGGCCCCACCGCTCGTCAGACACAATATTCAGTAGCAGTCGATGTGGCGTCTACTCTTTATTATGTCTATGGGCGTCACGATTTCAACATTTGGAGCAGTTAGCTGCATAGATATATCTATGGTTAGCTGCGTCGGAGTAGCCATTTGAAAAATGCCGCTCACGGTGGTTATTTCCCGTTGGTCCCACTCGCTAAACTGTCCGGCTGGTGTGCGCGTCGCATATCTTTGGTTCCGCTTACTATTTTTTTTTTTCCCGTTTTCTGCGGCAAAGCATCGAGGCTTAATTAATCGATGCTTAATTGTCACTTGAACCATCGTGATTCATCGCCAAATCGATGAATCACGAGCAACTCTGGAACTGATACCGCTGCTATTTTTAAACACCGGCGGTATACGGTATTACCGTAACACCACCCAAGCCGAGCTTGCATACCATGGTGAGAAATTCACACCAGCCAGATACCTTTTTTTAACATGAAGTGGTTGGTGGATTTAAGACACAAAATGAAAGTTTACTATTCAATAATCATATTTGGACAGGTCTCTGTCTGTTTTCTTAAAAAGTTAATTTGACTTTCTGGCACATGTGTTCCCACATGCGTTCACACCTTGTCACATCAGTTAACAAGAAAAGCACTCAGTCACAGTACTCCACCAAGACTGTTCATTACCTGACCTTGCGCTGAACACAGGTGTGTGTTATTCATGTATACATACAGAATCGCGTCACCTAAATATGTAGCGGGTGGCAGGAATTGATGGGACTTGGAAGCACCCCCCACAATTTCATCAATTGTTCCTTGTATCACTTGCGATACGTCCACAGTGGTGGATTTGTAGTAGGATCGCAATGATGTGATCGTCAGCAGACCACTGAGGTAGCATTCACTTGTTGCCATGGTTACCGTTCCGCTATCAGACGTTGTGCCGCTGCCTCAGTGGGAAATCCTTAACAAAGCCATGTATCCAGACTTCAAGCCCCACCACTGCCAAAATCGAATAACTTGATCCTTGTGTCATTTCTGACCGTCCCTGAAAATTTCATCCAAATCCTTTGGTCCGTTTTCGAGTAATGTTGCTAAAAGAGGAATGATTCACATATGCCGATCGTCACATAGCTCCACCGTGTTCCTCAGCAGAATAATTAATCTAACTCAGGGCTCCAGATTGCAACTAAAATTTGAGACAGTGCTAGTAAATTTTTCATCTACTCGGGCATGTGCGACCACTCCGCAGCGCACCACAGATTTCAACTTGACATGTTGTACAAACACACCGTCGCTTTCCCTTTCATTTCGAGAACACTTAAGTGAAAAGTATTTCTGAAGGCATTTGAGGCGAGAAATAAGCTGTGCATTAGCTAAATTTGTCCTCATTTTAGTTTACCGATGGCTAGTTTAGATGTTTGAGGACCGTTTCACGATACGTGGAATCTCCGCACGCCACATCGAATTTGCATGAAGTTGAAATCAGGTCTACTTTATGCAAATGAGCTGCGGCCTGCTCCAGGTAAACACACCTAATCGCAGCTGGAAACGCACCGCAATCGGACCAGCATGCAGCATGTGGTGTGTTTCCAGCTGTGATCCGGTGTGTAAGCTGTTTATTATATTGTATCAACTGCTCCACAATAAAATGTGAATTGAAAACATAGTTTATGCATTTATTGTCCAAGTATTTATCAGTAATACAGTGAAAATGAGAGGAAATGTGAATATTCACTTTGCAAGTTGATTTCGGTGTGCACCCCTAAATTTTCTGTTTGCACTCCTAAAATTTTAAGTTAGGGGTCACCGTGCTCCTAGGAAAAAGTTAGTTTGGAGCCAAAGAGCTAGCTTACCTTCATTCTTTCAGTGCTCCAACAGATCTGGATGCAACAGTTTCCATCACGGTGATTTGTGTGGTCTGTGGTCAGCTTGTTTCAGCCATTCTCCTAATATGTTTCGTGGTAGGAAAGTGTTTATCAATCGATTTTGTGTTTTGTTTTTTTTTGTATTCCACCGCAATATTGCATGGATGTAAAACAGTTTACTTCCACTTTGGTGAAGAACATCAGGGAATTGTTTTTCATGGTCTTCAGCAGTAATTTTTGTTGGTAAATGAGAGACATTGGAATTGGACATGTCTGCAACAAGGAAGTGAATTTGGTGAAATACATACATTACGTTTGTGCTGGGGACTGCTATGATTGGTGGAACTCATGGGAAGCCGGCCAAATTGCGGAAATGTTGCGGTTATTGGGAAAAAATTGCAAGGTCGTGCAGAATTCACTGAGATTGGTTGAAGTCGCGCGATCGTTTGAGTTGTTCACATTTTTCAAGTGTTTGGGATAACGTTGGCTGTGTGAGGGAGCCGAAGGGCTGTTACTTCTTTGCTGCCAAGGTCCGCAGAAGCTCCACATGTTCGACCGTGTGGTATTTCTTCAAATGCTTGATAAGGTTTGTCATGTTGAACCAAACTGCATCGGTGCCACCACGTGAGACTTGTGCGTAACACGTTTTGCATTCCGCCATTCTAACTTTTTCATCTTTGACGATGAAGTATTGCCACACTGCTGACATTTTTTTCCACTCTCCATGAGCTCCCTCCCCTCCACAGACTGTTTTCTTCCGGTTGTTGTTGTCGTCAAATGAGCTCCCCCTGCCCTCTCCTCGTGTGTTAGCAGTAAGTGATAGAAAAGCTGGAGCGGACTTTTTAACTCGATTGCTTGTATGGGGCGCTAGTATTGGAGTTTTCCCCTGCAGTCAGATCCGATCCGTGTGTTTTGGCTGGATCACAGCATATTCGTGATCCGCGGATTGGATCGCAGCATCCCTACTACAAACGCCACCTAAGCAGTGAAGAGGGCAGTGACTCCCACTTTCTCAGGATCCTCACCAAAAACTACCTGTAGGAAAAGTTGCTCATGTCCTTTTACTGCTGCTCTGTCAAGAGGTTGCTGGGGTACTGTCACTTAGTGCTTCAGCAGCTGCTCAGCAGTGCACAGGAAAGCCATTAAGAGGATTATTAGCATCACCCAGAAGCTCATTGACTGCTCACTGCCTTGTTTGGATGATTCAATCAGTTCTCGCTGCCCCAGTAAAACCGCACACATTCTATAGGATCCCATTCTGGACACCATCTGTTTAACCCATCGCCCATAAGAAAAATAAACTCTGGCAATCACTCAAACTAAATTTCTGGGCCTAAATGTTTACCAGTAATTTACTTGCTGTTACATTTACAGAATCTAGAATAGTTATACTTTCTGTGTCTTCTTCTCTTACACACTTTCTACTTACATACTGAACATGTACATATGGGTACCTGCACCTTGTATGTACTTTTTGCACCACTTTTACTTTTAAACCATTACATTTTTTTATATGTTAATACACCATATGAGCTATTTTTTACAACAATAAGCTATAGCAGTGTTTTCGGAGATGACAGATGTACATAGTACTCTTCTAATGTATTTTATTTTTGCACATTTCCAACAGTACTTTAAATAATGTTTGGTCACAATGGGACCACAATTCAGCAGTTCTGTGATACCCTGAGAGTCTTAGTTTCATGCCTTTTTAACACAGACTCACTGTTGGCAACTTGTCCGTGTCAGCATGTACCATCGTTTCAATGTAGCATAGCCATAAACTAGAAAATAGCTGAACTACCAGCAAGCAGACCAACTCTAAAATGTTTAAAGAAACAATGTAAATCAATCTGTCAATTGCGTTTAAAGAAAACTAAAAATTTTTTAATCCAGAACGTTCACACTTCCCAAAAAGATCTATCCATTCTCTATACACGGCTTTATCCTCACTAGGGTTGCGGAGTGTGCTGGAGTCTATCCCAGCTGACTCGGGCGAAGGCAGGGGACACCCTGGACAGGTCGCCAGTCTGTCGCAGGGCTACATATACAGACAAACAATCACTCCCACATTCACACCTATGGACAATTTAGAATAGCCAATTAACCTCAGCATATTTTTGGACTGTGGGCGGAAGCCGGAGTACCCGGAGAAAACCAACGCATGCACAGGGAGAACATGCAAACTCCATGCAGAAAGATCCCAGGCCCAGGCCGGGATTCGAACCAGGGATCTTCTTGCTGCAAGGCGAAAGTGCTAACCACTACGTCACTGTGCAGCCTCTCAAAAAAATACCTTTTGGAAATGCATGTTTATGTCCTTGACATGCAGGCCACACTAAATCGTTACATCACAGCAGTCGGAACAATTCTTTTTTCAGATACAGTAGTTCCCAAGACACACAGATACCTTTGTGCTAAATTTACAAGTAATGTGTATGCTTGGATTCTTCAATAAATCGGACTTTTTCATTATCCACTGTAAAGTCCTATGATGTATTTTCTCACCCCAAGCATTTGGCCTTATTTCATGTGAGAGACAGTACTTGTCCTCTGACACCAATCCTAGCCTTCTTTTGACAGGAATTTTGCTGTTTGGAGTATTAGATTATTATTTAAATGGTTCTATACCCGTGTTATTTTTTTAAGGCTTTGTTTCTCATTGAACAACACTGGATGTATTTATGCTTGTGTTAGTCTGAAAACAACTTTCAGGTTTTCAGTGAATTTTAACACCCTTCAACTTCAAGTGATGACTGTCCAGCCCACCTTTAACATTATCTGTTTGTGTTGTCCTCTGCTAGCCAGCAGCCAGCAGCCGGGGTAGCATACACACATCCGACTACTGTGGCCAGTTACACAGTTCATCAAGCACCAGTGGCGGCACACACTGTGGCAGCAGCCTATGCCCCCACTGCAGCCACAGTAGCTGTAGCTAGGCCTGCGCCAGTCGCTGTGGCAGCTGCCACGGCTGCGGCTTATGGAGGATACCAGCCAACCCATGCTGCCACTGACTATGGCTACCCTCAGCGTCAGCCTGAAGTCCCTCCGCCACCACCACCGGTCACCTCACAGAACTATCAGGTAAACACACTTTCTGATTGCTACACAGATTAAAGCGACATCTTGTTTTTACTATTGTAATTGCATTCTTAATGGTCCCTCCTCATTTACATTATCATTTCTGATGTTGGAGTGGGGACCAGATGTGCTGCCTTCATAATTTGCAAAGGATTACTGTTGCCATACAGAATTCCATTCCATTTATTCCGAATTGGAAATATAACAAGAATTACATATTGTACAAATAAATTAACAATGCCCCTATATATGTTAAGCCATCACTAAATCAGGAAAAGTAAATAAATTACAATCATTTAATTGTAGAGTAATGAATAGTAGCATGATGGAGTTGTTGAACCTGTCAGTGGTCTGTACATTTAGCCTGCTGAACAACTGGTAATTTGAAGTGTGTTTCTATCTATAAAGTCCCTTTCAGACGCACAGTCCATTTTGTAAATGTAACAGCAATTTAACATGCCAGCTTCATGTCTTAGTATGCATCTCAGTCACATTTCTGGAAAAGCCATGCCGAGATTGTTACTAGGTGAGACCAAGAGACATTTTCACCAAACTTGGAGCAGTTGTGAGGAACATTATAGGAAAATTGACCCATATCTGAATGACTAGAATGCCATGACTTTTAAGGGATTGATGAAACCACAATGTTGCACATCCCATGTCTGAAAGGGGCTTATCCGTGAAGAGGCAGCCATGAAAGTTATAGCAATTTAATGTTGTCACTCGCCACACTGTTCCATAGTGACATTTTTTGTAACATGTGAAGTATTTAACTATGAGCCCAGCCGTCTCCCAAGTTTCACACCTGAATCCTTCAGTTTTTGAGGTATTAGTGATTTATAAACTAAGTTAAAAAACTAATCACTCATCAGTTATAGCAAATATCAGCATGCTGTTTATGAGCTAACATGGCCAAATAGTATTAGACATTTTAAAAGGAGAACCATATTTAAGTGATGCAGTATTTTGAATTTGTTTGACTGCGCTCACAAAAGTTTATTAGTCAGTCACTGAACAACAATACATGACTTCACATCAAATTTAGGAATAGTGTTTGAAGACCAGAAGAAGTATGTAGGATAGAGAATCATAAATATATTGTGTGAAAATATCTAAGTGACAGAAAAAAACGTGTTGTCAAGAAGCCGTTTATCAGCTAGCTTATTTAGTAGGATTTTGTCTGGGAAAGGAGTATAACTGAGCTTTTTTTCAATGTTTTGTGAAACATCAAAAATTTGTTTTATCACTGCACTCTATAGTGGCACAGGTATGGATGGCAGCACCTGGAGAAATTTCACCAGGAGCCAACAGCCCTAAATATTTGGTTTACTATTTGGCTTTGCAGGACTCTTATTCCTACGTCCGGTCTACAGCTCCAGCAGTAGCTTATGACAGTAAGCAATACTACCAACAGCCCACTGCTACTGCCGCCGTTGCTGCTGCACAGCCACAACCCAATGTGGCAGATTCGTACTACCAGACAGGTATGCTAAATCCACACTCAATTTAAGTTTGATTACTTATACCCCCTTCAAACAACAAAGGTCTTAATGTCTTTGAACTGTATGTGACAGCTGTCACTCGGAAAAGGCATAGTTAGGACTTTCCACGTACTGGTCCTGCTTGTAGATCAGGTACTCCCAAAAGGACTTTTCTTTATTTTTGTGAATTTTTAGGAGGATGGGGAAAAATTATGATCGCAGTTAACAGTTTTTTCTCTCTTTCTTCTTTGATATTTTACACACATAAAAAAGGCAAGTTGTATACCACCCGGCATTGTTGCATAACAAAGTTGCAACACTCTTTGATCTCGCTGCCACTCTTTGGTTATGTCTTTCATTTTGGAAAGGACATTTTTTTGTGGCAGTTTTCAGTTAATAATAATGCATAATATGCATTGATTTCTGTGTTAAATGCACCTATACTTTCATTTTTTAAGGTATCTTTCCAGGGAGAGACGGCAGTAAATTTCCAGTGGAACACTGTAATTGCACTCAACTGCTTTTATAATGCTTTTAAAATTTATATTTTTTTCTTATGTTATTGTGAAGGCTATAAGCATATACACACTTGCCAATATATACAGATCAGCAACTAAGGCATTCTTGCAGTCCTGCAAAAAATGCTGTTCTGTATGTTTAGGAGGATGCAGGGAGTTGTTTTTGGCAGTTGCATACCTTGTTTTTTTGAATAATTTGTAGATACCTGGCTTGCTCAGTCCTCAAATTTAGTCAGATGATTAACAGAGGAATGTTAAGTAATTAGCATTGTCTTTGTTTTTACTGTGATCATCAACATTCGTACTGCCAATCTTACCACCCAACATTGTTACACTGTTGGCTATATTATTTAGTTAAGCCAGTTATTAGATAACACAATTTTAAATTGCATGTACTAATAAAGTCACAGCTAAGTTTTGTTCATTTTAACAAGTTTGTATGCCCACAAACCGACATCTGATAGTGGTAGCTAGCGAAGTGTTGTTCACATAAGCCAAATGGAATGACAATCTAATGAGCTATTGTGTCATGACCAACATTATTTAAAGCGTCCTACATTAAATACAATCATTTACTAGATTATTGAGAGCCTAGCTAATTGTAAAACATGCACCAATTTTATCAACTTGCCAGTGATTTTGTGTGGGGAAACTGAAAATTATTAGGGTTCAGTTCAGGAACTATTTAGTGAAAACTACATTGAAACTGTCTGGTTGTCTCAACATATGCAATTCTTCAGTTACAACAGAAGGTTATGGCAACTCCCTTTCTTTAACAGTGCTGAGACAAGTAACAGCTGGCATCTAAAGTGTAAAAGGCAATTCAAATAAAAAGATAAACCTGGTACTCAGGATTAAAGTGACCTACTACAAAATTTCTGGTATTGTAACATTTCTGCAGTAAGCAATGCCGATACAATGAAGACAAATATGGGTCATTGGCACATACATTTATGAACTTCAAGATTGTGATTTATATCCGGATTGATTCGTTGACATCGTAATAATGGTAAATGTTTAATTCTAACTTGAATCACAGCTTTAGTGCTACACACAGCACAAATACCTTTTCATGGAACAAGTAGCAAAGGTATAGTTAGTTACTTTGCTGAAGGAACAGTTTTATGCAGCCTGTTACTTACAGCTCTTCATCCAAGAGTTCACTGCAGCAGCTCATTTTTGTTCATTTTGCTCATTTTTTCCTTTTTCAAAAAATATTTGCTGGCAAAAACTTCAGAAACCATTTATAGTTTATTAAAATCTACCTTTCAGTAATCAAATATCAGTCAACACTAAACACAGAGACAAAGCATTGGATTTCTACTGCCTGCTACTAGGGCTTCAGTATATGCTTTCTTTATCCCTGGCACTTAAAGGCCTAACAATGTTCAAAGATATGAGCAGCAAATCACTTATGACCTGTTTATGATGCCAGAATTCATCTGTCATTTTCCCAGGTTTCACATATCCTGAAGAGGGGCGGGGTTAGGCAGGATTTTTGTGCAGTCATTTTTCAAACAGTCGTTCCCATTTTCCTTGTCAGACCAGTTCTGGGAAGTAACCCTCACCAAAAGGGTTTTTACCAGTGAAACATGGCAAAGTGAGGTTGTCATTCACTGTCATCCAACTCTCTCTAGAGCAGTCTAGTGGAAGCTATTTTAGCCAGAGCTGCAGCAACTATAAAGCTGGACCTTGAAAAAAAACTTTTATCTGCAGAGCCTAAAGTGACACTAAATTGTTCATATTTAACTTGTATGAACTTTACTTGGTTATCTCAGTGAATTCTGTTTATTGTGTACTACCAGCTTTGAACTCCAATACAACTGGCACATGTCCTCATGTTTCATATGTGTGTTTAGCTTCAGTGATCTTGCCCTGGAAGCTCTTCTTTGTACATATGAATAGAAGGGACAGCAGGTGGTTTTAGTTTTTAACTTCCTTGTCTGAAACTTTTTCTCACACAGCTAAAATAGACATTATAAACTCTGATGTTGTCTTTTGATATTTGCAGCTGTGGTCTTGCAGTATTCCTGCAAAGTGATGGAAAGACCAAATCTGGACAGGTGGAACTTGAGAATTTATACTGTACACATACATTAAAACGCTATGTATATCCACTGTGTTTTCTAGCCCCCAAATCAGGATATACCCAGGGGGTAACATCATACACCCAGAGCCAGCAGACTCGTCAGGTGACTGTGATAAAGCCAGCTGCTCCTAGTCCAGCCTCATCTACTTTCTCCATCTACCCAGTGACCTCTACTGTTCAGCCAGTGGCAGCTGCAGCCTCTGTAGTCCCTTCTTATTCCCAAAGCCCAACGTACAGCACAAATGCTGTCACCTACTCTGGTAAGCTTTGACACCAAGTTGATTGCTACTTGAAATTGTACAAAAAGTGCTCTGAGAGAACAATGAACTGTTTTTGCTCTTAGGTGTGTGTAGCTATGTCTACAATGATACACAATGATTCTGGATTCTATCATCTTAAAGCTAGTCAGTGAGAAATTGACTTACATTATATAACTTAAGTAAGTACATCCCTGTTCAATATCACTTAAATGCCAAATTAATCAAAATTGTAAAGCCTAACAGCAATTGTATTTCTACATTACTGTGATTCCTCGCACTCAAACATGACATTGGTGCAACAGCATATCTGAGTTCGGACCACTGTTTTGAGTAACGGTTGGAAAGTTATTCCCTAAACAAATATTTGTCAGTGTTATACAGTTTTTGATTGCTGTGGTATACTGTAAATAATTGTGAATTTTGATATTGATCAACATGGACTTTGTTGAACAAGTTCTGGACAGAGCTTCCCAGAGAAATTGACTTCAGCACACCTGGCCATGCAACACGTCAATCGCCTGCTCAATTAAACATTTGAGGTCATTCATAGCAGACAATGATATCTAATGTATTTCATTTTTATTTTTGTTATAAAGTATCCAGGTGTGGGCTAAAGTTAACTCAATGGGGCTGCAAATGCTTAAGGTGAATGTCAATCATGAAAATTGCTTTAGTCATGGAAACTCCTGATGTGTATTTTGGAATTAAAAGATATCAAATATAATTACAGAAATTATTTCCTTCATTTACCTTCCCACGCTGGCAGCATGGGATGGCAAAGTTGGTCTGTTGGTTATTTCATGTTTAAAAAGTGAAATATCTCACAAGCCATCCAGTGAAAGACCAGGAAATTTGACACTCCCAGTCATGCTCCAGACAGGATGAACTGTGAAACTCTGGTGATGCTCTGACTCTGTGTTTTTATCTGGTGGATAGATTTATGATTAGATGCCAGCAAAACTGGCATTTATTATGGTCGCCTTAGTGTTTACTGTTAATTTGTATTTTATCAAATGTTAATATGCCACCATTTTAAAGTCATATATTGAACATGGTTGACATTATGCATGAAAACCTTTACTTTTTTTCTTCAGAAACCTAGTAAAAAGACTTAAAAATTACAGATTAATGTCTTTTTCAAATTGACATTTGGCTAATCTTTTTCAGGAACCTCATACTCTGGTTATGAAGCAGCAGTTTACTCAGCAGCTTCCAGCTACTACCAGCAGCAGCAACAGCAGCAGCAGAAACAGGCAGTAGCAGCTGTTGCAGCAACAGCAGCATGGACAGGGAACACTTTCACCAAAAAGCCCCCCTTTCAGAGTAAGCAGCTGCGACCAAAGCAGCCGCCCAAACCCCCTCAGATCCACTATTGTGATGTCTGTAAGATCAGCTGTGCCGGCCCACAGGTGAGTTTAGAATACCCCATAACGACACAATTTTGTCAGAAGTGCTAAGCGTTAATCACACCCACAGGGTTTCTGCCAGAAATATTAGAGATGGTGCCTAGTGGCATTTGTCTAGTATGTGCAATGGCCAGACACCACTTACTATACTTTGAAGCCAGGCACAGGGAGAACATGCATAGTCCACATATAAAGACCCCAGGTCAAAATTGCAACCAGTACCAGCAGACTGTGCTGCCCCACCAGGGGTGTTTTTTTGTTGTTTGGGAGGTGCCAAATTCTGTAAAGCATATGTGGTTTAAAGCATAACTATCTTTTTGTGTTCTCAGCATTTCTGTGCAGAGAATAACTTTAATTCATAATTATTAAATTACAAATGAATTACTGTTTATATATCAGATTGTAGTCTAAACATGACATAATAACAAAATGTATAATATCTCAAATAAATACTTGCCAATAATTTGACGAATTAATGTTTTCTCTTTAAATATTGATTGCATCAGACTTACAAAGAGCATCTTGAAGGCCAGAAGCATAAGAAGAAGGAAGCAGCACTGAAGGTATCCCAGAGCAGCAGCTGCAGCGGTAGTGGTGGAGGGGTATTAGCCCGCAATGCTCAAAACCAGCTCCGTTGTGAACTTTGTGATGTTTCATGCACTGGCGCCGATGCCTACGCTGCCCATATTCGTGGAGCAAAGCACCAGAAGGTATGGATATGAAATGGTCATTAGATTTCTACCATTGATTTGTTCAAGACTGGCCGTGGTGTTACGCTCTTACTGGATAACAGGAAGAACCCGATAGTCGTATGATTTGGCTCAGTCTCTTTCAGTTTTAGTTGCAGTAAACCATGATTGATCTTTAGTTCAAATTGTGCATGAAACATTGACTTTTTGTCTATGCACTTGTTGCTGTTTTTAAGTGCATCTGTTTGATGGTAAAAATTTCATAGTAGTAAAATAATTAAGTCCGACAGCATTTAGTCTTTACATTCATACCCATGGACAGTAAGGAGTGAAATTGTTCGAAATCAGTAGGCTGTGTTTTGCAGATGGAAACCTCAGATCTACTAAGAATGTTCTCTCTGCACTTTAAATTCTCTTAAGGTTGTGAAGCTTCATACAAAGCTTGGTAAGCCTATTCCCTCTACTGAGCCTAGTATGGTCACTCAGACATCATCCTCCACAACAGCTGCCCTCACTAAGACCACCACAGCTACCTTGAGCAGTTCCAGCACCACCAGCTCTCTGTGTGTAGCTGCAGCCTCCTCCTCTGCCACCAGCTCCAGCCCACCCTACCTTAAACCTGTCACCATGGTCAGCAGTGGTGTGGCAGGTGTCAAGAACCCGTTAGCCAACAGCCTCTGTGTTGCTAACTCTGCCTCTGTTGGGAAGAAAGTCAACACCCCCAAGATCAATTTTGTTGGTTAGTAAGCATTCTTTACTTTCTCAAATGATTTAATTTATGAAATTAAGTAATGAAATATTTCAACCATTAGTTTTTCAGAAGTACTATACTCCTGCTTTGAAGATTTAAAAGGAAGGTACATTTCAGTAAATAAATCATTCAATTCAAAGAGGTATGGACATTCTATGTTATTTTGTCAGCAGAGCAGTTCTGCATACTGTGGTGAGGAATATACAAGCAGCGTGACATAATCTTTCTGCAATTTGTGTGAAGCAAAACTCCAGGCACATCAAAATTAGCAACACTTTTGTCAGTCACCAGCTGTATTATTGTCTGTGCCGTGTCACTGTATTGAGCTCTGAATCGTGGAGGTAAATTCCGAAAAGGGTCAACTAGCAGACTTTTCTTGTGATTACAACCTCAAAAGGATTTTTTTCTCCTTTAGCCAGCTAAACTTTGTATATATTACTTTTATTAAACAATATAATTTTTCAAATGCAGGTGGAAATAAATTGCAGACAACGGTTAAGGCGGAAGAGGCCAGATCAGAGGTCAAAGTGGAGGTTTCTAAGCCTGCAACGCCCTCTTCAGGTTCTCATGACTCCAAGACTGAAGTTCCAGACACTCTGTCTGCATCAACTCTGGCTGCACTGCAGAATGACGTCCAGCCAGTCGGTCATGACTATGTTGAAGAAGTAAATTTTGATAGACTTATGTCTGCGCTTACATCTACGAGTTAGAAATGCATTTAGATGTTGAGTGTAATATATAATTATCTCTTTTCTAGGTCCGAAATGATGAAGGCAAAGTCATCCGCTTTCATTGCAAGCTTTGTGAATGTAGTTTCAATGATCCAAATGCAAAAGAAATGCATCTGAAAGGTCGTAGGCATCGTCTGCAGTACAAGGTTTGGAGCTGACATGTCTTGCAACAATATATACAGTATAATACTACTTTACAGTATAAACCTACTGTTCTTTTTGATCAGTAGGTCATATAATACTACTGTAATACTCATTACTGTAGTAATACTGCAATACTACTGTAATACTCATTACAGTAGTATTAGTTGTATTACAGTTGTATTACAGTAGTACTACAGTAGTACTACAGTAATACTGTACTAACATTCAAGTTAGTATATAATTTGTATGTGTATGTTATAATTACATGTATGCATTGCAAATGGTGTCAACATGTCATGATATCTACAGGTATGGCTCTAAACTAGACCTTGTGACACAAAAAGGGCATTACACTTTTTGAAGGCAGTCACCTTTAACAACTAACATTTCAAAAAGAACAAAACATACATAATACTACCATTGGAATGACTACTAATACTTGTATCCCTGAAAAGCAAAAAAAACGATTTTGACATCACCCATGCCATTTTGAGTAAGAATATCTCAGTAACTACAAATATAACCTTGCTGCTTTTTTGTACAGTGATACAAGACAGATGGAACTGTCTTGTAGAAAAATTTGGGGTCTCTGGTACCTGTCCCACACTGAGATTTTTACCACCAAAAATGGCCAATTAAAAATCTCGTCCAACTTTGGGAGCTCATATTTTCCAAACTGAGGTACCTAGAAAGCTCCAGTTTGCTAAGTTATCACACAAGTTTGTGTAGAATGGAACCCAGGGGTGTTAGAACACTTCTGTGCAGTATTTCTAGTACTTTTAAGGTCCCAAACCCCACTCGCGAGTAGGTTTTTCTTAATTTTTAGCATTTTTAGCAAGCCCCCATGGCCTGCAGAGTGTAGGGAAACACCTGGGGATGTTTGTGGGGCACTAGCTACATGCAGAGGCCTTGTTTACCAACTCACAGCTCTCTGGTATGTCTAGAGACTGAGAATTAACCAGTTAAAGATGCAAAAAAAAAACCTGGCAAGGCTTTTTATAGCCCAAATTCTGAAAATTTCAGACCCCTACAACTCAAACTATTTGAGCTACAGGCCTACAATTTTGCATAGAAAGTACTTTTGTGACTATCTAATGGCATGCAAATTTAGGACTAATTTGAAAATGGTGCAGCAACACCCCCAAGGAATATCTGGTCATTTCACCTGGAATCACCCGCATGGGCGCTCTAGCAGTAGTCTAAGAGCAGGAAAAGAAGTTCCAAGTGTGAAACATATCTGGCTCTACAGTATATTACACATTACTGCAAAATAATTCATTGTTATGATGACAGGAACGTTGTCTTAACTAACCTGTTTGCAGGAAGTCATCAGACACACTTACATTGTTGGTATAGACACAAAGAAGAAATATAAAGGAAAAAACATTTTTGGCCGCTAACCATTCTGAAGTTAGAGGAACATAAAATGGTATTGGGGCCATACATTTATCAGTGACATAAAGAGCTTGTATGCTTTAAGCGTCTCAAAGTGGGCACCATGTTCATCTGCAGTTGCGTTTTTTCTAGGGATGAATCTGCGATGCCTGATAGCTATAGAGCCTGTCATACTGACAGTGTATTCATGGATATTTGCCTGTGTGAGATCAGGTATCAATAAAAAAAAAAAAACTGTTTTTGGTCCACATTGGGACTTTGAAGTTCAGTGTACGTAATTTGTACGTTGTATATTGCATTCCTCTGAAATTCGTTTTTACATGTTTTGTGTTGTAGAAGAAGGTGAACCCAGATCTGCAGGTAGAAGTCAAGCCAAGTATTCGAGCCAGAAAGATTCAGGAAGAGAAAATGAGAAAGCAGATGCAGAAAGAGGAGTATTGGAGAAGAAGGGAGGAGGAGGAGCGCTGGAGAATGGAAATGAGGTATGACTGTGGTCTTTTTTTTTTTTTTTTTTTTTTTATTAGTGGATAAAGAGAAAGGAAGCATTTATTCACACCAGCTATAAATGCTGTCTCAGAAGTGGATATGTTTTGAAGGGAAGAGTCCATGTCCATTCAAATCAAACTGGAACTAGCGTTTCACTTTCTTAAAAGCTAATGAACAGTCTTTTATACAGTTTTGTGAAAAAATATTTTCCCCCTTCCTGATGTTTCCTGTTTTTGCATTTGTCACTATTAAATAATTATATTTATTTGATATTAGACAGAGAGAACCTACAAAACGGTGCAGTTTTTAAATGAAAACCTAATTGAAAACCTATATTAGCCCTGTGGAAAAATATTTGCCCCTTAAGCCTAATAATTGGTTGATCCACCCTTAGCAACAACAACTGCAGTTAAATGTTTGCCACAGCTCATGCTTAGTCTTTTACACCGCCATGGAAGGCTTTTGTCCCATGCTTCTTTGCAGAATGGCTTAAATTCTGCCAAATGAGATGGTTTTCAAGCATGACCTGCCCTTTTGAAGGCACTGTATCTCTACTGGATTGAAGTCTAGACTTTGACTTGGCAACTCTAAAACCTTCATTTTGTTCTTTTTGGACCATTCAGAGATGGACTTGATTATGTGCTTTGGATCATTATCATGCTGCATAATCCATTTGTGCTTGAGCTTTAGGTCATGAACTGATGGGTGGATATTCTCCAGGAGGATTTTCTGATGGAGAGCAGAATTCATGGCTCCATCAATTATGATAAATTGTCCAGGTCCAGTGAAAGCAAAGCAGCCGTAAACTATCACGCTAGCACCACCGTATTTTACTGTTGGTATCATGTTCTTCTTGTTGAATACAGTATTAGCTCTACACCAGATGTACTGGACCCATCTTCCAAAAAGTTCCACCTTTGACTTGTCACTCCACAGGATGTTATTCCAAAACTCTTGGGGCTCATCCAGATAATTTTTTTTTAAAAATCAGACAAACCTTTGTTTTTTTTGGTCAGTAGGGGTTTGTGCCTTGCAACTCTCCCATGGATTCCAATTTTGCCAGCGTCTTTCTTGCTGTCGAATCATGTACACTGACCTTCACTGAGGCAAGTAAGGCCTGCTGGATGAGATGATGACACACTGTTGGAGAAATGTTGATAGGCCGGCCATTCCTGGGAAGGTTCACCTCTGTTCCATGTTTCCTTTACTTGTAGATAAGGGCTCTCTCTGTGGTTTGCTGGAGTCCCAGAGCCTTAGCAATGGCTTTGTAACCCTTTCCAGACTGGTAGATGTCAATGACTTTGTTTCGCATCTGTTCTTGAATCTCTTTAGAACAGGGGTGGGGAACCTTTTTCATATCAAGGGCCATTTCAATTTTTATAAAATCCTCCAAGGGCCATACTATTATGAACACATAAGTGATTGGAAAAAAAGACGAAGAAAGTCTATAACTGCTGTGTTACTAAGCCTCATGATTGCTGCATTTGTAGACTCACCTAATGCGATGGCTGGAACTGTTTTTCTTTAGCGAGGCGTCTGATGTCAGCTGGCAGTGATGATGATGCTATTCGAAGCTGGTTTTCCAAGTTTGAGTCAGTCAGTCTTGAGCGGAGGCGAGTCTTTGCAAGAGTCAGTTTTGAAAAGAACTGTTCACAGCAGTACGTTGTCCCAAACAGAGATGCAAACTTCAGGGCATGTCTCCTCAGGATTGGAAAATCCTCAGCACGCACATACAGTTTGTAAAAGTCCAGCAGAGAGAGGTTGTTGTACTTGGCTTTGAGCTCGTTGTTGTTTTGCAGCTCAATTATTTCCGTTTGGAGGTTGTCTGGCACATCAGATGGTTGCACATTAAATGGTGTCTCAAACATGTCGAGTTCCTTTTGTATATTTTTCACATCATGAAACCTTTCGTCAAATGCCTGGATGAGTTTTGCACACTCACCAGCATATTCAGTTGTAACATCAGGCTTTTGTTCTTGTAGGGTGGGAAAGTGCACAGGGTTTCCCCTTTCCAGTTGTCCTTGCCACAGCCTTAACTTCACTTCAAATGATTTCACATTTGAAAGCAGAGAGCTGATGAGCTGATTGGGACCTTGCAGCTTCATGTTTAGCTCTGACAGGTGCTTGCTGATGTCCACCATGAAGGCCAGATCACAGAGGAACTTGCCATCACTGAGCTCCACGACAGGTTTCCCCTTCATCTCCATGAAGCGTCTGACTTCTTCCCGCAGTGTATAAAACCGCGCCAGCATATTTGCACGACTCCATCGCACTTCACAATGATACACCAGATCACCATACTCTGACTCAAGCTCGCTGAGTAGCTCCATGAACTGACGGTTGTTCAGCCCTCTGCTTTTAATGAAGTTTACGGTGGACACAACTGTTTTCATCACATGGGTAAGCTTCAGGGAATGTGCTCATAAACGCTCTTGATGTATGATACAGTGGCATACAACTAAATCACTTGGATCCAGACTCAGACAGCTCATTTCTTTTTTGACTAATGCAGTCAATCCTTTTTGCGCGCCAACCATTGCGAGAGCTACGTCAGTGGCGATGCCGCTCAACTTCTCAAATGGCAGTTCAAAATTGTTCATGGCCACAATAACTTGATTGAACAAATCCTCACCTTTAGTAGTGCCATGCATGGCTTGCAAAGACAGCAACTCCTCCTTCGTTTCAAACTCGGTCGTAATCCCACACACAAAAATGGCAAGCTGCGCTGTGTTTGTGATGTCTGTTGTCTCATCACAAGCCAGAGAAAAATACTCAGTCTCTTGCAGTGTTCTATGTTTTTTCAATATCTTGCGCCATATCAGTAATCCTGTCTGAAACAGTTCTTCGAGACAAACTGACGCTTTTAAATAATTTAACTTTGTCGGGCGCGAGAAGCTCCGCGGTGGCTACCAGGCACTCCTTCACGAACTCTCCTTCAGCATGAGGTTTCAGCTTCTTGGCTATTTATTCACTCACCACAAAACTTGCACGCGTAATATTCGCTCTGTCAGTCTGTGGTTGTGTGAAAGCTGCTTGTTGCGCATCCAAACTCCGACGAAGAGTGTTAATTTTATCCAAACGCATTTGTCCTCTCAACTCCTGGAGTTTAGCATGTTTCGAGCTGTAATGGTGCTCGACATTTGCCTTTTGCATCACCGCCAGCGCCTCGCCACACACAAGGCACACTGGCTTGCCTTTCACTTCAACAAAGAAAAAGTAATTTGTCCATTTTTCCTGGAATACACTAGCCTAGCCGCGCTAGACAACCCACGGCAACAAATTTAATTCTCTGCCAGGGTGGGTCTAGTTACCCTCCATAAGGCTCGAGGTTGGATGCTCCTAAAACTGGCCAGATGAATCACCATGAAGTGTAGAGTCAGAAGGCGGGCGTAACGAAGTGACGACAGAGGCGCGACGATTCTGACAGAAACAACCGGCACACAATAAACGGTTATCTTTCGACTCGGCTTTGGCCACAGCCCTTAAAGATTTGAAGCTAAAATTCAACTTGAAAGATAAACAAAGGACGGCACTTAAGTGTTTCATTGAGAAGAAAGACGTATTTGGACTTATGCCGACGGGATATGGCAAATCCTTAATATACCAGTTGGCTCCGCTGGTTGGGAAGCTAATGGGACTTAGCCACAATCCACCAGTGCTCTAGGAACTATGTCAGCCTATTCATTGCGTTGTTTGGTTGTATACCTACCCAATTGCTGCAGAGGGATTTGATAGACAACCTTTTAGCCCGCCTCCCTCCCTGTCGAGCGTGCCTAGACCCCTGTGCCTTCAGAACATGGGGTCTAGCGCGGCTAGGCTAGGAATACGCGGCACTCTGCATCCACCTTCCTTTTCTTGACAGTCGCCATGATGCATCACTTGTCTTGTGTCAATCACTCCGGCCCAATGCAATGACACGTACATCGCATGTTGTATTCACTGACGTTGACTCAGACACGTCTGTTTTTTCTCAGAAAACTAATGCCTGGCAATTTTTCCGCCCATAATTTTTTATTTATTCATATATGCATAAATGAAGATATAAAATATAAAAATTGTATTGCATTGCGGGCCATTTGAAATGGTCTCGCGGGCCGTATACGACCCGGAGGCTGGACGTTCCCCATCCCTGCTTTAGAATGTGGCATCATGTGCTGCTTTTTGAGACTCTTTAGCTACTTCAGAATGCCAGGCAGCTTCTATTAAAGTGGGGTTTTTTATTCAAAGAGTCTTGCACTAATCATACATGGATGTGGTTGGTAAAATTGAGCCCAACTACCAAATTAATTTGGTCATTTAGTAGATTGGTAACTAAGAACCTTTTCATGAAGGGTAAGGTGGGCCTGGCCAGCATTTTTCCTTCAATAAATGAAGTAATTTAAAAATGGCATTTTCTGTTTTCTTGGGTCATCTCTGTCTAATATTAAAATTAGTTTGATGGTCTGAAACATTTAAACCTTTGATGCACAAAATGGGTCGAAGTGACCCAAATCCAAAGGAGAATGGCTATCTCCTGGCCCACACTGCACAACAAAGGGTTAAGTGTGACCGATTTAAAAAAAGAAGATGCCTGTAGGCAAATACTTTTTGCTGCATTGTATATAGCCGTTTGGCGTGTCCTTAGACAAGTACTTTGGTGGTGCTTCTTGAAGCACCAATGTAGCATTAAACCCGCAGTGCATACCTTTTTTTTTTCCTCCTTCCTCTGGCAGTGACAGTATTTGCACAAATACTGTTAACTAGCTTGTTGTGTGTGCGCGTGCATCTTGCTGCTGACCACCTCCTTTTTTCGAGTGTAATCCTTTCTCTGATCAGTTTTTTTTTTTTTTTTTTACATCTGGAACATCAGAAACTTTTCTATGAAGTTTACCACATTCCTCCACCTTGTGATCCACCGTACTCCTAAGTAGCTGTAGTCTACTCTGCCTCTGTTGGTGCCGTAGCCCCTCTCTTAGATGCTGGTTAACCAATCATTGCTGATTCATGTAAAACACATTGTGACTTGTGCATGAGTGTGGGAACCTCGCCACAGACACGAGATTTAAAACTCTGATACCGTGAATACAGGGACTCGCTTGGAGCTGATTGGCTTAAACAACAGTGTGTAGACTTGTTTGGCTTTGATGTAACAGACATTTACTCACCTGAATTCCAGTTTTTAGTACAATGCTATTGGTCCTGACTATTCAGCCTATCCATGTCATTTAAGTCTCATCAGATACAAAATAACAGAAATTGTTTACGTTTCAGACATGAATTTCACAATCCTTTAAAATTATCACTGAAGATTTTTCTTTACCTTTTAGTTTCTGTAATTGTGAAGTGAACTCCATGAATATGGGATCCTGTTACGGAAACTTCTAAAGGGCTTACATGTGTTTTCTTGGCCACCACAACACATTGACAGGTGATAGTGCGACCCCCAGCTGCCTCTTCTGCATTGCTAGAACAATCATTTTCTTTTTAATTTGAAAGACTAAAGATATTTTTAATGCGGGGGCATAAGACATTTGAATATTGCCAGACTGGTACTTTGTTCTAGAGATTTTCAATATGTGATCTCAATGACTTTTGAGATGTAAACACAGTTAGAGGTTGAACACTTAAGACACCACATGTAAGTCAGAACTGAGGCAACCTTTTGGAAGAGAGACCAAATGTTGTCAATAATCTAAAGCAATTTGAATTACCTTTTTAACTTTGTCACGTACTATTATGCAAATGACAGAACTTGTGATTCTTAAAACTTTGAAATCTATGCCAAGAATCCCTTAAGTTTTTCTCAAAGATGGAGCCACAGCTTAATGAGACTCTCAAAGTAAGTTTTATTCTCAGTTTGTCCAACATCTGTAAACGAGACGCATGAAAACACGCTAAGTGAAGTAAAATTTTTCTGGAGACTCACTGTTATTTGTTTTTTCAGGCGATATGAAGAAGACATGTACTGGAGACGCATGGAGGAGGAGCAGCACCACTGGGATGAGCGACGTCGTATGCCAGATGGAGGATATCCACAAGGGCCTCCTGGTCTCCTGGGAGTCCGGCCTGGCATGCCAGGTCTGCAGCCACAGGGTCCCGTGGTAGGGCTTTGACTTTTTTTTTTTAATTTATGTGTTTGGTATATTGCATATCACCATACATCTATGAAAGAAGAATACATACAATACAGTCTACAATGCTGCTATTGTAATGGCTCCAAGAGGAGGGGTGAATGTAATGAAGACAGATGTATTAACAGGCCACCTTTTAATGTAAGAATGGTGACATAGTGGCTGTAAGGACAGAGGAACATTCAAAGTCTGCTCACTGCGTTGGCTAAAATACTTGACTGTATGTCTAAATTGTTAGATGACTTAATATCAGCAAAATTGCAGATTTATTTTTGAGTTTATGTGCAACGTCTCAACTGTATGGCGTGTTGGGGAAAAAAAATCCTTTTTGCACCATTAAACCCTGTTCCTTGTCAAAACATTTGTGTCTTCCAGCCACCACGTCGACCTGATTCTTCAGATGACCGCTATGTCATGACCAAGCATGCAACCATCTACCCTTCAGAAGATGAGCTCCAGTCTATCCAGAAAATTGTGTCAATCACAGAACGTGCCCTGAAACTGGTCTCTGACATAATTACAGGCCAGGACAAAAGCAAGGATGAAGACAAAGAGAAGAAAGAACCATCTAAAGACAGGTTTGGTATCTCCATGAGAGTAGTTAACCCTTCTTATAGAGGATAGAAAAATCTTTTTTTTTTTTGTCCTGTCTTAACATGAAACTAAGTCCTGAACAGTATTGCCTATCCCTACTAATCCCTTGCAGTCTGAGTTACATCCACATGTTCTTCTTTCCATCATTTTAACAGAGTTTGATTCTTAGTTCCACAACGTCACCAGTTTACTTTTGCGATGCTTTTCTTTGTTGTTGCTGAACTGCAGTCTGACTTTATCTGTTGTTCTGTAATACCAGGGGTTTGTGTCTTGTGCTTAATCCTCTGTTCTCCTACATCCCGGAGAGCACTCAGGGTTCTCGCCAGGATTTTTTTTCAGCGTAACGGCAGCTCCTCCTCCTGCACGCACGCGCGCAATAGGCAGGAATGCGTGCGCGCAATAGACGGGAACGGGTCAATCGACAGGAAAGTACGGCTGAGGTGGGGAGACATAAATTAACCTAGATAGGCACCCAATTGATAAAAACAAACGCACATGGCATTATCTGTCAAAATAGCAGCGCAGCGGCCCTAAACACAGTGTTAACCCTTCCTGTTCACCCCCGACCGTGGTCAGGAAGCCCGGGGTTAACCCCCTTCACTTCATCAGCAGCCGTAGAGGCAAAGACACAGGAGCCCAGCCGCATCGAAGAACACTGCATCCTTTATTGTCTATAAACAGTGACTGAACCGCACAGTACCTCCAACACACCTCTCCACCTCTACCGACTGCACCGACTGCCCGTCTCTCTCACTCGCTCTCCCCCTCCCTCCCACACACACACGCTGCTCTCTCTCCCACTCTTATGCCGGAGCCACACACTCTCAGCGTCAACAGCAGCGTCATCTTTGAAATGGGCTGGCGTAGTGGCCCTAATCACAGCGTAATCTTTTACACTGAGCGTAACGGGCCGTTAAGACTGCGTAACGGCCCGTTACGCTGAAATGCGCTGGCGAGAACCCTGGCACTCTTAAAGCACTGACTTCAAGCTAAATCATGCTTTCTGCATGTCGTGAAGCTCTGCACCAATATGCGTGATGTAAATTTCGTCCTACACTGACGTCTGCAAGGGTCCATCCACCCCTTGATGAATGTTTGCATGCAGCCAAGACTTGTGATGATGTAGACTCTTCACATGGCTGTATGAGAATTTTTTTTGTCACCATCACCTTTATAGTTCATCATTAAGAGTTGTTATTGATGTAGGAGAATAGCATAATACTTTTTTTTTATCCTTTACAGGATATTACTTTGTTACAGTCACATTTTAACATGCAGAGAACCCGCAAACCCGACAGAACACCAACACTAATAGTCATCAGTATGACCAAATACACAATATATAAGTTGTAGAAAACTATATAAGTTAAAGTGTATGCACAGCATATAAATCATAAGTTAAAATATTATTGTTGATTATTTTGAATTGACAAGCCTTATTGCAGCTGGTAGGAAGGACTACCTGCTGCGCTCAGACCTGCACTGAGGGGGGATGAGCCTGTGGCTGAAGGTACTCTCCCTAAGCTCCAGGTTGTGTTGTGGGTGAGAGGCATTGTTTGTAATGGAGTTCAGTTTCCTACCTCAAAACCATTTGTGGAGCTCACCTTCTTGATCAGCTTATTCAACCGGTTTCTGTCCCTGGAGCGAGCCCTCCCCTCCAACACACAGCCATAAAAAGAATAAAGCGCTGGCCACCTGGACTTGGATCTGGACATGTTTCCCTTTGTGTGGGGATCTTCTGCAGAGTCAGGCTGAGGTTGAACAGGTATGTGACAATGTCACACAGCTGATACCATCAGGGCCAGCTGCTTTGCCCTGTTTTAACCTGTCCAGTTCACTTTTAACCTGAAATGGGTGGATTATTAATTATCAGTTTGTGAACGTCCCTGCAGGACTACCTCAAGCTCTGTCTCAAGCTGTTTACTGCAGCTCGCTTCCCTCTACGTCTCTTCCATGGTAACGCTTCCCAGGACCAACGTTTCACCATCTTTGTAGTGACAAGTAGTCTCTTAGCAACAGGAGTGTATGAAGGAGAGAGGTGTACCAAATTATGGTCTGATCCTCCAAGAGGCGACACTGCAGTGACTTTCTATGCATTTCCCATATTGGTATACAAAAGATCAAGAATCTTATCTCCTCTTGTCAGGCAATCCACAAAGTGTTTGAAGGAGGACAGTGTATTGGGGAGAGAGAGATGTTGAAATCACTGGACAGTAAAATGAGTGAGTCTGGGTGTTTGGCTTGTAGTCTCGCAATAGTTGCATTAACTACGTCACAAGCAGTTTCAGCATGTGCAGTAGAAGGAATGTAAACGACAATGGCAACGATCATAGTGAACTCCCATGACGGATAGTATGGCATCAAACTAACACCATATGTCATTCACAAGCAGAGCAAGTCCCCCAATTGTGAGCATCTTTCCAAACTCTTTCCCCCTTCCTCCTGTTCCCTTTTACTCAAGCTTGCTTTCCTCTACATCTCTCCCATTGTAATTCATCCAGAATATCATATCTCATTCCTGCAGTTTTGGAGAGCTCAGCTCAAGATCAAGAAGCTTCTGTCAGAAGTAAACAATAGCCAGCTGGCTCCCTTGCTCCGCATGGAGAACTCCTCTGAGTAACAGTAACAACAATCTTTTCCACTGCATTCTCTCTTCCCACTCCTCCAAGATAATTAAGAGTAAAATAAAAATGCTTAAATCACCAACGATTGTAGAAATGTTTGGCGTGGAGAAAAGTAAAACACACTAAATTGAAAAATACAGGACGAAGGAGCTGCTGTAACAGTCAGGACTTTGGTGTAGCAGGACTTTGGAAGACCTTTGATTTGTTCATGCTTTCAATCTGTAAGCACCTGGTAAAAACTGCTCCATGTTTTTCTGTGTTCGATAAGAGGGACAATGAAACCTTATGCACAGACAGGCGTAGACCTATTGTAGTATAAACTGAAGCATGTGGGCATATGTGATCCATTTTCAGAATCCACATTGGTCATTACCTACTGACATGAAAAGCATGAATGGCCCTTACTGCCCTTCTTTTCACCTCACCATACAAATAATTTTCTGTATCTGCAGACTTGTGCTGTTCTGTTTTTCTGCTGTAGTTTTCCTGTGCGCTCCTGCTTTTGTCGTGCCAAAATGGCAAATCAACGGCGTTTTGTATTTCTTAAATTTTTTTTTTGCAATCCTTTCAAGTCTTAAGTCTTCTCCTACTTGCATTATCACCCCTTTACTCCACATATTGATAAACCACTCCTCCATCTAATGGCATCCTTCAAATCAACTCTGGCCCCAGGCCAATTTGTGTAGTGTGCTTAAAGGCTATATCTCGCACGCAGTTCTTTCATTTTTGACTTTATGTCCGAATAACACTGAGAATTGCACTTGCATAATGCAATAATTGATTTCCAATTGAATATGTTAAGACTCAGAACCTGAGGAGCCAAGAAGGTACAACTGTCCAAATACTTTGTCTAGATCAGTGTTTCTCAACTGGTGGGTCGCAACCCAAAAGTGGGTTGCAGACCCGGTTTCAGTGGGTCGCGGGCCTTTGCCTGAGAAAAAAATGTGAAGAAAAAAAATTGAGTGTCATTCATACTCCTAAACAGTGGATGGCGATAATGCTCTGTAATGTGAGTTGACACCCGCCATTTCACACCATAGAACAAGACCTGCTAAGTACATTTACATACGTTGAGCATGGCAAAAAGCAGATACAACGAAAGCATGAATGGCATGGAAGTAGTAGGTGTGGCATGTGATATTCTATTCTACTACCTCTGGTTCAAACTGCACAATCATTTCATCCAATAAATTTGAGAAGTTGAAAATTTTCCTTGTCATGAATGGTGATGATGGGTCCTGGAGCCAGACCAGTTGAGAACCACTGGTCTAGATTGAATGCATTCGTACATTTTTATGTGTACTTGCGTGATTACCCTTCAACCAAACAGTGCTGAAAGAGTTCCATTAGACAAGTTTAGAACTGATTTGCCACACGTAATTGTAGAATAGATAATGCAGTAAGTTAAATATAAGTAACTGTCACTGAGTAATTAACGACACAAGAAAATGGTGGGTCGTCTTTACTCATCTTTTTTCACCTTCCTCCAAACATACAACAATAACCATTTTTCAGTTTGACTGGTAAAAACACTGGGTTGAAACAAAATGTCTTTTCTTCATACAAGTTTAATTCTATTTCTTGTTCCAGGTAATAATATACATAGATATCAAAAGTAAGCAAATGTTATTTGTATGTATTTAACTTTTTAATATGACATTTAAGTTTTTCCTTGTTTTGCTTTTGTTTATATTTTTTGTGCATCTTCTTTGTGCAACTTTCCAGAGCCCTGAAGGGAGTGATGCGGGTTGGAGTCTTGGCCAAAGGCTTGCTTCTTCGTGGGGACAAGAATGTCAACCTAGTCCTGCTCTGCTCTGAGAGGCCCACAACGGGCCTCCTCACCTGCATTGTGGAGCACCTCCCCAAGCAGCTAACAGTACTGTTTTTACAAATGTCCAACTACTATAATTTCATCCATGGCAACATTTATTGAATACCTGCAATCTTAAAAAGCACCCATGTTCAGTTCATGGCACACTACCAACAAAATATTTTATATAAATTATAGTTTTGCTCAAGAAGGGAGTGTTTACTACTGGCAAAATGTCTTTTCTTGGCCAAGTTGTGTAGGTACACATTACACTTCAATGTAGTCCTTACAATTAGAAGGCCATTTTTTCACATAGAATTAAAGTTTGTAGCTGTAATTTGCCACAGATGACTGCTATATATGCTTGATAACCTGTTACTATCAACTAGCTGTGTGCAAATAGACTTTGAAATAATGTTGGCATTTACACCACTTTTTACAGATGGTAACACCTGAAAAATATGAAGTCAAAGGATCTGTCCAAGAAGCAGCCATCATTCTGACATCCTGTACTGAGCCGAAGATGCAAGTGACGATCACACTGACTTCACCTGTCATCAGAGAGGAAAATGGCAGGGATGGAGGTGGGAAAACCCATCACAGCCTTTTCCATTGCATCTCTTTTCTTGTCTTTTTGCTGTCTCTGTATGAAATCCGTTTCAGTATGTTGGTTGACACACTGAAGAGCACTGTCCTGCTGGCACTCCACAAATATTGTTTGTTGGGCTTTAAATCGGATCATCCAGGCAAGTTGCTCTTCATGTATCATTCATCTGGATTTCAGAAATTACAGGGCAATCAACACATTGCAAGCTCATCATTTTATGGTAACTTTAGTTATGGTGTTTTCCTTCACGGTTTGTTATGCACAGTGTAGGAGTTGCAAGAAATATTTTTTCATGCCATCTTTGTGTAAGAAACTAAGACCACTAGAATGGATTTTTTTTTCTCTGAAATGTTACATTTACAAAACCAGCTTTTGACTGGTCATGAACGACACCAATCTAGTTGTTTTCTCAATTGATAGTCTTTCTCATTATGTGGGGCAGATCACTTCTAGTGTAAATTTGGAAAATTTAAAAAGTCAGAGGCAAGTGCCAGCAGTATTGCTCTTATGCTTTTTGCTCTGTAACTCTTACCTCTCAAGTGCTATCCTTTAAACAAAGCATGATCAGTGTTTGTATTAAGTTTAGTTTTTCCCAGGTGAGTTTCTGTTTTGTTTCCTGTGTTCCAGGGGTTTGATTTAATTTTATTAGCTATAATCAAGAGAAGAATCATTTCTCAAAATAATATTTATGAAATGAGAAGACCAAAAGACAATTCCTGCTCAAGATGTATAAATAAGTAGGAGGCACATCTGTTCCTTAATTCCTTCCTGCATTTTGGAACTAACTGTGCAAAGATGAATTTTGCAACCCTTTCTCAAATCTTGATTTGGCCTTAGTTGGAGAAAATTGGACATGTTTTTCCCACAGGAAACAAATCCTCCTTTTGTGTACTGGTGAACAGTTCACCATGCTGAGGTCCCCTGTTGTAAAGTGCTCCCCTGAGGTGATTGTTGTTATACTTTTACACACATATGACAAAAATTGGACTCCGTAAGAAGTACAGCTACAGTCAAAGACTGACAAGTTTTTGTCCTTTTGATTTCATTGACAGTGGAAAGTGAAGCAAAAATAATTTCAGGGTATTCTCTTGAATTAATTGACATTGTAAAGATGAGAAACTATAAACGATAGTTCTGAAATCTGATTGTTTCACATTATTCTTAGGGGAGTATTGTTAAAAGTTCAGGATAGAAGACTTTGGCAGAGGAATCTTTGGTTGCACCTGATTATAGTCTTTGTAATACAATGACTGTTGGGGTCTGATTCCAACCTGCTGATGTTAGACATGCATGCAGTGATATCCTAACCCCTTTTGTTTCTGGTAGTTCTCATGTTTTTTTCCTCTTCCTCAGCAACCATTGCTTCCTCCTTTTTGATGTTCATAGTAGTATATACAAGTTCAGCTCAAGACTTCATTTCTTTGAAGACCCAACGGGGGTTTAGTTGGGCCCAACAGCTTCGGAAGGATTTTTGACCAGGGTTTTCTTACATTACAAAAGCTTTGCCACACCTACTACTGCCATGCCAGTTTTTTATCAGGTCACTTCCTATTAGCCATTTGCTAATTCTTTCTCTCTGCAACATGTTTCATGCTAACAATCATTAGCCGTGGGATCCCCTTTCTTTCCCAATGCACATATCTCAGAACATATACTGAATTTCATATTTTTAATGGTATTTAAACTTTATGAACATAGTGATAATCACAATTACCTGATAAAATGGTATTGGCTTGAAATCAATTGCACATCTAAACCCAATTTTGTTAGTTTGATGATAGCCAAACATGTAATTCTATTAGTCTTTTAATGTTGAGTCAATAAGTTCATACCCACTGTAAGAGAATACAATGACTTAACTCGTAGTAAACTGATAATCTGTATTTACAACACAATGCAACAATTGTGTTGGTTTGTCGAGTCAGGTTTTTTTTGTAATGTCAGTAACATTTTCAAAATTGCAAAAAGCAACCATTTGTAGGTTGTCATGGAATATTGGTATGTGTGGCAATGTGTTTGTTCTTTGCCAGCCTTGCTGACCTGGTCAAACACCCATTCCTCATCACCATTTTGACACTTCAAATCCATTTTTAGATGTAACCTCGGGTATGGTGAAAGACCCAGCGGACGTCTTGGACAGGCAAAAATGCCTTGACGCTCTGGCTGCTCTGCGCCACGCTAAGTGGTTCCAGGTTCGGAACATCATTTTACTTTCTTATTGTAGCCTTATGCGATGCATCATTTATTTGTTTATTTATTTATTTGTGTGTTTTTACACATTTGTTTGTTTTTTTTAATCAAGAGGAAAACTATTACTATTCGAAGCAAAACCAAAAAATATTCAAGGATGCCACATGTTAAAGGGAAAGATCTGATTAATGTCAATCATATGTATTGATTGTAAATCTAAGTTCATCTGAACGACTTACATGGCAAAATACCAGCAATAAACTGGCATCCTTGTATTCTCTATTCAATTTTCTAAGTACTGTATTATAGTTACATGTGATTCCATAAGGCTGCACAATAACTAGCACAAAGTTGTTTCACCAAAAAGTGCTTTCATGTTGAACGTTTGTTTTTATTCTATATATTTTTGTAGAATGGGGATTGAGAGAAAAGGGAATATCTGAGGAAGTTCCTGTGATTCTGCTACCTGAGCAAAAGCACAGGCTGAGTAAAGCAGATTTCCTTGAATCTTTCAGTCCCTATACTCTCCTCTCAGGTGGACTCTTTACATTTAAGTCCCTGTTTGTGAGATACCTGAATAAATCTGGGGTCAGGGTTTAGAAGATTGCAAGAAAATTCCTAATTTCTTGTGCATCTTGCAAACTTTGAACTCCTTTACTAACTGTGAGGTACAAGACTACTGGGAATGGCAGCTGATTGCAAACATGTTATGGCCTATACACACATCAAACCATACTCAAGCTTCCATTATGCACAGTAGTGTTTGGACCTCTATGACAGAAGTGATTCACTTGTTTGGTCCATCTTTTTTCACCCTGGGTCACTCCATAAACCTAACTTTATTGCATCAAAAGGCTAGAGCCAATGGTCTTCAATCCTGTGTGATCATCATCCGAATCCTGAGAGACCTCTGTCAGCGAGTTCCTACATGGTCGCCTTTCCCTGGATGGGTAAGTATGGCATACTAACATGTTAGTAGCATTCAAAGACCACGGTGCTTTGTGGGACATGGGGTTATTGATGAGAGAAATGTCAAATCTATTGCTGTTTATTTAACATAGTATTTGAGCTTTGGTCTGCAAAGTTCTAACATAATTTTTTGGTCCTTTTTCACAAAAACAAATCGTCCTCAGTCTTTTTAAATACATATTGCGCCATGGTTCCTGGCCCTGTAACTGCTCTTGCGATACTACTTTCTGATAACCATGGAGGATCGAAGTTTACCAATGTTTATAATTTGGGTAAAGCATTCATTTCAAGGGTAAACACAAACTGCTTGTCACCAGTGTCTGATTTCTGGTCTTTAGATTGGAACTCTTTTTGTTCGAACAGCTTCTTTTCTAGAAAAGTGCTAGATGAATAGATAGGGAGTGATGAGGAGAAAATAACTGATCAGCAGAAATGAAAACCTATCTTGTTAGTTGTTTTATTGTAAAAATGCATGCACGTGGAAATGTGACCAGTAAAAGTCAGCACAGAACATCTTTTTGCAATGCAGTTGCACATTACTACTTTAAAGAACGCCTTATCAATTGTAGTGCTAACATCATTTTTTCTTTAACCCTTTAAGCTTCAGTGTACCGCCGGCGGTACACCTACTAATTTGCATAGGAATTTCAAGAATGTCCGACGGGTGCAAACGCGATTACACAAACACTATACGCCGATGGAAAGCTTAGATTCTCATGAATCCGCCGGTATAAACCACTTTCAGATGCGATTACCACAGCGGGTGAGAAAAACACATTTGTCCGACAAAAACGAATATTCATCCATCCGTTCTCTATACACGGCTTCAAAGCACACAGCGCGACTCACATTTCCGGGTTTATTATTACACACACAAAAAAAGATTCCACAAAAAACGGCCATAATCCAACCTTTTACATCCAGATGACACAAGCCAGTAAACTATTTTGTCCAAAACATGTCCTGAAGTCGGTATAAAATCCCCGAATCGGTCGTTTTCAAGGAAATGCACCTCCCGATGTGCGTCCAATATTCCCCGTATTTTTCGTAATTTTTTTTATTTAAAAATAGAATATTAGCGATTTTTTGTACTGAAAACGGCTGGAATTGACTGAAGCTTAAAGGGTTAAAGGTATTTCTCAATAGAGACTTTAACTCATGACATAGTTTCTTGTGTACTTACATTTCTGTGGCTATCAAAATAGATTTATAGTGCAAGTGTTCCCTATCCCTCTGGCCATGGCTCAGGTGGTAGGTTGATTTGATCCCAGCCTTGTGATTAGTTGGATGATCAAGACTTTATTCTCCTATCGTTGCTGTCTTAACAGTGTCAATCACAGCCTTTCATTAAAGTCTATGTAAACATGTATTCTTACACATAATAATCATTTTTGGTAATTTCATTTTACACTACAAACCTGTAACTATTCACTGACTACAAGCCTGAACTGGTGAGAGAATGATCTATTGCCTGTCAGTTAGTGTTTAGTGTATTAAACACTAACTGACAGGGATGTATCTTTGTACATATTGAGTATAATGCTTGCTTCATCTTTCTAATGCTGTACTGATGTTGCTTGAGGAGAAATTAAACCAAATACAGATTAAGGTGATTGTTGAACTTTCCCAGAATATACAATGCAGGAAATGCCTTAATTAAGTTTCATTAGAGTCTGACTGCTACAAGGAGTCTAATGAAGTGAACATTTGTTTGTTTTTTCACCTACCCATAACAATGTTGGTCTTGTATAATCAGGGTGCATTTCCTCTGTTTCCTCTCTGACAACCAAGATATGTGCCTGTCCTCCTGTGTTTGTCGAGGGTGCAGATGCATGTTATTAACAGGAGAGCATCTAGCATCTTTATCGCTTCTGCCACATTCTGGTAGCCAAGCCACGCTAGACAACCCACGGCAACGAATTTAATTCTCTGCCAGGGTCGGTCTAGTTACTCTCGGTAAGCCTCGAGGTTGGATGCTCCTAAAACTGGCCGGACCAATCACCATGAAGTGTAGAGTCAGAAGGCGGGCGTAACTAAGTGACGACAGAGGCGTGACGATTCTGACAGAAACAACCGGAAACAACCATAGAAACAAGGATAGACAAGAAGATGGCTTCTTACAACAAAAACAACAGCCGTTGAGCTCCATTAGCACCGACTCTGAATAATCTTTCTGTTAACATGTCTGTAATATACTTGAGCTTCACCCATTGACTGTTTAAATGAGGCTTCACCGAACTCCCGCATCCTCTGATTTCCGGCGCTCTAGGAGCCTATTCGTTGCGCTGATTGGTTGTATACCTACCCAATTGCTGCAGAGTGATTTGAAAGACAACCTTTTAGCCCGCCTCCCTCCCTGTCGAGAGTTCGTAGACCCTTGGCTAACATTCTGGTCGATTTGTTTGAAAAAGTCCTCTAATTTGGCCTCTCTTTAGTTTTAGATGGACTAACGCTATATAGAAAGCCTTTAGTGAAACAAGTTGTCATCAACTGTAGTTGCTTCACATGTCTCCTCTGCTCCTCATATATGTAGGGAGGGACTTAAACACAGTGAGACAACACTCGCACACGAAACCTAAAAATGCAGAACATATTCTCAAACTGAGCTAGAATGAAGCAAGTGCACAAAAGTGATATGCAAATAACAATTCAAATATGTAGATATTTTCTATTCCTCCAGGCAATGGCAGGGACTGTGAAATATTACAAATTTTAAACAGCTACTGTTATAACTTAGGTATCCCTGCTTTCAAACTGATTAGTGTAATGCAAGCAAGGATTGTGTGCTTTCCCACCATTGAAGTCGCCGTCACTGTCTGTTCACTCTGTGCAGGCCATGGAACTACTAGTTGAGAAGGCCATCAGTAGTGCTTCTGCCCCGCTTAGCCCTGGTGATGCATTGAGACGTGTTTTTGAATGTATTTCTTCTGGAATCTTACTCCCAGGTAAGATTGTATTTTATTTTATTTTTTTTGCATTGATTTATACTGACAATGAAGCCAGATATGTCAAGAGGCAGGAAGCAACCTACCAAACATGGCTACTTGCAGAGTTGCAGAACTCTTCAATGCTGTGGAATAGTTTTGTTCTTACGGCTGCTAAATGTATAGTTACAAAGATTTCCACAGGTTTAAGGCGGTGTTGTGCTCCCAGGGTCTCCTGAAGATTTCTTGTTTAACTTTATTTATCCAGCATTTTTTGACATTAAAGTTACCTTTTTTCAAGGGATACCTGGTCATGAAGGCAGACCATAAAGTTGGAATAAATTATAAAACTGAGCAGGACAACAATTGACATTTGTCAGAAATAAAATACATTAAAATTACCAGGGGAATTAAGACAAAAAAAAAAAAACGGCTTAGGAGTGCAATTGCACTCTACAGTTGCACATATTGTGGTTTGAATGCTCCTAGTGAGACAAAATTATGAAACTGTAGTGAGTTCTGAAGGTGTTTTTCAAGATCAGACAGCAATAGGAGAAGGCCATTCTAACAAGTAATCAGATTATGGCTACCCTGGGACAGCAGCTGTTTAAATTAGGGAAAAAATTAAGTCTGAATGGTGAATGTGAGCTCTGGGAGTGAACTCTGGAAAGGATCTTAAATTTGATTGTGTTAGTATTCAGAACCAACCTTTAGTGTTTCAGTGAGGCCTGCGACTGTCAAAAGGCAATCTGGAACTCGAGAATAAATTAGCAGCAAGCTTTAAAAGAAAAGATAGGATCCAAGTTGCCAGGTCTAGATGACACTTTTAAATCAATAGCCTTCAATGCTTTACATAGGTCCACAAAATATATTTAGACACTGACAAAAGTTTTTTTTAATTTAATGACACATATTCCAGTTATAGTTATATAATGGACAGGGACATAAAGTGCACTCTCAGCTTTCATTTGAGGGTATCAACATTCAAGTTGGATGAAGGTTTTAGGAATTTCAGCTCCTTAACAACATGCCACCCTATTTTAAAAAGGACCGAAAGTAATTGGACTATTGACACAAAGGCCATTTCATAGGCGGATGTGGGCAATTCCTTGGCTATGTCATTACCAATTAAACCTATAAAAGGCCTAGGGTTGATTTGAGATGTGGTGCTTGCATTTGAAAGATTTTGCTGTAAAGACAGCATGCGATCAAAGCAGCTCTCCGTGCAGGTGAAACAAGCCATCCTTCAGTGAAAACAGAAAAAAATCCAGCCGCGAAATTATTACAATATTAGGAGTGGCAAAATCTACAGTTTGGTGCATCCTGAGAAAGAAAGAAAGAAAGCACTGGTGAACACCTGGACAACAGTGGTGGATGATCGCAGAATAATTTCTATGGTGAAGAGAAGTCCCTTCACAACAGCCAACCAAGTTAAAAGCACTCTCCAAGACGTAGGCGTGTCATTGTGCAGTCTACCATAAAGACAAGACTGCACGAGAGTAAATCCAGAGGGTTCACTGCACGGTGCAAGCCACTCATAAGCCTCAAGAATAGAAAGGCTAGATTGGGCTTTGTTTAAAAACATCTAAAAAAAAAAAAAAGCCAGCACAGTTCCGGAAGAACATTCTTTGGACAGATGAAACCAAGCTTAACCTCTATCAGAAAGATGGCAAGGGAATATGCATGGAGAAGGTGTGGTACAGCTCATGATCCAAATTATACCACATCATCTGCAAAACATGGCGGAGGCAGTGCATGGCTACCAGTGGCACTGGGTCACTGGTATTTATTGATGCTGTGACACAGGACAGAACCAGCCGGATGATGGAGGTGTTGGATCCTTTTGTTCAACCCACTGAATTTAAACTGAAAGTCTGCGCTTTCACTGCATCTGAATGGTTTCATTTAAAATTTATTGTGCTGCTCTACAGAACCAAAATCAGAAAAACTTTCTCTGTCCAAATATTTATGTGCGTAACTGTACATCCCCACTAGAATTAGACCTCGGAACAAAGGGATCTCAATACAGAAATGTATACAAATGTTGTATGGGTCTCCCAGTTCAGCCAGTGGCAGCTGGTGGACTTTACAATCAAAAAAGAGAAAAAAAAACTGCAGGAATGCTTTCAAAAATTTGTAAAACAACAAGAAATCAACTGAAGGTTAGTCTTTTGCCAGCACATCATCTCTGAATCTGAAACTAGAACAAATGGTCAGTTAGAACATCCATTGCTCTGGGTTTTTTGATTCATAAAGTCAGTCAAGTCAAACATTTTAACATGAACAATTTTGTGGAAAGTTTTGAAAAGTGCTAAATTAAGGATGCAGTGACAGCAAAAGTCTTGGCGTAATAAACTGTACCAACATGTCTTTAATGAAAGTGTTATCACTTCTATTATGATTAAAGCAATATAGAAATTCTGTTCGAGTTTTATCTGTACATTTGAGATTTATGTGATTTATAAAGCTTTCTACTGTATTTATTGTGGATGGATGTACACTGA
Source organism: Acanthochromis polyacanthus (assembly GCF_021347895.1). Lineage (NCBI taxonomy): Eukaryota > Metazoa > Chordata > Actinopteri > Pomacentridae > Acanthochromis > Acanthochromis polyacanthus. The sequence continues at coordinate 37,425,343 of NC_067119.1, forward strand.
CAGTCATTAAAAACTTTGAGACCATATTTTTCAACATAATTTTTATTTTGAAGCCCGAAACTGGATTTTCTTCATATGAATCATTTGTTTAGCATATTGGCATACAGAAACAAAAATCTAAAGTTTCAAGAATGATTTCAAAATAAAGAATTTCACAAAAGAAAACGGCACCTGCCAAACACAAAGTCACAACAGTCAACACCGAGTATGGCCTCCATTTGCTTCGATGCAGGCAGCAATCCGTCGGCGCATGCTTTGGACCAGGCTTCTGATTGTGGGTTGGGAACAGCCCATACGCCTGGCTACATCACTGTAGCTCAAAGCGGCCTCCACCATACCCAGTGCCCGGAGACATTGTTCATGTGATAGACGCGGCATGATGCTGTTCACTGGACTAACAATGGTGGCCTTTTTTGGGCCTTTATATAGGCCTTCAAAACCCATTCTCACATTGTGCAGATACTCACTGAGTATTGCTTGGTGTGTATTTGGTTCACTTTTGCAAAGTGACCAACCCATGTGCAATGAATCATGACAAAATGACAACTCATCATTATCTCAACTACCAGGGCACTAGATCATCAGTAAATCCACAATGAATAATTACAACCCCCCTACAAGTAGAATTCTGCATACATTTCTACCTCGGTTTCTATTGACTCTCAGTATATGATGTGATTCTGTTGATCAATGTTTAAAAATTTGCTGTAATAAAACACCACCTTATAAAGTTTGGTTTCTTTGAACAGGTGGTCCGGGATTGGTTGACCCTTGTGAAAAAAAGCCTGTGGATACCCTCACACCCATGGGAGAGCAACAGAGAGAGGACATTACCTCAAGTGCCCAAGTACGAGCTCTTGAATTTTAAGTAAACTATCAGATTGAGACATAAAGAAAGTTTGACATGGTGTTTAGATACGAGAAACAATGCTGTTTTCAGAAAATATAGAAAAGCTAAACTTGTCATGAGATACTGATAACATGACAGTGTAAGAAGCAAACAATACAGAAAAGTAAACCAAGCAAGAATTTTCACTCTTTAGTAAATAGGCAGTCCATTTGGTGTCACTACTTTTTGTGTTTGGGTCATTGTCACCAGTTTGGAACCAGCATTTAATTTCAGGATTAACATAAATATTTCAGAAATCACCAAACGCATACACAGAGATACATAGTGTTTGTGATTTAGGTAGTGTGAGCTCTTTTCTTAAACCTGATACTCTGTTCAAAGGGATTTTCTTGGGGCTGCCTTGACCTTCCTTCAAAGTAATTGTTTTGAAATGTTCCATCTGTGTTTTTGTACAGTTTGCTCTCAGGCTACTGGCATTCCGTCAGATCCATAAAGTTTTGGGTATGGACCCTCTGCCACAGATGAACCCTCGCTTCAACATTCGCAACAGTCGTAAACGTCGTCGTGACAACAGTGATGGGACCGACAGCTTTGAGGGTGAAGGCAAAAAAGACAAGAAAGATTATGATAGTTTCTAGACTTTGTCTCTTATTAATTTAAAGTAATCTAAAAATGTACGAAAATGTTATATGCCTGTCTCCTGTATACTGGCTTCTTTTTATTTTTAAGCTACAAATGTACCAGTGCAATTGCAACCTCACTCTGTATTACACAAACAAAATGTCAATTTGTGTATTGTTTTAGTTTTAGATTTCTTAAAGGTGGGGCTTAGACCTCTGTGCTAGGTAATACTGTTTTTACCTGTTGTGCTTCTTACATAGAAGCTTCTGCCGCTACTTCCCACTGAGCTGTGTTTGTTTGATTTGAAGTTGAAGGGGACAATGGTGATCATAGGATCAAGAGTGGAGCCAGGCTTGTCTGTATCGCACATCAAGAGAAAAAGCAGTGTCAATGCTTTTGTTCATCTGTATAGTTGCATTAAAAGGTGGACTGTGTTACTGTTATTATTGTGAACCATTAATTTGGTCCGCTGAAATTTCAAACTTTCTCCGTCTAATATGAATAACTGTGCTACAAGTGATGTCTGATGCTGTGGTCTTGTAATGTTTCAGTGCTAAGCTACACTAAAAAGATCTACTGGGCATTGCATACAGATTCAACTGTTGATATATCTGTGTTAGTAGTGAAGTTGTCCACCCTAAAATGTAGTTTTGTCCTTTCATTTACACACACATTTAAATATTTGTATAATCTATAAATAGCAAAAAAGGCTTCAGGTTGTGGGAAAAACATTGCATACTCTTTTGGTTTTTAAATTTCTGTTTTCCTGTTTAATATGAAACTTAATTGGCTCACTTACCTTTTAACTTGGTTAGGTGCTAAATGAGGTTTAATGCTAGAAAAAAAGAATACAAATGACTAGCAATGAGAGGGATGGTAATGTGATTGCCCTTTAGCATAGGTCCTGTTGTGAATGCTTGCTGTGCTTTGAATTCTGCTTCACAGTTCATTAGCAGAATAAAAACACTTTCAAATTTAAAGTTGTTGATCTTTCACTATGTACACTTGTTTTTCTTGTGGTATACATTGTGCACATGGTGTTGCAGACATGACCACATGAACACTGGTCAGTTACTATAGACTATAGTCTATAGTAACGTGTCTTTTCAAGCTTCAACAAAGTATTCAGCTTTCTGTCAGTACCTACAGAAAAAAACAAAACTAAATTTGTACATAGGAGCGAATGTCCCAGTAAGCTGTCAAAGTGAGCCTTCATAGTACTAGGGCCTGCCAGAAATGGAATGCTGCCATCATTAATGTGACTGAATAGACCTGGACATTTTCAGACCTAAAATGTCCACTGTAAGAGGGTTATTTGCAGGTTCACCTAAAGAGATTGATCCAAGTCCTGTTTGAGTGTTTAAGTGAAATCTTACTTAATTGTATTTATTTAAATGCTGTCCACATTAATAAATAATATGTTTTGGGAATGCACGCTGCCCCTACTGAGTGAATTAGATGTATTGATAGAAGTTCACACATATTTGGATTTTTGGAAATTCCTGTTGTGTATTTTGTTTGGAATCCAAAAGCAGAAGTCATGCAGTTTTTTGTTTTTTCATTTTAAACTGACAAAAAGCAAAGTTGTGTGGTCTGTGTGTTTTTGTTACAGAATGATTAACAACAAAAGCTAATTGAAAATTTAACAAACTGAATTTCATTGTTTAAATTCTGACTGAAGTGAAGTTTTCTTTGGTGTTCGAATTAAAAATGAATTGGAGATTATCCATTGATACCAAGAACCCAGATCCTGCTCTGCCTTTTACCTTCATCTCAACTGGATGAGGCAAATGTCAGCCCTCCCTGAGCCAAACTCTGCCAGAGATTCCTTCTTGTTGCCTTTTTGAGCAGCCAAACTGCTACTCAGAAGGAATCATCAGATTTCTTGAGTTTCTCTCTTAGTTTAAGGTCTTAACTTGTTTGGCATGGCCTGACAGAACTTATGTTGTGAACACAACTGACATTTATAGACAGAATTTATTTGTTGAAGAGAACGTTTATTTTGATTTGAAAAATTTGACAGTAAACAATGAAGTATAATAAGGAGACTTTTTTTTTTTTTTGGGGGGGGGGGGGGGGGGTAGCAGCTTGGATTTTTCTGGGAAATGTGAACATGATTTGTATGACCAAATTCAAGATGTAGGCATGCTTTGGTAAATGAAGTTCCTATTTATCTATATATGCCTACTGATTGTTTCCATTAAGGGTATAGGAGTAATGGAGAATTCCGCCACTCTCAAGGAAGCAGTCATGCTCATGGGTTCCCGGCTTGATCTGTCTCTGGCAAACTCCTAGGAGGTCATTGAAGAGGATGTCACTGTCATGAACCTCAAGCCTCAGTACGTCATTCTCCTGGCCCTGGAAATAGGTGAACTTTTCCTCCCACCAAGGGTTTGGGTCGTTGTTGCGGACAGATGTTTCACCCAGAGAAGAGGAGCTACAGAACACCTTGACATAGCCATCTGTAGTTCCCAAGATGCCAGAAGGAAGATCGCTGGCCCGCAGATTGAAAACCGTCAGTTGTGCTTTAGCTGCAGATAAACTGCACAATGCCAGCAGGAGGAGAGGAAGGCCGGAGGTCATGGCTTCACAGGAGGCTGTTCGGACAGAAGAACAGATCTTTGCGTTTTTATGTAGCGCATGGATTTACTCAATCAGCCCTTGTAAGGGTCTTTATACACACTCAACCTACTGGTGACTGCAATATTTTACTCCACTTGGAAGTCTTGTCTGCTTTCACTGGTTGACGTCAGCCTGTCACTGCATTTCCCTGCCAAGATGGGCAGTTTCATACTGTGCTTGTCACTCAAAGACTACTTGTAGCCAAACATAAATCATTTCCAATTCACCAAACATGGGGATTTGTTTCTTTGACTAAATTCTGATGCCAATGAGGTTGTTCACTAAGTGTTTGACTCTGAGGAACTTTAATTTTAAAGACTTTTTGAGACTTCAGGCATCATTGGACTACTGTAAAAAAATAAATAAAAGAACTTTAGATGGACTGCTATTTCTTATGTCTGATGCAAACTTTTTTTTTAATCTGCGCAGCTGCGTAGTTAAGGTTGAAGAAACATAATTGATTAATAGATAGGTCAGTGATAACCGCTTGATCTTGTAACTCCCAACATTGAATACAAACTGTGATGTGTGGACTTATTCAGAATGCTCTTAAATGGCTGTTAAACACCACCATGGTTGAAACATTTGAACCGTTGTTTCTGTCAAGGATCATGGTATTACATTTTCTTTAGACATCACAAGAAGTCTGCCTCACTCCTTCTTTACCTTCAATCATCAGTCCTCTCCACTAGAGGGCAGTATCACTATTAAATCTAACTATGGATAACTTGGGGTGAAATTTTGTGATCTACATATGCTACACGGTTATTGGAAACCCTAAAAAATAACACAATATAACATCTAAGTGTCAAAGATGACACAGGATTGAAATGCATAATACAAAAGACTTAATTTGTATGGCCAACCATCCAGCATGTCTAAAAACCAAACCCTTTTCGCTAAAGGAATTCATGGTAACTACTCCACCACCATGCTGTCTGGCTGACATACAGGTAACTACAAATCTTTGCAATATAATTCACAAGACTTTGACTGTCATGCCAAGCTATACAGTACATAAAAGCCCGAACATTAGCTCCACACTGAGCACATATGGCAGTTTGTGAAACTTTGAGTGCCTGATCAGAGGGTCTAAAACACTACTATTGCATCTTGACGAATATATAGGCTAGACAGGTCTCAGGGCACACATGAGTGTGATTAGGTTAGAAGAAATTGAAAGGGAAACCCCAGATGATACTAAGCAAAATGACAGTAATAGATGTAAATCTTACCTGTAGGCTTGGTGTGTTGTCTTTTCCCACGCTATCTGCTGTTCCACACGTTTTTATAGGTCAGCGGACCTCATATCAGCTTCATGTCACCCTCCCTAAAATACAGGGACAACACAATCTGCTACATTCTCACCATTACATATAAAGACACAGCTAGAACTTTTGCATGGGCTTGACCAGCTCCTTAGTCACCTTTTCCAACATCTGAGAAAGTTACACCATCACAGTCATTCGTCCATCCATTTTCTATGCATTTATTCTATAGAGGGTCATGGGGTGTAAGGCAGAGTACATCCAGCCAAAGGAGCTTCTGGCTTTGCTATCAAGCAGCACCGATCCACATCTATTGGGTTCTGTCTACTTTTATACTACTTTTTATTCTATCCACCATGTCACCCACTGCTGCAATAACTATGTTAACAGATGGTGTGTTTATATTTGCCTCTCTGTATTACATTTTGTCTTGATGAATTTTTCAGCCTCAATGGCACAAGTGAAACTTAAGTTCTCTTCCTGCCATCTAAGTCACACAGTTGCTGGATGACCCCATGTGTATCCCAAATGATGCTACTGTAATATCATTGTCATTGTCAAGGTGTCACTTTTTCGACATATTGGGAAAAATCTCAGGTCTATCCATTCGATTCCATGCCAGGAATTCAGTTGTTCTGGCTCATGAAATGTGATTGTTTGCTATTATCTAGGAAATTAAAATATGTTCAGAAAAGAAAATATCTAGACTGTCCAGAAGTAAAATGAAGTTGCTGTTTGGTAGGTAACACAAAAGTTTAAAAAGAAGCATGAAGCAAGCTACTCCAGTCAAAAAGTTCAAAGGTCTGTATTCAAATTAATTTAATGATATATTTCTAAAAAAAAAAAACATAGGTTAAAATATGTTAATTTACATTTTAAATAATATGTATGGGTTCTATTTATTTATTTGTCTAGCTATTTCCTGACATTTTGCCTTCTGAGCAAACAGTTCATACTAAAAAAATAATTGCCAGATGTACTAATACATCAAGAACAAAAATAATTGTTCATTGCAGTCTTACATTTTTTTTTTTTCTGGTGGAACAACATGATCTTCCTTGGAGTTTTCAATTGTCAAATGCTTTTAAAGATATTACAGAACAACCTAAATTATAGTACTCATCTTGTCCATGTCATAGACCCAATGCCATTTGTCTCCCTATGAAATTGTAATCATGATGGAAATGTTTTTTAGGGTGTGTGAAGTGATACACTATCCAGCCAATGGTTTTGTTCCATTCCACATATCAATAGATGACAGTGATTCCAACATGCACACCAATGAAAGGCTGCCAGAGCACACACAATTGAGGGTGAGACTCACACAGGTGACAATTCACATGCTCTCACCAAATGTCTATTTCTCACGCTGTGGCTGCATTTCTCAAGATAGTCGCTGTTGCCATGGTGACAAAACTGCCAACTGCAGAGGTAGGAGTCACCCAGACTCACAGACATAGTAGCTATCAAGAACACCCACAATCAAACTAACATAAGACATAGCCAATCACCAATGTACGTATATATTTGATTTATTAACAAAGAAACTTCACAACCTTCAACCTTTAAGTCATCAGTGAATATACTTTGGGATTTAATATATTGCTTACTAGCAGCGCAAACTGCATGAAGCCAGTGAGGCAGTAGGCAGTATATTGCGATGTAATGTGACCATAGCATGCATGGCAGTTACAACTTGGTTTCAATACATACAGCAGACTTGCAACATAAAGACATACATGTCAGAAGAGAAAAAAAACAATAGCTTCTAAGGTGGCTATAAATTACTTTTCTAAAAACAAACTTTTTTGCCAGGTTAAAACTAATGGAGGCAGTTGCTTTTAACCAAACCTGCAGTCCAACTTGAACAAAGCTCTGTGAAGCAGTGCCATTGTTTTTAAAAAATCTCAGTTTCTACTATATCGGCACATGGCAATTACGATATGGTTAAAACTAATTGGAGATTGGGGGTATGGTCAATAAATGTCAAATGTTAATTCTATGTTTGTTGTGAGACAGGGCAAACAGGGTCACACACCACCCCTGCCTCGACACTGTTTTACCTCTGCTACTATTTGCATTAGCAACGATTGCGTTGGATGTAAATGCTGATGACGTTAATTTGGTCATAATTCTAAAGTGTAGCTGTTGATGATTTCTTCTGTAATTTAAAGTTTTATAAGAAAAAAACCCATGGGTAGTTTGATAGCAGTGTGTAAACAAAGAAAAAATAAATCATGTGGGGCAAACTGAATATTTCTGTCTTTCATTTCCACAGTATGTGTTAAATGACTAAACACACAGTATCAAGTTTGTTTGTTGCATCACAGTTTATTTTATTTTTTTACTGACAATGTTGGCGGTCTCAGCCAAAAGTGTAGGTATAATGGAGGGTTCCACCTTTCTCTAGATAGCAGTCATGCTCATGTGTTCCCGACTTGAGCTGACGCTGGCAGACTCCCAGAAGGTCATCAAACCCAACGTCACTGTCATAAACCTCAAGCCTCATTACATCATTCTCCTGGGCCTTGAAGTATGAGAACTCCTCCTCCCACCAAGGGTTGGCATTGTTATTACGGACAGAGGTTTTACCCAGAGTGCTTCCGCCACAGAACACCTCGACATAGCCGTCAGTGATTCCCAAGAAGTCAGAGGGAAGATCAGTGGCTCGCAGGTTAAACAGCCTCAGCTGGCACTGAGCCACACTCAGACTGCACAGGACCAGCAGGAGCAGAGGAAGGCTGGAGGCCATGGCTTCACAGGAGGCTGTGCAGGAGAAAAAACAAATCACAGCTGGAGCTGGCAGTTTTCTCATATCTTACTTTTCATTATTTCTATTTGAGTTTTTGTAAAACTGTGAAAATTTAAGGTGCAGGGCAGAAGCTGTCATTACTTTTAGATTTGGTTGTTAAATTTTCCAGGTAGAAGAAGGGGTAGAATAAGTCAGGTGGTCCAAAACCCAGCACTTATTTAGCACTGACAAAGTTGAAAAAAAGGGGGGGGGGGAGGGGGGGGGGCACTTCTTCTGCAACTTGATGGCAACACCTTTGATCAATCACACTTGAAGCACTTTTTGCACTTACTACAGGTTTTTCCTTATGTCTGAATTCTTGCTTGTGTTGTAGGTCGCTTTGGACAAAAGCGTCTGCTAAATGAAATTGTAGAATTGTAGAACATATCAACTGCTGAGGACTTATTGGCACTTATCCGTCAGAAATCATACAACTGAGTAACCTTGGACAAGTACTGCACTCTCTGAGTGCTGTTCTTGTATTTGTATTGCATCTTTCATTAATCAGATATAGATAGCAGCATCTTTACAATTAGCTCATACATTTTAATGAATTGACTTAAACAGGCAATTTAAACAAAAAAAAGAGATATTTAAATAATAAAGTCTATTGTTTGTTCATGAGGACCACATCCGTTTTATTAGTATTTGAACATCCATCCAGCCATCCAGCCATCCAGCCATCCATCCATTCTCTATATACCGCCTAATCCTCACTGGGGTCGCAATGGTGCTGGAGCCTATTCCAGCTGATTTAGGGGCAAGGCATGGGACACCCTGGACAGGTCACCAGTCTGTCGCAGGGCTACATATACAGACAAACAATCACACCTACGGACAATTTATAGTTACCAATTAACCTCAGCATATTTTTGGACTGTGGGAAGAAGCCAAAAAACCTGTAGAAAACTCACACATGCAGAGAGATCATGCAAATTCCATGCAGAAAGATCCCAGGAAAGCTGGGACACGAACTGGGGATCTTTTAGTATTTTAACATCAGATAATGAAATACTTAAAAATGTAATCATTATCAGCTTATGAAGTCAATACTTTCAAAAATCTGTCAGACATTCTTATTTTTAGTGGCCAATTTGAGATTAAAATAATTATTTATAACCAAGTGGTTACAAGGCTACTGTGGTCCATATGGGAAACACGTAAATACTGTTGTAACTGCATATTCAAAGATTCAACTTCAGCATCTCAACCAAATCTAACCACAGTTAAGAAGCAAAACAGGCAAAATTAGTGTAGGAAAACAATGTAAGAAAAATGAGATTTCATTTCACAGTGCCACACTTTACCCGCCTTGCCTCCAGTGCTGCTCTCACACTGGTGTATGAATGTGTGTGAATGTTGGTGGTGGTCGGAGGGGCCGTAGGCGCGGATTGGCAGCCACGCTTCCATCAGTCTGCCCCAGGGCAGCTGTGGCTACAAATGCAGCTTACCACCACCAGAGCGAGAATGTGTGAGTGAATGAATAATGGATCCATTGTGAAGCGCTTTGAGTGCCCTGAAAAGCGCTATATAAATCTAATCCATTATTATTATTATTATTATTATTATTATTATTATTATTATTATTATTATTATTATTATTAATATTAGTAGGGGGAAGAGAATGAGGAGGAGCAGCAATAAGCGTCAGAGGTAATGGTAGTAATTGCTGAGAGTCAGAAATTGCATTGGTGTACATAAAGCATGCATAATACTGGTAATGATACTGGGAGTTAAATGAAGGCATCAGTAGTTGTGGGTAAATGTGATTAAACCATAATGATTGAATGACAAATTGACATGTCTTTGAAATGGGAACATCTAGAACAACAGTGAACATGTACTAGTATAAAGAAAAGAACATGAAAAAACCCCTCTGACTTGAACCAAAGATTAGATGTAAAGGTCTTACCTCAAGCCTTGAATCTGTGCTTCTAAGCTTTCCAAGTGCTCGTCCTTGTTTTAAAGGCAGGCAGAGCTGATATCAGTTTGATAAAAACCCACCTGTAAAGCACAACCTGCTGCACTCTCAGCATTATGTAACTGGCAAAAAGTGACTTTATGGAATTTCTGGCTTTTTATAGAGTAATGACAAGAAAAGCAAAACATAAGCCTTTAAAAATCCCACAGCAGGTAAATATGCAGCGTTCTGGCAACAAAGAGAATAGTGCAAATTTGTAGAACCATCAGTGGAAAAATAAAATTCCCCAAAAATACACAAATACTATTGTTATTGTCCAAATTATTCAGTATACAATCCCAATCATCACATTTTTTCTTTCAGCCAGTTCTACACTGATAGTTTCTTTTCAGTTACCATGTTTTTTGTTCCAACTCTCTGATGCTGTTTCAGCATGGTCAGGAGGATTTTTGGAGTGAAGCTAAAGAGAGCACCATTTCTATGTCCACTTGTCCAGCCTGACACAACGGACAACGTGATAGCCATTTCTGGGTCCAGTCACTCCTTCAGATCCCAAAAACACACAGAACCTATAAATCTTTTCATGATCAATTCCTTCTTTAGTCAAACACCACTGAGAGATAAAAAGGACAATTTTCATACTTATTCTCCCAGTTGTAGATTTAAGAGAAAAAAGTTTAGGTAACCATGAGAAAGAGAGTTAACAATAAGTGAGTTACAAGGTAGCATTGAGCCAGATGAAATACAATTACACACACACACACACACGTTTGTACTTCTATCTTAGTGAGGACATCCATAGGCGTAATGCATTTCCTAGAGCCTTACCCTAACCTTAACCATCACAACTGATTGCCTAACCCTAATCCTTACCCTAACCTTAACCAAACCTCAATTCATACCTGTTCTCTAAAAACAAGTCTTCACCCTCAAACATGGCTGTTTCAAAGTGTGGACTGGCCAAAATGTCCTCACTTTGTAGAAATGTCTTCACTTTGATAGTTAAATGCAGAAAATGGTACTCACCATGTAGCAAGTACAAGAACACACACACACGCACACGCACACACACACACACACACACACACACACACACACACACACACACACACACACACAAGCACATGCTCAACAGATGCGCACCTTGGGACCACAATGAAAACCTGGCCTTGACACTACAGATAAGGTAACCTTCAGACACTTGATGGAAATAAATGAGAAGTGTGGGAGGCAGTGAAGACTGGTCTCAACACTCAAAGCCAAACTACTGACCACAGTACACTGCACGCTGCTAAAAATTTACATACAGCAAATCTCACAAACAATCTAGCCATTTATCAAAGCACTTGACTCGATTAAACAGCTTGACACTAGTATCAGTGCTACCCAAGAAAAGTGAATATCACAAATAAGAAGAAGACAAATGTATTAATGTCTCTTCTAGATGTGTAGAGCTGAATCTGTCCAACTGTAGGCATTGCTTGTCTGTGGTGAAGAAGGACACTGTCAGGCCAGCTACAGCTGGTCCTAGTTAGTATCCACAGGACTAACTAGACTAACTGTGCTTCTCTCCCTCTCTCCCTCTATCGTTCTCCCTTCTAGGATTGGCTTGACAGGCTGGAGTGGCAACAGGTGTTCCTCATCTCATCAATGTGATCAAGTGACGCTGAAGCAGCTGGTGACGTCCAATCAGATGTGAACTGCTCGGCCTTTTAAGCAGTTTCCTCCCACTCCTCAGAGCCGGATTGTAACCCCACCTGTAAAGACACTCAGCCAGCCATTCTCACCTCCATCAATAGCAAAGCTTGAACTAACTCCATTTTCTGCTCTTCTATCTCAGTTCCCGGACCAGCTGCCTCAAACTGCTTATCGTCGTGGATCACCACCAAACTACTCTGCCTGTCTTCAACTCGAGGATACTCGACTGTGTTGCTCCTGAAGCCCGGCGTCGTACAACTTACCTTTGGCCGCATTCTCCAGCCGTTCCAACCATTGGGCCGCCGAGCTGCTCTCCACCGCAGGAACCCAGTCCGAGCATCCTAGTTCACATAAAGTTTTGGAACCTAGAATTATTTGTTCGTTGTTGAAAGCCAAGACTGTTGTTTGATTAATTAGAGTTTGACTTTTTGGACCTTCGTAACAATCAGAACCATCTTGAGTACTTTGGAGTTGGTAATTAGCTGTACTGGTATTTGACCTCCGATCCGCTAGTCCAGGGGTCGGCAACCTTTAACACTCAAAGAGCCATTTCGACTCATTTCCCACAGAAAACACCAGGAGCCGCAAAATCCTTTTGGCATTTAAAATGAAGACAACACTGCATATATCGCTTTTTTTAAATTTTTTTTTTACCTCTATGCCCTTGTTAATCAGTCGTGATTAATTAATTACAAAGCCTCTAATTAGATAGATTCATATGTTTTAATCGTGTCCTTCCACTAATATTAATCTTACTTGGTTCATGTCATTTTTGCTCCTGGACCTCATATGTTACGTAATGTTAGCTGGAAATCCATATTTTGCGAATGTCTATTTGACTTGTAAAATCTATTTATCTTAAGCTAATAACTTTTCTCCGGTAAGTCGCTGCCCTATTTTCCAAGACTCCTCTGACTCTCTGACCTGTTGCCTGGATGTGAGATCGAGCCCTGTTCTTGCGAGTAACGTGTATTACCCTATCATGAGTACTTTTGACTCAAAGACAAGACGTGTCTTTCTTGGAGTGGAGCTTTAATATACAGGCTTGCCATTCTTGAGTACAAAACGATGTGAAACTACAGACGGTGCTTCTCCAGGAGTAAAACAAAAAAAGGCATGAAACGTGTGTGACTCGGAAGCTCCGTGTTGTCTCTCTGCAGGGGGAAAATCCCAGCAGCACATCCGGTGGAGTGACACGTCAAAATAAGAGCGGTAATTTCACAATAAAACTCTCTATATTAAAATGCATTGAAACGCGCCTGAAAGGCAGAACAATTTATTTTCCAAAGTTACAGGGAGCCAAAACAGAGGGCTGAAAGAGCCGCATGCGGCTCCGGAGCCGCGGGTTGCCGACCCCTGCGCTAGTCTGTGCTGTTTTGTTTTGAAGCGTTTCTTCTTGAGACTTCCTCGAATAATGAATGTAGTTCCCAGAGCTGTCAAGTAACGAAGTACAAATACTTCGTTACCTTACTTAAGTAGATATTTTGGTTATCTATACTTTACTGGAGTAATTATTTTTTGGACCACTTTTTACTTCTACTCCTTACATTTTCATGTAATTATCTGTACTTTCTACTCCTTACATTTTAAAAATTGCCTCGTTACTTCATTTTGACTTGTTTTTATTCCGGCTATCCAGATAAAATCCGCCACCCGAATAGAATTAATTTAATTGTGGTTGGATGAGAAGTCTCAACGTGACACCATTCCTATACCCCATTGGTTTCAAAGCGATGCAACGCGCTTGCGCATTACACACCCGCACACCGGAGCAGAATGTAGAAGCGTTAATACAGTAAATGGTGGAAGAGAAAATGTCCATGGCGGCAGACGAGGAGCTTTCCCAACCAAGCACCAGTGAGGAGGGTGCAGGCAAGGAAGACCAACCAACCCTTGTTCATCCCTGGCCTTATCTGGAGGATTTTTTTGATATAACAGGATGCAAAAACAACTCTTTTCGCATGCAATGCAAACTGTGCGCACCGAAGTACCACGAGCTAATGGCTTTCAAAAACTCACCATCAAATTTAAAGAAGCATATTGAGGTAAGTTCTAAGATTCAGTCGTGATCTGCTAATAGTAAAATTGCAATGTTTGCTATGGCTGGGTAAATGCTAAGACATGCCATGCTTTGCATGCTAGCTTATGATTCAATGTTGCAAGTTTGTTTGGTGGGCTCCGTGTAAGGTTTAAAATTCGACGTTAGCCAAATGTTTTCTGAGCTTGTATTGTTGTTATATGCAATATTTGTAAGTTAACCCTTTAAGCTTCAGTCAATTCCAGCTGTTTTCAGTACAAAAAATCGCTAATATTCTATTTTTAAATTAAAAAAAATTACGAAAAATACAGGGAATATTGGACGGGCATCGCGAGGTGCATTTCCTTGAAAATGACCGATTCGGGGATTTTATACCGACTTCAGGACATGTTTTGGACAAAATAGTTTACTGGCTTGTGTCATCTGGATGTAAAAGGTTGGATTATGGCCGTTTTTTGTGGAATCTTTTTTTTTGTGTGTAATAATAAACCCGGAAATGTGAATCGCGCTGTGTGCGTTGAAGCCGTGTATAGAGAACGGATGGATGAATATTCGTTTTTGTCGGACAAATGTGTTTTTCTCACCCGCTGTGGTAATCGCATCTGAAAGTGGTTTATACCGGCGGATTCATGAGAATCTAAGCTTTCCATCGGCGTATAGTGTTTGTATAATCGTGTTTACAGCCGTCGGACATTCTTGAAATTCCTATGCAAATTAGTAGGTGTACCGCCGGCGGTACACTGAAGCGTAAAGGGGTAACTGTGCGGAGCTATTCCGCAGCTGGTAAATAAGGCAGGCAGTTTACAAGAATCTGCATAATTATTATCTCTGCCAGGAGGTTATGTAATCACCAGAGTTTGTCTCTGTGTGTGTGTGTGTCTGTGTCTGTGTCTGTGTCTGTGTGTCTGTGTGTGTGTGTCTGTTAACAGCATAACTCAAAAAGTCATAGACGGATTTTCACCAAATTTTTACAGGATGTCCAGAAGAGCAAGAGTAAGAATCGATTAGATTTTGGAGGTGATCTGAATCACCGTCTGGATCCAGGAATTTTTTGAAGGTCGAAGGACAATTGAGAGATGGCCGCCAGGCCATCTCTCAATTTGACAGAGATTCCTGGATCCAGACGGTGATTCGGATCACCTCCAAAATCTAATCGATTCTTACTCTTGCTCTTCCGGACATCCTGTAAAAATTTGGTGAAAATCCGTCTATGACTTTTTGAGTTATGCTGTTAACAGACACAGACACACAGACACAGACACACACACACAGACACAGACACAGACACAGACACACACACACAGACACACAGACACACACACACACACACACACACACACACACAGACAGACAGACAGACAAATGGCATGGCGGAGGTATGCGCTCTCCGAGTGCTTTTCTAGTTCTTTCTGTGCTATGCAAACGACTGAACAGATACCTGTTGAACTATTCCCATCTAACTCAGCCAGCTTAATAATTTAGCACTAGATGCTGCAGCATGGTATATTAGGACCACTGTAGGTAAAATAAATAAATAAAAAGAAGTAGAATATCAATATGGAGGTAAGAGACAGTGGCAATATTCAGAGAAAACAGTTTGAATTCCCAAGTTTAAAGTTGAAAATTTATGATTGGGATACAAAAGGGAATTCACAGGGTTCAGATTAGGAGAGTAGATACATTTTATTTATTTATTTATCCAGTTCTCTTTCTTCTACAACTACAATTATCTTTGCATCTTAGTCCCCCGAGGCCAGACAAGATACATAATCCATCCAGCGGGTTTTGGGTCTACCCCGGAGTCTCCTCCCAGGCGGACATGCTCGGAAAACCTCCGAAGGAAGTCTCCCCGGAGGCATCCCAATCAAATGTCCAAACCACCTCAACTGGGTCCTCTCTCCGTGAAGGAGTAGTGACTCTACTCTGAGCTCCCTCCAGATCTCTGAGCTTCTCACCCTATCTCTAAGGCTGAGTCCTGTCACCCTGAAGGAAGCTCATTTGGGATGCTTGTACTTGCAATCTCATTCTTTCGTTCACTAACCGGAGTTCATAACCATAGGTGGGGGTTAGAACATAGATGGTAAATTGAGAGCTTTGCCTCAGCTCCCTTTTCGCCATGAAACAATGGTTTGATGCAATGAAAAATAAATGAAATTCACACAGAATTCAATATCAGAGACAAGATCATTCGCACTACAACTGACAATGGATCGAACTTCCTGAAAGCCTTCAGAGTTTATGGGAAGACTGACAAGAACAACAATCCTGAACCTGTAGGAGAGCGTGCTGAAGAAGAGGACGATGGTGGCCAAAATGATGATACTGATGAAGAAGAAGAAAGCATTGAGGGTGTTGAATTTGTTGATACTGGAGCCCTTTTGGACAAAGATGACTACTTGGAATATCAACTACCCAAGCACCATCGCTGCGCCTGCCACCTCCTCAATCTGGTGTCCACAGTTGATGCTTCAAAAGCAGAGGACAACCCATTGTACAAGCGCATATCAAGGTCCACATTTGCCAAATGCTCTAGCCTGTGGAACAAAAGTTCAAGAACAACCATCGCATCTGAAGTGATTAAAGACCACTGCACACTCCAACTGATAAGGCCTGTTGCTACAAGGTGGAATTCATTCTTCTCCGCTGCGGAAAGAATTGTGAGAATAACAAGAGAACAAGGTGAAGGAGCACTTGCAGCTGTCTGCAGTAAGCTGGATATACAAAAGTAAGTGTTTGTTTTTCTGTCTTCTGCCTTTAATAAAGAGATTACCCAATCACTGTCACAATTTTATTCTTTTGAATGCACAATATGCAGTCCCCATGTTTACTCTGGATGTTATTTGTAGCAACATAACTAAATTTCTGAAAGTCTCAGATGACAGTATTTTCCTTTTTAATTATCAGTTCCTTCAGTTAAAGGTTCTATATCAAGTAAGCTAAATGTTCCATGTTGTATTTTTCTTTTATTTGTGCAGGTTTACTCCAGTGGAACTTGCATTTCTTGCAGAATATGTGAAGACAATGAGCCCAGTGGCCAAGGCAGTGGATGTTCTTCAGGGAGAAACCAGTGTGCAGATGGGATGGCTGCTCCCCACCATAACTCTACTAAAGACCAAGCTCCAGAACCTTCAGGTCACCTCCAAGTTTTGTGAGCCTTTGATTGCTGCACTTCTTTCTGGCATTGAAAAACGCTTCGGAGAAATGCTTGCAGATCCAGAGCTGATAGCCGCAGCCATTCTGGTTCCCAAATTTAAAACCTGCTGGACAAATGATGAAAACATCTTGAAACTTGGTAAGTATCTCACCTCTCAACTTGCTCTTAATATGTGTAATTTCTTTGGGGACAGTGAAATGAGTTTGAAATGACATTTAACGACACACGCACAGAACAATCAATGGCACAATTACTACACTGTAATATAATGTAAATTGTTTGGATTTTTGTTTTTATTCCACAGGCCTTGACTACATAAAAAGCCACTTGAGCTGTCAGGAAAGGAATCCTGTCTCTGAGGGCTCCCTGTCATCTGTGGAAGAGGACTTCTTTTCCTCCTTAAAGAAGACTGGCCCCCTTGAAAAGACCCAGCAGCTGGATGCATACCTGGGGTGCCCAGGAGACATGACAGAGGTGATGAAGTCCTTCCCAGCTGTGTGCCACCTATCACTGAAGCTTAATACGGCACTCCCTGCCTCAGCAGCCTGTGAAAGACTGTTCAGTGTTGCAGGGCTGATCTTCAGGCCAAGAAGAGCGTGCATTGGCTCAGTAAACTTTGAGAACCAGCTACTTTTGCGGCTGAACAAAGACTATTGGTAACTCTTTGTTGCTTGTCCTTTGCTTGACTGATGTCAGTCTTTATGTTAAAAGTGCCTGTTACATCTCCTTAAATTTGAATCGTTGCGATTACCTACAGAAATGGGCATGACCAAGAATGTGGCACAATAAAGGTTAATTGATAATATGCGTCTGATGATTTACTATTTGCACCATTCCAACAACTAGTCATCATATTTGCTGCTCCATGAAACACGTGTTAATTGTCAGTAGTACACACACATGATTCTGTAATATATATTTACTAAAATGCATTCCTTTTCAATGGACATATATGAGGTGGAAACAGATAGCCTATTCTAGTGCATTCCAAATTTTTCAACATTAGTCGTTATAACCTTTTAGAAAATGTGTTTTATGATTGCACTCTAGCCATTTTTTCCCTCACATTACTTTTACTTTTATACTTTTAAGTAGTTTTAAAATCAGTACTTTTGTACTTTTACTTGAGTAAAAAGCTGGAGTTGATACTTCAACTTCTACAAAAGTCTTTTTGAATGTTATTATCTATACTTCTACTTAAGTAATGAATGCAAATACTTTTGACACCTTTGGTAGTTCCCCACATGGGATTTGTAGTTTTGAGTTGAGAATAATTTGATGGTTGTTTCCCACATGAAATTTGCAGTTCTGAGTTGAGAATAACTTGATTGTAGTTTCCTGCTTGGGATTTGTAGTTTTGAGTTGAGAATAAATCTCCTTTAAACATCTTACCTTCCGTCTGTTATTTCCTGCACTTGGCCTCCTTTGCAAAACCCTAACAGACACAGGGCTGTGGATTGTCTCAAATAGTTTATGCACCAGGGAAACTGTAGCTGGTCACTACAATTGGGTGCCCAGTTAACGGAGTCCAGCCCCAGCCCAATAGTGTCCGTGTAAAGCAGATTAACAATTGGTTTCAGTGAGACATACATTTTACTATATCCTCATTTCGTAGTAGCCTGGCGAAACAGAGAAATGGGCAGAGACAGATCCCTGGACATGTATTTGTAAATGTCTTGCAGGATAGAGAATCCCAAGTCAGTATGACTGACCAAGTCTGGAAAAATAAACACTTGCCTCATTTTGAAATCTGGCTATTCACAGAACTGATGTAGGATGATGATGATAAGTTAGAAGTTGCATTAAGAAAGAGAGCCTGAGAGCATCTGGTGGCCGAGCCTTGGGGCCCCATGGGGCTCGGTCGGGCACAGAACAAAAAAGTAACATGGGGTCGTGTCCCAGTGGGTCCACCACTCACTGGGCAGGAAATCAGGGTCGGGTGCTATGCCCACAGGGTAGTAAGCAGGAGTCGGTGTCTAGGCACACCACCCCCTGGTGGCATAGATAGCTCTGGTCCATGGAACGTCACCTCACTGGTGGAGAAGGAACCCGAGCTGGTGCGGAAAGTGGAGCGTTACCGGCTAGATATAGGTAGGCTCACCTCCATGCACAGCAAGGGTTCTGAAATCAGAACCCTTGAGAGGGGTTGGACTCTCTCCTTTTATGGAGTTGCCCAGAGTGAGAGGCACCAGGCAGGTGTGAGGATACTCACAAGCTCTTCGGAGAATGAGAGGGTCACCTTTCTGCGACTGCATGTCGCATAGGGAAAAACTCTGTTTGTGCTTATACACCAAACAGCAGTACAGAGTATTTGGCATTTTTGGAGTCTCTCGGTGGTGCCCTGGAAGGGGTACTGCTTGAGGACACAAGAATCAAGAGTCAAGAATCAGTCATTGTGCTTTCCACACAGCGAAATTACGATTGGTGACTCCCAGCTATAGCTAAAAAACAGAAGATGGCACATTATATACAAATAAAATTGAATAATTTTTTTTTAAATCCTCAAAACTATAAATATGTAAGCAGAGTTAGTGCACATGAGCAGTCGGATGAGTGTAAAGTGCAGTCCAGCGCAAGACTCAGTTCTTTATTGCACATAGTGTGACTCCATAGTGCTCCTGGGGGACTTTAATGATCACATGGGCAACGATGGAGAAACCTAGAGGGAGGTGATTGGGAGGAACAGCCTGCCTAATGTGAACCCGAGTGGTGTTTGCTATTGGACTTCTGTGCTTGTCATAGACTGGCCATGTGTTGAGCGAACACCATGTTTGAGCATAAGGTGGCTCATAAGTGTACCTGGTACCAGAGCACCAGGTCATAGCTGTGTCATCAGACCTGCGGCCATATGTCTCGGACACTGGGGTAAAGAAACGAGGAGAGCTGTCAACTGATAACCACACATCAGAGTTGAATCCGATAGCGGGGAAGGCTGCCAGACAGACCTGGCAAACCCAAACATGTAGTGAGGGTGAGCTGGGAAAATCTGGCAGAGGCTCCTGTCCGTGGGGTTTTCAACTCTGACCTCCAGAAGAGTTTCTCCTGTATCTCGGTTGAGTTTGGTGGACATAGAATCTGAATCGGCCATGTTCAAAGTTTCCATTGCAGAGTTAGCTGTGGTCTAGAGATCACTGGTGCCCCTCGCAGCGGCAACCCAAAAACCCACTGGTGGATAGCAGTTAATCAATATATTATTGGCAAGTTAGCATAACACCAACTTATTGTGTAATGTCAAAGAAATTTCCTTTTATCCAACTACCAGATCTCCATCTCTTACCCTAATTTCTTTACAAAAATGTGACATATTTAATCTTGCAACTGAGCAGGTATGTAAACACTGCACTGACAGCAGTCTGGCACAAATACATGATGCAAACTACTCAACAGTAGATTTGTATCGAAAGAGTGCGAAAAACAGCATGCGATATGTAATATATAACAATGTACTAATACACAAAAGTGTTACGACCCGGGGGGTTTCGATCCCAAAAGCAGGCGGATACTTAATGATTTAATAATGAACTCAATGAAACACAACTCCACACGGGAGGCACCAAAATAAACAAAACCGGGCTCGGAGCCAAACTAAGAACACGAACCAAACAGGCTGCAATAAGGCTAAACTAAACACAAGAACTGATATCACTCACAAACTGAGAGTCCAGGGACCGGGAACCGGGGAGAGGACAGTGGGGAAGTTCTGGGGACCAAGCAGGTGGTTGCCTGTATGCAGCGGGCCGGTGGCTGTACAGCCGAGGCAGGGACAGAGCTGACGGGGATCGGTGGCGGGGTCGTGGCAGGGACAGAGGGGTGGGAGAGACTCCAGGGAGAGAGCTGACAAGGAGAGCTCCAGAGCTGGGCTGGGCAGGACAGAGCAGGCAGGGAGATCCAGAGCTGGGGAAACCGGAACAGGGTGGCCTGGTGGAGTGCCAGCAGAGACAACCGAAGCAGACCAAGGGCCTGTTTCACGAAGCAGGTTCAAGAAACTCTGAGTTTCTTCCGCGACTCTGAGTTAATCTACTCTGAGATAGAAAACTCTGAATTTTCGGTTTCACAACGGCTGATATGAGTTGGGTTAATTAACTCGGAGTAGGTTGACCCGGAGTTACGCGCGTGCACCGCAACTCTGAAAAGACAGCATCAATGGAACCCCGATTCGACGAGTCACCATGGAAACGGGGAAGCGAAAGGCTGCGTTTTTGAAATGGAAGTTTTTAACGCGCTCATACGGCGAGTTTGAACACGTTTTAAGAAAGAAGTGCAACACCGCTGCAGCTGCAAAAGAGAGGGAGACGGCGTGGAGAACATTGCTGCCCAGGTCAATGCGTAAGTTTAAATGTAGTCCTTTGTAATCATAATAATATTACAGGGAATAGCTGTCTGAATGGCAGCCTAGTAAGTTATTTCATTTAGGGGAAATCCCGCTGTGGGGAGAAGCGCACGGGGCAGCAGCTTAAGATGAAATATAAAAACATTGTTCAAACAGGTCAGACCTCGGCATTATCTCATGGAGGTACTTCATGTTGATCATGTTTTACATTGTAAAGTAGCCTAAATATTAAGTGGCTGTTTGACTGTGCAGTTGTTTTATCCACACATAGCCTAAATGTCTGCATCCATATCATGTCCTGTTAAATAATTAAGCCTATTTAAACTAACACAGACTTCTGCTCAGCCAACAGAAAGAAAGTAGATGCCTGTAAAACGGGTGGTATAAAAGGTCATGGATGCATATATATATATATATATATATATATATATATATATAGATAGATAGATAGATAGATAGATAGATAGAGATAGATATAGATATAGATATTTATTTAGTTCTGTTTTGTGTCTTTTTTTGTCTTTTGGCCCCTTCACACCACAAAAGACCTTGTAACTGTAAGTAGACAATACTCCAAACATTTATCCAAATGGTAGTTTAAGTTTTATACAGAGGTATGTTACTGATAGTTCTCTTCCCATTCACATTTTGGGTGGAATATAGAGTGTGACATTTAGCCTACACTGAAGTGTTGCACATTCTCATCCTTTTTAACAGAGCATGGCTGGACAGCAGCAGGATGGTTCCTCAGCTTCCACTGCACAGACTGACACAGTGAGATGGATGTTCAGGAAACACCAGAGCTTCATTCTGTGGAATTCATGTGCAACTGTATAATTTAATGTCCTCTATGTATTCCCAGTTATCACTAAAACAGATTTACAAACTGCATTTGCTGAGAAAAATCCAAAAACAGATTAGGAGGGCAGATCTGGAAATTGAAATACTGGAGCACAAGTTAGAGGTGGTGATGGTCACAGGTGAATTATGTTAACTATTGGAACATGAACTGAACTATCTCTTTTATTTGTAGGAAATAAAGAAGACCAAATGAAATGTGTATCATGTCTTTATTTGCTGTGGTGGTGATGATGATGACTTAAACTCTAAAGTGATTATTGCATACGGTGTCTCTGACTGCTCTGCTGTCCTGGATAGCTGCAGGTGGATGGACTCATCATCTGGGTCTTCAGTTTGTAGGGCAGGGTGTTGCTCTCCTCTAATAGTGGTAATATTATGAAGAACAACACATGCCACAGTAATATCACAGGCCCTCTCAGGGGTCACCCTGAGGAGACGTAGGCTCTGGAAACGGGCTTTCAGCAGGCCTATGGTCATCTCCACCTGGGCTCTGGTCCTACAGTGAGCCCAGTTGAAGTTCTGTTGGGGGCCTGGTTCAGCGTCAGGGTATGAGGTCATCAGCCTGGGTTGGCATGGTAACCCCTGTCACCCAGCAGAAGGCCATCAAACTCTCCTGTAATGTATAGTGGATACATCAGAGTATATTGAAGGAGAGAGAGACAAGTGAATTCTATTGTGAAAATCTTTAGGCTGCTGACCACGCTGCAGTCTGTTGCTCAGGTTAGACTCTCCATCAATCCTGGAGTCATGAACAGACCCAGACCACGTGGCCTCCACATTAGAAATGATGTATGCAGCATCACATATGATCTGGACAGTGCAGAGAATGACAGATGTTGAACTATGATGCAGTCTTTAACATTTAGAAACAGTAGTCAGTCTACCTGTAGCCTACCTGCATATTTATGCTGTGAATGGACTTCCTGTTTATAATGTGAGGGAGCTGTGATGGGGATGTGTGTGCATCTATGCAGCCAATCACACTGGGAAATCCTAAAAGAAATGAAAATGACTAATCCCAGTCTGAGGTTGCAGCACAATGTCATTAACAGAATATGATTTAAAATGAATTTAACAGATCTCTACATCATTCACCTGCAATTCTGTGGAACTCCTCTTGATGTTCTGACAGGTTTATGTTCACAATGATGAGTAAAAGTCGTTTCAGAGCCAGGAAAACTTTTCTGACCGTCCTCCATACAGTTGCCTTACTCTGCATCTCTGACATCATATAAAAACTTTCATTTGCAAAGAACCGCAGCGCAACACACAATATCTGCTGGATGTGAGAGCATGACTGGTTGGTAATGTAAATGTAAGGACGGATTAGGTTGTTTATGTAGATTATGGACTTGAAACGATTACGAAACGGTACCGCTCAAACCGATAATTGTCTGGAAATGCGAGAACATTTATGCTCAGTCTGATAACAATCTACCGACGAATATTTAATTATCTGTGCAGTAATGCTGCTCCTTCATCCACTGGATCGTTAATAAAAGCTGTTCTACGCCAAAACTCGCTCGCTTACTGACTGAATGAATGAGGAAATGAAACAGCGTGTGTGGCTGAAAGAGGGCGGAGACAGAGAGAAACTCGAGGTTTTCTCAGGTAAACCTGCTGCCGACCAGGTTCAACTCATAGAGTCTGTTACTGCGGTAACTGACCGAGAGTTTAAGTTACCCCTCTTTGTGAAGCAGGCTAGAGTTACCCCTCTGTCTCAGGGTTAAGTTACCTCGCTTCGTGAAACGGAAAACTCTGAGTTTCCCTCATTTCAGGGTTAAGAAACTCAGAGTTTTCAGTGAACCTGCTTCGTGAAACAGGCCCCAACTCAGACAGGTGCATCTCAGGCAATGGCCCAGCACCGAGTAGTCGGGAGAGCCAGGTTTTATGAGCTGCTGATTGTAGATTAGGAGTGGCTGTGCTCCTTTGCAGCCGCTCCCAATCAGCCCAAGCTGACAGCTGGCCAGGAGTGCTGCACAGAGGAGGGAGGGGCCATGGCCCAAAAGAAACTGATAATTGACATAATAATAATAATAATAATAATAATAATAATGAATTTCCCTTCAGGGATTAATAAAGTTATTGTACTGTATTGTAACATATTAAACTAAAATGATTTACCTGCAACTGATAAACCACAACTCTGTGTAACAGTCTGAGGTGAAGAATAGCGCACAATGTGACCTGCTGCTGGAGTCTATGGAGTCACAGGAGTGCCACAATAAAATATAAATATAAATATAAGGAAGCAAATGTGTGAAAGGAATAAATAAAAACATGAATAAATATATAAACGAACAAAAACGTAAATTTTGTCTTTGCTTTTCCCTTTTCTCTTTTGTCTTTTATTTTTCCAGTTTATTACTGCCTTTTCCTTTTGTCATTGTCTTTTCATTTTGTGAAAAAGACAATGACAATGACATTTTGTAATTGTCTTTTCCATTTTGTCATTGTCTTTTCCTTTTGTCATTGCCATTTCCATTTTGACTTTGCTTTTACTTGATGGACCGAGCTGTCCATCAAATGGCTTTGGGCAGGGCTTTATGTCCAGGGTGAGAAGTAAGTCCCTGATCACAGGATTTCTATCTGACGCCACCATGCCAATGTGCAGCCCCTCATGGTCAAATGTTGGAGAAAATAATCTAAAGTTTTTATTGAATTTACCGATGCTGTTGCTCCATTGGTGTTCAAGTTCTCCTGGTCTCTGTGTTAAATGATTACATACATTTTTAGTAGTATCATTAATATAAGCTGCTAGTATCTGTTTTTATCAAAGGAAACTTTCATTTTTATGGACATTATGGGTTGTAAGAGATGTCAAACTGTTGAGCCAAGTAGGAGAATGGAGTGTTGTAATTTTGGAAGAAGGGCTGTGTTTTTTGATAAATGGTCTGCACTTACTGCTTTTCTACTGTCATGGTGCTCTGAATGCTTCACAATGTGTTTCTCATTTACCCATTCACACACACAATCACACATCAATGTCGACAGCCATCACTCCTCTATCTGATGCTTTTGGACCAACATGGGTGCTAAAACATAAAAGCCTTCCCCAAATCACTTGACATAATGTTATTTACTGCTGCTTGCACATTCCTTTCCGTTCATTTGACTGCAAGAAATTCAGGAGTGTGCCATGTTGGAAGTGATACAGAAGTGTTACTACATCTGACATAGTAAGACTGCTATCATGACTTTTATGGAAAAGACACCAATGTGCTCATTAGGTCAGCTGCTATCAAATTAAATAAATATATGTCTGAATCGGGCTTAATTATTGTCCTATCATAAAAGTAACTACCAAAATATGGTAACAGGTAGCCTAAAGTAACAATGAAGACATATTTTATTGTACGAAACATCGCTTTAGTTAGATAAATGATCTTCACAGATGGACAGCATTTTGGTTGGAAAATTTATATCTTTTGCCAGTGGATGAACTTCTCCCCTTCAAATACAATTAGCACCTCTTCTCCTGGGTTATTTTGGCATCGATCACCCAAGTAACCAAAATACTACCTGTATCCTTATTAGTCGCATCAGATAATTCGTAATATTATATGTAAAATAACAATACAATGTATGTAATTTCTTAATATTGATAAAGTTTTCAACTAGCCCTAGAAGGCTAAGAAATTATAATCAAATTCCTGAAATTCAGAAGACGAAGAACAACAACAGCACTTCTGTCACCCCCTAGGTGTGCTCCAATATCCACGTTTCCATACTATATAGTTTGTCATATGCCAAAAATAGGAGGCTGTCTGACTGAATCTGGCCGGATTTTGCAGCTTGCAAGCCTGTAGTTGCTACAGTTAAATGCAAAATTTAAAATCCAGCACAGATTAGATGGACAAAAAAGTTCTCAAACCAAAATGTGAAGAGACTGCAGGCCTTTCTCTGTTGTTGATGCCAATACTATGATGTCTTTCTGCATCTTAGGTGTGTCTCATATTTTCTGTTAAGATCATCAGTCATTGCAGAGGTTTGCTTTATGATGAGTCATACACATGTTAGCATTTCTATGTACATCTGCTGTTACAAAATGTAAGATGTGTGTTTTCACGTAAAATACACAATGTACTGAAAAACATTCAACATGGAGGATTTTGTGATTCAAGATTATACGCACAGTGCTCAGCTGGAGCAGCTGCATGCAATGATCCAGACAGGCTGCTGTATGTATTGTTCATAATTCACAGTGATCATCACGTCTTAGCTACTTTTTGTCTTTGTATCCATGCAAAAAATGAATGAGCGGGGCCAATGGGAGGAAAACCTCATCTGGTGCTGTTCATCTGGTTGTGAAGGAAGGCACTGCATGGACAACTGTCACGCCCTCCATGTCTGGCTCCAGGTAGTGTCCCTTCCCCTTCCCCTTCCTCTCTCTCCTCAGGTGGCGATGTTTGCATGGTGGGCAGGTACGGCCAATGCAGTCAGCAGGAACTGGAATGCAATCAGATGGAAGTAGTCAAGCCAACAACCTCTCCTCCCATAAAGACACACTGCACACCATTCAATGTTGAATAGTCACAGTCAGTTTTAATCCTCTGTTTAGTCTAGCTCCTCTGCTTTTGGCTATGTGTTCATCTTGTATGCCTTGCATTTCAGTCTGGACTTCCTTACTGTTGGTGTCCATGCCCAACCACATGCCACACACCACCACTCCCCTGCCACAGCCTCCTGTACCCCACCTCAGTGAAGTTCCTTGCTTAATCTCTGACCCAGTCTTAGTATTGTGCACCTGTTTGTTCGTTTATTGTTAAATTTAGCCTCACCGAATTCGTAGTGTAGATTACGCTTTAGGATTCTGGCATCAGCAGTGTCTCCTTCCTGCCTGGGTTTTACTTTGCGCGGGTTAATTTAGACTCTTTGTATATTTGTGCATAGACTCTGGTAGTTGTAATTCTGTCTGCCCTGTAGAGAGTTTTGTGTTTGGAGTTGTGTTTGTTTGCTTCCTGTTCTGTCCTTCGGGGCACTTCCTGTTGTCCTCAGGCTCGAATTGTAGTTCTCATTCTGTACTGCTTTGTTTTATTTACAATAGTAAATAAAACTGTAGTATTTTGCCTGCATTCGTGTCTCTTACCCTGCCTCAGTCTGGAATCATGACAACATCCTCAGCGAACCACATGCAGTTCAGCTTCCTCTGATTGAAGGACAGACAAATGCTTTCAACAGTTGATTATTCCATGTTCTTAGAATTCAGAGAGTTGTTTTGTTGACTTAATTTCTGCTGTTTTTCCAGAATTTTCAGATATTAGGCAGAAATTAAGTGATGGATCAACTCCAGCCACCACTTTCACAGGTGAAAATATTTTGCTGTTTGATGTCCAAAGATTCTTTAATAGGAAACGCACCCATTAGCAAAATCTAACTCTCGTAATAGATGAGCACTGCTAAGACTGAAAAAGCCTTGGGATTTATTAGAATTTTTAGAGAAAAAATTCAATGTGTTCTTGTATAACTATATTGCTGTTAAAATACCCTTATTACATAGTAAAAATTATGTTGCTGTTTTTAAAAACAATTTTGAACTACAAAAAACAACAACATAGGACCATCGGTTTAGAGCCACGACCAAAGATATTGCCACAATTCTGTCACAATTGTTATCTTTCATCTGGGATGGCCAAAAATTGCACAGTCTGTAGTGGCCTTTAACCCTCAAGCGACCAAGCTATTTTAGCGACTAAAATGACTGACTGGTGTCATTTGTGACCCCACTATATTTTACACAGGAATACATCTACTTTAGTGCCTCTTTTTGTGCTTTCTTACCTATTCCACTCCACTGCATTTTAAGATGCATTCTAAAATATCTTTAGCAAATACAATTAAATGACATGGTGTTGCCCTCAGGCAACAAACTACTATTTTGGCCCACACACTGTTCCTTTAATTTTTTTTAAGTAAAACATCACATTAAAAGTCTGATGATAAGTCTGTCACCAATGAAATTTGAGATGATTGTGGTTTTGACCTTTGGTCTGGGAGAGGAGCAGTCCTTTTTGGAGCATAGCCAGCTTGGACACACTGCTAGCAGAAGGTAAGATAAATTTCACTTTTTAACATGCTTAAATTTAAATAACTTTGTATAAAAAATATCTCTGATGTGCATGAATATGTAAAGAAGCATATTTGATTGAGTAAAGACACTTTTTGTCTTTATTTATATAGTAAACTGGTAGTTTTTCATTCGTGGCCTCAGGGCAGCATTGTGCAGTTAGACCACTTTTGTTTGAACAATAACATACTCATGGATGGAGATGTGCTGGGATGCATAGTTATGACCATAATCATTTTTCTCCTGTGCTGTCGTAAATGGATGCACGAACATTCTATGGGTGTGAGGAAAAAGATCAAGCAGTTAGGGTCATTCGTTCCAACAGTGAGGACAGTGAGCTTGAGGAGAGTGACAGTGAGGAAGAGTAGACCCCAGAATTAGGTTTCAGGCAGAGTTAGCAGATCAGGGTTCAGTCAGTAAAGTAACATGTAATGAACATGTGTGTGTATGTGTGCATCGGTGTATGATCTATTCTAATTTTATGCTTCCTGGATTCTTTTGAAAACAGGTGATCTCTCTGATGAGAATGCATCAGTAAATGAAGAGGAAAATGAAGATGACAATAATGATGTGCCACACTTACCCCGGTGGAGAACACCCCACAGTGCCGAAGTTTGTTGAAATAAAACTTGTAATGAATTTATTTCTTGTTTGTTCCTCATTCCACTTAATATATAATATAGGAAACCTTGGTGTTTTAGTACCCTCATAGCATCTTGTTGCCCTGAGGCAACAAACCAAAATCTGGTGGTGGTGGTGGTGGTGGTGGTGGGGATGAGGGGATGACCCCACTCGGTCGCTTAAGGGTTAAGGACATAAAGAACTGGATGTGCTGCAATTTCCAGCTATTAAATGGAGATAAGACAGAAGTCATTGTATTTGGCTCCAAACATCTCAGAAACTTGCTGTGAGAAACCTCAGAGTTATCATTGACCAGGACATGTTCTCTAACTTACACATAAAACAAGTCTGTAAGGCTTCCTTCCTTCCTTCACCTGAGAAACATTGTAAAAATCAGGAACATCCTGTCTCAGAGTGATGCAGAAAAAATAATCCATACATTTGTTACTTCCAGGCTTGACTATTGCAATTCCTTACAATCAGGCTGTCCAAATAGCTCTCTCAAAAACCTATAGTTGATCCAAAATGCTGCAGCAAGAGTACTGACGCAAGTTAGCAAGAGAGATTCATGTTTCTCCTCTACTGGCTTCTCTTCATTGGCTTCCTGTGAAATCTAGAACTTAACGAACAATATCCATTGTATCTTGAAGATCTTATAGTACCATATCATCTTTGCAGAACTCTTTGTGTTATGGGTCCCAAGAATAGAACCACAGCAACAAAAATTAATACCTGCAAAATACAGGAAATAATGCACAGCAACCTCTCTTGATGCACCAAGCCCTTCTCTCATTACCTTTGTATTTATATACCGTTATTGCATTGCATTCACTGTGTCCCCCTGTGTCCTTCTCCGAGTGTCCCTGGTCCTAGAGCTGGATGCTTTTGATCTGGGGTTGCCAGTCCTTCCAGAATTTCGCACGCGTTTTTCAAGATTGTTGTGACCGAAAATGTCTGAATTTGCGGCAGCTTTTCTAAAAAAAATGTGATGTAAGTTTCAATGTTTTAAACTTTTTTGTTGCGATGAAATTGTGGAAGACAGTGACAGTTGCTAAAAAGTTGCATTGTTTGAGCTTTTTAGGACATGTTTCAACATTGTAAGTGACAATATTTATTACGAAATTTGCTAGGTCCTATATAACGCTCCAACCCATTTATACAAAAGCTGGCCTACCATGGTAGGAAATTAGTAGCAGCCAGATCAGTATCTGGCTGCTTAAGTGGTTGGTAGATTTAGGTCACAAAATGATAATTTACTATTGAATGAATCACATTTGGTCAGTGGCCTAAAAAGTTAATTTCACTTCCTGGTACACACGTGTTTATACACACGCTCACGGCTTGTCACATCGATTAACAAGAAAAATGTTTAAAGAGCGCAGTCCTCCACCAAGACACTGCATTACCTGACCTTGCGCTGAACACAGGTGTGTGTTCTGCATGTGTACATACTGAATCGCGTGACATAAATATGTAGCAGGCAGTGGGAATTGATGGGACTCAGAAACACCCCCACAATTTAATCAGTTGTTCCTTGTATCATTTCCAATATGTCCACAGTGGTAGATTTGTAAGGATCGCAATGATGTGAGGTACTGTTTATTTGTTGCTATGGTTACCGTGCTGCTATCTCAATGGGAAATCTTTAACAAATCCGTGGATCCAGATTTTAAGCCGCATCACTGCCAAAATCGAATCACTTGTTCCTTGTGTCATTTCTGACCGACCCTGAAAATTCCATCCAAATTCCTTAGTCTGTTTTTGAGTGATGTTGCTAAAAGAGGAAGAATTCACGTATGCCGATCGTCACATAAGTCAGCTGCATTCCTTGGTGGAGTCATGAATCAAAGTCACCTTCATTCTTTCAGTGCTCCAACAGATCTGGATGCAACAGTTTCCATCATGGTGATTTGTCTGGTCTGTGGTCCGCTAGTTTCACATTCTCCTAATATGTTTCATGGTAGAAAAGTGTTTATCAATTGATGATTTTTTTTGTTGTTGTTTGTTTTCCACCACAATTTTGCACTGGTCTAAAAACAGTTTACTTCGGCTTTGGTGAAGAACACCAGGGAATTAATTGTTTTGCACAGTCTTCAGCAGTAATTTTTGTTGGTAACAGGGCTGAGGAGGTCCTGGGTGGTCACGAACACCTCCAACTAAACTCCACCCCACACGGTTAACAATTAGGCCTATTAAAGGTCTACACACACTCACAGAATTGGGATTACATAATCTTTCATTTAAAAATCATGACTTGGAACAAAGAATAAGCAAAAAACAAAAGTGAAAAAAAGGGGCTGTGTGGCTTACAGAGGTGGGTACTTAACGACTTACATTTGCTCTGTTACATTTACTTAAGTAATTTTTTGAAAAAAATGTGCTTCTGAGAGTAGTTTTACTCTGCCACACTTTTTACTTTTACTTGAGTAGATCTGTGAAGAAGACACACAACTCTTACTCCGATACACTAGGCTACACTCGACTGGTTTCTTTTTTATTTACCACATTAGATATGTTGTATTTTGCTGGAGAGATGCCCCCATGTGGATCTACCATAGACTGTCAACTGGGATAGACTCCAGTCCTCCATGACCCTCTACATGATAAAGCAGGTATAGCAGATGGATGGACGTTCAACTGTGATGAGTTATTGGCAGTCCTTAGAAAAGAGTTGGAGCAGAATCTGATGAAAACCCTGTTTGTTTGCCCAAACTGGTTATTGTTTTTCATCTTCCATTGTTCAGTGTCATTACTGCTACCTCTGCACGTTGTGTTGCATCTTCTCTCAGATATAGCTCATTGGATAGAAGCGTCTGCTAAATTAAACTGTAAAATTGTAGAATAATGCACTGCTCTTTCTGCCACTATACACTGTCATGAAGCTAGATGCCAAGAGTCATTTTTCAATACAGAACCACCATCTCGTAACAGTACTAGGCTGAAATCTTTGATAATTACTATTGAGCACATTTCCTCGCTGTTCTCTAAACACAAAATGCTGAGGGAAAACTTCAGATATTTTTTTTACTGCACTTTTCACTACATCAAACTCAAATATTTGGCAAAAGATTTATTGAAAACAGTGCAAGTGTGAGTGAAAAGTAACAGTTTCCTGAAAAATATTGAAGATTGAGTGTATTGCTGAAGTGTTGGCACTTACAGCTCTGCCTGTTGGGCTTTGGAGTATCTAAATAGTATCTGTTTTAGAGTTTCGATCATGGTTACTAATTGGCAATTTACATAACGTTTTTTCTAAAAGGGAAAACGCAACGACAGAGAGACCAAGTTGAAAAAATAGTGCCTGAGGGTTGAGTCTTTTTTATTATACAATTTTGTCTTGCAGTTCAGATTTTTAGTGTAATGGTGGTCTAGTAATTGATTCTCAATACAAAATAATTTGTTTTTCAAGACAAAGAAAAAATAGACCTTGTTTTCACTCTTGCTCAGAGCACTTTGTGTCAAACCACCAACTCTTGTCCTTAGTCCACTGGGATGCAAATCAAACACAACTGATGGTTAAACTTAACTGGCATTGACAAGGGTCATTTTCTGACTAAGATAAAAGGAGATCTGTGAGTGTATTTACCTTTCTTTATTGTCTGATCTTGGAGTCATTCCACATCCCTTGTCCTAAAAATGATGAAAGTGTAATTTACTGACAATTTGAATGTTTTTGTAAAAAACAAAGTTGATTTGTGTGTTTTATTGATGAGACGTGAATAATATAATAAACAAAAACCTTGCCTTCATCTGCATCAGATTGCAAAGGCAGTGGGAACTGCAGAACCACAGAATAATTAGAAAAACATATTCTAACCAGAGACATGCTATCCTCTCAGTCATCCATCTGTACATCTCAAAAATATACATCTGCTATTTCCCATCAGTGATTTAACAAAGTGAAAATGTCATATATTATAGATTTATTACTCATAAAGTGAAATTCTTTAAGCCTCTTTTTAATTTTCAATTTTGCTGAATATGGCTTATAACTCATGAAAAATCACAAATCCGGCATCTCAAATTATGGGAATAAGTTCAAAGATTAAAATATATATATATTTACAATACAGAAATAAACAGCCTCTAAAAAGTATGTTTATATTTATACAATACTTGTTTGGGACTCTTTTACCACAAATTGGTGCATCACTGCAGCGTGCCAGGGATCAGCCTGTGGTACTGTTCAGGTGTTATTGAAGTCCAGGTGTCTTCAGCTCATCTGTATTTTTGGGTTAGATGTTTCTCCTCCTCCTCTTGATAAAACCTCATATGGAGTTCTATGGGGTTCAGATAAGGTGAATCAGCTGGCCAGTCAAGTACAGTGATATCATAGCCAGTGAACCATTTGGTTGTAATTTTGTCGCTGTGATCAGGTGCTAAGTTCTCCTGGAAAAGGAGGTTGTTGTTGGTTCAACTTTTCATGACAAACCTCTCAACGATTGTGCACCTTTTCCAACAACGCTTTTTCTTCCCAGTCAACTTTCCATTGATATGCTTTGATGCAGATTTCAGCAACCAGCCTTTTAAGCAATGACCTTCTGTGGCTGAACCTCCA
The DNA here is from genome assembly GCF_021347895.1 of Acanthochromis polyacanthus. Lineage (NCBI taxonomy): Eukaryota > Metazoa > Chordata > Actinopteri > Pomacentridae > Acanthochromis > Acanthochromis polyacanthus. The sequence goes on from NC_067119.1 coordinate 37,458,743, forward strand.
CGTGGTGGGTGTTAGTGAATGTCGTCTTGACAACTTTCAAGTCAGCTGTCTTCCCCATGATCAAGATTCCAAGCACTGAAGAAGGCAGAGAGATTCATAGGATTTATACTGTTTAATTAGTAATTTCCCCACCTCGAAATGAAATATTCTAATAATTTACTAAAAGCCTTATTATCTAAATTCATACAATGTTATGTGTAATTAACAACTAAACAACTGAAATAAATAAACAAAACATTAAGCTTTTTCATAATGTTTGATTTTTTTTAGATACACAAGTATGTTGAAAGTGCAGCTCCTTGCTGGAGTCATTTTATTTATTCCTGTCACCTTCTTTGTTTTTGGTTGGTGTGTTTGCATTTCTGTTTCCCTAAAAGAACATTATAAAAAAAAAAGACTAAATAGTTTCAGCAATAATATTCTTCTGAGTTTGATGTCGTAGCTATCACACTCGGATAATTTATCATTTATCATTAGTGGATTTCTTGTATGTAAATTTTTTTGCCAGGTCTAACTGAACGGCACAAAAAAGATTAGGCAGACGCTCATATCTAACGTCACTACAGTGAAACAGAATTTTTCATCTCCATATATGACCATCTGTTATCATGTGACCAGAAAGCCATACTTAATTAAAATATGATTAAAGCAACACCGCATCTATGATAACTCAGAAAATCTAACAAGTTGGGCCTTGTCTTAAGAATTCTTTTTAATCATTCAACCATTGTGGTGCAATGCTAAAATATATTTCATTTCATTTCATTTATTTATTTATCAGGACAGTGTACAATGACATTAAGCTCAAGAGCAAAGATGTTTGTACCAGACTGTAGCTTTACAAGCTAATTTCCATCTGTAGTCCTTAGGGAAAGGGACGGGGGCCAAGGTGCAAATACACATAAAATACCTTTGACTATTTTCAAATAGTCCCATTCATAGAGTTGCAGAATATATAAATACATTTAAAATTTTTGATACTTAAGTTACATTCATTTTTCTTTTACTTATTCTGAACGTATGTTTCATTATGCAGGGCTCAAAATATCCTTATTTCTGGTATGATATGAAACTGTGTCAATATAGATCAGAATGTCTTTACTATATTTACTCTAAAAGAGCATGAGAACTGGCATCAACACTGGTGGCATAGTGCAACTATGTATGATACTGGTAAGAGCACATGCATTTTATCCTGATAGATGCTATATTTTTTCTAGTGGCCTGAAGTTTCATCAAAGTTGAAAAGCTGTTTTATCTGCTCACTCTGCATTGAGTGGCGTCTCCATAGCATTGTCTTAGCTTTTAGATCCTGTGGGAAAATGGGTGCACTGGATAGAAAAGCCTTTGACCCTGTAAGTACACCATTCACTGTTTTGCTGCTTCCAGGGTAGGAGGTGCTAGAGCTAACCCCAATATCAGGTATAGGCGCATGGGGATTCAGAGGGGGGAGGCATCCAGGGCGAGTGTGGGCAATGTGATCCAGAAGAAGGGCCCCTGATTCTCTTCTCTCCAGAGCAGCAGCACCTCGTCTCTGGACAAAGCTCTCCAAGGACTCCCTGGATCCTGACAGAGTGGAGGATTTGCTGTTGACAAGTTTGTGCCTTTCTGGTCCTGGTCCTGATCCAGCACTACCACCAGTCTTGAAGTTTTTGTCTCGGCTGCCAAACTGCAGCAACTGAGAGTCAGAACTGTAGTGGTCAATACCGATGTTACGCCGACGTACCACATTCTGCAGACTAGAAACATTCAACTGTCTAAGACACTCAGGGGAATTTTCATCCACCGGACTGGATTCAAGGGGAAAGGTGAGACTGCCTTGATGCAAGTTTGGGTGCGAAGCAGAATGCGATGAACTTGCAGCACTGTCATATGACATTTTTCTCCCAAAGCATCTTCTTCTACATCCTTCCCTGTTCTCATTTCTTGACATGTTCTCTAGTGCTTTCAGGAGCCCTGTCGTGTCTTTGACATCAATACTACAGTGGTGTGAAATAGTAGGAGGTCTTCCATCAAAGGCTAGGCCACTAACTCGGAAAGGTAACTCCTGCTCAGGGGTAATTTCTGTTGGGCCCTCTGTCAGAGAAAAGCCCCGACTCCGCAGGAGAAGTAAGGAAGTGGGCCACTGTTCTGAATGTAGCCTGTGGAGATTAAGTCGCCTATCTACATCAGGAACACTTAAAGGATTAGGATGCTGGATTGGAGAACCAGGTTGAGATGCGACTGGTTTCGGTCCTGAGCTTAGACACTGTGGATCTCTGAGGCCAAGAGGGGGGCTACCAGGTTGGAGAGACATAGCTTGTGAGGAGCCCTGTGTGAGCGTTTGCAATTGGATCTCATATGATGACAAGCAACAAGATTCTGAGGTGTAATCCTCAAGGTCAAGAGGTGGAGGGACATTGAGGAATTGCTTTGTCATTTGGTGACCAGAAGGAAGTCTGTTGGTTGTGATGATGATAACCTCCTTACCCTTTGCTTTACAGGCACCCAGGAGGACACTGACAATGTCCCTGTTGCCTGAGTTGATTGCATAAACTAATGCGGACAAACCTGTATGATCCTCCAGAGTTGGATCAGCTCCACCGCTCAGCAAGAGAGACAGGATTTCAATCCCAGTTTGTTCAAGGCACGCATGCATCAGAGCTGTTTTCCCCATTTTGTCTTGGATGTTTGGATCAGCTCCATTTTCCAGAAGATACCTATTCGGGGCAAAGATCACATTTTTAATACCAGGAAAGTGAAACATAATAATCTTGAAATGAAACACATGCTTTCATGAATAAGTATTATTCATGCATCCAGAGAGAACGTACCGAATCATTTTGTGTTTGGGTACACTCTGTGTATCTTTATGCCGTGTCTTACAAGCCACCATGAGCGGTGTCTCACCATGCTCATTACTCTCATTTATGTAAGCCCCTCCCTCCAGAAGTACCCGAGTCAGACGCAGCCGACTCAGATAGACAGCCTTTAGCAGAGAATTGCCATCTGTTCGAACTACGGTTGACTCATCCATTGGAAGGGTCTTTTCTTTTAGGTGCATACAGCCCAGCACCTGCAATACAGGAAGAGGAATATAAAGATCTGGTTACGGTGTCTGACAATACTGAAATTAATGCAAACTGAAGGTGGCCTAGGGGGTAGGAAAAAGCATTTTTAACTCTATGACATGCTTTGAGAAATGTTAAAGAGAAATTTAAAACATACACAACTTGTAATGAAGGACAAAAAACATACAAAAGCATAAGTGGTCCTTGAAGCCAACATTCTGCTGAGTGTTCTGTGGACTGTTCACTTTTATGGTCTCAGTTTGTCTTCTGTTGTCATGACATTTATGTTGTTTGCTACAACATTTTGCAGTGCTAAAAGAACAGCAGCAGTTCAGACAACAACTATCCGTCCTCTTTGTACTCCTGTAATAAGCTTTATGCTGCCTTGAATTCACACAGTGATTGTAAGACTTTAGTTTCTTCACTCCTGAATCAGTTTTGGTGTTTTGACCGACAGCGTGAGATAGAGGAGCCGATAAAATCTGAAGAAAGCAGATCAAACCAGGTAACAGTCAAACAGTTCAGGTAAGAAAAGTCTCCAGAGCTCCATCAGTACCAGAGACCTCCGGTTCTTGGTGTTTCCTGTCTTCAAAGTGTCCAACCAGAACGTTTCACCCAGAGCTTTGTCTCGTTTGTCGCCACATTCGTTGTGTTAGAAGACTGCACGATGCGTTTTAAGGCCTTCGGGAGTCATGAGGTCCGGTTGCTACGACAACACTAATAAGGACAACACATGCACACTTGTCTGCATTTGTGCAGCACTAAATGTTTCACTCACATAGTTGCCTCTGTCACTATGATTTACAGTAGTTGAGGTAGACAACCGCAACAGTTTAAAACCAAACATCAGCTGCTGTTTGGAAAGAAAATGTGACGATCTCAGACGGCTGAAATGCAGAACTTCTGCCCCCTCCTTGTCCTACTTCAGCTGTAAGACAGTGTGTTTTTCATCACCTTCTGCACTGCCTGTACTCATTTCTGCACACTGTTGTTTGTATGTGACCTTGTGTTCCTTTCAAGTATGTCAAACTGTTGCTGATGACTCATATTGGCTAGAGCTGAATATCAGCTGGGTGTAAAAATGTACGTCAATACAACTGCTGTCCAATAACATAAAGAAGGGTAGTGCTGTAGTGTTCTTTTTAGTGAATACACTGTGACATCGAGCTGTATTTCATTTTATGATTTGACTGCAGTCTAACATGACAAGACAAAACAAAACAGATATAATGCTTCATCCCTCTATATTTGTCAGCTTCCAAGGTTGAGCACATAACAGAAGCTTTGGATGTCAAGCTTAGACACTGCTAAAATTAAATTATACAGTATTGAAAATGGAATGATGTTTTATTTAATTACAATGAGCCAGTAACTATGATTATTACCCTTAGGACTGCAGTCATTCACAATTGTGGCTTATCCTGTCCACCTGCTAATCATGTGTGTATTTGTATTTTTTACATCTTTTCTCTACAGCTTTGCTTTCATTCACAACATCTTGTTTACATACAGAAACAGTGTTGGTGTGTTTTCATGCAAATCCTGAAACATAATAAGCTAAGACTGGCTGGGATCTGGCTGGCTGGGGTCCAACGTGTCAAGAGCAGTTTGTGGGCTGTGAAACAAATCAGTGACTTAACAGCGCAGCAAAATGTTCCACAGAGGGTTTGCATTTTGAGAGACCCTCTCACATATAATCATAGTCATTTGATTCAGTGTCAAATAAAGTATTGACTAGTGCAGCTTTAAGGTTTTATGACTATGCATACAAATAATTGATATAATCAAATAAGTTGAGCTCATTTTATTTGCTGTATCAGTAAACTGTTTGGTGGTTTAATCTATAATACTGCATTGCATTTTAGGAGATGAACATAACTTTTTATGCACAATCTTAATCTACGAAGTAACAAAACTAACAGGGGGAGGTAAAATTATTACACTTCCCTTTGAGATGTGGAGTGAAATTATCAAGATAATAAAATGTAGATTCCTCAGTAAAGTAGAGAATCCTTTCCAATTGTGCAGTACTCACTGAGAAAATGTATTTAGTTTCACTACTGGAGTTAGGACCCATATTGGTAGCTTCTCGATAGAGTCGAAGCAGCTGACAAACAGGTTTTGGCTATTGCTTCTTTTAATCCATATCTTGTAGTGTCCTCACTGAAAGTAATAAATGTACAGTACTCAAGTACTTTTTAATCATTTGCACAATGCTGTGACGATTCATTTGCAAAAACTGTAGTGTTTGGGTGAGGGGCAAGATATTTTAGCAGTGTTTTTTGTGGTGACATTCAAACCCCCATCTGTGCCTCTCTGAATGGTCAGGCCTGGCCTTGAACCAGCACCAACACAGACAGAATAGCTAATCATGGACGCAGTAGTGAAAATGCCATTCCTTAACATTTTATCTCTCCACAAGTAAAGGCCAGATTTTTTACTCTCTCGGTTACATCATTCACAATGATAGACTAAAAGTTTTCATCATGCTTTATATGTATGTGCATTTCTGTATGGATGTGTAATGAGCTATTTATACGTGTAGTTGAGTGAAAGGCTGTATGCAATGCCCCAAATAAGATAACTAGTCACATGTAACACTATAATCTGCTTCACAGGAACACAGTTCAAAACATGACTTCATAGGAATCTTCTGCTGCCCGTTTTCAAATACATCACAGTGCATAGACAGATTCTAAATAGTGCCCACTCATGGCTGTAAAAGATTTTAGATGTAGAATGAATATATATAGGAATGTCACTCAAAACACAACAACCTATGAACCATCCACAGTGATAACTCCTGCTTCATGACGTAAACCCTGTGAATGTAGTAACACTTAGATAATATCCGCATTGAATTCCTACCAGACAAAATTGGAGAAAATTAGTGCACACACAGTGCCTACAGTGTCAATGTTGGAATGTGCAAAAACTTACCTGAGTGTGTCTTATTCTTCACTGTGAAAGGTGTTTAAACAGCAGGTCCCCTCCAGTTCATAAACCACTGTCAGTGTGCAAAAGGAGCATAAATCAGTAGGGAGAGCAGACATCTGTGCGGGGATGTGACTGATGGAAGGAGAGAGTGAAGAATAATATATGTCAGATGAGAGCACAAGACTAGCCTATGGCAGCTGAGAAGCAGGAAGCACACAGCCAATGACAGCATATCTTTTTGTGAGCACCCCCAATGCAGGCAACAGCATTCGGTAAAGCATTTGCGCAAGTAAGTCTCATTTCTTTTCACATTCAGGTATTCAGACTTTTGATGTGTGGAATGACAATAGTGCCGACGTCACCGGAAAGTTCAAGGCTGCAGGCACATTTATTTTGTTGATGACTGCAAAGCCCCAAGCTTTACTCACTTCATAGACCTATTACCATATTCAGAAGACTGGGATTGCAAAGTACTAATATGTCACTATAAAGCATACCAGATTGAGAAGGACTTAGCTAGAATTACAGTAACAGCTTTAAGGCATATCCAGCCTGATGTTCTCCTTCACTGTGTTCTGCTGTGCAATTTAACTCAGACCGACACATTGATTCCTTTTTTACTTTGCTTTTAAAGTCGTTTCAACTTGATGCATAAAAGATGTTATTACACTCCACTTAATCATGGAGTTAGGCTCCAGTAATACTCTTAATTTGGAAATGTCACCACATCTAGCAGACAAAACCTGTTAGAGGGGGGCAAACCCTATACGGGGCCCTAGGACCACTTACTTTGCCTAAGTGGTAATCCAGTTGCAGCAGGTTTGTGGCCCCCAGGCTTATAATCAAAATGTAGTCCTCTTCACACTGTCAAAGACATCATTTCCACTTATCATGTTCAACTTCTTATTCATTATGCCAGACTAATGCAACAGCAGGATGGCAAGTCCAGATATCCAGCAGGACTCACAAAGAAGTATGTTCAGCCACAAGAACAAGGAGCCCTGCAACACATGGTCTGGCCCTCAGAGAGCACTGATCCCAACATCATGGAGGCAGTTTGGGATCACATAAAGAAACAGATGACAGAGATAATCTAAACCCACAAAGTGATAAGTTCTCCCAGATTATCAATAACTTACAAGCAGTTTCAAAAAACCTTGTGAAAGAGAATCAGGGAGAACCAGAATCAGTCCAGGTCGAATTCTAGAAAATGTTTCTTTTAGTGGGTTTTATCATTTAGAAGTCTGCCAATAAATGTTTCTAGATGGTGTGTGGATAGATATGTCTGAGCCACATCAGCATCAGAACACAAGGTATTGTGTTCCCTCTGAAACAGTGACACATTTCCAAAAGCTACATGTTTTCATGAGAATTGATGCCTCATTAAATATTATTCTTAAATGTAATTGTCTGATTGAAAAACTGTTGGAACTGTCTACAGGTCAGACCAGCCAAGTAAATTTTTCAGAGCATGCAAAGGACAGCTGTCTTGTCGAGGTAATAAGAGAAAATGGCAACTATCAAAAACCGGAAGTGGCAGCTTTTTGGTTTTTTGCCAACATCATGTCTTGTTCATTTTTAATCTTTGTTAGAAACGATTAAACTTTTTCTGATTATTTAACAGACATCTCAATACCTAACTTCTGATTCTGTGCCTTACATATTATATATGTACTAGCATATACCACAGGTACACACCCTAGACCTGATATGCCAAATTCATAAAATGAAGCTCCGATCTTCAAGTCTCACTGAATGCAACTATGTTGTCCAAGCGCAAGTGAAAGCAGGATGGATGGCTGTACTGGGTATACACAGATACATAATATCACAGTTGAGTGCTTTTCCTTGAGACACACAGACCTGAAAACATGAACAGGAGCTGAAGGTTTGTTTACCGCCTACTGTTTGTAGGAATCTTTCCTCTCAGTTGATTAAACACCTGCAGCAGCAGGATCCATATGAAGGTCTCTAAAGAGAGAGAGAGCTGTCCGCATTTAGGCACAACACACTAAACCCCAAATTGCTCCCAATGGCAGCAGGCACCTTTAGCTCAGTGTGAGACACCAGGTTCAAATGCACTTCAAAATGTTACTGATCTTACCTAACAAACAACATTAAGTTTATCCACACGTAACAAGCATCATGTAACAAAACAAGAAGGATGAAAGGGCAGAAATCAGTCTTTATTTCGACTCTAAGAAAAAAATACAATTGTACTGTATACATTTTTTGGAAAAATTACAAGTTCAAGGGCATGTGCCTTTGCCCAATAACAAAAGTCACAGATTTTTTTTCTTCTTCTTTGTCTCCTCATTTAGATGCTCTCATAGACTTCAAATCTGTACTCGATATCACTCTCCACCTGCACTTCCCGTGGCACTTCTGGAAACCTGTAGAAGAACATTTGCTTGTGATAAATGTGTTTGAATTTGCTTTAGAAACTTACTCGGGCACAATGATAAACTTACTTGGGCATGAAAACAAAGGCAAAGAGAAAAAGGATTTCCCATACTGCTTCAAAATTGACTTGCCATACTTATTCCACTTATTAGCTCACTTTCTGTTTAGTCTCCAGATAAACAGATGAAATTTCAGCAATCAACTTGCCCAGCACAATATTGTAATAACTAAAAGTCAAGACTGTCAAAACTACCAACACTGTCGTGGTCTTACTCTGGCAATAGACGATATTTTTCTGGACTGATTTCAGGGAAGAATGTGTCACACTCAAACTGCTTCAGGATTCGTGTGACAAATAGTCTCCTGGTTCCCGGGCTCTCCATCAACTCCTGGGTAGCCCAAAGCAATCACAACATAGTTATTGAAAGAAAAAGGCTGTGGGTGTGCAAGAGATGTGTGCAACTGCAGCTCATGAAGTGGTTCACTATAAATGTCACTGGCAGCAGTGACCAGTGTAACAGTAACATTAAACTACCTGCAGAATATTTGTCAGATAGTTACATAAAAACATTTTTAAAACAATTTTCCAGCAAGACTCCAAACTAAGAGTAGGGAACAAAAAACATAAACGGAAGTACCTTGTAGACAGAACTGCCTCCTATAACCCAGACCTGGTCAACCTGCTCAGTCAGCTCGATGTCAACTAGCCTGAGCGCTGAGCTGAAGTCTGCCACAAGGTAGTGTGCTCCTGGAGGGGGTGCTCTGGAAGAGAAGTGGCAATTAGGTCAGTTAGAACTAAGCAGTATTTGTAATTATTTGCAAAGAAACATTTCATTGCAGGACATTTTGGCCAAAACACATAAACATTGTAACATCCAGCTAAATGGCAATCATGTTATTTAAGGAGTCAAAGATATATTTCACATTAATTTGTCTATGATAAGATAATATATACCTGTACTGATCTGGAAAGAAAGTCTATTACCAGATACTGCTCAGAGAACAAAATTACATAACATGAAAAAAATGTAGTGCTTCATATGTTGGTAAATGTTAACATAAGGACAGGGAAGAAACCTGTAACTTTGCACAGATGACAACATACGAACCACTATGTACACATGGCACACATCCAATTGTACTAATGGTAGAGGCCTGGAAAGTTGACCAAAGGCTATTTTTTGGTAGGAAAAAAAACATACATTCATATAAGCACATTTAGAGGAAATTTCTGGGGCCCAAACTCCACCCTCATTTTTAAATTTGACCCTTTTGTTTTTCCATTTTCAAAGGGGCCAAAAAATGTAGCCTCTGTTGGAGCCATTTAGTCGTTTAGGTCTACTAGAAAGATGAGACTTTTTTCAGGTCTAAAAACATATGACAGTCTCCCTTTTGTTTAAACAGACCTTTGTCTTTGGTCCCAAATAATAATCCGAGATGGCTGAGCAACACCCAATGACAGACTGGCCCTGCAATTTTCTCCAATATGATGTATTGTGTGAGAAAGACTGATCCAGTGATTGACAAACTGGTTGGAAGTGAATCATCAGCACACTCTAAACAGGTGTCATTTTTGGTTCAACTCATTTGAAATACACACGTGGACAAAATTGTTGGTACCCCTCAGTTAAAGAAGGAAAAACCCACAATTCTCACTGAAATCACTTGAAACTCACAAAAGTAACAATAAATAAAAATTTATTGAAAATTAAATAATCAAAATCAGCCATCACTTTTGAATTGTTGATTAACATAATTATTTAAAAAAACAAACTAATGAAATAGGGCTGGACAAAAATGATGGTACCCATAACTTAATATTTTGTTGCACAACCTTTTGAGGCAATCACTGCAATTAAACGATTTCTGTATTGGTCAATGAGCGTTCTGCAGCTGTCAACAGGTATTTTGGCCCACTCCTCATGAGCAAACAGCTCCAGTTGTCTCAGGTTTGATGGGAGTCTTCTCCAAATGGCATGTTTCAGCTCCTTCCACATATGTTCAATGGGATTCAGATCTGGGCTCATAGAAGGCCACTTTAGAATAGTCCAACGCTTTTCTCTCAGCCATTCTTGGGTGTTTTTGGCTGTGTGTTTTGGATCGTTGTCCTGTTGGAAGACCCATGACCTGCGACTGAGACCAAGCTTTCTGACACTAGGCAGCACATTTCTCTCCAGAATGCCTTGATAGTCTTCAGATTTCATCGTACCTTGCACACTTTCAAGACACCCTGTGCCAGATGCAGCAAAGCAGCCCCAAAACATTACTGAGCCTCCTCCATGTTTCACCGTAGGGACAGTGTTCTTTTCTTCGTATGCTTGGTTTTTGAGTCTATGAACATAGAGTTGATGTGCCTTACCAAAAAGCTCCAGTTTGGTCTCATCTGTCCAAAGGACATTCTCCCAGAAGCTTTGTGGCTTGTCAACATGCATTTTTGCAAATTCCAGTCTGGCTTTTTTATGAGTTTTTTTCAGCAGTGGTGTCCTCCTTGGTCGTCTCCCATGAAGTCCACTTTGGCTCAAACAACGACGAATGGTGCGATCTGACACTGATGTACCTTGGCCTTGGAGTTCACCTGTAATTTCTTTGGAGGTTGCTCTGGGCTCTTTGGATACAATTCCAACGATCCGTCTCTTCAATTTGTCATCAATTTTCCTCTTGCGGCCACGTCCAGGGAGGTTGGCTACTGTCCCGTGGGTCTTGAACTTCTGAATAATATGAGCCACTGTTGTCACAGGAACTTCAAGCTGTTTAGAGATGGTCTTATAGCCTTTACCTTTAAGATGTTTGTCTATCATTTTTTTTCGGATGTCCTGGGACAATTCTCTCCTTCGCTTTCTGTTGTCCATGTTCAGTGTGGTACACACCTTTTCACCAAACAGCAGGGTGACTACTTGTCTCCCTTTAAATAGGCAGACTGACTGATTATGAGTTTGGAAACACCTGTGATGTCAATTAAATGACACACCTGAGTTAATCATGTCACTCTGGTCAAATAGTTTTCAATCTTTTATAGAGGTACCATCATTTTTGTCCAGGCCTGTTTCATTAGTTTGTTTTTTTAAATAATTATGTTAATCAACAATTCAAAAGTAATGGCTGTTTTTGATTATTTAATTTTCAATAAATTTTTATTTATTGTTACTTTTGTGAGTTTCAAGTGATTTCAGTGAGAATTGTGGGTTTTTCCTTCTTTAACTGAGGGGTACCAACAATTTTGTCCACGTGTGTATTTCCCTTTGGGTGATGTGAATGCTGTGAATGGTCTTGCACTTTCAAAGTTGTAAATCTGTATTGCTAGTCACAGAATAGATTGCTACAAATTCCTGTCCACAATTCATGGTGGGGGGGGAAAGCCAAATTGTTTCCCATCTGGGCATTAGTAGTGTTGTTGTATCCATATTTGATACCAGTTCAGATAGTCTAGATATTATTTCTCCTACAGTTAAGGACTTTCATCAGCTATTCTCGGTACACTATCCTTCCAGACAACTGCTCTGAATGATATGAACTGGTTAGGATAAAAAAGGTAATGTCGGTGAGTGATTCCTTTGTGCTCCAACGGCAGGAAGCGAACAGGGTTACTGTGCAGTTGTAAATCAGAATTGTGTTAGTGCATTTACATTGTGCTAGTGATCATTTACTGATTTTTATCCGACAGAAAATTGTGTCTGTGCCGAGGCAGATCGAGTCCGTCATCCTCAACAAAAGGTGGACATGCAAAGTACTGAAAAATTTTTAAAAATGGACTTTTTGTACTGTACTTTTTTGTTGTAATGAATGATAAACTGTGTGTGACACGTACTTGCACTTTCTGCTAAGAACAATGTTGATTCTGTTGTTCAAAGGTCTGTTCTTCTCTGGGATGGAAAACCATGTCTTCCTGCCCATAATCACCACATTCTGCTTGCCTGCAGGACAGGAAGAATTTAATTAATTAATTCATAACTCTCCTAATTTCTATCATTCATTTTACATTTCACACAACTGACAGTCACTAAACTGAGCTTTAGTTCATTGTATCAGACAATGCAATGATATTAAAACCTTTATTTCATTGGCTTGTTCAAATAATGTTTATGTGTTGGCATATTTCAAACTGCAGCTTGTGACTTGTTAAACTTCATCAGCTGGAGGCCAAGTACTGTTCCAATTCAAAGTATGCATCTGTCCAAGTACGGATGAAACACCCGGGTGTGTTCTCACTCCGCCCACATTATCAAGGACACATCAAACCAGACTTGTGGACACTTGGGCAGCCAAGGAACCCAAGATGTATTTCGCACTGACCAGCAGCAAAGGGCAAGGAGAACATTTTCAGAGGTAACACAATTGTCTTTTATTGTGACACAAAATGTAGTTTTAAGATTATGCGAGGTGAGAAAATAATTGTAGAAATGTTAAATATGTCGTGAATTTCAAGAAAAAGCCTGATTTAAAAAAAAAAAAAAAAGCTCCAACGATGTCGGAGATGAATGCCCCGGTTTGACAGCTATGACTGCACGGTCAGCGCTTACTGTAGCCACCGAGAGCAGCCTTATCTCAGCAAGATCTTTTAAAATAACGGGTCTATAGCTCTTAAACAGGGATATAAGTAGTTTCACGTTTCTCTCACGGTCACATTTGGCCACAATATATTTTTTTATTGTTCACAGGAAAAGTGGTTTGAAAGAAGTTCAAGTTAATGTTCATAACTTTATCTTGTTAGAAGGATAAGACTTTTTTCAGGTCTAAAAACATATGAGGCATGTGTTTTTAGACCTGCAATGTTTTCCATTGCAGACTTTGTACTTCTGAATTATTGTCTTGTCTTCATTTCCTGTAGTACAACTTTGTTCTATTCTAAGGACTGTTACTGTGCATTTAAAATAACATTTAAACAATATTTTATTCAAGGGATAGCTGAAGAAACCCAGATACTGTACATATATATTCTTTCCACAATGGAAATCAGAAAGTTATTTCCAACTCTGTTGCAGAAGTTCTGATAAATGTGTGGCACTTCTAGGTTGTTTTTCTTTCACTCTTCTGTTCAGTTCATCCCAAACCAGCTCCATGGGTTTTAAGTCTGGAGACTCTGCTGGCCAATGTTTTCAAGCCTACCATCATGTACTTCTGGCATCGCTTGGACTGATGTTTTGGGTCATTATCTTGCTGTTGGATGAACCCTTCCTAAAAAAAAAGAGGCCTTTTTGTATAATTCTGAAATGTACATTATTTTTTCAGTTTTGGGTAATTTTACTTTTTTGTAAATCTCTGGCATTTCACTGCTTACCTTTGTACCATTTCAAGCTATTCATTGGACTTGAACTTCAATAAAAACTGAAAAAATGGAGGCGTTCTAAATCTTTTGTATATATAAAAACAGTTATATATTAATCATGAATATGCAGGGCTGTGTTATTGTATCTGATTTAATTTTGTTGTTTTTCAAGGTAAAGATAATTGAAGCAGATGAGCCGAGGTGGTGATGTCATCAAGTACGCTGGTGTTTTAATTGCACATTAAACGTGATACGTTGTCCCGTTCTCAGGAGTCCGTACTTTCAAATCCGTACACAAGACCATGCTTGTGTACTTGGTATTAGAAACCAGGGCATAACCAGAGAGCAACGAGGGGTGAGACTTACTCGGACCCTGAGGACAATCTGTCCAGCCTGCTTTATCGGCTGCTGCTGTGTTATATCAACACTGCTGCTAACATTAGCCTCCATGCTAAACTAAACTATACAGTTAAGTGTTAAAATCATCTTTGTAACTTGTTGGAGTCTTTTCCATATCTGTACTATTTTATGTATAAAAGAAGTAACCTAGTAACCATTGCTGTGTCCTAAGTGAACGTTAAACAGTGTGTAACTACCGATGGTAAAACGTGTTCTTGTCCTTTAAATTTGCTCTGTAAATCTCAGGCTTGTTTCCTAACTTAGTGTTAACAGTGATGCAAAATTGGGGTTGTCAGCATCTTAAATTAGTTTACTGTTAGCTGTAACTAAGTTTCCTAACTCCAAGTACTATCTTGGGACAGGTTTAATTTTTACCATATGGTTTTACCAAAAAAAAAAAAAAAAAAAAAAAGCCTGATTTGTAAAATGTATTCACTGCCTCCTTTCCTGACACATCCTTTACCTGTGGAAAAATCTTCATGTAAAAAACAATACAATACTTGAAAATTCCCTCAGACTCTGGGTACAGCTGAAGAAAAAAATTTGACTCAAATATCAGAACCCCACATACACTGACAACTCAAAAGCATTCTCAGACAGTGTTTACATCTATTTGCATTTTTCATGCTCTCTGAGTGCACATATGCTGCATTTTAATACAGATTAATTTTAAGTAACGCTTTTCTCTTGTGCATATTGTTTTGTGCTATTGTCATAGAACTGAAGGAGTATGAAATATTGGCTAAACTGCAACTTTTTAACAATACATGTTAACCTGGAGTCACTTCAGGCCAATTTTTCAGTTCTCAACTGCTCTGCACTGCTAAACTACAAATTTTATAACCACAACATCATCTGACAAATTCACCACACACGAGTTAAAAACTATAGTTGTGCTGTGTCAACATTTCCATGTCCAATAGTTACTCAGAGGAAAAGTTAGAAGCAATAGGAAGTCCCACTATCAGCAACTGTTTTGATCAATGCTGTCAATCCCAAAGAGTTTCCTTCCTGACAGAGGCTGCGACAACAGCAGTTCATTCATTTTCAGAGCTAAACAGCCTTTAGGACAACCCTGAATACAGGGCTTCTAGAGTACTGGTAAGAGGAGTTTTGCAAAATGTAGAGGTGAAAACTTTAAAGCCACGCTGTATGGACATGTGAAACTTGAATGGATTTACTGAGAAGGGGCAAAGTACAGGACCTTTACCAGTGTGTTGTCTAATTTGTACCATATTTCCACCTAACTAACTTAATAATCACTTCTGTTATAACTGCAATAATGTTATCTAAACTTTGTAGCAGTTAGCTTTTCACAGTATATTGAGCATTTTTGTACTACTGACTAAACATGTTTGCTTATTCCAGTTTATGTCAGATTTTCTCTTTCCTCCTTCATTCTCCTCTCAGCGTCAGCTCAACCTTTGCTCAGTCAGAGGACACGGGCAGTGGCGGATTCACACTGCAGATGTTTAACCGAGATACTAATAAATTCTGAATCTCCGAGTTTTAAATTTGAAAAAGGCTGAATGTGAGTTACCTTTTACAGATGAAGTCGCTGTCATCTTTCGAAAATGCGCGAATTCGTTGCTATAAAAGAAAAACATAGACATCGTGTGTACTCAGTACATACTTATAAACACACAAACATACGTACACACACGCGGATTTCTCAGTCTGCGAGTGTGAGCCGGGCTGATCTGTGGACTGCAGTTTGCAGTATTCACAGCATTTACTATTGGTATTACCGTTGCTACCAATCCCACTTACTTGAGTCGAACAGGATGCCAGGGCAGGTTTCCATTTTTCCCAATACCCAGGTCAGGACACAATGCCACGATACCGTTCAGGATGCGGGACATGATCTGTGACCGCACGGAGCCTGCAGCTGTTGAGCTACAGCTTCCCGCCAACAGACGCTCAGGAAACGAGCATGTCTTCCTCTTCCGGCAACTCAAAGTCCGGTCAGCACAGCACTGCCCCCGGGTGGCCTTCAACTCCCTCTCTCCGTCTTCCGTCAAATCGTCCCTCAAAGCACATTCTCATTTTTAAAGGACTTTTTGTTTGTAGGATTTTATGTATGTTTGTCAACAAACATCGAAATTAGTACTCTCCATACTGAAGTCTGGCTGAAAATTGTATAACTCAGTGTGGAAACTGTTCAGTAGCTTTATACTGCTTTGTGGAATTTCTTTAAATGAGGCTACATTGCTGCTTTGAATTGGGATTTATTTACAAAAGGAAAGGGACAAATGGGTTATCTAATACTGTAATGATATTCCACTGGACACAAACTTATAACTTTATCTTTGACTCATTGCAGTCATTTTACTCACCATCTACACCTCGGACTTCACCTCCAACACGGACAGCTGCCATCTCCAGAAGTTCTCTGATGACTCCGCCATTGTGGGCCGTGTGTCTGAGGGGAACGAGCTGGAGTATCGGTCGGTCATCATGGACTTTGTGGACTGGTGTGAGCGCAACTATCTGTGCCTCAACACCAGTAAGACAAAGGAGATGGTGGTCGACTTCAGGAGAAGGACACTCCCACATCCACCAGTGAACATCCAGGGGCAGGACATTGAAACAGTGGACAGTTTCAAGTACCTGGGTGTTCACCTCAACAATAAACTGGACTGGTCCCACAACACCGATGCTCTGTACAAGAAGGGCCAGAGTCGCCTCCACCTTCTGAGGAGGCTGAGGTCCTTCGGAGTGTGCAGACCTCTACTAAGGACTTTCTACGACACTGTGGTAGCCTCTGCTTTCCTCTATGCTGTCGTCTGCTGGGCCCCGGGCAGCACAGAGCGGGACATGAAGAGACTGAACAAGCTGACCAAGAGGGCCAGCTCTGTCCTGGGCTGCCCACTGGACTCTGTGATGGATGTGGGTGAGAGGAGGATGTTGACCAAGCTCTCATCCATCATGGACAACAGCTCCCACCCACTGCACCGGACTGTAGTGGAGCTGAGCAGCTCCTTTAGCACAAGACTCAGACACCCTCAGTGCAAGAATGAGCGCTACCGCAGGTCCTTCATCCCCACTGCCATCAGACTGTACAACACTACTGTGTAGTTGTTATTATGTGCAATATTTATTATCTTGTTCTTGCACTTTCGTGACTTTTGCACTCCTGTTTTTTGTTTTTGTTTTTGTTTCTAAGAGCCCTGTAATGTTAAATTTCTCCTTTGTGAGATTAATAAAGTCTATCTTATCTTATCTTACTCTAATTCAATCACAACTACTGAAAAACTGTGATCACTTGTACATCATCAAGTGAATGCTTAATGTCAATAATATATAGACAATACCTGAAAAATAGTATTTAGACAATACCTGAAAAACAATTTATTTTACAGAGTGAAAGAGTATGTTGCAGAAAAAGCACATCGTGAGGTCCTGCTGCAAGATCATTTGTCTCTGCATCACTCCATGTGCCTGTCCTTTTTCTGTTTTGTTATGCTTAGCTCCCTCCCTCACAATCATTTTTTTTAAAAAAAAACACAAATTTTGAAGTTCCTTTTCACCATGTTTGCACTCTTTACATTCAGTATTGACAATTCACATTTATTCTTAAAATGGCACACATCCGGGTCACTGAGGAAGAGTAATCGATCACAGATCCACAGAGCTCGATCAGCTGATCAGCACCTGCAGAGCAAAGTAATTGTACTGTGTTGTAGTGCATTGTGTAATATTTTGTAAAAGTATTTTGAGCGCAAACACCCCCTCCCAAAAAAAACAAACAAACAAACAAACAAAAAAAAAAACTCTTTTGCTCTCTGTGATGCTTTTGGACAAATATTGTTGCTGAAATGTGGATAAAAGTTTAAAAAAATACTTAATGCAGCTCAAAGTAATGTTGCTTGTACCTGCTTCTTCATTATTGTGGCTGCATGAAGCTCTGACTTGTACTGAGTTGAAGCTGGTTCAGAAATAGTACTGGGTCAGTTCTCATAGCTGATGTGTTGGTAAGCAAGAAAAAATGGGCAGCTCATGAATTTGAGTGAGAGCTATTGTAGCACAAACTGCTGAAAACCTTATTGTTGTGATAGAAAGGTGTCAGAACACAGTGCATTACAGCTTGCTATGGGACTGCATAGCCACAGACCAGTCAGAGTGCATATTCTGACCCTTGTGCACCACTGAAAGCACCTACAGTGGTAACGTGTGTGGCAGAACTGGAGCATGGAGGAATGGAAGAAGGTAGTCTAGTCTGATAGTTTTCTTTTATGTCATGAGGACATCAGGGTGCATCGTTTATCTGGGAATGAGATGGCAGTAGGATGTTGTGGGAAGAAGGCAAGTCAGTGTGATGTCAGAGGTAATATCTGCTGGGACAGCCTTAGTCCGAGATTCTTGGGGATGCTTCTTTGATACATAGTAGCTACTTGGATAATGTTGCAGACCACATACACTTGTTAATAGCAGCTACAATCCCTGATGGCAGTGGTGTTTTTCATCAAAATAATACACTGTTCAGGAATGATTTGAACGTGAGAAAGAGTTCAAGGTATTGACACAGCCTCCAAATGCTCTAGATCTCAATCAGATCAAGCATCTCTGCGATGTACTGAAAAAAAACAAGGTTAATCCATGGAAGCCCCACCTCGCAGTTTCCAGGACATAAAGGATCTGCTGATGACATCTTACTCTTAGAGATCCCTGGACTCCAGGCCACAGGTGGTTTAATGTTGTGGCTGATCAGTATATGCTTTGGTATATTAAAAAATAACTAACTACATTTACTCGTGGTCATGGGTACAGTTATGAGGTAGTTGTACGTACTTGGGTATTTCCATTTTATGCTACTTTCTTCTTCCACTTCACTGCTTTTCATCAAAATATTTTTACTCTTTACACCATTGTGATCATGTAATAGCTTGAGTTACTTTTAAGATACAGATTTGATGCAATAAATAAAGTATAACAAGCTTTTAAAAATAAAACACGTAATTATAGATTGTGGTGCAACAATTTTGTCTTCTTCCAAAAAACAGTGTGTAGTCAGGCTCACATTTCAGATATCTAACAGTTACACTAAATAGTGATTATTTCTTCTAAACGTCTTACATGGTTTAATTCAGTAAATGTGTCAAAGAGCCAAAATCTCGGCAAAAATTATAGATTACAGGTTAAAAAAATACTGAAGACATTTGTGTACCAGAACTTTGTTTTTCCTATTTCCTCTCCCATTAATCATGTGATGAACCCTCACATTTATCTGCTCTCACTGTATATAAAATTAGATGTACAGTAATTCAAACTAGCTCCATCTGCAACAGCTAAAACAGTAACATTCTGCTGACACACTGATGTTTCACTATTAGTAATGTTATAATTGCAGATAAAATAATATACAGATCAGCCACAACATTAAAAACACGGACAGGTGATCGTGCCATTATAATGAAATGCTTTGCAGGGAAACTTTGGTTCCTGGCATTCATGTGGATGCTACTTTGGCATGTACCACCCATTTAAACACTGTTGCATACCATACTTTAATACTTTGCCAACATTTTAATGCTTATGTGATTTTTTCATGCAGGATTTTTACTTGTAGTGTTTATATATTGTTCTATGGGTACTTAAATAACTTAAATCAGAAATGTGAATACTTCTAACATGCATTGTGTATATTTTGGCTATACAACAACAAAAAAAGTTAAAGCAATTTAAACAACACAATCTGTGATTTTAATGCAATTTTCATGTCACTAAAAGAACTCTACTACTAGACTGTGTGAATGCAAACTAGTTTTGACATGTGACATTGGTGTGCTATAAAAGTGCAGCAGCTCAGTACTTGTGTCTAAGCTTTGGCTCAAATGAGCAGTGTTATTAGCTAGAACGCAGCTGAATAACCTTCAAACAAAATGTATCAATCAAAAAAATGTCTGTATTTTATGTCAATCTTCACATAGAAGCCTTTCAAACACGCACATTTGGATGGGCCATAGGCAGCGTGTGTCCATGATTCCCATACTATCAGAGGTTGACAAACACTGACAGGAGAGACATGACAAGTCAATAACAGACATTCAGTCTCTGGGTAATTCCCGAACACATGACCTCCGGATCTGCTTCAGCATCTGTTGGATAACTGGAGAGGTGCTCTGCCTCAAGAAGCAGTTTGACTGTGGATACAGCTGGGGCAGCAGTGCAGCGAATCATGGATGAAGAGATCACATTCCACACAGAACACACTGCGACATAATGGACAGGTGAATATCTAGGAGCCCAAAGACAAAAACGGAAATCAAACAGATGAATAAAAGTGGATATAGTGACTGTTGGGGCGTTTGTAAGATAGTCATAAAAATGAATTCTAAAAATTAATCCAGCAGAGGCCAATATAATCTGACTTCTAGTCCAGGGCATCAAATGACAAATTCTACACATCTAGTTTGTAATGCATGCCTATCATAGCTGTAAGGTTATTAAATATTGTAGGGCATTCTGGTGACCACATACAACGGCAACAAATGTGCTTGCAATTGTAATTACGTGATTATTTCTATTCTTCAACAAGTGTTTCTAACAAACCTTGATATTTATTTTTTTTGCTATTTAAATGATCAGTGTTACCTCCCAGTCACCCTTGCTAACTGAAAGAGTGTGCGCTGGGATATACTCTATTTAGCTAAGTGGGAACCACTGGTGTCACTACACCACAAGGGATATTTTCTCAGGCTTGACAAAGCTACAGAAGATACTTTACAGTTGTTTTTAGAGGACAAATAATGCTCACTATGATGAGTAAACTGAACTGAGTTCAACTGGAGTACAATTGAAAGGTTGCACCTTTAAAAGATAAATAGCAGCCCGTGCTCTATCATGAAGGACTTCACAGATGCAGACATTCAGTGACTGTACTTACACTTTTGTCCTTCAGCTCCCCTTGACAGGCTTGGCAGAACCTAAGAGCAAACAACAGTATAAGATACACAGTGGCATGCTACAGACCTGATCAAAATCTTAAGACCAGCTGAAAAATTGCTAGAATTTACCTTTTGCACATTGGGATCTTAATGAGGTTTTAAGTAGAGCTACAATATGCAAAAAGCAAGAAGGGGGAGTGAGACAAAAAAGCACTTTGAAAAAGTCATTTATTGAAAACAAGTAAACTGATTAGCTGTTAGCTGTTTATCAGCTAATCAAAAGTGTAAGACCATCACTCAAAAAATTACTAAAAACTCTCCAAACCAGAAAAAAAATGTTGTCAGTAGGACTCAGTAATGAGTAGCTCCACCGTTCTTGTTAATCACTTCAAAAATTCGTCTGG
Source organism: Acanthochromis polyacanthus (assembly GCF_021347895.1). NCBI lineage: Eukaryota > Metazoa > Chordata > Actinopteri > Pomacentridae > Acanthochromis > Acanthochromis polyacanthus. Next base: position 37,480,086 of record NC_067119.1, read on the forward strand.
GCATGCTTGATGCGAGTGTTTCCAGGAAGCTTTTGGGAACATTGCTCCAAGTGGTGAAGATGGCTTCATGAAGGGCTCCAACTGTCTGGAACTGATGGCCATTTTTATGGACTTTCCTTGCCATCCATCCCCAAATGTTCGCTATGGGATTTAAATCAGTGGAACATGCGGGATGGTCCAAAAGAGTGATGTTATTCTCCCTGAAGAAGTCCTTCATCAAGCGAGCATTGTGAACTGCAGCGTTGTCCTGTTGAAAAACCCAGCTGTTACCACACGGACCAGGGCCCTCAGTCAAGAGGGATGCTTGCTGCAACATCTGCACGCAACCAGCCACCGTTTGACGACCTGACCACCTGAAGCTCCAATGTTCCACAGAATGAAAAAGCACCCCAGATCATGATGGACCCCCCTCCACTGTGCCGGGGAGAAAACGTCTAAGGTGAGATCTCCTTGTCATGCCAGTAACGTTGGAAGCCATCTGGACTGTCAAGGTTAATTTTTTCTCATCAGAGAATAAAACTTTTTTTCCACCTTTCAATGTCCCATGTTTTATGTTCCCTGGCAAAGTCTAAACGGGCAGTTTTATGGCGTTGAAGGAGACGAGGCCTTTGAATTTGTTTTTTGTTTTAGAAACCCTTTTCCCGCAGATGCCCTCTGATGGTTATTGCGCTGCAGTCGGCACCAGTAAGGGCCTTAATTTGGGTCGAGGACCGCAATGTGTCTTGACGGGCAGCCAGTCGGACCCTCCAGCTCAGCGCAGGTGTAATTTTTTGGGTCTACCACTTGACTTTTTTGTTACATAATGCTCAGGATCTTTCAAAAAATTTAGAATGACCGTCTTACTGCGTCCAACCTCAGCAGCAATGGCACGCTGTGAGAGGCCTTGCTTATGCAGCTCGACGATCCGACCACGTTCAAGAAGTGAAAGCTTCTTAGCTTTAGCCATCAGGAGGGCATGACCGTGTGAATGGCTGACAGAAAATGAGAATTTTGAGCAGATTCTGGCTTTTATAGCCTGTGGTCTTAAACTTTTGATAAGCTGATAAACGGCCTATTTCAGTTTACTTGTTTTCAATAAATGACTTTTTCAAAGTGCTTTTTGTCACACTCCCCCTTCTTGCTTTTGCATATTGTAGCTCTACTTAAAACCTCATTAAGATCCAAATGTGCAAAAGGTAAATTCTAGCACTTTTCAACTGGTCTCAAGATTTTGATCAGGTCTGTGTCTGTATGTGAATATGTGAAGTGTGTGGGAGTATCAGTGGTACCCATTTCCTTGGAGCTCCTCCACCGGACTCTCTATAAAAGCATCAAGGGGGAAGAGGTGATGGAAGGATCTGGCCAGATGGGGGGCTGATACCAGAGTCAAACCTTCAAAACAACACATCAGTCAAAGTTATGGTACATCTGTGCATAGTACTTTAACCAAGCACAAAGAACTGCAGTATTCATTCGCTGCAAGATGCATTAGATTCAATTTTAATCTGCTTTACACTGACACACACAGACGTACCACAGACTTTACACTCCACGGGAAGCTCTGTGTAATTAGAGTGGCACTGCGGACAGAAGTATCCTCCCAGAGACAGACCGCTGCTGCTGTCTAGATGACTGGATGGCACACACAAAGAGTAATACATCGAATTCATTCTATTACACTGTCCTGGCCACAACTGTAAAATCAGTTTTGTACTTACGACATGCTGAATGAAGGTTTAGCATCTTGGTCCGCCAGAGAGTTAACTGTGTGCTGAGGAAAACCTGAGCAATCACAAGATTCACATTAAGTGGATTGGAGACAAATAATAATTAATATGTAATTGATATTTCAATTTTCAGTCATAATGTAATTATTTTGAAGACAAGCACAAATTACCTTTACAAATGTGTTCTAAGGAAGCAAAAAATGTACCAAAACCAATGACTGTTGGGATTTTTCAAAATTTGTACAAAAAATTGGCATGCCCTGATAGCCAAGTGGTTAGGAGACATTGCAGTGTGTCTCAGGTTTACTGACCACTTTCTTCATGTAACTAACCCTACTCTCTGATCCTGCATTTCCGGTCTATCTCTGCACTGTCAAAGACATAAATTTCCCCAAGCAGTATCTTTTTGCTCCAATTCTCCAAGTTTTGTTTTGTAATGGGCATTTCTGGCAGCAGAATGGTGTACACTGATTGCGTCAAAACAAATTGGAGTGCGTGTCCATAACAGTACAGTAACATGTCACCAAGTGCAACAATGTGGCTCACCAGTGTGTGTCTGTGATTTATCACATTTTTTGTCAAGTAGCAATATTTGACACAATAAGCAAATTTTTGGGGATTGAGAGGCAATTGTATTAGGGTGCTAGACACACCTCATTGTGTGTTTTCTGCATAATGGTCTCACTGTACAGTGCGCCTTACATATTGGGGCCAATACCAAAAAATACAAAAAGACAACCCTTTTCAATGTGTCATCAATCTCAACATTCTGGGGGTATAAAAAGCTGGTATTGTCAGTAAGTCATTCCCAGTTCATCATTCAAGCAGCCATGAACACACAACGTCTCTTCACGGCCCAGCAGCACTACCCGGCCATAGCGCACCTTCAGCTTGGTAACTGGCAGCTAGATGTTGCTCGTGAACTTGGTGTGTCTCAAAGTATTATCAGCAGACTTGCAGCAAGACACAGAACTACTGGCAGTGTTCCAGACAGACCCAGGAGTGGAGTCCCATGAGTGATAGAACGCAACGATGACCAGTACCTAAGGACCTCTATGCACTCAGACACCGTTATGCAACGGCCACACAGCTGCAGGCCTGTTTACCAGAAGTGAGGGATACTAAGGTTTCAAGACAAACCATTGGAAACCGACTCCACCACTTTGGCTTGAGTGACAGATGACCGTTGCAGGTGACCCAACCGACGCCAAGACACCACCGTGGCGGTTTGCAGTGGGCACAAGACCATGTGACCTGGACAATGCAGCAGTGGTCTACCGTCCTGTTCACTGAGTGTCAGGTCACCTTGCACAGAAATGATGGTCATCAGTGTTGCTGGAGAAAGCGAGGTGAGTGATATGCCAAGGTCAACATGGTCCCCAGGGTTAGCTTTGGTGGAGGAGTTTGGGCAGGCACCACCAGTCAGTGCACAACAGATTTGGTGATTGTAGATGACTCAGTCACTGCACGTTCTTACCTCAGAGACATCATAGAACCCATCACCATGCCCCAATTCCACCAGCACACCCCCAACTTTCTGTTCATGGATGATAATGCTCCACCACATGGTGCCAGAATTGTCACAGCTCGACTTCAGGAAGTCGGAGTGCCTCATATGTATGGACAGCAATGTCCCCTGACCTGAACCCCATAGACCATGTCTGGGACCAGCTGAAGCAGCGACTGGATGCTCTGTGTAGAAACCACCATACCCTCTAGGAGGGTGCAGTGCTTCTCAAACAGCAAGCCATGGGTGACTTCTGAGCTGAGAGCCTTGCTGCTGGAGAAAGGGAGGGCCTTAAAGTTAAGTGACAAAACACAAGAGAGGTCTGGAGAGGACTCCAGACCATATCAGAGCAGGGCAAAGGTTCAGGGGCCCAGTCTCTGTCCCCCTGAGCCTGAGGACAGAGACGAGGCCAACAAGTAAAACCTGTTTTTCAACAGATTTGACACTGGTCTCATCCCCTTCCCCTCCCTGTCCAACCTGCCTCCAGTTCCTCTTCCCTGCTCGCCCCCTCCCTCTCACCTCCTTCACCATCTCTGGGGCTCTTCTCTCCCCCCACCTCCTTCTCCTCTCTTCATACCAACAGTGGATCAGGTGAGAATGCAGCTTAGGAAGACCAGAGCAAGGAAAGCCATGGTCCTGATGGCATCAGGTCCAGACTTCTCAGGGGCTGTGACCTGACAGAGCTGGTCTGCTACATCTTTGACCTAAGCCTGAGACTACAAAGAGTTCCTGCCATGTGAAAGACTTCTTTTGTGGTCCAGGTCCCAAAGACCTCATGTCCCAAGGAGCCCAACCACTTCAGAACCGTGGCCTTAAAGGGGAACTTTGGTTTTTTTCAACCTGGGGTCTGTTTTCATTTGTCATTTCATACATGTCAGTGATGGAGAAATGAATTTTCGACATAGCTCCAGTATTTAGCCAGGCAGGCAGCTTAGCAGCTCAGCTATCGAAAAGTATGGGGCAACTTGCCCGCCCACGTCAAAGTGCGCCCTAACGTGCTTTTTTTCCCCACACTGACCGGCTCGGATAGTCTCAACGAGTGTCCCACAACATACTAGAGATGAAAAGTGAACGAAAACCTCCACATTACTTGGCGATCGCTCTTTGTTGTGGTCTGTATCCAAAGCTCAGGACGCTAGAAAGTAAATCTCGTTCCGAAATCACGTGATAGCTCGCGGCAAAACACCGGTGTTGGCGCGAGCTACCCCTGGTGAACCCTGCAGATTGCGTACCAGCCTGGGATTGGGACGGATGACGCCGTCCTCTAGCTGCTGCAGAGATCCCTGTCTTACCTGAAGGACACTAGAAACACCATGAGGATCACGTTCTTCAACTTTTCCAGTGCCTTCAATACAATACAATCCTCACTGCTGAGGGTGAAGATGGAGAGAGCGGAGGTCAGTGACCAGCTGGCTGCATGGACCATGGACTATCTCACAGTCAGACTGCAGTATGTGAGGCTACAGGACTGTACATCTGATGTGGTGGTCTGCAGCACAGGAGCCCCCCAGGGTACAGTGCTCTCACTTTTCCTCTTCACCCTCTACACATCAGATTTCTGCTACTCCACAGACAGTTGTCACCTCGAGAAGTTGACATTGAGAGAGTGAGGAGCTACAAGTACCTGGGTGTTCACTTAAATGACAAACTACCGCAATTTCCAGATCACTGAGTGCACCTGAATTTAAGCCACATCCACTAAATTTAAAAAGAAAAAAAATTGTCTATAAGCAGCAGGTGTCCACATTGTAACATGTATGTATGTATGTATATATATATATATATATATGTGTGTCAGGGTAGAGACTGCGATTTGGGGTTTCTACCAGTAGAGATTGCGATTGAAGTCTCTACCAGTAGAGATTGCGATTGGAGTCTCGACCAGTAGAAACTCCAATTCAGTTCAAGTTGCATTGCCTACTGGTGCAGCTCTGAACTAAAGTCACACTTCAGTTTGAAACCAAAAATATCAATATTTAATGGCATTTCTGGTTTGCGTCCACTTGATTCTAGTATAATTGTTCTTGGTTATTGATAAGATAAATAGCATAATAGCACTATATGCTATTTCCAATAGGCGTGGTCTCACTGTATAATTCTTGAGCAGCTCACCTAGTTCAAAGTGAGGATGTTTAGATATCATAAGTAAAAGCCATTCATGGAATAATGTCACCACAACAGTTTGAAAGGAAACATCCAACACTTGCATATAGTGCTATTCTGCTATTTAACTTATCAATAACGAAGAACAATTACACTAGAATCAAGTGGACGCAAACCAGAAATGCCATTAAATATTGATATTTTTGGTTTCAAACTGCAGTGTGACTTTAGTTCAGAGCTGCACCAGTAGGCAATGCAACTTGAACTGAATTGGAGTTTCTATTGGTAGAGACTCCAATCGCAATCTCTACTGGTAGAAACTCCAATTCTACCAAATCGCAGTCTCTACCCTGACATATATATATATATATATATATATACGTATACAGTGTCTTGTGAAAGTATTCGGCCCCCTTGAACTTTTCAACCTTTCGCCACATTTCAGGCTTCAAACATAAAGATATAAAATTGTAATTTTTTGTCAAGAATCAACAACAATTGGGACACAATCGTGAAGTGGAATGAAATTTATTGGATATTTTAAACTTTTTTAACAAATAAAAACCTGAAAAATGGTGTGTGCAATATTATTCGGCCCCTTTACTTTCAGTGCAGCAAACTCACTCCAGAAGTTCAGTGAGGATCTCTGAATGATCCAATGTTGTCCTAAATGACTGATGATGATAAATAGAATCCACCTGTGTGTAATCAAGTCTCCGTATAAATGCACCTGCTCTGTGATAGTCTCAGGGTTCTGTTTAAAGTGCAGAGAGCATCATGAAGACCAAGGAACACACCAGGCAGGTCCGAGATACTGTTGTGGAGAAGTTTAAAGCCGGATTTGGATACAAAAAGATTTCCCAAGCTTTAAACATCTCAAGGAGCACTGTGCAAGCAATCATATTGAAATGGAAGGAGTATCAGACCACTGCAAATCTACCAAGACCCGGCCGTCCCTCTAAACTTTCAGCTCGAACAAAGAGAAGACTGATCAGAGATGCAGCCAAGAGGCCCATGATCACTCTGGATGAACTGCAGAGATCTACAGCTGAGGTGGGAGAGTCTGTCCATAGGACAACAATCAGTCGTACACTGCACAAATCTGGCCTTTATGGAAGAGTGGCAAGAAGAAAGCCATTTCTCAAAGATATCCATAAAAAGTCTCGTTTAAAGGTTGCCACAAGCCACCTGGGAGACACACCAAACATGTGGAAGAAGGTGCTCTGGTCACATGAAACCAAAATCCAACTTTTTGGCTACAATGCAAAACGATATGTTTGGTGTAAAAGCAACACAGCTCATCACCCTGAACACACCATCTCCACTGTCAAACACGGTGGTGGCAGCCTCATGGTTTGGGCCTGCTTTTCTTCAGCAGGGACAGGGAAGATGGCTAAAATTGATGGGAAGATGAATGGAGCCAAATACAGGAGCATTCTGGAAGAAAACCTGTTGGAGTCTGCAAAAGACCTGAGACTGGGACGGAGATTTATCTTCCAACAGGACAATGATCCAAAACATAAAGCCAAATCTACAATGGAATGGTTGACAAATAAACATATCCAGGTGTTAGAATGGCCAAGTCAAAGTCCAGACCTGAATCCAATCGAGAATCTGTGGGCAGAGCTGAAGACTGCTGTTCACAAACGCTCTCCATCCAACCTCACTGAGCTCGAGCTGTTTTGCAAGGAAGAATGGGCAAGAATTTCAGTCTCTCGATGTGCAAAACTGATAGAGACATACCCCAAGCGACTTGCAGCTGTAATTGCAGCAAAAGTTGGCACTACAAAGTATTAATGCAAGGGGGCCGAATAATATTGCACGCCCCACTTTTCAGTTTTTTATTTGTTAAAAAAGTTTAAAATATCCAATAAATTTCGTTCCACTTCACGATTGTGTCCCACTTGTTGATTCTTGATAAAAAATTAAAATTTTATATCTTTATGTTTGAAGCCTGAAATGTGGCGAAAGGTTGAAAAGTTCAAGGGGGCCGAATACTTTCACAAGGCACTGTATATATATATATATATATATATATATATATATATATATATATATAGAGAGAGAGAGAGAGAGAGAGAGAGAGAGAGAGAGAGGGCTGCCTAGCTGGCAGTTCTGATGTGTCCTGTTTCCACTTAGTTTAGAGACAGAAGAGAAGTCTATTTAGTACCACAGATAGGAACAGCATCTGTACTGACCCATGCGAATTAAAGAGCATTCAGATGATGAGCTGGTTGGAGGAGGCTTAACATGCAGCATCAGCAGCTCTTTGAAGTGACTCTCATCCAGGATAACGTGGTATGAGCCGCCTGTTTCCCTGGTCAACACTGTACACACCCGGACCTCTGCTGAAAGGCCGATTATTGACACTCGCACATTCAGAGACTTCAGCGTCTGAAGGAGGAGGAATACAATTAGACATGACAGACTGTGCGTGCAGCATGAAAATGAGGGGCAAAACATTAAATGACACAAGCAGCTGAATTGCATATCATCTACTCAGTGGACACTGACGACTGCACCCCCTCTGGGAAAGGTTTAGATGGGACTTTACCTTGGTCATCTCGTAGATGTTGGCTGGGTCACATGTGGTGAGGCTACTAAGGATTATCAGGATCTCTCGGCTCGTATGTCCAGGCATGTGCCTTCACATGGAGACACACAGCAGCTGAGTGACATTAATTCATTAGGCAGCCAATCTTAAAAATAAAGTCTGTATAAAAGTATTCACACCCTTTGGAAGTTTTTCTAATTTAATGCCTTTCTATTATCTATTATGCGATTGTAAAGGCTATTTGAAAACACCAATATGAAAGTTAGGAAATCACATTATGATATATCTAGGTCCGTCTGTCATTTCACAGTGACAGATGATCACTTATCGGATTAAAATTGACTAACATACAGTGGTGGAAAAAATGTTTCCAGACATCCCATGCATTTGTGAAATACTGCATTAAGAATCACTCCTAGGTCTTCCAGTGCAATTTCTTTTAGTACAGAGACAGCCAAAATACTAAAAAAAAATCCTAAGAAAGCTATTAAAAAATTAAAATTGATTGGTTCCTTAAAAATACACAAGAAATTTTGAGTATTGGGTCATTTTGGTACCAGTGATCTACTAATGAAGGTCGTGCTTTATATTAAAAGACACAATTTTTGTTGCCGTGCTTCGTGTCTATATAAAGCAGCACATTTAAAAGTTATTTAGAGACAACAATGGCTAAAACAAGGAACCTAATGCAGGAAATATGCCTGAAGATACAGACTCTCAGACAGGAAGGGTACAGCTGCTGCCAGATATCCAGGAAGTGTAGATGCAGTCCTTCAGCAGTTGGATTCACTCTGCAGAAATACAGACCAACCAACAGCTTGGAAGACAAACCTAGGTCTGGGTGTCCAAGAGTTTCTTCAGCAAGAAATGGCCGCATCTTGATCCCCATGTGCAGGGAAAACCACTGAAAAACATCACAGGAGTTTCAGCAGTAGCAGTCAAACCAAACTGGTGTCCAGTGTTCCAAGTGGCCGACTTTTACATCACGGCTTAAGGTCCAGCAAGGCTGTCAAGAAGCCTATGATCAATGAGAAAGAGAGGTTAGCCCGGCGTCGTTGGGCCCAAGCACACAAGACCTGGATAGCCAGGAATTGGAAGAAGATTCTGTGATCAGATGAGTTTTAGTTTCCAGCTCTATCTTCCTCCTGCTAATGTGAGGATATGCAGAAGGCCAGGCAAAGTGTTATCTCCAGTCGACCTACTGTCAAGCATGGTGGAGGCAGTATCATGGTTTGGGGACGCATGAGTGCTGCTGGTGTTGGTCATCTCACTGTCTGTGATGGCACAGTTCAATGTGTCACATATTATGCCATTCTCCAAACCCACATGCTCCCTTCTGTACGTGCATTGTTCTGTCAAGGTTAAAAAGGGATCATTCAGCAAGATAATGCCCCTTGCCACATATGCAGGGCGAGCAGAACATGGCTGCAGGAGCACGGTATCCAGGTCTTAGAGTGGCCAGCTCAATCCTCGAACATGAGCCCCATTGAAAATCCGTGGTGGATTAGGTCTGTTTCAAGGGGGGGGGGGGGGTATTTGGATACCAAAGTTAATATCCGGATACCACCGTAGCGAACGAATATTCTGATATTTCGGTCCAGCCCTACTAAACACTTATTTTCCATTTTTTGTTTTAAACAGAGTTCTATGAAATATTGTAGAAATCCATCTTCACTTTGACAGAAAAATGTTTTTTGTAAATTCTTGGCAAACAAGTCAAATGATACTTACCATGATTCCATGTTGAAAAGCAGTAAAAGACACAATTTCCAGGGGGGGGGTGAATACTTTTATAGGCACTGTAGACACTGCTGAACTTACTTGAGGGTTTGTATGGCCAGATTCAGAGAGTTGTACAGAGACGGCTCTCCTACACACACTGTGTCCACTGCTTTCTTCAGCATAGCAATGTGCTTCTTTGGATTTCCTGGTGGTGGAACAAAACCACACATCACTTTTCATTGAACATGCATACCATCACAGACTGGTAGCTGTAGGTACAGCTACACAACCGATGAGAAGTGAAATACTTGAACAGAAGACACAGTGTGATGCTCATTGCTCTTTACAAAGGAGACATGTAGCATATGTATGCCATCATCAGCAGTGCATTGGTGTCTCATTTTTACTGTTACTACTGATTTTAAAGATCATAACATTATTGTGACTAAAAGATGCAATTTGACAATATATATGGAAAAAGTATGTGTTGAAAGTCAAATGTAAAGTAATCCATTGAGAGGTAAAATTAGCATTAGCCTCACCTGCCAGGTCAGTCAGCTTCTCAGCCCTTTTGTTCTTTGTGGTGATAATGCCCACCTGAAAATATGGAATTCATGAAGTAGTCACAAACAGCATTAGAAGCCTGCTTAACATCCAGTATGCAGCAATGCCTTTACAACAACTTTACAACCGTCTGTTATTATGTGTCACTTAACATGGTTGATTACATGAGATAAGAGTGATTACTAGATTGACTAAATAATCCAATTAAAAATACTGACAAATTACATCTGATATCATCACTTATGTGACTGACTATACAAAAGTAACATTATTGATTCAATTCACTCTCTACTGACATAATAGAGTGTACCACCCACTTTTTTCTCCTCTCATATTCACACTGCAGCTTTAATGCTGACAAAGTGAGAAGCATGGCTACAAATACGAGTGCTCTTGCCAACCATTAACAGATTATCCACAAAGTAGATTCACCAAGAAAAAAATTACATTATTTCGTGAACAGTCAACAGTTACTACGAGCTCACGCAAACTACAAAGCGTAAGTTAATGGTCATGCCTTTTTGCAATACCAGTAACTTGTTAATTGGAGTCATTTGTTGGTAATAAAACTGTTTATTAATTAGTACTAATAGTGTTTTTTTTTCTTTGTTGAACTACTCCTTCAACCACTTACCTACAAGAAAGAATAAATACTACTGAAAAAAACATCCTAGTATCTTTGCGTTCTTATCCATTCATAACAGCAGTTACATACCTCCAACCATCTTATAGTACAAGCTATCAATCCTTTTCTATATTAAATAATAATAAACAAACTTTATCTTCCATGTTCCATTATCTGCTATTCCACTACTTTTCCTTATGCTTTAGCCTTTTTTCTGTGGTACTATTTCAGTATTGGCATGGTCAAGACTAGTTAGAAACCCTACAATACCAGACCTACACTCACTTTTGCACTGAATAGGATTTTTTCTCCAAATAACTCAAATTAACCATGGAATTTAAGAGTCAAGTTTTATTATAACTTGGTGCAAACTATGCCCAGGACTCATAAACATACCTGGCTGATGGGATTTTGGTCAAAATACCCATCAATAAATGCTTCCATCAACTGAAGAAGAAAGAAGAAAGGAGATGGTGCTTTACAGACAGTTATATCATATGTTTGCTGGCGTAGACTGTGATAGGTATAATACTGAATATACCTTTAGAGTTGAGGTGAGGCGGTTTGGTTTCAGATCCTGGTCTTCCATACTGCGTGAGCAGTCAATCACCACAAAAAGGTGACGCATCTAGAACACAGCACATCTTTTGATATCTTGACATTTTTGGAAAAACATGATTTTTTTTTCCTGAATACAAAATACATTAATTTCTACAATGCACTTGATGTTATGCTAGGGTTAAGTGCAGTATTCCATCGCCAACATCTTTTACATGAAGTCTTCACCAACTTTGGGTTTATACAGATAATTAAAGCAAAAGGTTCTGTAGGAGGTACACATGTTGATGATTAATTGTTAATTATTTGCCGTTCATAAAATTAAAACCGCTAAATTAATCACTAAGGCCAGTGGTATACTTTTTGTGTCCACTAATATCAGATGGTCTGCATCACATAAATCATGCCATCTCCCCATGTCCAAAAGAGTATAACAACAACTACTATGTGCTTATGTGTTGTTCATGTACATGTCCAAAAGGGAGTATAGTCAAGGCTATATTACTTTTCAAGTCCACTGGAGTATGCTTGGAAGGCTTTATTCAACACATGCTTAGTATGCCATATCTACTGTTGAGCATGCGCTTTACTGCTAGCCTAGCCGCGCTAGACCCATGTTCTGAAGACGCAAGGGTCGAGGCACGCTCGACAGGAGGGAGGCGGGCTAAAAGGTTGTCTATCAAATCACTCTGCAGCAATTGGGTAGGTATACAACCAATCAGTGCAACAAATAGGCCCCTAGAGCGCCGGAAATCAGAGGATGCGGGAGTTCGGTGAAGCCTTATTTATTCAGTCAATGGGTGAAGCTCAAGTATATTACAGACATGTTAACAGAAAGATTATTCAGAGTCGGTGCTAATGGAGCTCAACGACTGTTGTTATTTTTGTTGTCGACCCTGGCAGAGAATTAAATTCGTTGCCATGGGTTGTCTAGCGTGGCTAGGCTAGTTGTTTCCGGTTGTTTCTGTCAGAATCGTCGCGCCTCTGTCGTCACTTAGTTATGCCCGCCTTCTGACTCTACACTTCATGGTGATTCGTCCGGCCAGTTTTAGGAGCATCCAACCTCGAGCCTTATGGAGGGTAACTAGACCCACCCTGGCAGAGAATTAAATTCGTTGCCGTGGGCTGTCTAGCGTGGCTAGGCTACTTTACTGCCTCATGATGGTCACAATGCAGACACAAATTATGTGCTGCATGTGGACGAGAGAAATTTCTGTAACGTGGACCCACAAGTCGTAAAAATACTGGCTCAAAAACAAATGGAGTTGCAGGTGTGTTTGCTGTCTGCCTGAAAGGATCCATGAAATGAGCACCCCCCTCTGCTGTCTAACTGATAACTGTGGTAGTTCTGTTGATGAACTCTCCAGCATTAGGTTTGAAAAAAGGTGTCTGATAATTGTTCAGTTCAGCTAACTACCTAGGGCTCATGCAAACACTAAACTAAGACTGGCTAATGCCAGTATTCTGCTTAACACATGCACAAGTATGTGGGGGTCTGTCAAGGTGTACTTAATGAGAATGATGCCCACACAGACTCCTCTGCATGCAGCTGAAAATTTGTGTCAGTGTTCCAACTACGCTACAAGGCCAGTAGTGAGCATGACTGACAGCTGTGTGTATGTACGGAATTTATGGATACAGCCTACTACCCAGGCATGGAACAGAGTTCTACCAGAAGACTGCAAACAGATTAGAAAGTAGTATAATAGTAACAACAACACACCTTTCGTGTCTGAATTTATCCAAGCATGCAAATGCAAGGATATAAGATCAAGGTTTAATACAGGCAGGAAGCAGAGTGTTTCCCACAATATCAGAACTTGTGATGGCGTGTATCAGCATCACCCTGATTTTAGTGTACATGCATATTAGAGGTTCAGAAGATACTGATGCATTTCCAGGGCCAATAAAGTTCCAGTGACTATATTTGTGGACATCTGTTACAGCTGACTAATGTCAACTACAGTGAATATTCACTCCATATAGCGGATAAGGCAAGATGATTTTTTAAAAAAATATGATGTAATACAACTGTAAAAATATTACTAATGTCACAAGTTATATACTGTGGAAGAGCAGCCCGTTTTCTGTGGTTAATATTTTTTGTGGGGACAATCACTGAATAGCAATTTTAAATGAGTCATTCTGTTTTACAATTGAATTTATAATTTGTAACACCTACAACTGTACATTTAATTGTATAATCGATTAATGTAAGTGCGCCAATTTCACAGACAACAGTAAGAGTCAGTGGTTAGAAAACAACTTCATCAACATATGGAAAATATCCACTGTATTTCATTCATTTAAACAATTCATTTGTTGTTTATGGTTAACAAGGCCAACTATTGGTGAAAGAAAACTGTTCAAAATTTGCTTCTCCAGTAGGAGGGGTGCAGAAGCCACTCACCATTCCAAGCCTTACTTGTCCATGGCTTTCTATCACCCTATGAGGTTAGCAAAGTGAAGTATGTGAGAAAAAAAAATAACATTTTAATATACAGTCATGGAAAATTATTAGACCACCCTTGTTTTCTTCAATTTCTTGTTTATTTTAATGTCTCGGTACCACTAAAGGTATATTACTAGAAGAATGCAATGAACACGACATAAAGTGCAACTGATTACAAAATACTTTATGTCCTATTTGAAATGCTTAAGCCTAATTGTATTCCCAGGGTATATAAGATGTCATAAGCAGCACTGCCTAGAGTGGTTTCCTGCTTACATTCAAGCAGCAGCACAACTCAGAAGTTGTCAGTTCTCACATAATGCCTAAAACAAAAGAATTATGTGAAGCCACAAAGGCAGCCAACTTGGCACTGCTGCTTGTCCAAACAAATGCACTTTTAGTTGTACCAGGCACTAAAATAAACAAGAAATCGAAGAAAACAAAGGTGGTCTAATGTTTTTTTCCATGACTGTAGATACAATATAAATTATATTGAAATTACTTACTTCTAACTCAGACACCAGACAATCTTTCCCAATTACATCATTACAGGAAAGTGTAAAAATACATTAAATTGTAGCACTATGTTTTTTAGTAATGTTAAGAATATCAGGTAATGTTCCATTCATTCATTTTAACATGCACACACACCTTTTCCTTTTGGACTGATAGAGGATCTCTTCCACTGTGGCTTTGAGTGAACCAGATTCGTCTTCTTTAAGCACCTCCCTGGAATACGATACATGTAGTTCACAAGGTTGCATCAAATGACAACATATACACTATACTGCCAAAAGTATTGTCTCACCCATCCAAATAATCAGAATCAGGTGTTCCAATCACTTCCATGACCACAGGTGTATAAAATCAAGCACCTAGGCATGAAGACTGCTTTTAAAAACATTAGTGAAAGAATGGGTCGCTCTCAGGAGCTCAGTGAATTCCAGCGTGGAACTGTGATAGGATGCCACCTGTGCAACAAATCCAGTCGTGACATTTCCTCGCTCCTAAATATTCCTCAGTCAACTGTCATCTGTATTATAAGAAAGTGGAAGTGTGTGGGAACGACAGCAACTCAGCCACCAAGTGGTCGGTCATGTAAACTGACGGAGCGGGGTCAGAGGATGCTGAGGCGCATAGTGCGAAGAGGTGACCAACTTTCTGCAGAGTCAATCGCTACAAACCTTCAAACTTCATGTGGCCTTCAGATTAGCTCAAGAACAGTGCTTCAGCAGAGAGCTTTATGGAATGGGTTTCCATGGCCGAGCAGCTGCATCCTAGCCATACATCATTAAGTGCAATGCAAAGCGTGGGATGCAGTGGTGTAAACCACGCCGACACTGGACTCTAGAGCAGTGGAGACGCCTTCTCTGGAGTGACCAATCACGCTTCTCTATCTGGCAATCTGATGGACCAGTCTGGGTTTGGCGGTTGCCAGGAGAACCATACTTGTTGGACTGCATTGCGCCAAGTGTAAAGTTTGGTGGAGGGGGGATTATGGTGTGGGCTTGTTTTTCAGGAGCTGGGCTTGGCCCCTTAGTTCCAGTGAAAGGAACTCTGAATGCTTCAGCATACCAAGACATTTTGGACAATTCCATGCTCCAAACTTTGTGGGAACAGTTTGGAGCTGGCCTCTTCCTCTTCCAACATGACTGTGCACCAGTGCACAAAGCAAGGTCCATAAAGACATGGATGACAGAGTCTGGTGTGGATGAACTTGACTGGCCTGCACAGAGTCCTGACCTCAACCCAACAGAACACCTTTGGGATGAATTAGAGCAGAGACTGAGAGCCAGGCCTTCTGATCCAACATCAGTGTGTGACCTCACAAATGCGCTTCTGAAAGGGTGGTCAAAAATTCTCATAAACACACTCCTAAACCTTGTGGACAGCCTTCCCAGAAGAGTTGAAGCTGCAAAGGGTGGACCGACGTCATAGTGAACTCCATGGATTAGGAATGGGATGTCACTTACGTTCATATGCGAGTCAAGGCATGTGAGCGAATACTTTTGGAAATATAGTGCACCTCAAGTTTAGACTCTGCGTAGCATACAGTCTTACCATGTCCTCTCATAGCCTCCTTCCCACCGCTTAGCTCTCTCCGGTTCTTCATCCATTGTTTCTGCTGGGCAGAAATTCAACACTGTCAGCCAAAGAACCGGGAAACAAAACCGCACATTTGTACTGAAGGCACTAGGAAATGCTAATTATTTGTATACCGAATGCAGTATTACAAATGCACTGACGATTCCAAAAATGATTATGATCTCGAAAGTCGGCAGCTAAGCAAATTCACAAATTATTCAGTTGCAAGTACACTCAATGGACACTGATATTATCTCTGGACAAAACATAAAATGTGTTTGGAGATTCCCACGTTGTTATGAACGTCTCAACGTAATTATTTGCTAACCACAAGGTAATTAAACGAATAATGGACATGCCATTTAATTGTGCCACAAACTGTATATACGAAAAATAGAAAGCATGTATTCAACATAGTGAGGATGTCAGTTTCAAGCATCGTGGAGTTTCGCATGCTTTATCAAAACAAAAAACACACGGTATTCTAAAATAGCGGTACAAATATTAAGTAATGGCAGTTATTTAAACCACGCGACTTGCTGACAAAGTAAATAAACACCGCAATGTGCAACTCTCTATGTCAAATGAGCTTGAACACTTATCTCTTACAGTGATTTCTCTACCACAAGAGTCGTCTCCTTTCAACTAGCTTGCCAGCTAGCTAGCTAACGGTTCTGATGAGGCGCTTCAGTGACGGCGGTCCAAATGTTTAAACGTATCAAGCACTTTCTGCTTCACTATTGTGTCACACAGCTTTTCTATCCAACTAAGCTCGCAACAAACACAACAGCACCACTGTGAATTCAACTGGTGCAACAAGAAATTTCTTCCGGAAGGAAACGTGCACTCCAAAGAAAATACCCGACTCGGTATCAGCCTATTGAATTACATCGACTACAATTAACGACAGCATAGTTACCATCGCAGTTTCATTTATCACTGGAACTCATGTCAGTGTGTTATTTTAAACAGTCACACAATATAGGATAATAATTGTATGTTTATTGAACCTTTACATTGCACAATATACAGACGGTTACACTTTCACAACTGCACCATGTACACGGTGCTTCCATCTCAAAGAGCAGACGGCTTTGAAAAAAAAATCGGCAGAATTCAAAGAAATGGAGAAAGTGGTGGGATTGTTTGAATAACATGGAAGTGAAATTATTTCCTGGAAATGACAATTTTAATAGCACACGGAGCATTAATGATGACTTGGTTAATCTGGGGTTTTCCCTTAAATATCCACCATGAGAAAAGACCATAATAGCAAGGACAGAGGTTCTTCTTTTACACAGTTTTATGGAAAACAACTGAAGAGTACAGAAAGGCTTAAAACACAACTATTTACACACATCACTAATAATAGAAACAAACGTTTTATTTTTTTTACACTGGATAGAGAGTGACCTAATGATGCCAACAAATGCATGTCTCATCTTAGCTGTGCCTTAATTTTACATGAAACTGTCAAACTTTTTTTCTTTTTTTTTTTTTTTGTAAAGCTATAAAGGAAAGAGAATAACCGTTCCATGAAAATCACTAGCACTGGTACAAAACATCTCACACTTTCATTGTTAGTCAAAATAGTTCTCTGTGTAACTGGCAGAGGTTTCAGAGTTGGTCAAAGACAATAATAAAGAATGCACATTTCATTCAACCCTGCCCTTGTGGAAAATCTGGATAGGTTGATAATAATTAAAAAAAGAAACATAGTGGCAACAGGTTGCCACCATAAAAATCACAAATATTTTTGTGATATACTCACACAATGAAAAACAGCAGGGTGGGAAATTGCATATTTGTGTCTTTTTCTACATGAACAGGGTCACAGGTGAAGGTTCAAGGTCGACGGTCATATTCACCAATCTTTCTCTTGATGTGTGACAGTTTGGATCTGAGATATTTACACCGCTTCTTCTTAATTTGGTAGTCTGATGACTGTAGAAGATTAATAATAATTCAGTAATAATTCAATAATTTAAACCATTTGATTTCATCACATCATCTCAGAGAATTGTACAGAACAACACTACCAAAAAATCTGAATATATGCCTTACCTGCTTTAGATTCTTCAGCCTGGTGTATTCATTCATGGCATCCTGAAATTATAAAAATGTTTAAGTGACCACTCAAAAGAAAACTGTTTTTCCTGATTCACAACAACTTTTATAGATAATCAAAGAGCACAAGCCATTTCAGTTGCATGGCCTTGTTTTTGGTCCAACATTGCGAAACCTTTATAATAGTATTTTCAGTAGCATTAGAGGATTCTGCAATTTAATGACTGGAAATAGTAATGAATAAAACTTTAAAATATCAGTCTTGTAAATCTCTAGCAAAACCTTCTGCAAATTAAGCCACCCCCTATTCATGTCCTAGAATAAGGAATCCTTAAACAAATCATAAACTAAATGTAATGTACACCCTAGAAAAAAATGCAACATGTTTTTTATAGATGGGAAAGAACAGTTCATCGATTTGTCTGTAGTGGATGGCCAACAGTTAACATTACCTATAACTCATTTCTATATGTAATTTCCTTAAGATGTTCTCATTAACTGACCACTTTCTCATCCTTATGTAAACATTATTCTATTTTGGAGTCACAATCACTGATCATTGATGAGCCTAGTAAAGGAAGACTGGCCAACCTCACTTCAAAAGTGCAGCCTCACCAGAAACTGTGGACTGCCCTCAGAATGTCGGTCCAGCTCCCTGTTGAGGTCAGCTAAGTCCTGGTTTAAGTTGTCCAGTTCAGTCTGCAGGCCTTTGTACTCATGGTGATCCCGGTCAAACTCCCGTTTGTAGCTCAGACGCTCTTGCTCATCCACAATGGAGGGAAACAAGCTACAGATAAGACCAGAAATAAATTCATTTACACAGTTTATTATCCATCCATCCATCCATCCATCCATCCATTCTCTATACACCGCTTTATCCTCACTAGGGTCGTGGGGGGGCTGGAGCCTATCTCAGCTGACTCAGGCGAAGGCAGGGGACACCCTGGACAGGTAGCCTGTCATAGAGACAGTTTACTATGTTAACTAGTATTATTCTTTATTGGATACATTTGGTGGGGTGGATATCAAATGGATTTGTGGTTACGAGATCCAGAAAATCCCAGTTAAGGACAGCATTATTTATCATAAATAATTTATCAAATCATTATTTATCGTAAGGAGTAAATAGCAGCCTCAAGGGGGCACAAGCCAGTGTCCTCCATGTGCCGATCCCAACACCGGATAAATGCAGAGGGTTGTGTCAGGAAAGGCATCTGACGAAAAACCTATGTCAAATCTAATATTCGTATCAATCCTACAACTTCCATACCGGATTGATTGAGGCCCAGGTTAACAACAACCGACATCGGTGCTGTTGACCCACAGGGTGCCGGTAGAAACTGGGCAACTGTTAGTTGAAGAAGGGGAGGAGGAAGGTGTGTTCATTGGCAGAGAGAGAAGAGGAAAGTCTAGAGTCTACGACTGAGAGTCGGGACTTTGAATGTTGGGACTATGACAGGAAAGGCTAGAGAGTCGGTTGACATGATGCAGAGGAGGAAGGTGAGGATATACTGTGTGTTCAGGAGACCAGGTGGAAAGGTAGCAAGGCTCAAAGTTTAGGAGCAGGGTTCAACTGCTTTGAAGTGTGTTCAAACAGGTTGGAACAGGTGGAGAAAAGTGTCAGGTGTGATGTGTGACAAAAGAGTATCAGCAAAAATGAAAAGAAAGGTGTAGAAAACAGTGGTGAGACCAGGGATGTTGCATGGTTTACAGACAGTGGCACTGAGGAAAAGACAGGAGGCAGAGCTGGAAGTAGCAGATATTAAAATGTTGAGGTTCTCTTTGGGAGTGGCCAGGATGGATAGAATAAGGAATGAGTACATCACAGGGACAGTGCATGTTAGACGTTTTAGAGATAAAGTCAGAGAAGCCAGACTGAGATGGTTTGGACATGTATAGAAGAGGGATAGGGAATATATCGGTAGAAGGATGCTAAGTTTTGAATTGCCAGGCAGGAGGCCTAGAGGAAGAGCAGGTGTATGGATGTAGTGAAAGAGAAAATGAAGTTAGTTGGTGTGAGAGAGGGGATGCAGAAGATAGGGTCAGACGGAAGCAGATGATTCAGTGTGCAGACCCCTGAAAGGAAAAGTCGAAAGGAAAAGAAGAAGATTTATCATAATGAGAAAAGCAGTTTAAAATCTTTCACATAATCAAACTGGTTATCATATTTACACCACTTCCACTCACACACTGAAGTCCTCTTCCTCAAGGTCATCTCCTGATTCCATACCAGTATCATAGTCCTTCAGCCTAGGTTTCAGGCCTCCCACAGAGCTGCTGATGTCCGAGTCTCTGTAAATAGAATAGTTGATTTATACAATTTTATAGCAGACTTGTCAACTATCTTTTATATGAAAGCTATCACTAAGCCAGTGGACCCCCTTCACCAAATGGGTCTGTAGACAATAGTGTTAACATGGTCCAGAACTCCATCCTCCAACACCTAAATGTTCTTCAGGAATCTATAAGCTTCAGCACAGTCAAGAGAGTGCCTGGCTTCACCACAGATGCATCACAGATTATTGACAGTAGGCAGTACAGGGGAGACATGTCTTATTGTTTTTATGATTTTGCATCATTACCCAGGATGGGAATTGAACATCAGTTCATCAGATTTTGGAATCTGGGGCACCTCTGAAATGATTCCAAGCGACTCTCCTGACTCGTTCAAGCAATAATTTTCTTTGTCGGATGTTTGCTGAGCTCCTCAGACTTTCAGCCAACAGCTGTAGTCAATTGTAATCATTCCACAAACCAATTTGATTAAACCAATTTTCTACATCACCAAAACTGATAACTGAAGTTACTGTATGTACATTTTTAATTCAACAGATGTCATCATATTTCCAAAAGACCAATAATAAATCTATAAAAGAACCAAAATGCATTACAGTTTTTCGTGCTAAAGACACAGGGGTTTCAAACTTTACAAGTCTATGGTAGACATTACATTTCAGCTGTTGCATTGTCATTCCATCGGGATAAATTTTTTCATGTAGTATAAGCCTAAACATTTGATTTCACTTAAATTGTAATTGAACATGTATCTGGGTATGCATTTTCTACATCTATTTATTTAGATTATTAATTAAGTTGATTTTTTATAAGTTGATTTTTTATAAACATTTTTAAAACATTTTAGGACTGATTCTAGTTAATAAAGCCAAAGATTATGACAGAGTCCATGGTAAAATCTTTCCCATCGGGTCAGTATTACAGGAACTCTGGTTAGGCAACAACAGTTGCTTAACTGTTGTTAAGAGATAACTGTTCCTGACAGTTAGCCTGACAGCTAGCCGGTCCTGGGTAAGGTTAGATTCCTAGGCAAGTTGTCACGAGAAACTGAGCACTGGCTGGGCAGTGCAAATATAATAAAAATGACTAAAAAAAGGCACACAATATAATGTATAACTTACCCTGGTAGGTACAGGGGCTTATTGTAGTCTAGCTGGTCCAGATAGTCTCTAGATCTCCCAACTTTATCATTGTGGTCATTAACCAGAACCTCTGGTTCACCAGACACATTGTTTACCTGCAGCAAAAACAAAATCATACATTCTCATCAGAGTTTGAGTTTCTGTAGAGCTAAATCTGAGGATCAGTTTTAATGACCCTGAATTTAATTAAAAAAGGTCAATTTCTATTTTTAGACCAAGTTAAAGATATGAAATGATAATATTTTCATTTTTAGGGTAAGAAACACTCACTTATACAATGAAGATCACTGTAAAAAATACTAAAAATAATTACAAGATAATAATACTTATATATACACTTTTTAAGACACTCAAAGATGCTTTACAATGTAGGCAAGAATGCAAAAAAAAAATACATGAAACATGGTGGAGAAGCAAGCATACAGTTAAACTGGTAGTTGTGGTTTTACAAAAACCCTGATGATGACATCACTGTAATTTCATCTTGGGCCAAGGAACAACAACTTTATAACACAACCTGCATCACAACTTTCAAGCAAGAAAAGGTAAGAATTCAAGTCAAATTGACAGGGCCTAACAGTTCAGCTGCATTATGGGAAGTGCAGGATCCAACAATTCTGAACCTTGTGCAACATTAAAGACTACAAAATAAATATATTGTGGTTTCTGCTGATTCAATGCTGACCACTCATATTTTAAATCTATTTCAGAAGTCCCACAACTTTATGAAATTGTAATACTAAATCTATAGTGTTCCTTTGTAAGGACAATAAAGTTCAGCTGATAAGTAACATATTGCTTGACTTTTTACCATAGCACAACTTGCCACTTAAAACTACTGTTACTATTACTATAAGTTTACACTGTGTGTTAAAGTTTCGGGATCTTTGAACATTTTTTCTTCACAAAAAGAAAGAAAGGGTTTTCACATATACCTATCACTATTAGTGTTAATAAATATTACTGCAATACTTCAGATGACTTGAAGAATTTTGAGAGGACTGTTTATTTTCTATGTTCTACAATGTTGTGTAATAAAATCATAGTAACTGTATGATCACATTAACCCTCAAGCAACCGAGTGGGGTCATTTATGACCCCAGCCATATAATCATATTTGCCGTTTTTATATCTTTTATCTGAAAATGTTTCCTACCATGAATTTGTCAATCTACTTGTCCTACAGCTGCTCATAGTTTTTTGTAGAGATCGGCCAACTGGTGTGACAAGGATAATGGAAACTTGTCTGGGGTCACTTATGACCCCAGAAAGATGTATAGGTTTTTCACTATTGTAGGCCTTAGTTTTATTTATGTATTTTTACCTCTAATCACTATATTTCAGTGTTTTGCAGTGCACTATAGCTGGCAGACCTACATTTTTAGCCACAGCTGCCCTGGGGCAGACTGACTGGCAGCCAATCCACTCCTACAACCCCTCTGACCACCACCAACATTACACAGCATACACATTCATACACCAGTGTAAGTGGTAGCACTGGAGGTAAGGTGGGTGAAGTGTCTTCCATTGGACAAACGGCTCTGCTACCTGAGCCACAGCCGCCCCTAATCTAAATACTTCTCTGCATGTTACATTGCACACATACAGACAAGATGTTTCTGTAGATTTTGTTTTTATGTACTTCTGATTTACTATTGAGGAAATAAAAGGAATAAAGTTTTAACAGAAGTGGCAGACAAAGCGTGTCTAAATAAATGTTATTGCGTTCTTACAATGCCTCATATTGTTCATATGGTTTTACTTTAGCTCTGAGTCAAAAATGATTAAAATCCATGAATAATAAAAGATGGTTATTTTAGAATATCCATCTTAAAATGCAGTGGAGTGGAATAGGTAAGAAAGCACAAAAAGAGGCAATAAAGTAGACATATTCCTGTGTAAAATATAGTGGGGTCATAAATGACCCCAGTCGGTCATTTTAGTCGCTAAAATAGCTTGGTCGCTTGAGGGTTAAGAAACCAACAATGGGATTTTTTCTTCATGTCAGTCATTGTACATTTTTTAAAATGTATTTTTTCTCCCACAAAAGTTAACTTGTCTCAGGTTTCTGACAGGTTTACCTGTGGCTCCTCTCTTACCTGTAACAGTCTCAGCTACAGAAACTGTCTCTCCATATGAAGAACAGTGCTTGTATGAGCCATTCACAATGGACCAACCGGTTCCCCTACTTCTCCCTGCATGCCTGAATTCCACCGATACTATCACTACCATCAACAGGAAGCCTGAGACAATGTCTCTTAGCCAGGTCAACTGCTGAGATATCAGGTTTGAAAGCAAACTACTGGGAAAGTTTACACACTTGGAATGAAAGCTATGCTGCTATGGAAGTAGTTTTCAGGTAAACACTTTCATTTGTGTCACTGCCTTCAGAAGGCAAACTATGGCAATGTCTTTACTAGAAATGTAAGCACAGTCTGATTTGTATGAATGTTATTTTTTACATCCAATAATCTGGATTTTAAAGTGTTGTTTAGCTGCTGTATGTTCTGATAGGTCTAGTATTATTTATTTTAAAAAACCCATCATCCTGCCAGCACAGCACAGAGTGGCTAAACAGACCACACCCAGAAACTGCAAATGAAACCATCCAGCCTTGCCTCATGTGTCCAACACACACACACACACACACACACACACACACACACACACACACACACACACACACACACACACACACACACACACACACACACACACACACACACACACACACACACACACACACAGGCATACTACGTCTCTTAAAAAGCACAGTAGAGTATTAAACACTCACAAAGTACATTTAATTTAAATGAATGTTTGCTTTAGTTCACCGAGTTTAAAAATATTTCTAACTAGAATTTTGAGTTTGTTGAACTGACCTAACGTCCTTATTTCAGTCTGAGTTCACTGAATAAAATTTCATTTACCAGATTCAGGTTTTTGCTGTTAAGCAAACATGTTGTTCAAACAGTGACCTACAAACACAGTCCCACACAAACTTACCCACTCCCCGATACTGTTGTGGAGACCAGTATTGACCACCTTCACTTCCTCCCAGAGAATACGGTCCTGGCCCCAGCGCCTGATCTTTGAGCGAGTCTTGACTGCAAACACCAGCAGGATGATGAGGGCAACAAACACCAGAAAGCCCAGGATGATAGCTATGGCCTGCAAGAACCACAGAACACCAGTGAGCTGAAATTCAATCCACTAATGCATAAGTAAGTTAAAGGGAGGCCTCAAAATGAGAGGTAACCAAGACTCACACTTACAAAAACTAGGCCTGAGCAAAAAAGGGGACTTCTCTAAGAATCTACTGGTTCAGGTTCGGTTCACCAAAATTACCCACTGTAAAGAAAATTGTTGCACTAATTCAATAGAAAAAAATAATTAAATATTTTAACATGGCAACTTTTAAATATAAGCCTGTCTTGAAAGAATGACTACATTTGCATGCATGTAAGTAACTGGGTTACAGTCAGCTTTCCTTAGGAAGTTGGCTTCTTCATATGACCTACAAACCTGGTCCTCATACTATGCAGTTATGTTTCTGATGTGCTTCTTACCAGTATGCATGTTGCAAAAGAAAGCAGACAAGGAAAGTAACATTTGAATATTTTCAGTGAGTTACTTCAGTGCATGTAATCACTCTTCCTATTTATCCATCAAAGTGATAATTTTGCCAGCTACAGGCATGTATAATGTGGTGGATTACAGGTTCTCTATCAAGACTCTGCCAAGACGCTTTTTAGGTCAGAGTGAAATAAATGAAATTCAGTTACTGTCTGGATGCAACAATAGAACACCACAATATATCTTGATCTTGAGGAACAGTTAAGATAAAGTGATTAAATGGAGCTAAAACATCCAAAAACACAGGAATGGTCTTTCAATATTCACATTTGCCCAAAGCTGCTTCATAAATTACTTCTGTGAATCAGGACTGTTTTTATATCTGGTAAGAGTTTGGAGAGTAACAGATTTTTTACAGTGGAAATATTTAAGTATTAATAAGACAAATTTGTCTGTGGATTTAAAGGTGCGCTACACCTGTCATTAGTGATATCCATTCAAACACATTATTTATTCTCAGATTCTGACCTCATATCAAACTCAACTCAACACTAGAAAGAAATTGGTATATCCATCTTCATAAAAGAAGGAGGTTTGACTGAAGTACCAGTATCTACAGTACCTCTACAACATATTTAAACAAAATGATTTAGCAACTGTTGAGAAATAAGCCATACAGCAAATGCAACCTGTCCCACAGAACCCAAAACACCACAAAAAAAAAAAAAAAAAAAAAAAAGACAGACAGATGTAACACACCTCTTGGGGCTCCACCACACAGTAGTGGTAGAGATACTGGTTGAGGAAGATGCCCTGGGCCTGCGTCTGAGTCTGGTACTGGGCACACAGCTGGCGAACCTGGTTGTAATACACAGATCCTGTGGACTGTGCTGTTGGGTTCACCGCCACCAGATACACAATAGTGGCAATGATCATCAGAAATGCCAAGATAGCACAGATAATGATGGTTGCTAGGTAGAACTTTGGTGAGCGGGCAGCATTTTGCCTGGAAACAACCAAGACAAATATGACGAGGACAGCTATGAAGGTAATGGCAGCTATACCAATAATAAAGCCTTTGCCAGCTTTGGGATCCATTTGTGTTCCATAGCCATAGGAACCGCTGCTGCCAATACCGCTGCCAATACCGCTGCCAAATGAGCCACCAAATGAGCCGCCAAATGAGCCGCCGAATGAGCCTCCAACTGAGCTGCCAAAACCTGGCAACAAGCCAGTTCCACCTCCCAGACCCAGGAGGTTCATATCATAGTCCCAAGCCAGGGTGGAGGCAACACACGCAAACACAGCCACACACATGATGATGATGATGATACATAATATCTTCATCACACCTGGTGGCGATGTCCAGCGATAAAAGTGAAGCATTTTGTCTCCTGGATAGTAGGAAAAGGCTGGGTTGGACATGAGCTCGCTGTGCCTATGTCTGCTGCTGTGGCTGCAACAGAAAAAGAAAAAGAAGCTGTAGTCAATGTCTGTTGTGCTACATTTGACAACATTTTAGCATAACGGTAAAAGACAAGTCAGTGATCTTAAAAGAATTCAGCTAACAACAAACCTTAAACTGAACATGATTTTTTCATATTCTAGTAATCTACTTTTAATTGGTGCTAAAACATAAAAGTTCAACATTTTGCAAACCCTCTTGTTGTCGTAATCCCATTTGGATATGATTACCGTAGTCTGACTCACTGGATGCTGACTTTGAGCCTAAGCCTGCCATTCTCGTTGTGCATTCCACACAACATTCTCCTTCCTTTTTGCTATTCATGCCTTAGTGTTTTCATAAGCCCTCTTCACCACGGGAAACAACATCCTCTGAGCAGTAACCCACACACTGAAAATGGCACGTTTTGACAAGTACTGGGATCAGCACTGACTGACCTGGAGAATGGTTTGGCTATGCAAGACTCTGTAATTTAGCTTATTATTTCAGATGTCACTTTAACTATCATAAAATATAGGTTGTCTGCATGAGACATGGTCATTCAGCAAGACTAGAAAGGAGAATACCTATAAATCTGATTACAGCTGAACTGATGACTTTTTATGTGATTGCGCTCATCTGATGACCTTCATTTTTTCTGTCATTGTATTGGTTTCTACATCGACATGGTGTATAGAATAACACAAAAATATGCATTTTAATGTCTTAGCGGCTTAAGGAGTTGACTTCAAATTTAAAAAAAACATCTGTGTGCAATTTTGACATTAACACTCATCAAAAAAGTAGAAGAATAATATGTTGTTGATTGACTGATTCATTTGCTGATTTTTGAAAATGAAGTATTAACCACCAACCCAGTTTACTGCATTTATAAGTCTGATAAAATTTCAATAGATTTTACTGCATGGGTCTGTCACAGCAGTATGTACACTGAAAAAATAAAAACGCTATATGCAAGTTAACACCATTTAAATCAGCCCTATCATTAAGTTACTGAACTAAATGCAGAAGTAAGACACAAATGGAGGTCAACTTACTGTTTGCTACCACTTGGCTGGTGTGATGGATGGCTGTGTTTGTTGCTCGGCATACTGAAATGCAAAATGAGAAGACACAGTCACTGCACATGAAAATACTGAAGTATAATCTTAACTGTCAAATTGACCATCTTTGCTGTGGTGCCACATACCAGCAGCCTGCCTTTTGTTATTCCAAAGATCATGAAGCGCCTGACAGTAACTTTCAGACTATTTTACCAGACACCAGGTAGCACTGCATGCTGAATGTGTTTTCCTGAATCACCTGCTTTCATTTACTCTGAAAATGAACCATCAGGGAAAGTAATAAAGATATTGTTTGAATTAGGCAAATCAGCACTTAGAAATGCATTTGAATTTATGTACTGAAATGTCAGGCTGGGTGCCATTTGAAATTATAAATATTATTGCCAGTTTAATAGGTGTTGCAATAATCTACTTTGAGAAATATAAAAAAGTTTTTTTCTATCAAACCTTGCATTCTAAGAAAAGAAGTCAAACTATCAAATATTTAGAAACACAAGCAACTCTGCGAATGCTCTGCCTAAATAACACTGTCAACAAAATCAGATTGAAGGAATAAGAGAGCAGGCTTGAATATCTGAGGGCAGTTTCAATGTCAGCTTGTAGTACTTGACAAATCTGAATACTCTGGGCTGTCAATGCATAAGTACAAACATGAAGGATCGTGGTTCCATATCCAGTCCTGTGAATAAAGACAGTGGCTGCTTGGAAGGCCCAGCAGGACATTCAGCATGCAAAACATTATGCTTGTGTTAGTAAGATAATGATTTGTGAAATATTAAAGAAAATTAGGAGCCTGATGGTGAGGTTGCTTCATTCAAAATCCATTATCCATACACCGCTTAATCCTCATTAGGGTTGTAGGGGTGGGGGGTCACCAGCCTATCCCAGTTGATTTAGGGAAAGTCTACACCCTGGATAGGTCACAAGCCCATTATAGGGCTAAAGACAAAATAAATCTTCAAATCCTGATCTTCCCCAGTAAAGCTAATGCTAAGCTTTTCAACCAAAACAAGAGGGCAGCCTGCTGCCTGGACTTTAGATTTGTTTGTGGCACAACAAACTGAGCGGAGATACATATGCTGGCACAAACTGAAACTGTCCATTTGAAGACAACTGCTGAATAAGTAGCCTGCAATCCACAGAGAAGCCCATCTTTTGACTCAAGTGTATTGCTGTCCTCCACTTGGCCCTAGATCACCTCAGTAACTGGCGATACCTGCCAATTCTGATTCTTTTAAGGTTCCACAGAGCTTTTCAACTGGGAAATACACAAATTCTGCATTTTAGTCACATTGAAAAGCATGACTTTAAAAATCTCTCAGACCTTAATTTAAATTAAATTTAAAACCACAAAATGCAGTTAGCTATACGCTGTTACAAATTCGAATTCCAGGAGACAACGGTGGTTTTAAATAGATTATCATAAGCTTCCCTCCACTACTGTACGTCCTCTGCACAGGGCACTTAATCCATCTCTAACTACAGTTCAGCATCCACATTGTGTTAAAAGTTTGAAATGGACTCACTTTGTGTGATGGACCGTCTGATCCGGATAAACACAGCTGTGACCCTCAGATGATGAACAAAGACAATAAAAATAGTGACTGCGCGTGATCGCATCTACCCACACAGCGCGCGGAAGAGACACTCCTACAGGTGTGTGTCTGTCACGTGGTCTCCTCACCAGGTCAAACAGGACTAACCGGTCCGTCGTACGTACCAGACACAAGGAAGAGGCAGGAGCGGACGCCACACTCCAAGGCCCCGGGATGTGACTGAGGCTTTGAGAGCACTGAGTTTTATGGACAAAAATGGTAATAAAATGAAAAATATAATATCAAATCAAAAATGACAGAGCTTATGTGTTAATTAGTTTTATTGTCAGAGTATAGGGTGCATAATTTTCCATTTGCTTAAATTTCAGCATTATCAATTTCACATTTAAAAACAGTTGCATGGGTACAGTGTAAGAAATTCCTCATTTAAAACTCAATGGAAGTCATAGCCTAGGTAATTTGCTGATATAAAATCTGAAATACCCTTTTGTATTGCTTTAGTGTAACCTGAAGCATGAAAGGGTGTCATGCTCATCCAGCAAAAACAAAACAACTCTCGAGTTGCAAAACCTGATACTGGGCAAACACCTCAGCCCTGCAAAACCAGTCCTCCATGCTGTATACAGCACAGTCACAACAGCAGTCATTTTAGGAGAGTGACATCAGACAAGGCAAGTATCGGGCTCTTTCAGCACAGATTCCTGGTTTTACTTGGGAATTAATTGACCCATTCTAACTTTACTACTTGTAATGTAAACAACTTTATGAATAAAAAGTTGCTCAAGACATTGACTTTCTAGAAAGAAACTGATTTGTTGAAAAATCATAATGGTCTAAAATAACTGTACAGCAGATCTACCACCAGTATTAAAACATTTAGATCTTGCTCTTACATATTTACTATAGATCACAAGAAACAATTATTTACAAATATTCATTTGCTATGACCAACTGATTTCTCGTTGTACTGAGGATAAATAACCTACATTCAATTAACAAAAATATAAATTCTGAACACATATTGTTTCAATTTTACTGTTTCATAGTTGTGTAAACTTTATTAGCTACCATTGTTCATTTCCACTGACTGAGCTTGGACAGCAGTGGAAGAAAAAAGACTGACAAAAGACTCACAGAAACAGCATAGTTTCAGAGATAAACAGTAAGCAAGACTAACTATAAAGCACATTATATTCTGCATTTTGACTTAAGCAACAAAGTGAGAGACAATTCATACATTGTGCAGATGAGAGTTTACATCACACCTCACAATTTAACAGAAGCCTGCAGCACAGAAGAAAATCAGGATAAAAACTAATAACAACAGTGTACTTTGGCATTATGACACACACAGTAGAGAATTATTATCTATTTCACCTCCATCCATGTTTCCAGATTTCATTTTTAATGAAGCTTACTTTTCTTTGCCTTTTACTTTTCTCTATGAGCACAGTCATCATCGGTGATGTTCCTACCCGAGACAATGATTTTCTGTCTGTTATCATGGCATTAGCAAAGGCAGAAAATTCTGTATGTTTTGTAATTATTGCACAGCTGTGAGCAGTAATTCTGCATTTACCAAAATTGAGTGTGGTTTCACCTGGAAGAGACATATTCTTGTTCAGTTCCCACCTCACTCCCACTACTGTGCTTTATGTAACAAAGCATGTATTCTCAGCTGCAGACCGCAGCATGGATCAAAGATATGTTAACTGTGGGGTTTAGTTGAAAATATTCTAGTCCTTGATCTTGTCATACTCCTGAATCTTCTGTTTGATATGAGAGAGCTTGTTTTTTAGGTACTCACACCTCTCCCTTTTTTCCAAATATGTTGGGTCCTGACGAGAAAAACAGAAAAGAAGTGAACACGAAACAATAACAGAAATAATTTATAGAAATTCTTAGTGAAATTTCTATGAATCAGGAATGTTCTCCCTGGTAGACAGACATTATCAAGGACTTTCACTAATACTTCTTCACATAGTTCAGTACATCACACAAACATTAATTAGGCAGACAGACGTTTTTGAGGATCAAACTCCTATGCAAAAAAACGACTTTTAATTTGCTCTAATAAAAATAACAGACTTACAGAGTTACTATACAACTACATAAAAATGGGGGAATCGTGGCACAGACTTAACAAAAAAAACAAAAAAGTCAAATCAAGAGCCCGGTACTTGGTTACTAATAGAGTTTCAAGAACTGAAAACACTGAATCCTATTATTGCCATAGCATCTTTCTCAAAAACCTATTCTTTCTGTCAAACTCAACAGCAGCAGTTTGTAATATACTGTTACAATAAAAATGTACTCTTCCAGCCCAAGTGTATAAAATCTGATGGCATTACCAAGGTTAGTATCTCAGACATTCCAAAGTCACAGATGACAATATGCTATCACTTTCACAGGCCAAGTACTACTTTTTAATAAAAGGCAAACACACAGTAGCCATAAGCATTTTTGTTTACTTTTGTCTCTCAGTTATTTTCTATATTGAGTATTTAATAAAGCAAGAAAGGGTATTAATTTTACTCTCCAGTTTAATTACAGTCACCATAAAGAATACAGGTAGTGAGGAACAATGATGTTAGCTGTGTTACATTCTACTTCCCCTTGTCTGAATGCACAAAGAGAATCGACAGCCAACTATCCTTTGTTAGTTTCTTCCAGTTGATGACAACATAGTTGTATTCTCCAAGTGTGACTCATGGATTTCTTAACTCAGATACTTGAGTACTGTAGTCTGCTTTTGGCTGATGTAATTGGAAAAGAACAGCCTGATAAGCCTCCACTTTCACTATAAAAGCTTTTGTTAAGATTCAAGCATCATTCAACCACTATAAATTGCTTAAATATGTTTAATATAAGAAAAAGTACGTCGATATACTTTGGTATAATAGTGTAAAAGTGGCAATAGTAGAGACAGATGCTATCATTCATCTCTTATCAGCAGTGATGTAACAAATCCTGGCCCAGACTTTATACTTTTTATTAGGGTTCCAAGACCAAGTTATCATTTGTATCTGTTTATTTAACTGACTGGCTGAGGTGTTAGGTGGAACTGTAAATTCGTATATCCATTACTGACAATTGTTGCACCTATGGATAACAAAAATTCAACTGGACTCAAATCAGCGACAACAAGCAGAGGAGAGATGGTCTGAGTGAGCTAAGGAGAGGAGACAGAGGTAAATACTGTGCTAAGAGCTGGGTTTTAGTTCTTAGCATGCCCTGCTTTTTTACATTTATTATCATTTCTGCAGTACCTTACTATTAAAAATAACATAAAAGACAGAAAGAAAGATTTGATTTTTAAAATTTCAGTGACAATTGATTTGGCCATAATGTTGTTGTTTTAGGTTTGTGTTACATTCGCTACGTACTCTGATACCAAATTGTACACTTTAATGATTGCGCTCTGTGCAAAATAAATCCTTGTACGTGACCATGACTATGCACTTACAAGAAATAATAGAATGATTGTAACTTTTCCTCTATTCACTTATCCACTTCTTTTGACATTTATCTACATCCAAGTTTGCTACCATCTATACTGCAAAAATAGATTGGTAGATAGAAGAACTTACACAAAAAAGTGATATCCAGGATGCTAAATTGTGACTTTGGGACATGACTTTCAATTTCACATTCAAAAACCTTATAAAAAGAAAGTAGAGTGCAAAAAAGGTTTGACCTATTCTTGGAACTAAAATAATATCTTGACTTCTGATGCTTTGACGTTGACCCTTACTTTTTCACTTCTTGTCTCAAGTAAGAACCTTGAACAAGAACATTTCTTTGTATCACATTTTTGGTAATCTATATTTTTGCTGCATATGGACATCAAAGGATATAAACACTTCATAGAAACAGAAGTTTCTCCCACAGACTTTAATTATGAATCAGGTTTCATAAAGCATACTTACAGATTTCTTCCTCTGATAGTCCATTAAAATACTACTGATCCGTTCCTTCTCCTGAAACAAAATTCAGGTGTTACTAGACGTGGTTACACAATAAGTATTCAAGAATGTTTCAGAGTATATGCATGTGTGAGTATGTATGTTAGTCTGGAGTTGAGTAAAAGTTGTACCATTTGACTAGAGGGCCGGGAAGGAAGATTCTGCATCATCTCATCCATCTCTTCAAACTTCTTGGCCATGACCTGGACTTCTGCATGCAGCTCCTTGTACTCAGCATATTGGTCATTGAAAACAGCCTTGTACTGTTCCCTCTCTTCATCTGAATGAATGCTGGGGTACTTCCTGTGGAAATAGGGCAGTAGACATGCTTTCTTGGACCACTGGATACATTCACACAGCAACTAAATACGTCTCTGTCCCCTAGCAGCAGGAACTAAAGATGACAATATAAATCCGTCCATGTAACACAACTACAGGCCGGATTACCGCCAAATATACTGTGGACATTCCTGTAAAGAGTATTATTAAAAAGTATTATCTTATAATACTTTTTACAGGAATGTCCACAGTATATTTGGCGGTAATCCGGCCATAAATGTTTTCAATACCACCTTATAACTAATTTTGGGTTCCAATATGTACTAGTATATTGAAACTAACCATTCAACCTGCACACAATGATCACTAAAATATATTCTTATAACATGTGCGAAAAATGCTTTTCAAAGTTTATCTGAAGTAAAGAAGGCTTCAGCAGTCTGAGTTAGAAAGCTCAAACTAGTATCTTTCACAGTTACTGCTGAGGCACAGCAGTGGCCAGAAACACAAAAAGATGGTTCACACTTGGGTTAAAAGAAACTGGGTTCGAATCTGGGCTTTTCTATTTGGAGTTTGCATGTTCTCCCTGTGCATCCGTGGGTTTTCTCCGGGTACTCCAGCTTCCTCCCACAGTCCAAAAATATGCTGAGGTTAATTGATTACTCTAGATTGTCCGTAGGTGTGAATGTGAGTGTGATTGTGTGTCTGTATATGTAGCCCTGCGACAGACTGGTGACCTGTCCTGTGTGTCCCCTGCCTTCGCCCGAGTCAGCTGGGATAGGCTCCGGCACCCCCCACGACCCTAGTGAGGATAAAGCGGTGTATAGAGAATGGATGGATGGATGAATGGATGATCAAGACGGTAACACTTACGCCACATAGTCAGCTATAACAACAGGTTTGGGGATGTGTCCAGCTGGTATGTGACCTCGAAGGATCTCTGGCTCCAGCAGCATCAGTGGAGCAGCTGCTGGATTGTGTGAAGTGTCCATGATGTCTGGCTGGATGGTAGGGAGAGGAGTCTGCTCTGAGGCCCTGGAGGCTGCGCCAAGCTACAGTGCATAAAGGGATCAGTTCAGTTCACACACACTTGTGGGTGTCTACTGGATTCTAAGTTAAGAGTTAGTCATTAAAAGGCAATCTTTGATACTTACTGCAGACAATGGGACAGATGATCCAATGGTTTTCATCTAGGTTTATTGTGATAGAAAGTAGAAATGGAAATTGATTTATTAGATGTTCACTGTTTTCAAAGTCAGAAAGTCATTAAACTGCCTTCAAATGATCTTCTCCAGTGTTTTTGAATGATATAAACCCCTTACTACTGGTCATTACAGTTTAGCTGTAATCTCTACAATAGAATGTTTATATTGAAGAAACCAATGGCTTGCTGGAAGATTAACTTTTGACAATTTTCCTATGCCTGTGTGCCAAAAAGCACCTGTAGGTCTCTATTTAATTCCATTCAAACACTGCAGAAAAGACATATTGGTAACTGTATGTCTAGTTTAATGGGTTATATCACTAAATTCTGTCCAGTGTACACAGCGTTAATCTACATTGTGTTCCAGTTCTGTCATGACTGTCAAAGATGTTCCACTGTAGCTGGATTGAAGACTAAGGGTTGGGATAAGCATTTAATTGCAATAGTTAATAGTTGGGGCTAGGTAATGCATTATGCTGAAAAAGAAGTCCCATCTATAGAAAAACAAACGTGCGTGCGTGTGCATGTGTACCTCCTGTGCCAGCCCCTCTCTCCTCATCCTGGCTGCTTCATGCCTCCACAGCTTCAGACACACTCCTGCACTAATAAAGTAGAGCACCATGGTGATGAAGAGAAAGACAATGGCAGCTGTCTGGCCAGCCTCCGTGCGACAGAATGCCCCATTTACTCCATTATTGAAGACAGGTATGTTGCACAGGCCTCCTCGAGTTGTGTCCCTCACATACACTATCCCTGCTGCTAAATACAGTACGGCCAACACCAGATTTATGGAGCACTCCGTGAGGGGCCACCAGGAGGAGTCTAGAAGAATGGCTCTGTAGTATAGTGTCATTCCGAGAACAACAAGAA
The DNA here is from genome assembly GCF_021347895.1 of Acanthochromis polyacanthus. Classification (NCBI taxonomy): domain Eukaryota; kingdom Metazoa; phylum Chordata; class Actinopteri; family Pomacentridae; genus Acanthochromis; species Acanthochromis polyacanthus. The sequence goes on from NC_067119.1 coordinate 37,515,445, forward strand.
TAACAGTCACTATCCATGCAAGACCAGCCACCACCAGGACAAAAGGTGTCTTGGGGCCTGTATAGTGACTGCCCCCATATCCAAATGCACCAGCACCTCCACCAAGCCCTCCAAATAGCTGCGGTTGTGAGTATCCATACATATTGAACCACTCGTTGTCCTTATGAACATACGCGCAGACACAGGCAAACACAGCAGCTCCAAGCAACAGCTGTACACAACCCAGGATCCGAAGCAGGCCTGCCCAGGATTTCATGTAGGCATAGCGCTGGTGGTACTCTTCAACCCGGTCCTGGTAGGTCTGAATTGAGAAATTGGTGGGCACTGCAGATGCAGATTCTAGAGCTTCGACACCCAGTAACAGCTGATCTTGTTCTCTCTGAGAGGTGTAGCCCTCTCCAGAGTTGCCATAGTGGTCCTGATAAGAGCCGGGAAGGGACGGAGATGGAGGGGCAGAGTGGGGAGGTGAGCAAGGGATTCCTGCTGTGGTGTGACAGTTTGCATTCTTCTTGGTTGAGGAGGCTGGGGAGTGAGGAGGAGGGAGAGGTGGGGAAGAAGGAGGGATGGCCCATCCCTTGCTGCCACGGTTACCGCTGTTACCACGGAAGAAGTTCTTGACGGAGTCGGGGATGAAGCGGTGGACTGGCTTAATGTCCATGGCATCACAGTCATCCTCTATTGGCTCATCATCGCTGGAAGGGTTGAGGGACTCAGGTCCAACAGCAGGCTGTTCAGGAAGAGGAGGAGGTGGGAGGGGGTCTAAGCTGACTGTTGGCATTGTCCCATGCAAGAGTGGTGGGGGTGGAGGAAATTCTGAGTCTCGCCCTTGGGAGCCCACAGGGACCTGGTCATAGTATGGGATCTCCCTTAATCGATCGAACCTGGTTACAGAACCAACCCCTGCTGAAGACATTGGGACTCTATGCTCACTATGGAGACAAAAAACAGAGAATTAACAGTCTAGTGTGTACTTCACTTGTTTTATGGCACTTATCCAGGTTGCTTTCTATTGACTAGATCCTTGATCAAGTTGTCTCTATTCTTAGATGTGCATTGCTTTGGATAAAAACATCTTTTGAATGGAATTGTACAATTGTACAATTGTATTGCCAACAACTGGACCAACAATCGCTTTAAAGGAGTGCCTTGAAAAGCGCTATATAAATCTAATCCATTATTATTATTATTATTATTATTATTATGGTTTATCAAAAAGTGGGCTTTCGTTTAATGGCTTTAGACATAAATCATATATATTATGATAAAGCTGTACTGTAAAGTTATTATTATTATTATCATCACTTTATTTAAAAAGGGACCATGTACATAAATGTTTCCATTTGATGTATTGCACCAGAGCTTTAAGCTAATTTTTATCTGCAGTCCCTTATCGCTGAGATCTAGTAGCAAACAGGGAAACATTCCAACAAACCAGTCAAATGTGGCAACAAACATGAGTAAAAAGTACATGATTAAAAGCTGTAAACAGCTTTGCAGATTGTGACCTGAAACCAGTATCTAATCTGATCTAATATTGTTCAAGTCCAGTTTTTCTGCACAAACTTGTCTCAAATCGACAAGATGGTAGAGTAGCTTCTTCCTGCTGATGGTCTACTAATCTACTGAGTTACTTTCCTATCTTCAACCAAAAATACGATCTCTTAGTATGAAAGCATTACTTCTTCAATATATGTCCAGAACTTGTAATGCTCTCCCTCAAAACTTTATAAACTTGATAAACTTTATCGATCCCACAGTGGGGAAAGTTCCCCATTACAGCAGCTCCAAAGGAGAAAAAGTATAAAGGCAGTACAAGAATAAATTAGGAACATACAGTGCAAAAACACAGAGAACATTAAATACACAGACTAACTATAATTATTATTGTTATTCTTTTTAAGAAGAGTATATACATGAGGATGAGGTTGAAACAGTTATTGCACATAAGTGGTATGCATATTGAAAAAAGTGCAGCAGTAACAGAGATCGACCAGTTTATAAGACAGCATTGTAAAATCTTACAGATGTTGGAATGAAAAACCTGCGGAAATGCTCCTTCTTACCCTGTCCTATCACTCCAGCACTCTTGCTCATGTACAAATCTGCTGTGCTCCTGCTCAAAACTACTTCTCTGCTCTCAAATACACATTTTGCAGCAATAAATGTCCTGTGCTTTAGTTTTAATGTGTCTTAACACTCACACTGCTCCTGCAAATGTCTGCTCTCAGATTTGTCTTCTTGCTCTCAGATCTTTGTTAAACAACCCTGTCCAAAGCCCCCAACCAATGAAGAGTAGCGACATACTAATCACTGGAGTGATCTTAATGCTGAAGAACATCTATCCTCACTTGAGCTTGTTGTGTGTTTCTAGGTTTTAAAAAGTCAGGATAAACCTGGCACAATCTCTTTAATTCCAGAGCAAACCACATAGTTTAAAGCCCCCAAGTGATGTTTTTCTGTTAGTTGTCACTTCGCGTTCTAGCTGTGCGATTTTACAGTTTGTATTATTAGTACAACTACAGTACTTTTTTTCTGGTGCCTGTGCTAACTTAGAAGGGTCACAGTAGAAGCTGAGTCCTCAGATGTGCTATGGTTGTAGAGTAAAACAAAGCTTAAAAGCAGTACGAAGTTAAAAAAGAAAAAAGTTTGATCGGTCTACTGTATAGATCCCAAAATATGTCAACACAGTGCCCCTAAGATGATTCATTGTCATTGTTTGAATGCTTTCCTCCCCACTTTCTTTCTCCAGTCTCCCGTTTTATTTATCAAAGTTACACTCTAAATTAAACTCCCACTGCTTAAGTTAAAGTAGCAGGTCTGCCTGTCTTGTTTTGTCTAACTAACAGTCCAAAATGGAGATATCACAGAAAAAGAGAAAATCATCAAATCAGAGAAGTTTTCTGCTGATTATTGTCATCAGATGACATGTTCTGAATATATTTGTTGTCTATAAAGTTCAACAATCTGCATTCCCAAAAGGTTGAACACATATAGTATGCAATCATAAGAAAAACCAAAAAATAAAGCAAACACTGGAGGTAGTTATCAAAGTTTGAACGTTGTAACTACAGAATGGGGCCCACAACAAACTGATGAGGAACAGCTTGTCTCACTATGACTGAAGTGGTAAGAAAATAGTGGATACTATGTTTCAATTTCTTCAAATAAGAGAGAAATTTCAAGCAATTAATTGTGTTGATAAATCCACTGTCGTTTGGCTTTGTCTTCTTAAACGTATTTACTTTCTTGGCATCACAGATGAGATTAAGCCCATGTTTATAGAGTGAGCTCCAGGTCCCTGAGGCTTAACGTGCTCACTGCTCCTATGATATAAAAGTGTTACACTTTGTTTAATTACTAGCACAGTGTAACTTGCAGATTTAACGATAACTGGTACATTAGTTTCCTGAAAAACAGTTTGGTCTACGGTTCGTCAGTTATACAAAAAGACTTGATGAAATTATATCATCCTGTTAGCAGAAAACAGGTGAAGGAATCACTTCACTCAACAAAGCGATGCACTTCATATTTAGAAACTATGCCATCTATTTACGTGATGCAGTCTACATTCCTGTCAGCGAAAAGAAAATTAATAGGATATATGGATCCTCCCTGCCTTACCTGCTGATTAGCCGATTCTCCGTCTCTTTTTCTCGGTGGAACAGACAGGAACATCCTGCCTAAACTCTGACTTTGTGCTGTCGCTCTCTAACACTGATCTCAGGTCAGCAGACAATGTGAACGCAGCTGAAAAAAGGCTAGTTACAAAGAAAGAAAACTGATCCCATGTCCAGATCGCAGTGAAACTCACCTGGCCAGTCTAACCAGCCTCACGATGCGTTCACGGCTTACTGTCACATCCGACTTCACAATTGTTTTTGTGTGTGTGTCTGTGTACAGCAAGACGCGTTCAACAAATTGCTGTTGCTGTTTAGGACAACACAATTCATGATTAATCTCACGGCCTGTGTTATCATTGACATTAAATAAAGAAAAAAACAGAAGAAAATTATTGAAAGCCTTTGCTTGTGGACTGCACAGTGACTGGGTAGTTAGCCATATAGCTAAAAGGCTAAGGCAAGGAGTTCACATGTTGTCTTTGTGCATGTGTGGGTTTTCTCTGGGTTCTCAGGCTTCCTCCCACAGTACAGAAACATGCTGAGGTTAACTGGTAATTCTAAATTGTCTGTAGGTGTGAATGCGAGTGGTGTAGTGTACGTGATACGCAGATATACGCCGTATACCCACTAGAAAAGGTCCAGAATTTCAGTATAACCACTTAAAATGCACAAAGATACGTATCAGTATGTTTTTCACGAAATGTTCACTTTCCCCGCTTCTCTGTGTTACGAAGCGGTGAAGTTGTACGGGACGGAGAAAGGTGTATGGCTTATAACAGGTTTCACTAAATGGCGGACCGCGGTCCGCAACCGGATCCAGGCGCCGTCTATACGGGTGTAAATTGACGGGTCGCTTCTATTTTACCGGCGCAGCTTTCCAGTGTTTATCGTTGGTTTATCCGCTCTGAAACACACAGACCAATACGTACGAGTTCAGCCAATGACGTCGCTACATTGCATCGCCGCTCTGCCTTCAAAAAACAGTTGAGAGGTGAAGGACAGAGAGGAGGTCACTAGTGTTACGAAGTTCGGCTCTTTGCAGAGAGCTGGTTCTTTGGCATGGCTTCCAAAGAAGAGCCGGCTCTTTCGGCTCCCAAATGGTTCCTAATTTAGTATTTAGTATCTGTAGCGTCATATTTTAGCCTAGCCAGACAAATATGAATGATTTGTGTATTGACAAACTCTTCTGCATCCAGTGTTTTTATGAGAAGCCTTATAATTGCCTCATTTTATGCATTTGTTTTGTTACAAAAACAGACATTCTTACTTTTGTATAATATCTCAATAAAACTTTTTACAAAAAACAACAACAAATGAACAAAACACTGCACACAAACCTACAGAACCAAACTCGGTATTCCAACAGTATAAATGTCCTCAGTGCAGGTTGGCATTGAGAAAAATCAGATGCCTGAGCATGGATGGGACTTCACCCGTTGGTTTCTGCATTGAGAAAATGAAGCCCACATCCTGGTTGACATCTTGGATTTTTGGAGTCTTTCTGTAATGTTCTGCCTTCTTTTATTCAAGAAGTCATGCATGAACATTTGTGCTTCTGTGAGCTTAACATGCAACATCTTGGTCTCAGCTCAACAATGCATTCTGTTCACAACTCATAACACACTTATACTGCCAACTAGTGGACACTTGATAGTACTACTATCATTACATCTCCCTTCCAAAGTTTTAACAATACATATTTTATAACATTTTTTTAAAAACTCATTCAGTTTACTTTGTTTTGTTTTACATCTTCATGTTTTTCCTTTTTTAACAAACACTGCAAAGTCATTATTGTGGGTGACTTTAACATTCATGTTGATGTTGACAGTGACAGCCTTATGACAGCTTTTAATTCAATATCAGACTCAACTGATTTCTCTCAACATGTAAATAAACCAAATCATAGTTTTAATCATACTCTTGACCATGCTGAGGTTAATTGATGACTCTAAATTGGTGTGAGTACTCCCGTAGGTGTGAATGTGTGTGTGATTGTTTGTCTGTATATGTAGCCCTGCGACAGACTGGCGACCTGTCCAGGGTGTCCCCTGCCTTCGCCCGAGTCAGCTGGGATAGACTCCAGCACCCCCCGCAACCCTAGTGAGGGTATATATATATATATATATATATATATATATATATATATATATATATATATATATATATATATATATATTACCATTATTACATTATATTCACTTTGTGTCCCCCTGTGTCTTTTCTCTGAGTGTCCCTTGTCCCTTGGATGCTTGTGATTGGCTTCAGATCTGTGGTTGCTGTCCCACCAACCGGCTTAGTCTCCCTCCTATCCACTGTGGGATGCTGCTGCTGTCTTTCCTCCAGCCCACTGCTTCCAGCTGCCCATTTCTACAAATCTACTCTGTATTGTCCTTACCATACTTGATATGCTCATCTACACACTGTTTACATCTTACTTACTATGCAGTGTATTTAATGCCAGAGCCTTACACCACAACAGTAAACTAATGAATCAATTTCAATGTTGGCTTGTACTTTGTATGTATCATCTATGTTACTCTTATCATGCATGTATGCCAATGTGTGCTATTTGTTTCCTCTGTTTACACTCAATTTAGATTAAAAACAAAGGAATTAATTTTTGTTGAGAGTATGCACAGCTCATATTTTTCTTTCGGTGAGGCTCGAGCAATTACTCAAATGCAGGGTATTGACAGGAAGTCTCCACCTTAGGATGGATATATCACACATTAAATAACTTTAGCATAAAAACATCGACAAAGTAAATTAAGATTCACTACAAGTATTGAACACACACACATTGAATTTAGAGTGTCCTACAGAACTCACACAGATGCTGTAAAAAAGGAAGAAATAAACTGCCAATAATGTGCAGTCAGGATCATTTCATATGATGTAGAGTCATCGGTTAATGTGTAACTTTTGAGTATGTAGGATGAAATCTAGTTCACTGTCCTGCAGGTAGGTGGAGATAGTGTTGGTGGAAAGAGTTCATTATTATATCATCCTACACAAGAATTGTTTCTTTGAAAAGTATTGTTAGAACATTTAGAGACTATTTATCACAACACTTGGTCCATTGATCAATCAATCAATTAATTCAATGCAATGAATAGAATAATAGTTCCTGGTATTTATACCACTGCAAAGGCAATTACAAATGTGTGACGTTTACTCACTTTGTTACTAGAGATCTTGTGAGGTTAAATGGCCCAGCTTACTCCTCACTGGAAATGCCCCATGAGAACGTCTGACCTTGTGGATGTAAATTGCAGATATCCTGTTCTGCAGTGATGTAGTAGCATTTTACTGCTCCAGACTTTAGCCTAAACCTTGATGTCCTGCCAGGAGTTTGCGTGTCCTTGTTGACTGTGACCTCTGTAGATTGATCTACAGGAAGACATCCAAAGGTGTTGTGACTGGACAGCTGAACAGAAAAATAACCATCAAGTAAAGCCTGGTAGACAGTTGGATGAGTCGAAGGCAGTTTTGTCATTTCTGCATAATAGACTGGCAAATATCTCGCATAGTTCACCCTGTCGTATGCGAAACACCAGGGAATCATAGTTTGAATAGCAGAGAGATGGAGCTGCCAGTTTCGACAAAATCACAACTGGGGGGTATGGTTTCACGTTGCCAAACTATATGACCACATAAATTATTACTGTGACAAATTCTGACATATTCTGAACTACTATCCCTTTAGAAAGATTTTAAGTGGTTAGTTGATGCTGTGCATGCCCTGGTTTGTACAATTTTTAGCAAAATATTCAGTTGCTTTTTGGAATTCAAAGCATTTCCGCAACCATTTTTCGCCAAATTTAGCATATTTTTTATGTTATATGGCAAAGGTATTGCATAAATGTGATATAGTTTTTCTTCTTTACATGCTTTTATCCTAATTTTAACATACTGAGCCCATATTGTGACCAAAAACCGAATTTTAAGAAATTCTAGTGAATTTCGAATTTTCATACAAATCGGAGCACCCCGCGTATACATTTAGGGTAATAACACAGTGATGGCCGAGAGTTATACAAGGCTATCACACTTTTTCATCTCTCCGGATATATATCTTGCTAAAAATCACAGTGAGGCTTACTCCATCTGAATGGTACCGACCACCTCACTTGGCTCATATGCGGGGGGCTGGGCAAGATGGCGGACCGGGCACAAGCAAACTTTTGAGCTTTGTTCGTTTTGGTCACGAATTTTACATTACAGCTGCCCTCCTTTCATAACGAACTGTCGTGAACGCAGGCAAAACATTTACTGACTAACCTGTGAAGAAAAGAACAACGAAAAAGTGATGTCTGCGACAAAGGATCGAGCAAACGTAAAAGCGGGAAACTCGCTAGCCTTCCATAGCTACGCCACTACCTCCGCGGCTTCCGAAGAAGCTACCCCGATGGATACCACCAAACCAGGCAAGGCTAATGCTAACACACAAGGCACCCGGCGACCGCTAAACACGACTCCCACCCAGCTACCACCAGCTAAGAAACTGGCTCCAAACATTGAAAAGCCGACACCAAGCACTGAAGTGACTATTGCCGACAGGGAGTACTCATTTGCTGATGTAGTGAAAATCCTGATGAAAGTTGAAAGCAAAGTGGATGATTTTAGCGACAAACTGACGGATCAATGTGATAGATTTGCCGAGCTACTACAGCGCGTGGATGAAAACGGGAAAGCTGTTGCTGAGTGCCACTCAAGGGTTGACATGCTCGAGACAAAATGTGAAGGTCTGGAAAAAGAAAATGCTAAGCTGAAAGAGAAGGTTCTGGAAGTCGAACGCTATAGGCGCCGTTGGAATCTCCGAATTTCAGGCCTCAAAGAAGAAGATGGTGAAAATGTCAGGGAGAAGATAGAGGAGATTCTGCTTAAACTCTTCCCACAGTGGGCTGAATGCATCGGGGATGTGATCGACTCCGTGCACCGTGTCGGGAGAAGGGAGGAAGGACGTAGCCGCCAAATCATCATGCAGTTTGTGAAAAGAGTTCGCCGAGACGCGGTGTGGAAGTCGACTAAGGACTAAGGACTTTTCCCAGGATTTCACCAAAGAAGATCTACTGTCTCGAGAGCTACTCTGGCCAAAAATAAAATTGGCTAGATCACAGGGTAAGGTGGCATATTACAAAGGCCACGTCGCAGTCATTAATGGACGCATAGTCACACCTTAAAACGAATATGAGAGAGAAATAACCTCCAAATGTTCTAATTATATTTCTTCAACTAGTTCCAATGGAATTGCTGTTGTGTTCAAAAAGTTACTTTAAAGAGGGCATAACCCACTTTGTTCTCAGGGACCTGCCAAAAGTTTGTTAAACCTTAAAGTAAGAAGTTTACTTAAACGTTTTTGTGATCTGTGTGCATGTGTGTGAATGATAATGCAACTGAAATGCAATTTGAAATTTTTGACAATCAATACTCGAGGTCTAAAGGACTGTATTAAAAGAAAGGCTATGTTTTTATATTGTAGAAGTAAAAGAGCAGAATGTATCCTACTTCAGGAAACTCATACAAATGAATCCGATGAAAAATTCTGGACTTCTCAATGGGGAGACAAAATAATCTTTTCACATGGCACATCAAAATCAGCTGGTGTTGCAATCCTATTCAATAACTGCCAGGGGAAGATAATTACGACAAAATCAGACGAAAATGGCCATTGGATTTTAACTGTCCTACAACTAGATGATTATATCTTAATTCTTGGGAATATTTATGGTCACTGCAACAGAAGCCAAAACAGAAATCTACTCTCAAAAATACAGGAAATAGTAATCCAATTCAAAAGGAAATATGCATCAGAAAACATAATTTTAGGTGGAGATTGGAATTTGGTTAAAGATGAATGGCTTGACAGACTCCCCAGTAAATATAACTACACACATAAATCCCATGCTATCTGACTGGTGTGAATCTCTAAATCTAGCAGACCCATGGAGACAAAGAAATCCATATAAAAGACAATATTCTTGGTTCAAACCAGATGGTTCCGCGAGATCCAGACTCGATTACTGTTTAATTACTGACAGCATACTCAATCAAATCTCAAACTGTGAAATATTACCAGCACCTCTGACGGATCACTGCTGTGTCGAATTATATGTAACACCTCTCCCACTAACTTCTAAAAATAACGGATACTGGAAATTTAACTCTAGATTACTACTACATAATGACTTCTGTCAAGGCATTGAAAATCTTATACAAAATGTTCTAGGAGACGAATCCTTAGTATCATTTACCCAGAAATGGGAATTTTTAAAATATAAAATTCGTCAATATTCAATCTCTTATGGTAAACAGCTGAAAAAGAAAAACCTTATAGAAGAGGAAGAGATTATAAAAAATATACTTACAATTACCCTGCGCTCTAAAATATCAGAAAATGACCAAAGAAACCTTATACAACTACAAGAAAAATTAGATAAAATATATGAAAGGAAAGCTCAAGGTGCCTATATAAGATCACAAGCAAAGTGGATGGAGGACGGGGAAAAGAATACTAGTTATTTTTGCAGACTTGAAAAAAGGCGTCAAGAACGAAAGACAATAAAATCTTTGACGATTAATGGTGTGGACTGCTCTAATGAAACATCTATTGTGAACGAAATCCCCAAATTCTATCAAAAGCTTTACAGCTCCTCCTACTTAGCTCCAAAGGCAGAGAGTCTCCTGAAACAAATTAAACAACACATTCCACAAATAGACAGTGAATTTAAGGAGAGCTGTGAAAAAGACATAGACATGGCTGAACTTGATAAGGCAGTCCTGTGCCTAAAACTAGACTGTTCTCCAGGCACAGATGGATTAACCGGTAATTTCTATAGACACTTTTGGGAATCACTTAAAAACCTACTCTTTCAAGTTTTTAACGAAATCATAAATAGCTCAACCCTTTCAACAAGCATGAAACAGGGCATCATCACCCTAATCCCTAAACCAGATAAAGATACAAAGCTAATAGAAAACTACCGACCCATCTCACTTTTAAATAATGATTACAAACTACTTACATATATATATATATATATATACTAATAGACTGAAAAAGAAACTTGATACTATTATTAGTGAAACTCAATCAGGCTTTGTAAACAAAAGATCAATACATAATAATATTAGATTAGTAAAAGACCTTTTAGATTATAATGATCAAATAGAAGATAAAGGATTCATCCTATTCCTAGACTTTCAAAAAGCTTTTGATCAGTTAGAACATAAATTTCTTTTTGAAGTGCTGCGTGCATATGGTTTTGGACCAAAATTTTGCAAGATAATTGAAACAAGCTCGGTTATACTTCCAACTGGTACCACACCACGTTTTTCATTAAATAGAGGTGTGAAACAAGGGTGCAATATTTCACCCTTTTTATTCATAATGGCAGTTGAAATCTTGGCCATTATGCTAAAAAATTCAAGCATGGAAAAGCTAAACATTTTCGATAAGCAGCTTGTAATCAGTCAACTCGCAGACGATACAACCATCTTCCTAAAAAAACTTGAACGAATTCCAGAAGTACTAAAATTAATTGACATATTTTCTGAAGCATCTGGTTTGACACTTAACCACAAAAAATGTGAATTAATGGCCATACATGATTGTGACCTCTCAGAAGCATATAATATTCCCATTAAATCCTGTGTGAAATATCTAGGCATTAACATAACTAAAGATGCAGCTGTCAGTGACTCATTAAATATCCAAGCAAAAATTAATCAATGCAAATCTAAATTAGGTTCTTGGTTACAACGAGATTTAACGGTTTTTGGTAGGGTATATTTAACAAAAATGGAGTCTTTAGCTAGATGCATTTATCCAGCATACTCAATGGCAATACCAGAAAAATTAATCAAAACTGTTAACCAGCTAAATTTTAACTTTATCTGGAAAAATAAAGTCCACTATATTAAAAAATCGGAAGTTGTTAAAGAATATAAAGAAGGCGGACTTAATGCGATTGATTTTGAATGTTTCAATGTAGTACTAAAGGTTAAATGGTTGAAGTCTTTTCTCACAGAAAAAGATAGCATCTGGTTCTGTCTCTCCAAAGGTTTGTTCAAAAAATGGGAGATATTGAATTTGTCCTTAGATGTGACTTTAATGCTGATAAATTGCCAGTCAAATTATCGTCCTTTCATAAACAAGTTCTACTAAGCTGGAAAATAATGTGCAACCACAATTTTACACCACATCAAACCCCATTGTGGAACAACAGGTATGTTCTTTGTAATAGAAAATCTATTTTTTTGCAACACTGGATGGATAAAGGTATATGGTCACTACGCCACCTTATGGATAACCATGGAAACTGGCTCTCATTTGAAAACTTTTGTTCCCTTCACAACATTTCATGTCGAAGATCAGAATTTAAAAAGATTCTTAAAGCAGTTCCTCAAGCTGTCAGGCAACAAATGGAGAACTTGGACAGGGAGAATTTACCTGTGCCTAATCTCTCAAGTCTACAAATATTTGAACAAAATTTTTTTGAAAAAAATATACCAAACAAATGTCTTAGAAAATCTCTGAATAATCAATTATTTCCTATAAAACCAAACAAAAATTCAATCATCCAAAAATTTTCTGAAGCTGAAATTAAAATTATTAGAACTGAATACTTAAAACTTCCTGTTAGTCCTAAAACAAAAGAAATACATTTTAAAATACTAAATAGAATTTATCCCTCCAGTGAACTGCTGAAAAAAAAGATTTAATATTGAACAAAACAACTGTGTATTTTGTGAAAACGACATTGAAACCACTGAACATCTTTTTTACCAATGCATTTATACAAAGACATTCTGGGAAGACCTCTGGGACTGGTTGTCTTCAAAAATCCAGCTACAGAACACTTTGGACTGGGACATTGTTGTCTTTGGCCTTTTACAGAAAGACTCTGAAACTGAAATTGTGATAAATAGTATACTACTGTTGGCAACATTTTTTATCCATACTTGTAAATGGCGTAAGGTAAAGCCCATTTTCACAGTTTTCAAGAGACAAATGCAAGATAGCTATGTAAAAATCTTTGAAACTAATGTTATGTAAAAATGCTCTTTTTCTGATGCAAGCACTTGAAAATGTACAAATATTTGAAGACCTCTAACATACAATGTTGCGCGTGTGTGTGGATGTGTGCGTGGGTGTATGTGTGTGTCTTTATTTTGCTTGTTTTATTTTATTTGTGCCTTGTAAACCGCAATTCTGTTTTTGTTTATAATGTAAAACCAAATAAGCCAAAATGTTTGTAAATTTTGAAACTGTTAATAAAAAAAAAAAAAAACTTGGCTCATATGCACTTGACTTTGCGCTCTCATGTCACAGGCACAGCACATCCGGTTGAGTGACACGTCAAAGTAAGAGCGGTAATTTCAGAATAAAATTCTCTATATTAAAATGCATTGAAACGCGCCTGAAAGACAGAACAATTTATTTTCCAAAGTTACAGGGAGCCACAACAGAGGGCTGAAAGAGCCGCGGGTTGCCGACCCCTGCCATAGACAGTATTTCATTTAAAGAAATACAAATGAGCCAGAGTTTTTTTTTTCATCCTACAGCATAGTAAGGTTCATCTAGGCTTTGTGAGACTTAATTAGTGTTGATGTCGGGATAGTGGAGCAGATGTGTTTGGAACATCTGACAAAAACAGGTTGGTAGCCACTTGAATAGTCATCAAAATGTGTAGATGGCCTCCTGGAAAAGCTGTTACTCTGTCTATAGGTTTCTATTAATAATCATTTCTATTTACTGAAAACTTTTCTCTACCAAGACTCTATGTATGTGACAATAACAGTGCACTTTATCTTCTATATTACGAATTTGCCTTGTATTCCCTTTCTGATACTGAATGGTTCATTATTGTACCAAAAACCATTGTACCATTATGTGATTTTACATTCTTGCTGCAAGAAAGTATTTAGTGCATTATCTGTCTTTCTGTACCACTTCGCTGCATCTGTGTTAATTTCATAAACTAAACAACAGGATTATTAGAGAATTTAAGATGTTTGAAAGACGTTTCCGGTTTTATGTAGTCGTGGTCGTGATAGCGCATACACGTAGTGTGACCAATCACATGTCGACATATACTTCCGTATTTAGGACTTGTCAAGCTTTGATTGGCCAAACCGCCAGGGAGGTTGAGAAGAGTTTATATTTGCTGTTGGTCCGCTCAGTGTTTGCCTGTTGGTCGTGATTACGGGCATGAAGATGGATGTGACGAACGCTGTACGTGGGTTTATTAAGTCACTGCTGTTTCTGCTGCTGTGGTCCATCTGTGAGGGAAGTGAGTCGGAACTCAATTCTGTAACCTGCGGGTCTCTGGTCAAACTGCTGAACACCAGACACAACGTCCGCCTGCATTCCCATGATGTCAAATATGGCTCAGGTAATGTGAATGTGCCGGGCTGTGGCTGGTGGACATTTAATGTTTTAACTCGCTAAGTGCTCCTCTCTCCATTTGTAACGCATGTCGATGCGAACACCAATGAGTTAAATTCTGTTAAAAAATCAAACCATTTAAAATGCTGAAACGCAAGCATTGTTAACAGCACAGGGCAGAGACACACCAATCCCTGTCTAGTTTCTGCTGGTGCTTCGAAGCCTTAGCCCAGAGCTCTACCTGTGTGTGATGGCCGCTCATGACCGCGGTCTGCTGTCATAGGGGAACGCTGGATCTGTCAAGCGAACAAGTACAGTAACTTCATTCAGAGCTGCTGTATGTAAAATGTCTGAAGTCATCTCGTAAGGTTTGTGTCTTTGATGGAGAAAAATAGGGACTGATCATCTCGGTCCAAGCAATCTAGCGTTGTGTAATGGCAGGCCGGAGAATGACAGCTAGAAACAGTTTATATCTGAGTCCAGTGGCTTTTGTCAGCGATTTTGCATGTTTGTTGTTCCTAGATTAACTGATCCAGTTTGACCCCCAGACTAAAACAAATTGGGAACCTTGTGCATCTTAAACCATCCTTTCATATGCAAAACAGCTGAGCGCGAATGACAGACCTGTACCACCTACACTGCTGTTCAAAAGCTGAGAGTCACTTAGAAATGTCCTTATTTTTGAAAGAAAAGCATTTTTTTCAATGAAGATAACATTAAATGGATCAGAAATACAGTTTGGACATTGTTAATGTGGTAAATGAATGATTATTCTAGCTAGAAACGGCAGATTTTTAATTGAATAGATATTCAATTAAATATTCAATACATAGGAGTACAGAGGTCCATTTCCAGCAGCCATCACTCCTGTGTTCTAATGCTACATTGTGTTAGCTAATGGTGTTGAAAGGCTCATTGATGATTAGAAAACCCTTGTTGCAATTATGTTAGCACAAGAATAAAAGTGAATTTTCATGGAAAACATGAAATTGTCTGGGTGACTCCAAACTTTTGAATGATAGTGTGCATTGTTTTACTTCATTTTTTGTATATTGTTAAATGCCAATTAGAGCAGGGACATGCAGTTTAATATTCAGTAGAAGCAGAGATGGAGCAGAAACACCTGCACACTCATTCATCCTCTCATTCGTGACATTCATAAAATGTCATTGTGAGCTGGAGCAGAGACATCAGCTCTGGAGGTAGCGCTGCTAGTCTGCTCAACACAACACTGTGATGAATGGACCAGCAGCTGAAGGACAGGTTTATGTGTGTGTGTGTGTGTGTGCAGGCAGTGGACAACAATCTGTAACCGGCGTGGAGAATGCAGACGATGCCAACAGTTACTGGCAGATTCGTGGGAGACCCAGCCATCCTTGTCAGCGTGGGGTGGCCATCAAGTGTGGTGAGGCCATCCGCATCACACACATGAAGACCGGCCGGAACCTTCACACACACCACTTCAGCTCCCCCCTGTCTAATAACCAGGTCAGACAGTGGCACACACTCACTGTTGTACTTGTACATGACTTTAATTGTTTCTGGATAACAGTGGTGCTCTGGGGCATAGAACACTAAGATGCATCATGCTCAGAAATACATACAAGACTTGTTAATGAGATATGTTGATTGTTGCTGACGGATTTGCTATTATTACAGTCTAGGCACTATAAGATAGCTGAATAAGTTTTTAGTGGAGGGACTTCTGACAGTTCTGTCTGTTAGGCACTAAAATTGCCACTGTGCACATTCTGTTCTTTTTCTGTCTTTTGTCTGCAGGAGGTCAGTGCCTTTGGGGAGAATGGTGAGGGTGATGACCTGGATGTGTGGACGGTTCAATGTGATGGCATCCTTTGGGAACGTGATGAGGCTGTGCGCTTCAAACACACAGGCACTGACGTCTTCTTGAGTGTGACAGGCGAACAGTACGGCCACCCTATACGCGGCCAGCGGGAGGTGCACGGCATGAGCTCTCCTAACCAGCACAACTGGTGGCGCACCATGGAGGGTGTCTTTATCCAGCCCAGCCAGGAGCTGCTGCGCCACGATGAGCTCTGATATGATCAGTAGAAGACACAAAGCATGGACAGGTGTGGAGAGTCTTGAGGATTCCTGTTGCTCTGGTTGGTTTTATAACTGTCTGGACCAAATGTGGGAATGATGTTTAATATTTGACTACTAACCCATCTCTGTGCATGTGAAGCACTCAGGGTGTTCTGAGATGAGGAGGGATTGATCTTTGAATATCATCATGGTACTGTATGTGCTGTAGGCTCATTATAATATATTGGTTTCCTACTGATAGGATTTTAGGGAAGAAAAATGCCGAATTCTGATCTGCCCCCAAAAATGAGAATGTACTGTTGTAATTCCATTTATTTTTAAGGAACATTATCAGTAGAAGTTTTGACAGGTTGTGTCTCAAATAAAACCATTGTTTTAGTTAATTTTGTTGATATGGTGTTTTCACAATGCATTTAGAAGGAAAAACTGAAGAAACATCTTTGGATGCCAGAAACACAGTTTGACACCCAAATATCTGCAGACTTCCACCGCACTTATAATGGTAATTCAAACGAAATGAGATGATTTAGACAAGAATACCATAAACCCTCCAAAGTCACAGAAGACAAAGACAATCTTACTCAGTTTAATAATTAAATTAGAAAACAAAGAGTCAATAGAATGATCTGTGATTTAAAAAATAATCATTTGTGTTACTTAATTTGGATTAGTGTTCCACTTAATTTTCCTGTGCCTAGTAAAGTAGCCACTTTACTAGGTACAGGAAAATACTAATGAAGCTGTCATGTGTAATCAGCTGTGTATGCTGTACTGTGTCCCACCCAGAAAGTTCCTGGGAGGAACACAAGTCTTTGCTTCAGGGATCCCAGGTAGGTTTGTCCTACTTACTGTTGCTTGGAGGCAGAACTCTCCAAAACAGCAGCGGCACACTAGATTGCTTCCACCAGTCCCTCCTATTGATTCTATCTGTTGAAGTCATCAGAACTCTGTTTTTCTGTCAAATTCTGAAACAGGCTAACAAGTCAGAGCAGAAATTTAGTAAATTCTTGGATTACAGCTTTAACTACCATCAGCATGAGGAACTTGGAACGTATTTTGTCCCTCAGAGTACAGTGATGGGGAAAAATATTTCAGACACCCCATGCTTTTGTGAAATATTGCATTAAGAATCACTCTTAGGTATTCAAGTGCAATTTCTTTTAGTAGTGTCACAACCCTAATACTAAACAAATCCTAAAAAGCCTCTAAAAAGTTAAAATTGATTGATTCCATAAAAATGTGTAAGAAATTTTGAGTTTTGGGTGATTTTGGTACCAATGATCCACTAATGAAGGCTGTGCTTTTTATTAAAAGACAATTTTTGTTGCTATGCTTCATGTCTATATAAATTCAGCACAGAGACAAAAATGCCTAAAACAAGGAACCTAACACAGGAAACACTCCTGAAGATACAAATTCTCAGCCAGGAAGGGTACAGCTGCCACCAGATGGCCAGGAAGTGCAGATGCAGTCCTTCAGCAGCTGAATACACACTGCAGAAATACATACAAACCAACAGCTTGGAAGACAACCCAGATCTGGGCGTCAAAAGGTTTGTTCAGCAAGAAATAACTGCATCCTGATTAGCATGTGCAGGGAAAGCTGCTGAATGACATCACAGGAGTTTCAGCAACAGTGGCCAAACCAAAGTGGTGTCCAGTGTTCCACCCGTACTGTACGTGACCAACTTTTAGATCATGGCTTAAGGTCCTACAAGGCTGTCAAGAAGCCCCTGATCAATGAGAGGTCAGCTGGATGTTTCAACAAGATAATGCCCCCTGCCACACATCCAGGGCCAGTAGAACATGGCTGCAGTTGCAGAGTATCCAGGTCTCAGAGTGGCGAGTTAAATCCCCAGACATGAGTGACATCTATCTGTCTTCATCTCAGGTGCCTCCTAAAAGTGGAGCCAACAGAAGGAAAACCTTGTCTGGTTGTGAAGGAGACTGAATGGAACCTCAGTGAACCACTTCCTGTTTAATTTTCACTGACAGACTAACTCTTTCATAAATTTATTATTCTGTGTTCTCAGTATTCACAGGTTCTATTTTTCACCTTCATCTTCATCTCTGCTGTTCGAGCACGAATAAAATATAAAAAACTTCATGTTATTTATAGCAGATATGTGGCATTAAAACAGTAACACATTCAGATCTGGAGTTTCATTATTACCTTTATTGCACATTTAAAAACTACATTATTTGACAACTGAACTGTAAAGATGTAAACACATGTAATAAATTGATGAAATAAATAATGTGTTTCTTACAGTGAAGTTTAAATCCTGAACAGTCACAAGACAAGTCATATTATAAAGAAAGGACCTGAATCTGCAGCATTATTGTTATTACTGGAAGGATGAGGAGGACATCAGTGATAAAGGAGATGAAACTCTTCACCTCAGACAACCACAGCTGGATGGTCATGTTCTCTGGAGCTCTCAGTCCACATCAGACTACCGGGCTTTGCAAAAGTTCCGTTACACTCGGTTTCATGATCTTTAGAGACGTTTACATGTCGGAGTGAAAAATTCCATTAAACAAACTGAAAGTTCTACCTTATAGGCAGGTGTCATTTATACAAATTTTTCTCCGGTGAAGTTGTATCAAGATGGAAGTCAAAAGAGTTGACATATCTGCTCTCCTGGCCACAACAGGTCTGACATAGCCAAACAGCTGAACATCAGCTGGATGACCGTCCACAGAGTCGTGGAGAGGCTCAAGAATGGTGAAGATCTTTCAGGTTTTCACCATTCTTGAGCCTCTCTGCGAGACATTTTTTTCAAATACAATAAGAAATGTGCAAATAGAAAGAAAACATTAAAAAAAAAATAGAAAAGCACTCAGAGAGCGCAGTACTCCTCTAAGGTTGTTCATTCCCCCATGTGGCATTGTCCTAAATACAGCATTTATTTATTAATTACTGATAATCAGAAATCACAGCAACATAGAATGTGGTCATTCAATATAGATGTACCCACAAACAAAATGACCTTGTGCTGAGGTGTGTGATAACAATCAATCAATCAAACCTTTATTGTCATTGCACACTTTCATATACAATGAAATTTCATTTGAGCTGCCCTGCCAATGGCAGCTCAGGTTGCTGCACCTTTAAGAGCGCGCTTGTCTTGAGGAAAAGGAAAAACAAACATATTTGGGATCTGGGTAGGGATAGCAGAGGGTAAAATGAAAAAAATGGTTCATTACACCAAATGAAACCTCCAATGTTGGGAATTCAATTTGAGAAGGAACCTGAAAAAACAAAAACAAACCCGCAACAAGCAAAGCATGAAATGAGACGTATGGATACCGAATCGAGTAACCTAACCAGTGGCTAAAATTGATGGGACTCAGAAACATCCCCACAATTTAATCAGTTGCTCCTTACATCATTTCTGATGGATAAGTCAAGATAAGTCTACAGTGGTTGATTTGTAGTAAGATCCCCATTGTGATCGTCAGCAGTTTGTGTGCCGCTATCTCCCAACGATACAGAAATCTTGATCAAATCCGTGGATCCAAACTATAAACCGCATCACTGACAAAATCTAATTACTTCGTCCTTGTG
Source organism: Acanthochromis polyacanthus (assembly GCF_021347895.1). Classification (NCBI taxonomy): domain Eukaryota; kingdom Metazoa; phylum Chordata; class Actinopteri; family Pomacentridae; genus Acanthochromis; species Acanthochromis polyacanthus. The sequence goes on from NC_067119.1 coordinate 37,535,092, forward strand.
TCATTTCTGACCTTCCTTGAAAATTTCATCTAAATTGGTTAAAGTAATGTTTCTAACAAACAAACGTCAATCATCACATAACTCCATCGCATTCCTTAGCAGAGTAAAAGTAGTATGTGCTAGTGTTTCCATGAGAACAGTGGGCTAGCTTTTGCTCTTATAAATAGCTCATTTGGTATATTAGAATTAGAAAAACAGTACTGTAACTGAACACTTCTGCATAATGCACATTTCTAGACATGTATGAAAAGTATGTCTAAAGTAGTGCAAAATTAAATACAAAGTACAGTTGTATGTAAATGTATATAGTTTGAATAAATGCTACAATGTCGAAGTCAGACTCAAATGCAGAGCAACAGAGACAGGACAGACTGACATTGGGAGTACACACTCAAAATAGACAAAAACTACAATAGGATGTGACAAACAAGAGGCCATCAAAACAGGATGGTAAATACTGAATGCTCGAACTGAACAGGGCACCTTGAAGGCCCAGAGGGTAATTTTAACCAGACTCAAACAATAGATTTAGCAAACTGACCTGAACCTGGTACTATCAAGGCAGGACATTGAATTAAAGAACAGGTACACTTATTACACGACTGCTGAATAAAAGACGCTGGAAACACTAACTAGGCTCTCTAGGAACAGGGATACATAAAACTGGACTGACTCACGAAGGGTTGAGGGAACTTAACTGTTCGAGGCTGAGAACTTGTGATGGGAAGACGGAGCAGGTGAGGTGGTGTGTGGTCTGGTGATGATCTGAGTCCGGACAGGTGGTGCATAGGTTGGCATGAAGACGAACAGAGGTTTGCGTCTTGGCTGGTGCCATGGTGGTTGACGGTAATCTGGGGAATCCAGGCAAGGGCGAGCAGGCATGAATTCAAACTGGAACAGAGAGAAAACTAGTGAGCCCAAGCAGTAACAAAGGAGCTAGACAGAACCAGGGCCAACGCTAACTGGAGTAGTTCACGATCCACCTACAAGTAGTAGGAGCTTCTGGCTTTTTTAGAAGAGGAGGTAATGTGGTGATCCCTCCCAACTGCTTGTCCGTCGACTCCACTGATTACACTTTGCAGCACCTGTCCACATGATACATGCCACACTCACCTAGGAGAGGGAGAGAGAGACGGGGGAAGGGAAAGAGAAGCTGCCACTACCTGGCAGCTGAGGTGGAGGGTGGGACAGTAAATGAATACAAAGTGAGCAGCCGATGATTTTCTGGGCAGTGTCGACCCTCTGGAGGGTTCTCCTGACCACTGGTTAGCAGCTGGTGAACCACACAGAGATACAGTAGCCTAACAGCACGCTGTTTATTTGAAAGATCCAAACTGTTTAGAAATTACTGAATTAATCTGTAAATATGTGTTTTATTTAAAGGCTTGTTATATTATCTACTGTGTCAAAGCTGAAAAATCAGCTTATGATGGTCCTGCTGAGCTCAAACCAGATGGAATGGTGTGTTGCTGGTATGTCACTGCATGACCCCCACCCCCTCACATGCAGACATGCACACGTGCAGATGCCATCTATTCAACTTCTGTTTGTCTAACAAAGACATGACAGCTGCAAGAAACCAGAAATTTCCCATCTGGACTCATAAGACCAAAGTTCAGGTTTGCATTGGTCTAAAGTCCATTTCCGTTTCTATGTCCAAACGGTTCCCTGCTTCTTTTCAGTCTTCCAAAGTAGTGATTTAATTGCAGATGTTAAATGTGATTCATACGGTTTCCTCCCAGCAGTTGATGTTGAGACGTGTATACTGCTTGAACTCTGAAAAACATTGATGCTGGTTCTAATTGGAGCTGCTGCTAATTGCAGGTTTTCAAGACTACAAACTAAATGAATTTCTCAACTGATCTAGATGGAACTCTTGGTCCATTTCTCCTGACTTGCTCATTCGTGAGAGCCAGTTTAATCACAGTAGTGGATGCTTTTTGTGACTGCACTTGAAGAAACTAGTTCTTGTTCTGGTCTGACTGACCTTTATGTCTTGTGTTAGTGATAGACAGTCATTTTTTTCCTCACAGGTAAATGATTCTTGTCATAATATGGATTACTGTAGTAGGTGAATGGGGATGTTTGCTGCATATACCTTGGCACAACACAACTGGTTGATTAGACAGAAGGAAATTCTACCATCTGACAATGGTATCTTCTGACAAGGTTCACTTGGTCCTACCACTATTCTATCAACCGGAAACCACTCCAGGTAGTGGCCACCTCTGCATGTAAAGGAATACATGTCTGATGGATGCACGAAGAAAGCAAACGGCGTTTCAGTGAACCACAGAGGGATAATAAAAATGCCTTTCCTGCTTGCGGTCGCTTACTTTTTTTGTCCAGCAGGTGGCAACAAATGGTCATACAATACAAACAGTGAGCAGGGAGGACTATTATTCCTGTCTCCAGCGTCATCACCACCACCATCCCCATATATCGGCTGCAACCTTCCGCGTGCATCTCTGTGTGCAGAGCGGCGCTGGGCGGGGAGGAGAGAGAGGCTCTGAATGCTGAATTTCACTGGAGCTGGTGGAAACCTTTCTCTGGTGTGGAAGATACCAGGCTGCTACCGCACGTTCATTCTTCATCAGCTCCGAAATGCTGAGGAGAGGTGAGAGACCACCGGGATCGACAAGCAGCACCTCTCTTACCGTTTTACGGCGACGTTCCAGGACTTTTATGATCACAAATATCATTTAACTTTTCTTTTTTTCAATATTAAATTAATGGAAAACCTAAAAGAAAAAAACAGATTAAACTGCGACACTATTAAATAACGAGCACAAAATGAATGAAATTGTTGTATGGATATTTCTGTGTCGTTATAATTTTGCTTTAGCACGTGGAAACTAGTGTAATTATAATTTTGTTTCATTTAACCATTCTTTTCAACCTCTCTCAAACGTTTCGCACAAGGTGAATAATGCAAATAATACATAACATTACGAAAGCTCCGTCATAAAATGGTTATTCTTTAACGCATTCTCTGATATCTAGCAGGACTAAACCGTGGTAATCAGTTCGCTTCTACTTAATTAGACACAATTATTTAATATATTGGTATAGATTTAGAAATAATTCGTGCATTTTTAGGCTTTAAAGGAGACTCGCATACAAACCCACAAAAATGCAGAATAAAAAATACCCCTTCGTTGGATTTTTTTTTTTTTACAAGCAAATTAATGAAAAAAAAAGTACCAGAAAATAATGTTGAAATTGTGGAACTGTCCTGAAGAAAAACAAAACTCGTAGTGAAGCAGGGAAACTATGTTAAGGAATTACTTTTGCTGTTTCCCACATTTTGTCAAGGGAAAGGTGCTCTGCTGACTTTTAACAAGTTTTTCGGTGGTAGGGGGCTGGGAGGTGGAGTCCAGGGTGGGTGGGATGCACCGGGAGGTTCCCAGGCTCTCCACTCAGAAGTCCCAGCAGCCAGAGCAAAGGGAATGTAAATGTGACCACCCACCTTTGAGGAGGAAGTGCTGTTATTGTTGTAACTGGCCTGTGTTTCTAGTATTCCTGCTGCACTTTTTCTACACTGTCCTCAGTGTCTCAACACAGACAAACACTAAGTCTGACTGTCTGAAGACAGCACTTTAACCTCGAATGAAACAGGATGGTGCTAATTAAAAATAATAATCATTTGGACCACGAGTCCCCATTATTAAACAGAAACCAAGCAATGTAATGCATTGCACATACATTTAAACAATCCCAGTGTCTATGGGTCTCTGTAATATGATTAATTTATTTTAGGTGGTTTCCGCTTTTTCATTATTTCTGAAGGAAAATGGATGTTTCCAGTATTTTCAAGCTTGTGTTTAAGTCATGAAGATATTTATAAGCCTTGTATAACCACGATACATGTCTCTTCCTTTCAGACATATAAAGTACTAAGAAAGAACTAATCAATTATTGTAATAAAATTGGCTGTTAAGTTTCTATTACACAAATCTTTGTTAATTTCTAAAAAAAAAACATTGAAGTTTGAGCTACACACACACACACACACACACACACACACACACACACACACACACACACACACACACACACACACACACACACACACACACACACACACACACACACACACACACACTTTTGTACCAAGGTGTTGTGTCTGACCTTTATTTGGCTTCAAAGGTCCAGTTTATCAACTGGAGCTTATTTCCTCCACTCCAGCACTATGGAGGTGAATGAGGACTTGTGAGTATCATAATGTTACATTTACAGAATCTGTGTCCACATTACTTCACAGAACACACTGGTGACAGTTTTCACTGGAACTCGTTTATAACTTAGAAATAGTTCCAAGGTCACTATGTGAGACACATTACTGTAGTTTTTTTTTTTTTGTTAAATTACACACAAAATTCTTATTACCTTTTTTGAAGGCCCAGCATGTTTTATCACCAGTCAGCATCTCTTCATTATCACAGCCCAGAACAAAACACAAGTACCACTTCTCATTTAATGTAGCCTTTATTTAAGTAATGGTCCTGATGACATGATGACAGAGGAGAAGAGGCGGGGAAAAGTGTGACTTTCTGATGTGTTGTGGTGGCTTTCAGAGCTCACAGCAGACCAAGGTAAAGTATGTGTGGAGGAGACTGATCCCAGCTGACTGATGCCCTTTCATTATTGCACTGCTTGCTGCTGCTCCCACAGTAGTGCAACAGGGAAAGAGTGTCAGGCAGAGAGGGTCCTCTAGCTGTCATCCCGAGTGACAAAGTGCAACCTGAAGAGCAGGATTCCCTTTTCAACATGCCCACAGTCTTTCTTGCGTACACATCATTTTAATTCATTTTAGGTTTCATGTTCTATAGATAGAGCTGAGCTGTACTACACAAATAGTTGGGTGGCAAAAAAGCATGAGAGGAAAGAACAACTTTTACAGAGCAGTGAAAATCATAAAGGTCTGTAAAAGTATAATTAATAAATAGTATAATGATTTATTCTGCCGCTTCCAGAACTGGAAAGCAAAGCCTTTCAAGAGTTTCAAACCTTTACAATCTTTTCATGAAGGACAAAATCATAAATAAACAGCAGCTGCATGGAATTAATAATGTACTAGCAGCAAGCCTTCAGATTTAGAAGAGACCAGCCTTGTCTGTCAGTCTAGGCTTTATAAACATGTACAGCTTCACCGTTTCATTTTTAACAGTTTAAAATTAAACACATTGAACACCGAGTCCCTTTCAGTGGCTGGTTAAAACATTTAAACTCTATAAATCTGCAGCTAAATAGCTAATTCATAACCCCACAACCTAAATGACACATGCACACACAAAAATTAGCAAACATCTTTTCATCTATGTATGCACAGTGGCAATTCATTTTATTTTTCAGTGTTTAAAACACCTGTGTCTGAGATTTCTGCCTCAACATCAAGACAATAGAGGTGAATGCTGCAAGTACCAAAAATGTCCTCGATGCATTATTCAGAGTAATAGAGTCACTTCTATTCCATTGGGGTGGAGGCAGGCATCTGATGTGGTTGTCATCAGCCCATTAAATGGCCTTCATCAGTTGTTATCACACCCCTATATTAGTTGGTCAGGTTGGAATTAGGCACTCTCCTGCAAATGCAAGTAGGCTAGAAAGTATGTCACCATCCACAGAAGCAGAATTCTACCAGAGACACCCCAGAACCTTGAACCAAGCCCATCTGAGGTAAAGGTGAAGCTAAACAAGTTTTTTGAGTATGAGCAAAGAAAATACTTTCACAATAGCCATCAAGCTCTTATTTTTAGAATGATTTTCATGCAGAGACAAAGGCTCACTCTGAAACCAACTGCCATTATATACAATATATATACAATGATAATAATCATTTTGGTTCTTACATTAACAAACTTTTTAAAGATTCCATGAAGATATAGTTTGTGGTCAAGGTTTTCTGACAACAGAATTACACATTTTAAAATCATTACATTCTTTAATTGAATAGCAGGCAAACAGCTCTGTCCATAGTGAGGGATCAAACATGTTCACTAGCAATAACTCTTAGCACAATAAGGACTCACTCAGTGTATTACTCACTGCAAAGCTACAATGTTGACAGTTCTCATGGAGCTTGTATCACCTCTAAGTGAGACCTTCAATCTGGAGCCTCAACATGATGGAATGAGAAGAGCAGGAGCACCAGCTGCAGAATGTCTCTGTGACATTAACTGCGTAACACACCAGAGTGGGAAGACCATCCCTCAGAGTCAAGACCCTATAAGCAATATTGCACTACTCTGTTAACTCTATTGAAAGCAGAGGCAATACTGATAGGGTCTTGTCTGCAAGGTGACATATATATGATAAACTTCTCCTCAGAGAGAAGAATTCTTAGTATGAGGTGAGACAGAGGAGGGGGGGGAGTGCACAAACCCACATACACCAGGAGAGGCCTGAACAATCTGCATCTGGATGTCAAGTTTCCCCCTATTGTTGACAGAGATAATGAGACTTTTCATTGTGTTTGAGTAATGTTGTTAATCTAACTTACTGTTGGCTGCTATAATTAATCATCTGTGTTGTGCTTCTGTAGAAGCCATCAGTCTACTGGTGGTTGTAAATTTTGTTCAGCCCCAACATTACTGTAGCATTTCAGAAATCTTTGTTACCATAGAAAAATACTAGTTGTTATATATTAGCTTAAAATGAGAAAAATGTCAACTGCAATTTTGACTTCACTCCTTTTTCTTTGTCAATTAAAAAAAAGATTTTTCTGCAGCTATGCAACTGATAAACAGACTGGACATTACAAGACAACTGAAAAAAAAACAGGATGACCACAGAAAATGAGAAAGGGGTGAGGGGGGGACTAAGAGTACAAAAGTGTGGGTGTTAGCACCCTTCACATGCTGATATTGAGAGAAATATGTCATGCAGCTTATGTCTACATTTAAAAATATTTGAGAGGCCATGAAAGCTTTCTGAAACAGAAGGCTGATTTTCCTCAATATATAGTGCAGCTGATTGTGTGGTCTCCTATTTTTTTACTTTTAATATAATAAGGAGGGGAAAAACCTCTCATTTTGATTCTTACTTGCAACTTAGCAGAAGTTATCCATCACATGTTTATGTCTTAATAACACAAAAAGTAAAGGGAGCTCACCTTACATCTTTCTCAGAGAAGTACATCTTTGTTGAAGTACAACATACAATACATAAACAAAGGAGAGCTGGTCTACCGTACAAGATATCATCAGCTATGACACACACACACACACACACACACACACACACACACACACACACACACACACACACACACACACACACACACACACACACACACACACTTGCAGTTTTTTATATTATATTACTATTCTCAATTTGGCACCCAAAATGAATTCTAAACTTTTGACTCATTAAAGTAGCCACCTGTGGCACATATAACAGCTGAACACAGAAGTTCCTATAAATGTGTAGCACTTAGTTTGCTTTGCTTTCAGTCTTCTGTCTAATTCATCCTAAACCAGCTACAGCTGATCCAAAACATTGCAGTGAGAGTACTGAAAGAAGTTTGCAAGACAGATCATATTTCTCCTATATTGGCTTCTCTTCCTGTGAAATCTTAGCCTAGCCGCGCTAGACAACCCACGGCAACGAATTTAATTCTCTGCCAGGGTGGGTCTAGTTACCCTCCATAAGGCTCGAAGCTGGATTCTCCTAAAACTGACCGGACCAATCACCATGAAGTGTAGAGTCAGAAGACGGGCGTAACGAAGTGACAACAGAGGCGTGACGATTCTGACAGAAACAACCAGCGCACAATAAACAGTTATCTTTCGACTCGGCTTTGGCCACAGCCCTTAAAGATTTGAAGCTAAAATTCAACTTGAAAGATAAACAAAGGACGGCACTGAAGTGTTTCATTGAGAAGAAAGACGTATTTGGACTTATGCCGACGGGATATGGCAAATCCTTAATATAGCAGTTGGCTCCGCTGGTTGGGAAGCTAACGGGACTTAGCCACAATCCCCCGGTGCTCTCGGAATACGTCAGCCTATTCATTGCGTTGATTGGTTGTATACCTACCCAATTGCTGCAGAGGGATTTGATAGACAACCTTTTAGCCCGCCTCCCTCCCTGTCGAGCTTCCCTAGACCCTTGTACCGTCAGAAACATGGGTTTAGCATGGCTAGGCTAGTGAAATCTAGAATAGAATTCAAAATCCTTCTTCTGACATATAAAGCTCTTTACGACCAGTCTCCATCATATCTTACAGACCTGATAGTACTATATCAGCCTACCAGAACTCTTCACTCTCAGACTTGTTGTTCCTAGAATTTCTAGAAGTAGAATGGGAGGCAGAGCCTTCAGTTATCTGGCGCCTCTCCTGTGGAACCAGCTCCCAGTGTGGGCTCTGGAAGCAGATACCCTCTCTATTTTCAAGACCAGGCTAAAAACCTTCCTTTTTGACAAATTCTATAGTTAGGGCTGACTCAGGTGACCCTGAGGGGGTCAGCTGGAGTCTTCATTTGCACAACTGACTTTTGACGTTCCTTGGTTCTGCCCCTAGTTACCCTGCTATAGGCCTAGGCTGCTGGGGGACCTCTCTCCATGCACTAAGCCCTTTTCTCATTACCTGTGTATTTACTATATATACCATCATTGCATTGCAGTCACTCTGGGTCCCCCTGTGTCCTTTTTCTGAGTGTCCCTGGTCCCAGAGCTGGATGCTTCTGACCTGTGGTTGCTGTCCCACCAACTGGTCTAGTCTCCATCATGTCCACTGTGGGATGCTGCTGCTGACCCTCCTCCAGCCCACTGCTTCCTGCTGCTTATTTCCACCGATCTACTCTGCATCACCCTTACTATACTTAATATCCTCATTTGAGAATGAGAATGAGAAGCACTTTATTGTCATTGCACACTTTCATATACAATGAAATTAGTATGAGCTGCCCTGCCAATGGCAGCTCAGGCTGCTGCACCCAGAGTGCACTGCCTGTCTTTTAGGAAAAGGAAGAAAAAACAAAAACCCAAAGACATTTGGGATCAGGGTAGGGATAGCATGGGGTAAAATGAAAAAAAAGGTTTGTTATACCAAATGAAACCTCCAATGTTGGGAAATTCAAATCTACATACGGTTTGAATTTTACTACCAGCTATATATGTAGTATATTTAATGCCAGAGCCTTACACCATGACAGTAAACTTGTGAATCAGTTTCAATGTTGGCTTCTACTTTGTATCATCTAGTTTATCATGCATGTATCCAACTGTGTTATATGTTCCTTGATCCCCAGCCTCCTCTTCTCCCATCCCTTGCGTGCCCCCTCCATCTCCCTTTCCCTCTCCCCTTCTAACTCTTCACCTCTCTACCTCTCTGCCTTTTCTGTCCCACTCAACCTGCTGGCCAGCAGTCAGATCGGTCCCCCCATATAAAGAGACGGGCTCTGCTCATGGTTTCTTCCCATTAAAAGTGAGTTTTTCCTTGCCACTATCGCCTTAGGGCTTGCTCTGGAGGTTCAGGTATATTGGTTCTGTAAAGCGTCTTGAGACAATTTGACCTGTAATTGGCGCTATATAAATAAAATTGAATTGAATAGACTGTGCTGGTCACCCCATGTTTTCAAGCTTACCATGTTGTTCATTTTCCTAAGGTGGTTCTGGCATAGCTTGGACTTGTGTTTTGGGTCATGATCTTGCTGTAGGATGAACCCCTGACCAACTAGGAACATAGCAGAAGGTACTGCATGGCGTTGCAGAATGCAGTGGTAGCCATTTAGGTTCATAGTACCTCTGTAGAAGTCACCAACCCTGGATGAAGCAAAACAGCCCTAGACCATCATGTTTCCTCCTCAATGTTTGACAGTTGATGTCACACACTGAGGAAACATCCTTTTTTGTAATACTGTACAAAAATCCTGCATCATGAACCAAAGATTTCCAGTTTTGATTCATCAGTCCATAGAACCTTCTTCCAGTCTCCATTAGTCCATTGCTGGTGTTTCATGGACCAGGCAAGCCTCTTTTTGTTATTCTGACATTTTAGCAATGGCTTTCATGTTGCAACTTGACTTATCAAACCTGCAACTCCAAGTCTTCTCTTCACAGTTGAAACTGAGACTTGCTTATTATGACCACTACTATGCTGTGACTGAAGCTGTTGTCCTGCGAGCCGCTTATCATGCAAGCTGTTGACTCTCAGAAACTTGTCTTCTGATTCTGTTGTGGCTTTGGTCTTCCAAACCTCTTCCTGTCACAGTTTCCCCCAGTTTCTGAGTGTCTTTTGATGGTGATGAAAACTGTACTTGCTGACACCTTGGCTTTCTTTGCAAATTTCTCTGTAGGAAAAACCTACATTTTAAAGTGTTATGATGGTCTGTCTCTCTTCTATTGTTAATTGCCTTCCTCGCCATTTTCATAGCAACACACCAACTTCCGCAGTACAATACTGTTTAAATAATGCGCTCATAGGTATGATGCCACATGTGCTCCAACATTACTTTCATGCAGATAGAGGGGGTTGATCAACCTCCATTGTTGCTAAACAGCTTTAAGTTGTCAACCTATTTCTTGTTCCCTGAAATAGGCCTTTTTGTTTAATTCTGAAATGTACATCATTTTTCAGTTTTGGGCAACCGTACCTTTTTCAAACCTCTGGCAGTTCACCACTTACATCCACACCATTTCAAGCTATCCACTCGCCTTGAACTACTCGAATTTCAATTTTAAAAAACTATTAATGAATGCATATGGAATTAGGCAGTAAACAAAAAAGTGTGAAATACATCAAAACATGCTTGGGCACGTATCTCTGATCCGCTTCATGACACAAACTGTTCACTTTGAAAATAACTATTCTTGACTACCTGTATCCCAAAGGATCAAGTTTAAAATAAGGTTACACAATTCCTATAAAAACAACTCTTTCAACACAGCTACACAATTTTTTGACTACCAAGTATGGCAACATGAGCAATTTCAGCCATTGATAGTTTGGCACATTGATAAGCGCATTTGTTTCACCTTGTTAACACAAAATTTAACCTTACATCACCTTACATCAAACCTTCACTCTCACAGCTTTCAAAATGAAAAAACTTCAGCACAATAATTCATTCATATGGATAAATTATGTATTTTTATATCTTGTAATTATGAGCAATACTTAGTAGTCAAGACAGTATAGTGCGATATGGCCACCTCTGCTTTCTGTACCAACTGTACAATGGGTAACAACTCTTAGCTTATGTAAGGTCAATGAAAGCCTCAGGATAATATATCAATACAGTTTTGATGGATTTACATCTTGTATCAGCTGTTGCAGCAAAAAAAAACATTTTCATTATTGATTCATTCACTAAGGGGATTCTCAATAAATGAATTAATAATTTGGTCAACTACGATGAAGCAAACAGTAAAAAAAAAAGTCCATCAAAATCCATATAAGGTGATGTATTTAAATGTCGCTGTCTCCGATCCACAGTACAATACGCAAAGATATTTTCATTTTCTAGCTTGCGAGAACCAGCTAATTTTTACTATAAAAATAATTTGTCCTGTGAAATGATCATTAAAATATCTCCTGATTAATTTTCTGTCCATCAGCTAATCAAGGCATCGGCTAATTGGTTCAATTCTAATGCAGATCAACTGCAATCACACTCTTTTTTACCTATGATTTCCTTAGCAATAACACATGAACAGCTTCTTCTTTGGCTATAATAAAAAGTCCCATCAAATGTTTTTGTGCTTTGTTAGTTCATTATGGTGAATGATTTATTACTTGTGATTCAAAAGCAAGAGAAAGACAGCGTTTACAGCACCACAAAGTAAAGGAAGGCAACAGAAGATCTGTGAACAGTATGTCTCGCATAACTTCTAGAAACAGTGTGTATAGTATAGCAGTATGTACTGCTGAGCTTGATGGGCTTGCTATAGCCGATCATTGGGAAGACAAATTAACTGCAACTAGATCCATGGACCATACCTATAGACTACACTTCATATAGACACAATCTGCTCTGGTATTTGCCTGCCAGCACAATCAAAAAGACAAGCTTTTACATGCTGCTGATGCAAACTCTCCCATCCACTCTGTACTTGTGCATTTTTCACTTATTTTCATTTGACAATATCCAGTCTCCTGATGGCAGCTTTGATTGTGAAGCAATGCTTAAAATGACAAGGCCTGCTGCTGAGTCCACAGTATGGCTGTACTACAAATGCAAATGCAGTGTTCAAAAAATAGGAGAAAAAACGATGATCTTCTATATATCAAAATAATGTCTTCAAAAAAATGTAATCTATATATTGTTTAGGCACAAATTTTTTTTGTCTCATTTGAAGCTTAATGCACACGTGATGGATGGATCTACTCTACTGAACTATTTAGTAATATTAAAAAAGGTCAAGTTCTACCAACTGAGACACACAAGCAGTACAAAAAACCCCCAAACCAATTAAAATGTTTTCTGACAATACTGTATGTTTTTCTTCGTATTACAGCAAAAACACAATATGCCCCTGTCATTCTGTTGTTGTGCGGTCCACTCCACCCCTCATTACAATGCTTATCCTAAAGACATACAACAAACAATGCACTTCACTGTCGCAAAACAGTGACTAAATATGTTTATGGCATGCACGCACATACATACAAACCCCCCCACCTCAACCCCCCTCCCACGCACACACACACACACACACACACACACACACACACACACACACACACACACACACACACACACACACAGCCAAAGCAGTAACTCATGAAACCTACCCCCTCCCTCAGAGCAGCTCTCCCCTCCACATTCCTCAGAAGGAGCCCATCCCCCCTACAACCTGCCCCAAATAGGAAACTTACCCCATTTTTCCCACCCACACCGTGACTTCTTCAAGCCTGCACACTAAAATTATGCTTTCAAAAGCCAACAGAAAGGGGGGGGAGTGTTGTGCTCCACACACACTAACTATCATAACAAAAGGACTCCAGCATGTTCTTTTATACCTACAGCTGCTCTTTTTATCCAGGAAATTAGAATATGGTCACAAGTAAAATGTTCATTTGTAATTTGATACGAAGGTAATATATGACTGTGTTTTATAGTTTAGAATTTTTAAATTAATTAAATATATATATACACACACAGAGAGAGAGAGAGAGGGGAGAGGTTTAAAGGTTTGCCCGTGGAGTATTTGAGTAAAAAATAATAAGCACTATTATTGTCATATATAAAAATTATTGCATGTAATTACAATAATGCAGTCAAGAATCATGTTAATATAGAGTTCTCTTTTTATCCTTTGCTGTTCCAAAATTACAAATGTTTCCCAAGTAACTTCAATTAGTCTGACTGGTTTCCACTTAATGTGATTATAAACTGTAAATGTGCGGTTTGTGATATAAAGAAATAAATCTCTTTTACAAATACAATAATTATCTCAGTTATGTATTTCCACTTTATCCCTAACCCTGATTCAGTTTCTGTCATGCAATTAAACGTGGACGATGGTCAAATCTGATAACGTTTTGTCCAGCTGGAGAATCTAAATTAAATTTGATCCAGCATTTTCAATAAATAATTTCATACTGTGGGCCAAAACGTAGCAACACATTATGCAGAGAAAATGTGAGAAAAGTTGGGAAAGTTGACCTCAAACATGTTACCTAATCTGACACGTGGTTTGCAATGCAAACCAAGACAGCCTGTGAAGTTCTGTGAACAAAATGTTCTTTTTTTTAGGAGGCGTGGTCTAGGAGGCCTATACCTCCCAGGGTAAAATACAACTCAATAATGAGGCAGAGTTGAATAAAAACGTTTTCCTGTCATCAGCACTTCTGAACTTTGCTACCGTTTCCCAAATTGAAGCCTGTGGGCCTCCAGCAGTTCTTGAGGGAGTTGTCAAAAATAAAGCAAACGTTTGGAATTACTGACTAAAATTTTTAATTCATTGTTCAGTCAGATGTTTAATTGAGCTTAATAAAAATATATTAAGCAATATAAGAAACCACAATAATACCATAACACTTGAATGGGCTTCCTTCAATTTGTCTCAAAAATTAAATACATCTTAAATTATCTCTGAACTCAAAGGTAATACAATTTCCAAATTATATTATACAAGAAAAATCAGTCAAAAACTCAAACTTACTACTGAAATTAAAATGATCAACAAAGCTCTCAGTCATTACTTTGTTTAAAATTCTAGAGTGACATTTGTTGATTAGACTGATTGACATATAACATCTCTTGTTTTAACAGTTCAATCTTATTTCACAAGTTTTCACATTAACTGACATTTGGAAGTAAATGAAAGAATTTTCCCATACTGCCATTATGCTACACCTAGCTGCAGACCTGCTGTGGTAAAAATTACTTCACTCTCAAAAATGTATGGTCTGTGTCATGGTACTCGAAATGTTGCTCTGTGTGTGTGTGTGTGTGTGTGTGTGTGTGTGTGTCTCCTCCACAGTTGGTATTTTTTCATCCTTTTTTCTTCATTTATCACCATTTGCCCTCCTGCTGTAGTGTAGGGCGAAGGCCGAATGCTATGACAATACTATTGCACTGCTTTAGCGGATGGTACAGTAGTGCAACATCGTCAAAGCAGCTGACCTCTGCACACAGGGACACACACACACACAAGGTGAAGAGTGCTTCAACGGGAGCTGCACCACACACAAACACCGTGACAAGACACAGCACGAAGACAAAGTGACATGTCAAAATCATTTCAAAGTGTGACACAGCCGTAGTTAGACACACTGAGACTGGTAGCGGTCCAATCCACTTAGCGCTAACACTGGGCCCATTCCATATTGTGCTGTCACATTTAAATAAGATTTGTAAGAAAAGGAAGTGGGAGAGGGGGGAGGGAAGTGGTTGGTGGGGGCGTGGTGTGTGTGTGTGTGTGTGTGTGTGTGTGTGTGTGTGGGTGTATGTGTGTTGAGGGAGAGGGGGTGTGGGGGGTTTGTCAGCCAATGCCCTTTTAATATTGCACTGCTCATCTGATTTCACAGTAGTACAACATAAAAAGGGCTTTGGACAACACGGCTGCTCCTCAGTCCGTCCACTTTCTATTGAAGAGCCAGCATGTAAGCCGTCAGCCCCAACCTGACTAAACTGTGTAGACAGTACAAGGGGCTATATGTGTGAGCCACCACACAACTGTCACGATTAACATGTTGCAATCAAACCAACAGCCGTGAAACAACCGAACAGGCTTACAGGGTTTTTAACACGCTCCAGCCTATATGGCTTAAAATGCATGGCTATTGGAAAACAACAGAAAGCACGTAGCCCAATTTATGTAAAAATGGCAAGGAGCTGCTAAGCTATTTAGGCTAACCCATCATTTATGAAAAAAAGTAGTGTTTGTCGATATTGGTTTCTTGTATGTGTCGCTTGGTTGCCTTTCCTGTAATTTGGTAGCATTAGGCTTGAGGGAAATATGGAGTAAAATGAGAAGCCGGCTCTTCCTATAGGCTGCGGCCTGTCTGCAAACTACCTTCGCCTGAAGGAAACAAAGGTGGAGGGAGCATATATAGGGCAAAGAGCACATTCCACGATACAATATCAGAAACCTTCATTTAATACCAACTATTCCTGTCCCTTTAGTTAAAGTGCCAATTAGAAATCCGATTCGTTTGGGAAACTTAAAGGTGAACTTTATTATTTCCAATGTTGAGAGAAGTTTACAATTAGCTGTAGTGCTGACTCTCCTGCCAAAACTCTCAGAACACACACACACACACACACACACACACACACACACACACACACACACACACACACACACACACTTTGAGAAGGTTGCACATGTGACAACACTACAAGCTGCCTTTAAACACGCTCAATTAGCCCCAAAGAAATGTGAGAAATGTCTCCTTCCCAAATGAGCAGCTTACACATTTGCGTGAATGTCGAAATGCATTTTTCTCGTGAGTTGGTTTATCCATATGTTTGTGTAAAATATCAATACTGCAGCCATATCCAGTACACATTCCCACAGTGAGGACAACTGTTTCAGTTGCATGTGGGTCTGGGAGTGTGAAACTTCAGCCTATATTTCAAAGGAAACCTGTTTTCTTGGTTAAGGAACATAATTTACACACTGGAGCATACAGTACTTCCACTCTATGCATTTCTTAAATTCTTTGCAAACTCAAACCACAGCATGACCACCTTTTAGAACGATTTAAGTCAAATGATGGCCATGAAATATAGAGGGTTTACTTAAAAGTGGCGTCTGGGATGCCTTCGACTGTATCACCTCTAAAATTGTATATAGTAACTGATTTCGCCTTAATTACTTAGTTACAATGTAATTATGGAATCTTTTGTCGTTTTGCTGGGGGCCTACTAGCAGCCATGGCGGACCCCTGGGTGTTCCTGGTCCCCACTTTGAAGCCTGCAGATTAGCTAACGATAGTAACCTACTTAGTTTGCGGCCAGAACAAGCACTTTGCATGACACCCACTTGTCAATCACTCTCTTTATCACGCGTGCCCTCACATGTACGCACTGTCGCTCTGTTTCTACTTCTGTGGCCCCCATTCACACACATTCGCGCGCGCAAACAGCAAACACACAGAAAAATACACACGCGCGCGCGCGCACACACACACACACACACACACACACACACACACACACACACACACACACACACACACACACACACACACACACACACACACACTAGCTGTTGTACAGTATTAAGCTACGACTCGCGGAACCTGTCCGCGACCAATCAGACCCACCGACATTCCCGTCCGTCTGCCGGCTCCAAGGCATCTCCGCCCCGCAGCAGCAGCCAGGGGTTCTGGTGAACGGTACCTGGCGTTGGAAGGGCCGGTCCGCACAGCTCAACACACAGAAGAAGCACAACGGATCCAAGTTGTCCACTTTAGCAGAGAAAACGTTCCGGCTTTTACCATCTATCCTCCACGCATACGTCCGTTTCAGCCGCAGATACGGTTCCCTAGGTTTAACGGCTACACTATTTTCAAAACGCTGTCTCGTCCATTTGCAACCTCACGGCCTCCCAGCTCTGGACTCCATCTTTGACTAGTTGACATTCAGCTCTTGCCGAGACAAATTCCTTATTTGCATGCCAGTTTCCCATTGGTCCATTTCTGCACTTGTCTTGGCTCTCATTGGTAGAAAATTTATCCCATTATTTTCAGGATTGGTCACATACCAAGGGGACGTCATTGTATAGTTTAATTTTAACAATGAACACAAATTCTCTTCTCCATTCACAAATTTCTCATTATCCACCTTTGACAAGATACCTCCTGTTAAGGTGCTTTAAAGAAACGAAAAATATAGATCAGCAGGCAGCAGTGTAATCAGTCATTGAAAGTTCTGTCAGTTCCTCAGAAATAGCAACTGATGATGGACAGCCTGTTCTTTCCACAGTGAGAAAGGTCGTGACATTAAACAGTAGTTGCCACATATGTAGGTATAATGTCTTAAAAGATGAGGACAACTCAGTGTAGCACAGTGCTTACTGTGAACTGAGACAAGATATATCTACAATGGACAGTTTAGCAACTCCAGGTCCTCTGCTGCTCTGTGCATATGTTGATATTCAGGAACAGGTAAAGTCCCTGTGGAAAGAGGAGCATGTGCCCGGGTGGGGTAGTACGGCCAGGACAGCTGGGGTGGGAAAAGGTTAAAGGCGATGGGGCTTCTGAGGTGCTGTGACCCACTAAGCTTGGAGTAGGGCAGCAGCCTGTGAAATCTGGCATTCCTGACCAATGGAGCTGAAATAATTGCATTGTCCCGAGGAAAAACCCGCCTCTTCAACAGGCACTGCTCATGCCGAGGGGAAGTGGGACCACGGTGTGACGCTGTCGGTTCAAAAGTAAGTGTCCACAGATGGACTCTGATGCTCTAAGAACAGACAACATATGATAATTGTTTATTTCTCTTAAAAAATAGAACGTAAACTCAGCCTACTAGTTAAATGTGTTTCCGATGGATCCCAATGAGATGCATGTGAAACACCAGCTTCTTTTCTCCTTTATGGCATCATAGCATGTTGAATTTGAAATTACGAGAGAAAGACCCCCACCTCTACTCACCGTCCTGCAGAACAACGAAGCGCATATACTGTCAAATTGTTTACATTAGGATTACTAAGGCTGTACAAATACTGAAAGAAACTAACAAAGACAAAAAAAAACTATTGGCATCGTTGGTGTACAGCCTAATAAAAATCTCAGCGGCGTTTAGGCTGTTTAAAACCGATTCTGATTCTGATTATGGTGCAATAGCGTTGAGAACAGTGGCTGATTTAGAAGTGGAAGCCGTCTCTGTCCGTACAGCGAGTTCTCTCCTTTAATTTCTTTACTTTGCCCCCGAGTTTTGAGAAGAAACCTGTCTGCCATGACGTGCTTGAGATGCTATGTAAGGAACGCGCGTTCATGTTCGCCTCTGTTTATACGTGTAGTACTGCGCGCACAAGCACGCACGTGCGCGCAGCAGCAGTGCAGAGTGAAATATGTGGGGCCGCAGGAAGCAGCATGCCCATATTTGGCAGTGACGGCTGACTGACCAGGTTGATATGCTTTTGCCCACACCACAGATCGAGTTTTGCATTTGGGGTTTGTTGCATTGAAGTCAACTGCAGCGATGTCTGAAAAATACAAAGAAACTAAATCACCAAATGCTTTTCCCCACTGAATATCATTATCACACAACCCGGAGTGATATGTTTTCTTTAGGTGGGCCAGACAAGTGTTTTGTAGCGGCCTGCACAGTGTACTCTCATAGGGTAGGTGAAACGCTAAAATGATGATTATTTTAAAAAATTAATTCAAAATGTAGGTTTTGGCTTCTTCACATGGTTGCATTTAAGCAGCATCTACGGCAAGAACACTGTAACTGAGATCATGCCTTTTAATATATGATATTCTCTCTTTAAATCTTTAGAATTCTTCATTTGACAGGTAGCCTACTGCTTACTAACGCAACATGTCATCCAGCGGAGCACCATTTAGGAGCATTTACGATTTAGATATCCCAAAGTTTCCAAAACAACATACTATACTGACTTTCAGTAAACTGTTAAGGTGGTAGTCTACCCTAATTTATTAAACAACTTATTTTGTTATAATGTCTAAACAATGCAACCAATCAACACAAAACTTGGCATAAAAAAACCCCATTGTTGGGAAACCCCCCAACAATGCTGACTGTCAGGCACTAATGTGTCACATTGTGACTGTTAGCCAATCACAGAATTCAGGCAAACAGCTTGCTTATTCCCTGGCCCCGCCCCTATTGCACATCATGTGACCAACCAGCAGTAGCAGGACACACCTTTGGCTCCAGCTGGAAAACAACCTAGGTCATATTTGCTTTGATCAGTTGGAAGTGTGAGTCTACAGCCTTAACATGGGGAAAACTGTGTTCATGCACTTGAAATGATAATCACCTTTTAGAAACCCAATTCAGCTCGCTTCAGTTTGAGTTTTAGAGCCCCAGTTTGCAACATATGTGATGTCTGGGCACTTCAGACAAACCAAAATGAGCTCAGTATTTACCAGCTGCAGTAGTGTAGTGGTAATGTTTTCAGCTTTTTAGTCTCTCTTTGTGTGTCATCTATATATTTGTGAGGTCCGTAAACTTGAGCCAAAGGAAACTGCAGCACCCCACAAGTTTAAATGGCACAACTGAACGTGAGGTCTTGGTTTTAGGATTAGGGTTAGAATTAGATTAATTGGGCACATGTGTGTCATCATGGCAAAATGCAGGAGTTAGCACAAAGGCAATTTTCAAAGCTGTATGTTATCTGTGCCAAGCTTTTGCTATCACAGTCATGGAACTTTACAAGTGTCCAGTGGAGATCAACATGAAAGCTAACTTTGAAGATAGGTGTAGTGCCATGGGTACTCACGCTAAAAATGTAATAATGACTAGTAATGGGTCAGAATAGCAACGATTTTGCAAGCATTTTGACTGATATGATCCAGTCACAAGATGGTGTGATTCATATTTAAAACCTGAATTTGGCACAGCAAGTTATGACACCTGACACTGAATGTGTCAAGATGGCCTAGTGCAACAACACCATATCCCTGGGCTGCTGAAATGTCTACAAGCAATACACTAAAATCCTAAGACTTCATCTGTCAGTAGATAATATGTCAGAAGAAATTCCATCTTACTGGTATAATGAATAACCAGCAACAAACCATAATCAGTTTGCAAACATTTTGCAGAAAATTTCTTGGAACATCAAAGTATTTGAAATGTAGTTAAAGAAGGAGAAAGCAAACTTGATTTAGAATATGTTGAAGACATGAAGAAAACAGTCCAAAGTTGTTAATGTTTCTGAAAATAGCAAACAATGCCTTTAAAATGTGTTAAAAGAAACTGCTTCTGCCAGTGATTGTATGCATTTCATCAGAATGTGAACGCATCACGTGACATTGTACATTTGCTTTGATGATATTGCCCAGTAATTTCTAGTAACAATGACTATAACAACAGTGTGACAGTACAGTAGCCAGGCTGATCCCAGAACAATGTGTGCCAACACATTTTACAGAGATACATTTAAGGATTCTCGACCTCCTTTTTCAAATTTACAACTGTAAAACTACCACAGAGTGAGTACATATAATACAACTACAATATTACTGACAAATGTGTTTCAGTGATTAATAATAGTAGTGTAACATGTTGTACTGTACTGTTCAAGTGGGCCAAGCAAACAAAGAGTGCATTACAATTGCATTTTCTAGATGTCATTTTTACCATTTGTATCAGCATTTATGTGAACTACAATTTCCATAGAATGTTTTACTTTGAACTATGGCAACCATTACCAAAATGATACAAATAGCGTGCATAATTGTATTTGAGTTAATAGTCTGCTTTGCACACAAACATGGGAGCAGTTTCTTCTATTCTTTTCTGCAGAACCTCTCAAGTTCTGTGAACTTCGATGGGGATCATCAATGGACAGTCATTTTAAAGTCTCTACAGAGATGCTTGATTGAGTTCAAGCCACAGCTCCAGCTGGATTAAGGACGTATCTGTTGCTGGCTTCATTCAGCTTTCCCTCAAACATTACCAGTCTCCCTGTTACTGCTGTCCATCCCAGCTGACTTAGGGTGAAGGCAGGGGACACCCTGGACAGGTCGCCAGTCTATCACAGGGCTACACATATGACATACAAGCACACTCACATTCACACCTACGGGCAATTTAGAGTTACCAATTAACCAATTATTGGAAAGCCCATGCATGCACAGGGGAGAACATGCAATGTCCATGCAGAAAGATGGCGGGAATTCCGGGACGTGAACCCATGCTAACCACCAAGCCACTGTACAGTCCCCTTTTCCAAACCATGTTGATAAATTTAAGCTACCACAGATGGATTTGTAACACCCCCTCCCACTGCTGTGCTCTGGCTCGTCAAACTAATGATGAGTGGCTGTGCTTCCAGCACAGCCGGCGCAAATTCACAATCAGCGCCTGATAAAAGCCTGGCTCTGCCAACAGCATGCTGCTGGATCTTTGCCTCATGCCTTGCCCCATGCCTCATGGTCATGCTTCATGCCGGATACACGCTACACCCTATCACGAGCACTTCGCCCCCTGGACTCCGTTTCTCTGGATTACCTTGCCTGTTTCCCCGCTCCCCGGACTCTGTCTCCCATCTGGATTCCTCGCCTGCTTGTCACCCCGTCTCCGCTCCACACCCCTCCTCTGTCTGCTTCTGGTCTGTCTGCCCCTCAGCCCTCATCTCATGCCCGCCACCGGGTCCTTCAGCTCAGCTCCCTACCTCGTCTCCCGTTCCCCGGACTATCAGTGAGTGTCCTCCCTTGTTAGTTAGCTTTATATTTTATGTTTAGCTTTTACCTCGGCCTTCTGGTCCGCCCTCAGTTTAATTCAGTTTAGTTTCGCCCCTCTTCCTGTCTGTGTCTCTGTGCCTCCCCTGTGGAGTAATTTTATGTTATTATTGCAATCCATTATTAATTTACCTGCCTGCCTGCCTGTTTGCCTGCTTCATGGGTTCACCCGCCGTGGTCCGTGACAGGATTCCAGTCAAATCACATAAACATTTCCAAGATGATAAAAGCAAATAGGAAACACCTGAGCTGTCTAAAGATCAATTTCTGTTTTGTTATTATGGTTTACTGACTGTGCAGTGTACATTTTTACAGTGTAGTATTTACACTTATGTAAAGAATCTGATTACTCCTGCCTCTACTGCAATGACTGCAACATTAGCATCAATAGTCATGGTTGTGTCATCTGGTACAGTAGCAGTTGCTGCTTTAGGGTGGAAGACATATACCCATCGTAAACGAAGGCAAATGGATCTGTCCTCCCAGCCCCCTCCCGACACTGATGATTTCACCTGTACAACATGTGGTCAAGTGTGCAGATCCAGGATCAGCCTAGCTAGTCATAAACGCAAGTATCAAACATTACTTTCAAATCTGGGGTAGTCATCATCTCATGAGACGGACAGCAAGAAAGAGCAACCATAAATGCAGTCTAACAGGAAGACCAGTTTAAATGTTTTTACTTGAAAGATTTAGAGTGTGAGAATGTCTTAAAATCTTGTCAAATGTTGGCATCTGGAGTGGATTTCCTCTCATCCATCTTCTTTCTCAAACCAATGTGCAATTTTGCAACACCTTTTTGCAGTTCAGCACTCCAGAAAAAATTGAGGAAGTTCTTCAGTTCTGCATCAGTTTTGTCCCTTTGCTCTTTTGAGCTTAGTTTGTTCATTCTTGAAAATCCGACTGACCTCCTGCAGAGGTTAGAGCAGGATGTGAGAGGTCTGTGGTTTCAGGCTTTCCAACGCTTTGCAAATCATCTTATCTTTTTTTAAATTCTTGACCTCCTTCTTCATCAGCAAAAGCAGAGTATCGTGGACAACACTGGCTACAAGTATTTTAAATGTTACATATGTGTTATGATAGATTTGCTAGTTTAACGAGTTTCACAAGAACTTGGATCTCTTGATCTTTTCTTTTCTGACAATACGTTTTTTCATTTTCTCGTTGCTGTTGCTCATGAAGAGTAAAATACACTGTAAGAACTGCCTGACTTTGAAAGAAAACATGATTTGAAGACTGTTTTAAATGAATGACCCTTGTATCATTTTTGAAAATCTGTTCCTCAGCATTGTCAGCTTCCTTTTAAAACTGATATCTGGCAGGTTTTTAACAAACAGCAGTTTGCAAATATAAGCCACATTTTGCATGTAATGTTGAAGTCTTGATTACACTCCCCTGCGGATGCACACATGGATTTCTGCAGACACCATGAACATGTAGTATTACACTACTTTTTCTAGTCTATGGGACTTCACTTTGAAGACTCCATTTAATACATGTGCAGTAGGATGTACCTATGTATTCTATATGCACATTTCTACTACATATGTGTACAACTTAATGTGTAGCACAGCCTGTAAGAACAAAGCCAAATGCATGGAACAAAGTACCTCCAGCAGACTCCTGTACAGTAGAAAAATAATATAATAGCAACCACTATGCATTCAAATTATCTGCAATTGTCTACGTGCGACTCCGTAAGGGAGTAAAATCAATGTTTAAGTATGAAGACAGACAGTTTACTGTTAGCCTTCACCCTAAGTACTCAGCTCTAACCTGAGGCCAAGCGAGCCTCTCTTTGCTAATCCAACCTTCAAACTCTGAGCCTATCTTTTGCCTTTCTGGAGTCAAGTCATCACTATCTCTCACACTCTGACCCTAGGTGGTGGAGTGAAACTGCTCATTCTTTGTGGAAGCACATACTGTGACTGTCCTCTACATGGGGAAAATTGTGACTATCCTTGGGAGTAAAACATGCATGAAACTGAAAGACACAAAACATGTATTCAGATTCTTTTAATTTCAGTAAAATTACCAAAACAAAGTAAAACATAACCACAACAAGTTGTAATGTACTTAAAGTATCAAAATATAAGAACTCACTCTGTAGAAAAGTGGCTGCTATGACTGATATACACTCAAAAATATAAACGCAACACTTTTGTTTTTGCTTCCATTTTTTATGAGATGAACTCAAAGATCTAAAACTTTTTCCACATACACAATATCACCATTTCTCTCAAATATTGTTCACAAATCTGTCTAAATCTGTGATAGTGAGCACTTCTTTGCTGAGATAATCCATCCCACCTCACAGGTGTGCCATATCAAGATGCTGATTAGACACCATGATTAGTGCACAGGTGTGCCTTAGACTGCCCACAGTAAAAGGCCACTCTGAAAGTTGCAGCTTTATCACAGCACAATGTCACAGATGTGGCAAGATTTGAGGGAGCATGCAGTTGGCATGCTGACAGCAGGAATGTCAACCAGAGCTGTTGCTCGTGTATTGAATGTTCATTTCTCTACCATAAGCCGTCTCCAAAGACGTTTCAGAGAATTTGGCAGTACATCCAACCAGCCTCACAACCGCAGACCACGTGTAACCACAGCAGCCCAGGACCTCCACATCCAGCATGTTCACCTCCAAGATGGTCTGAGACCAGCCACTCGGACAGCTGCTGAAACAATCGGTTTGCAGAACCAAAGAATTTCTGCACAAACTGTCAGAAACTGTCTCAGGGAAGCTCATCTGCATGCTCGTCGTCCTCATCGGGGTCTCCACCTGACTCCAGTTCGTCGTCGTAAACCGACTTGAGTGGGTAAATGCTCACATTCGATGGCATTTACACTGTTCAGGGCAGATGGCAGACAGCGCGTGTGGTGTCGTGTGGGTGAGCGGTTTTCTGATGTCAGTGTTGTGGATGGAGTGGCCCATGGTGGCGGTGGGGTTATGGTATGGGCAGGCGTCTGTTATGGACCAAGAACACAGGTACATTTTATTGATGGCATTTTGAATGCACAGAGATACCGTGACGAGATCCTGAGGCCCATTGTTGTGCCATACATCCAAGAACATCACCTCATGTTGCAGCAGGATAATGCATGGCCCCATGTTGCAAGGATCTCTACACAATTCTTGGAAGCTGAAAACGTCCCAGTTCTTGCATGGCCAGCATACTCACCGGACATGTCACCCACTGAGCATGTTTGGGATGCTCTGGATCAGTGTATACGACAGCGTGTACCAGTTCCCGCCAATATCCAGCAACTTCGCACAGCCATTGAAGAGAAGTGGACCCCCCCCCCAAAAAAAAAATAAAAAATAAAACAAAACTGCACATTTCAGAGTGTCCTTTTATTGTGGGCAGTCTAAGGCACACCTGTGCACTAATCATGGTGTCTAATCAGCATCTTGATATGGCACACCTGTGAGGTGGGATGGATTATCTCAGCAAAGGAGAAGTGCTCACTATCACAGATTTAGACAGATTTGTGACCAATATTTGAGAGAAATGGTGATATTGTGTATGTGGAAAAAGTTTTAGATTTTTGAGTTTATCTCGTAAAAAATGGGAGCAAAAACAAAAGTGTTGCGTTTATATTTTTGTTAAGTGTAATATTATGCAGAGCAACATTAAAATAGTAATACTGATGTATTGCTGTATAAGCTGCTTAAGTGGTGTTCGTAGCAACTGCTTGAGCCTAGTACCAATAGTTTTTAAGTAAAAGAGTCCCACAATAAATCTGAGGGTTTATGAGATGATTAATGATTGACAGAAGAGAAACAGCACTGATTCACATGTTCTTCATTTCCACTTGATCTTTTCTTAAACCTCAGATTTTTGTAACATAAACTAATATGTTTTTTTTATTATATAATCTGAATCTCAAAAGTAAGTAAAGCAGTCAAGTAATTATAGTGGAGTAAACAGTTCGACATTTCCCCCTGAAGTGTAGTGAAGGTGATTATAAACAAAATGCAAATGCCTCTTATGAATGCTGTTACTTGCATTTTGAGTCTTTAGAAGTCTTTTGAAATGCTGAAAATAATTAATGAATTGTCAGAGACAACAAAGTTAAATGTAATTGTTTTTGCAGTAGTTCTCTGCCGTCATCACTATAATTGCTTAAAAGTAACGGTGCTTCTTCTGATCCCTGCACTGTGGTAAGAGGTCTGGAGTTTGCTTGATGTTTTTGTTTTAGATTTAACATTTTTGACAGATTGAAGAACAAGAGAGAAAAGTCAGTAAAGCGAGCAACTTTCTGCAACATATTTTTCTTATCCTTCTTTCCTATGACAGTTAACACTATACCAACCTGATCCTGTGTAACTGAGTGCATCCACCTCTTTAATCTGGTATAACTGTATTTTTTTTTCACTTTAATTTACAACATCAATAATACCTTTTTTAGCTGTGATTCTGCACGACAGAGTAAGGCAGATATTTTATGACATCGTGTCCTTTTTATGTAGGTGGTTGATCATATGCTTCAGCTTCTTATTTACTGACATTAATGACCACTACATCTGCACATAAAATTCGTCCCTCCGCCCTTCCAAATTCATAGCAGTGTCTTTCTCACAGATGGGCGGGATTTGGCCTCCTGGCATTCCAGAGGGCGGGGCGTCATGTTGGAGTATCGTGCTACATTCAGGTTGAAAGGAAACATAGGAAATCTAAGTTTGGAAATAATATCTTCCACTTCAGTGTCCAACAGATTTCCTAACTGGTCAAAACAGTGCATCAGCGGCAATAAAACACGACTGTTTCTCTCAGATTTGATTTGGTTATTTGGTAGGTTAACAGGCCACATTTGCAAACAGCAAAGAAAAATAATTAGAGATTGGCAAATATAGTCCAAAAGGGACACTCTTTATGAAAAAAATATAACATTCTGTGATAGTAAAATACGATATGAGGGGAGGTAGTCAATAATATCTGAGCTGTGGTTGTGAACAGCTCGATTATTTTGCTTTTAAACAAGATGTAAAACGTAGCCATGGCTGTCACCCCTGTTTCATTTAGATATAATAAATATATGCTCATCAGTTTATCACTGTGGAAGTAAAGTTCCAATACATCCAAGTAACTCTTCTAATTACTGTTAATTGTAAAGTTTCCGTGTTTAATCCCGTCTCACCTGAACACAGCATTGGCCTATGACGACAACAACAGCATCATATCAGTCCGCCTTGAGCAAGTTCTCTTAGCTCGAGCGGTATAGCAGCGTGAAACCATAGCAACCTGCCAAAATGAACGGAGCACCGCGCAGGCACTATACTTTCTGGCGGACTGAAATGCCAACGCAACGTGGGGAGTCGATATGTTTTCCTGCTCTGTATTAATGCCTGACGTCGCTGCATTCAACTTGGGGGTGGTTCATTTAATGAAAGTAGCTTCCGTCGAATGAAACCGTCCGTCTCTGTCTTTAAGCCAGAGACAAATAGCGGGTTCCTGTCGTAGCCGTAGGACGAGCCTGCAGTGAAAGGGTTAAAGCGGAGCCGCTGGGACCACACATGTTGGAGGAGCTGAGCACTGACCAGCCCAGTTTAGATTAACCACAACTTTAGCTGGGCCGAGACAGGCCAAACTAATGGGGTTGACAGGATTAACACTGTGAATAAAACTATGAAAGATCGAAAAATAATTCCTATACATCTTCAACAGCGGGGTATTTTAGTGCCAATATGTCCGTCTGAATTATTTTTAACGAATTTCTAAACAGCAGGGGCCTGGTCGAAACTATTTAGATAATTTTCTTATGTTGGGCCTGCTGCATTTAACCTCTGTAGGTGAAAAAAAAATCCAAGGCTTTTTCTTTTTGTAATTCCATTATGACAGCTGTTTTATGCCTTCATCACATTTATTCTAAATGGTAAACCCTGTGTAATAAATATGTCTTTTTGTTGTTGTTGCTTTTGTTTAGTGCAAGTCAACAAAAAAATGTTTTATTGAAATGATTCTTTCTATGGGCCTGTATGCCTAATACAGTTATTACAGGTCTACCAGGAGTAAACAACATTCGAATTGCGTTTTTATAACAAATGTTACTTTTCCTATTTTAGACAACGTATTTAAAAATGAGCTCAAAATGAATACATGTATGAAAAGGAAATTAATAGTACCATCATCAATACAATCAATCAAAGAGTTGAATAAAATGGCGAATACATCTCCAATTAAACTAATCACCTCATAAATGCCTGTGTTTAAATTTATACATAAACAATTCTCAGAGAGAAGCCAAAACAATTTTTTGTGATAAGTGTATATAATTGTATTTGTGGTGATTATTTAGTAGTAGTAGTAGTTCCATGGCAATGTGGAACTTTATAACATCCTTTACTTCATACACAACGTCTGAATTAAATACAGAGTAAAGAACATTTGCAAACAGTTGAAGATGGACACATATATTTTTTGTAAAAACACAATCAGAAACACTGTCGGTAGTTTGTCATAAGTGTTTTGCACTATGGAAAACTCCTGCGGTCACAATTTGAACTTTTATTTGACCTTTATTACTAAGTTTTAGTCATCAGCATTGAAAGTATTAATTGTTTATGAGAGAGTTAATTTATCAATTGATTTTTAGGTGAATTGCCTCTGTGCTATATAGACTAATGATCACTTGTAAATTTCCATGCATTGCTTTAGTTCAGGGGTATTCAATTAAAATTCAAAGAGATCCAAAGAAAATGTCATGCAACGGTGTGTAACATTCTAATATATAACTTGAGTAAATGTGATGTATCTTGATCTAACCTAGTAGTTTCATTAGCATTTGCATGTGATCAATAACTGACCGTCAAATCAAATAAATTCACTATGGTTCAAAAACATTTTGACAACATGTATTAATAAACTATTTTTGATGTAACTGTACATCTTAAAGTAGAGTGCAGAACTTGGAAAAATAATGACTGAGCAACCTGAACCAACTTAAATATATCTTTAACAATACCTGAATGTCAAAAAAATTGACAATCGAACACTTACATTTTTTTCCAGTCTTACATCACTCCACTTATATCCTCTACCTCTTAATGGGAGAGGTGAGCTGCAGCTTGCCCTGCCAGTATTTTGAATGGTATCAGGGTCATTCTCAAACACATTTGGAGCTCATTGGTGAGTCTGGATATTTAGTTTTGATCATGGTCGTAGTTCAGAAAGTTGCCTCACAGCTATATGTTGAGCCAAACATGGTCAGCATGTGACCAGTCTGTCCTCCTGTCGTCTGTCCCATGCCTCTCAACTGTTTTCTGATTGCAAAGCTACTATGTATAGCATCTGCAATACAGAGATTTCATTGGCTGAGCGTCACATGGGATGGTTGTACTTGTACGTAATTGGTCTGTGTGTTTCCTGAGCTGATAACCAATGCCGTAAACACTGGAAAAGTTGAGCAGGTAAAATAGAAGCTACTTTAATTTAAAATCCCTACGTTTTACAGATTACAAGTCCAAGTCTGTATAAGAAGGCGTCTAGGTCAGGATCTGGACTGCGGTCCACCATTTAGTGACCCCTGCTTTAGTTGATCAAGATCATTTAATCATTTTACAAATTGCTGAATAGTGCAAGCAATAATAAAATAGATATTTTTTCATAAAATAAAGTGATTAATGTTCAAAATGTATTGGGTTTCCAAAATAAATGTAGTAAAACACAAAATAAATAAGGGACTGCTCTGTACCACTGTACCACAATTAAATCAGATGTACCAAAAACAATATGGACGCAGAACCAATTTCTGGGTCACTGAGCAGGGCAGTAAGCAAACACAAAACAATAAAATATCTGAGCAAATAATCAGCAAAATATAATTCAAGGCACAACATAAATAAACACCATTTTTTTTAGTATTACTCCGCCAAGGAATGCAGCTGAGTTATGTGACCATCAGCACCTTCCTCTGTGAATCTGTCAGTCCTGTGCAACATTACTCAAAAACAGACAAACGGATTTGGAAAAAAAAATTCAGAGAAGGTCAGAAATGACACATGGACCGAGGATGAGGTAGAGAGACGGGCACTGAGCAAGATGGAGGCCATTCTGACAAACGTGGATCATCCACTTCACATCTGCCTCAATGAACAACAAAACATCAGTGGACCGCTCCTATCGATGCGCTGCAAGACCGAAAGATTTAGGAAATCTTTCTTGCCATCAGCAGTCAGGCTATTTAATTCAAAATTAAACAGATAAGAACCCTGACAACTGAATTTCCCTTCAGGGATGAATAAAGTGATTCTGATTCTGATTCTGATTCTGATAAGATTTTGGCAGTGATGCTTATAGTCCGGATCCACGGATTCGTGAAGGATTTCCCATTGCAAGATATCTGCGTCAATTCCCCGCTGACAATCATGTGATCCTGCTACAAATCCACCGTTGCCGACTTATCGGAACTGTTACAATAAACGATTGATTGATTAAATTGTGGGGGTGTTTCTGAGTCCAATCTTTTCCTGCCGCCCGCTACATATTTAGGTCAGGCGATTCCCACAAGAATTCATAACACACGTCTGTGTTTAGCACAAGGTCAGAGAATGAGCAGTCTTGGCGGATTATTGCACTCTCTGAGTGCTTTTCTTGTTGATGTATATTTTAAGGCTTTGTCAACCCTCCCATACACTGCACATCACCTCAGAGCAGCACTACGTGCAGCGATCAGACGTCTGTGTAAAACGGACAAGGCCAGATACTGAATGCTGCTATACCATATGCCCTATAGTCAAGGGAGACAGAGGAGACTGACGCTATGGTGGCTGAGCCAATCAGAGTCCAGCGCTGTACATTACGCATTTTATTTCGATCATAGACTGTATATAATCTTTATATGCAGTCTATGATTTTAATTAAATATTTTTATACATAACATTTTTTTAATATTGTTTTAAATTTTGTGCTAAAAAATGCTTATCTTACCATAAAAATTATTAAATAATGTAGCAATTGCAGGGCTGAACTGATTGAACTGTGGTGCTGCAATGTACTATGGGAGTTCAGGGTGTTGGGGGTTTAAATGTCATTATTGTGGTTTATGTTAGTTATTAGTATTTGTGTTTTATTGTGTTTTTCTGGTTTAGTTAGCCTAGTTTGATTAAGCATTATGCTGTCAGGACCGTGAGTGTGAAGTGTGTTTGATGACTTCATGCCACATTAATGCTGTAGTGTGAGTCAAAATAAAAGCATCTTATGGTTATATAGTGTATAAAAAAATCAGTATGTATCATCCAGTGTTGTTATTCAGCACGAATTTCCAGTACAACAAAATCAGAGTAACATCTGAACAGCAAAATTCTGTGATGTAGTGAGACTTTGGCAAAACCAAACCCAACCACAAAATCTGCAATACAGTGAGACTGAGAAGTGAACTGTGATATAGTGAGGGACCACTGTAATGCTTTATTTCTTTTACACTTCTGCTAGTAACCTTGTCTTCAAAGCCAGTATTCTCTGAACTCTGATTTATTTCATGCTTGTTTTATGCTTGCCCCGTCTGCAAGGTCCCCGCGGTTCTGTGCGGACAAATTACGTAATTTTAGCAGCCACGTCCCCTCAAGCGGCCGTTCTCAAATGGAAAATTTCTGTGTTGTGCACCTCCGCATTTTTCTAAATATGTGGACAGACCTGCAAAGAAAAAACATGGCAGAGGACCAGGACCTACATGTAGCTGAAGTCTATGGGCACGAATACGATTCATCACACAGAGATCACCGTGACAACCGGGTTATGACCAATTCTTGGTGTGAAAATAAACTTAACTGCTGAAATGCAATTAATTGGTAAAATGCGGTGTTGTAAGTTGTGCACACCATATGGTGTACACAATGTCAAACTTCTTCTACTCTAGTTTAGTAGTAGAGTAGACTAGGTAGACATGTGTTTAGATACACTGCCCCCTGCAGTTTGGGAACAGACGCTGCACGGAGTATAAAGTTACATACGGTCTATGGCTTGGATTTCCACCTGGCTCATTTCCACACAGCTTGTTCGTGCGGAAAGTATAACCCAGCCTTTACTCCCTCAGCCAAAGCCTGTCAAAATGGGAACTTACAGAAAGTGTGCGTAAAGGGCTGTAAATATAAAAAACTGCAAGTGTGTGTGTGTGTGTGTGTGTGTGTGTGTGTGTGTGTGTGTGTGTGTGTGTGTGTGTGTGTGTGTGTGTGTGTGTGTGTGTGTGTGTGTGTGTGTGTGTGTGTGTGTGTGTGTGTGTGTGTGTGTGTGGTTTGATTGCACCTGATCACTCATCATCCCTCACACAGTTACCTTCATTGCTGTGTTCCAGTTGCTCTGTGTTTCCACCACCTTCCTCCTCCTCTTGTGATCCTGTGTGTGTGGACATTATATAGAGATCGGTGCTTGCCTGCCTGCACTACACTGTCACCAAAAACCTCCCCACCTCTCTCTGCATGGAATCAATACCATGAGACTCCAATCCTCTTGCAGCTCAGACCATGCTATGTGAGCACCGTTCTGAATGGATCTGACATGAGCATGTTGCCATAGCAACACAGCTTACCAGAGCTGTTTGCATGGTATAGAGAAAGAGAGGAGTGTTTTAAGGTAATGTACACTGTGTCTGCAAGGTTGAGTCGTTTCTTAGCAGTACCTTAAATTAACAGTAAAGATGTGTGGAAGAAGCAACTTAAATGATATAAAGACTTAAAAGAAATCAGATTGGAAGTAGGGTCATTAAACTTCACAAATGAGAGGCAATAGGTAAGGCTTCTGGTGTGTGGTAGCACAAATTGTCCATTGAACTGTATGTGCAGTGTTTGACAAAGATTGATTGATCTTAGGTTTCTGAGTGGTTGGTGTGGGTAACACATGTAGGAGGAAAATAAATTCTGTGGATTATTGCTGTTGTTACTGCTCTTCTAGATGCTATTGTCAATTTCAGGAACACACAGGAGCAAATGGGGAACAAAATCAGTGGATGACACAAGTGCCATGGTCTACTAAACAGGATTTAGGGTTACTGAGATAACTTCATGTTTAACTCTGGGTCCTGATAACTTTTGCTCAAGATCTATCTGCTCTGAAGCAGTTTGCATTTGAGGTAACAGATCAAGGCGGATTAAAATACAGCTTACTGTCCAATCCAGTATCTTGGAAAATAGAGTCACTGTTCCTGGAAGATCCTGTAGAGTTCAGTGAGCCGATAGTGAGGGAGAAAGACGAGAGTTTTGTGAGGCATTTCATTGTTCTATAGGCCTTTGTAGATATAATCCTAAAATAGATACTTATTGAAACACTACAGCTTTATAGCCTACTGGTTGGCCTTCAAGGTTCTGCTGTTAGTTTACTTACCAGTTTTGTAGATGTTTTACATATGTTCCTTAGCTGCCTCCAAAACCGATAAACACTGTCCAAGTTGCAGCTGAAAAAAATAAGCCTATATTTGCTTGCAGGCCATAAGAATGAAAGTGAATGTGAGATTACTGAATTTCCCTTCGGGGATGAATAAAGTGATTCTATTCTATTACTGAATTGATCCCCATCACCGTGAAAATATGTTTTGGTACTTGGTTATTCTGTGAAAAATGTGTATTTTGTGTGAGTAGCATAAAGGGACTAAATCTGTAATTACGCCATACAATTTTGCGATGCATGATGATAATTAAACTGAATATCGAATAAGAACCCTACATCAAAGCAGCTTACATACAATGGGACAGGGATATTAATGAGCCTGTTAATTATGCATTTACATAGTCTGGAGTTTTATTGCCAGCTTTCCCTCCTGACTTTGGCTGCAGCAGCTGCATTGCTTTTTTATATTATATTTGAAAAATAATCATATTGGACTAGGATTAGTTTTTTATTGTGAGAAATATGCCGCTCCTGTTCATGTTTGTGACAGGTCATCTGATGTCAGCACCAGCCATTTAATTTCATGTGAACTCGCTCATAGCCAGATTCAAAAACCCTGGATCCACGTACTGAGTTAATAACAACTTAATGTGACTGCTTAGGCTGACTGCAGTTTAGTGAAGCCAGAAAAAAAAAGATACTATGAATTTGTTAAAGTTGCTTCATGATACAGACCTCTGGTGTGTGGAAGGTCAGTGTGTGTGTTTGGTGAAACTGAACCCAACTGCCAAATGAATTTAGTCATTTTGTAGATTAGTAGCTAAGGTGGCAGTTACTTTTTCATAGGGGAAGGTGGTCCGGACAGCATTTTTCCTCCAGTAAATAAAATCATCATTCATTTCATTGATTATTTCATCCATTTATCCATTTTGTGTTTTCTTGGGTTGTCTTTGTTTTATTTAATGAGCTGAAACAAGGGCTGCACAATGGCTCGGTGATTAGCACTGTGGCCTTGCAGCTAGAAGATCCCCGTTTCGTGTCCCAGTCTGGGCCTGGGATGTTTCTTTATGGAGTTTGCATGTTTTCCCTGTGCATGCGTGGGTTTTGTCCGGGTACTCACGCTTCCTCCCACAGTTCAAAAACATGCTCAGGTGAATTAGTGATTCTAAATTGTCTATAGGTGTGAATGTGAGTGTTCTTGTTTGTCTCTCTGTGTAGCCCTGTAATAGACAGGTGACCTGTCCAGGGTGTCCACTGCCTTCACTATCTATCCCAGCACCTGGGATAGATCCAGCCCAATCACACCCCAAGATTTTTGATTTATGCCTGCTCCCTTTTCGAAAGTCTTTGCTATGTTGAGCTCCTGTGCTTGACTCTTTGTGACTCTATAGCACCTCTCCTATAGTGAACATCCAGTTTTGCACCTTGGTAACATGTCACAGATATTTTTGGCCTTTTTTAAATATTCTGTGAGAAACACTCTTTTGCTAAATGAGCAGTCAATGCCATAGCCAAGTATTTCAACCTTCAAAGTGCAGTGTACCAATGACCTTCTCAGGAAGAAGTTTTTAGATTTCTGGGGTTTCATACAAAACAGATGTAAGAAACCTATCCTGCCCACTTGCAACGTGAAACTTCCCATGTATTTACTGTTCTTCAGGAACGTTTTCTGGCTCAGATACATATTGCTAGGTGAGCTGGTGTCTTTGAGCTGCAGCAAATAGGGAGGGGTTGGTGGAGAGAGAGGTGAAGGCTTCTTAAATCTGAATGTTGTAGAGACAGACAATAAACCTTCTACCTACAGATGACAGTCTGAAGCTGTGCCAATTGTCACAGCACTATTAATGGTTAACCCACTAAAATTTATTTGAAAAGTGATGTAATCCAGGAACACCTCCACTTCCAGAAGTCACTTTTAAAAGAGAAGGTGCACCCACAGTGTAATGTTGGAAAAAGCAGCCTTTGTAGATTCCAACACATTTAACCTTATCTAATTGGCTTTTACCTTTACTTTTAACTTTAACTTCTTCCTTTGTACCCTGACCACAGGCAACCAGAGGCTTTTCAAGTGTTGGCAAAATGGAACAAAGTGTCAGGATCCCCGCTTAGTTTACTTTATTCATCTGTGGTTTTCCCCTCTGTGATTAGATTTTTTTTGTAGTTTTGCATTTTCGTATGAGATTTGGTTCGGTTTCTGCCCCCCAAGCTTAGTTTCACTTTCCTGTTTGGTGTAAATTTGTTTTTTTATTAAAACCTTTGAATGCTCTGCCATTCTGTCTACTGTCTGCACCTGGGTTCCCAGATACACCATGACAGTAAGTATTGGAGTGGTACAGAAAACCAATAGCTGTAACTGAATTTTAATATTTTTATGCTATTGTTGTGTAGAAGCTTTTCGAAAACTCCGTTAAAATGATTTAAGAAATCAAATACTGATACAAATGCATAGGAAAAACATCCAAAGTTTATTTATTTCAATAGTGAAAATTTTGTGCATGTCTGGTGTTTTATCATGTTGTCAGCAATTACCATTACTACTGCATTGGGATGAAAAATTGGCCCTGGATTAACCTTGACTGACCCATTACAATTGGTCACACAACAGTCATCTTGCAATACTCCTTTATTGTTCTTCTGTGTGTTGGTGTGGAGGTGTCCAAAATGACATTTCAGGAGTAAATATGCTGCTGTCAGTTCTCTTTCTGAATGCTAGATATACAAAACAATGTACGACATCTCTTGCAATATGTGGAATGCTTCTTGTTGATACTAACTTGCAGATGAATATCTTCTGCACTACTTGATTTCTAGTTTTCTGTTGTGCGTGTGGTGATCTAAATTTGTCAGGAACATAGATGACTCCGAGCTCCCCTCTCTCCCTGACACTTCTTACACACGGAAAACCCAACAGATCCAAAGATTTCTTTTGAGCAGTGTGTGGCTCAACCTGTTGGGGTGAAGGTAAAGGAGAAAGAGAAAAAGATAGTAGAGTGAAATGGATAATGACTAAGCGAACATAAAAACTGACAAAGTTAGTGGGACCAAGGGCTGCAGGTCATTTAAAAACTCAAGTAAAAGCACATTTTAAGACCACCACATGAACCCGATGGTCAAAGATGGAACATACTGGCTTGATTAACTAGAGGTAAGACTAAACAACCAAATTGGAAGAAAACTTAATTTTTAATATAGACAGGGTAATAAGGGAAATCTAAGCGTGGACATGGCTAGGGCAGCCTGAGGGGGAACTAAAGTGAAGGGAAAAATATGACTCTTTAAATTTTATTTGAAATTACCAATAGTGGGACAGGATTTAATGTTGAGTGAGAAACTTGATGGACAGGTAGAGCAACAGCTTAGCCAGTTGCCAGTTCACTGCCATGTGATGGTTTGCACATTTATGAATGCTTCTCCAAACATTATAAAGTAGTTCAGTGAAGACAGTAATGTTATTACTAATTTCATCAGTTTTGATTACATGGTGTGCTGAGACCTTGAGGCCACTCTGTGTCTACCATCCCAAAACCATATCTCATCCATTTTCCAAGTAATGCAAAACATCCCCACAGACCCAATTATGCAAATGAAAAGCAATAATAGGAATATTCTGGCACAGTAAAATCAAAGCATTTTAAAAACATAATTTCCCATTTACAAACATTGCTGTTCAATTGGAATATCTATAAGAGAAACTGGTGGACAGTGAGTCAGTGGACAGGAAAGGAGGGGCTGGGTAGGCAGTGGTGGAGAGCATTTTGAAGTGTGGAATAGAGGATGGATGTAGTCACAGGCAGGATTTTCTCATCAAACTATTTCCTTTTGGGTCTGCATCTCATCATTATGAGGAAAAGACAATCTTACTACTACTATGACTACTGTGGAGTCAACAAATGGATAGTTCATTTCAGTGAAATCACATGGTGAATCACAGGACTGAAAACATATATAATTACTGTCAATTTTCCATCTTTATGCTTTTTCAGCCCAACTAAATCCATGTTTTGATTTTTCAAAAATTACGTATGCTGCACATGTCTAATTATAGCCTAATTGATGATAACCAGCAGGAGGCCTGAATAATCAAAATGTGGTGTGCTGAGGTGGTTAGTGTGTGAGCTGGGGTAGAAGAGCGAACAAGAGGGCAGTCACTGTGTTAATGTATGTACTCTACTGGCACCTAGTGGCCAAATACAAGCATATTCACCTGTGCCTCCCCCAGCCTTACCATACAGTCTATGAGCCTTACACACAGCAACACGTTGTGGCATGAAGGACTTAAGTAAAGACACATACTATAAAACTGTTAGACTAACAATTAGGTAAAAAGGAAGCTGATGATCCTAAACAGGTTTACATTTTCTAAGTGTGTCGGAAATCAAAACTTAGTTGCCAATATGACCAATAAAATTGCTTTTTCAATGTTGTTAATGCTCCCCTCTAAAACTCATCTTCCTGTCATATGTCCATAAACATCTATGTGCCCAGTACACTTGCTAACATACTGCTACATCATGAAGAAAATGTGATCTTTGAGTGCCAGATCAGTAAATTTTGAGACAGTGTTTAGCTAATCTGAGAAAGATTTTTTTTAAAGGACTGAAATAAGGCAAGAAAGGAACATTTTTATATCCAGTCACAGTGAGTCAGAATACTGCAAGGATGTTAATAAAATAGCAAAGACAGGAAATAAGATTGAAAAATGGAAAGTTATAGTGACCTACAAGGAACACTCACACACCTTTGACTGCGCCGACGAAGCCGAATACTTCATTAAGAAGAGCTCGTCTTACAGTCCCTGACAAAAGTCTTGTCGCATAAGGATATAGTAAACTTAAATGGCATATAACTTTATTTCTAATCAATCAGTTCTCACGAAAAATGGTTCATTTTAATGTCAAGGGCTTTCACATTAATAACTGGGTGCAAATTGAACCCGTCATAAAGTGTCCTGATGTTCACGTCTTGGTAAAGCCCATGACATCTGTTTTTGCAAGGACAAAAGTCTTGTCATGTCTTTAAATGATTCAACCAATCACGGATTAGAAGTTCACCTGTGACAAATTCTGTAACTGACACATCCCCAGGTGTGTATAAAAAGAAACCCAAGACACAAGACCTTCATATGAAGCCCAACCTGACCCCAACAGCAATGCCAAAGATCCAAGCACAGACCAAAGTGCTGATTATCAAGACCCTGAAGATCAAGTCTGCTGGAGGCAGCAGGCGAAGCAGGTCGTTCCAGATGTCCCTCCCCCCAGCGACGCTTTCCAGCTCTTCCTGGGGGATCCTGAGGCGTTCCCAGGCCAGACGAGATATATAATCCCTCCAGCGAGTTCTGGGTCTACCCCGGGGTCTCCTCCCAGAAGAACGTGCAAGGAAAACCTCCAAAGGAAGTCTCCCTGGAGGCATCTGAATCAGATTGCCAAACCACCTCAACTGGCTCCTTTCGATGCGAAGGAGCAGAGGCTCTACTCCGAGCTCCCTCTGAATGTCTGAGCACGAAGCCCTGCCTCCCCTTCCTGAGGCGTCAAATGGTTTGCGAGAACTTCCCCGAGGCTGACCGAAAGTCCTTCTCCATGGCCTCCCCCAACTCCTCCCACACCCGAGTTTTAGCTTCCACAACTGCCACAGCTGCTGTGCTTTTGGCCAGCCGGTACCTGTCAGCTGCTTCGGGAGACCCCTGGTCCAACCAGGCCCGAAAAGCCTCCATTTTCAGCCTGACGGCCTCCCTCACCGCTGGTGTCCACCAGCGGGTCTTTGGATTGCCACCGCGACAGGCACCAGTGACCTTCAGACCACAGCTCCTAGCAGCTGCTTCTGCAATGGAGGCTTTGAACATGGACCACTCAGAATCCATGTCCCTAACCTCCCCTGGGATGCAGGAGAAACTCTTCCGGAGGTGGGAGTTGAAAACCCTACGGACAGAGTCCTCCGCCAGACATTCCCAGTTCACCCGCACTACACGTTTGGGTTTATCAGGTCTGTCCGGCAGTCTTCCCCGTCATCGGATCCATCTCACCAGTTAACAGCTCTGCTCCTCTCTTCACCCGAGTGTCCAAAACATACGGCTACAGGTCTGCCGATACGACTACAGTCGTGGTCAAAAGTTTACATACGTAAAACAGTAGTAGTAATACTAAAAGTACAAGCAGTAGTAGTAGTATAAGTAGCTGTTAGAGTTGTTGAAGTAGTATCAGCATGTGTACTAGTATTACAAGTTTTAGTAGCAGTGACAGTATCAGCAGCAGTAGTTGGTGTATTACTGCTACAACTAGTAGTAGTAGTAGTAATAATAATAATAATAATAATAATAATACATCAAATTTATAAAGCGCTTTTTGGGACACTCAAAGACACTTTACAACAAGACAGACAGATAAGCAGAGTAGTAGTCGCATTTCTATTAATACCACCAATACTACCAATAGTAGTTATAAAGTTTTGATGTTGACAATAAAGTAGACCACACGAAAATCGATTGATAAATGAGCAAATTATGATTTATTTTCAATGTGCATGCATTGCTTTGAATGGGAACTTTGCCCCCTCCAAGATGGCCGCCACGTGGGCACGTCGATTAGCCGGGTGCTACAGCGCGCTGGCGCATCCACTCTTCATATCTATGAGGAGGAGGAGGCGACGGCGACGATGACGATGTACCGGAAGTCATTCGCGTGTTAGCGTGTACTTCGTAATGTAGCATCATAGGAAGACACTAATTTGAAAAAATCTTCATTTTTTTGATAGTGAGTTGTTTCTTGCCGGGACTTATCGATCCGTTTTGGGATCGTCAGACAGCAGCAGTAGGCTGTACCCTGCATGTACTGTAAGTGAGCTGCGCGACGGGAGTTTGATAAAACGTCTATTAGCACTTCATTCAAAATGAGAACTGTTTTGATGGTGGCCGAGAAACCATCCTTGGCCCAGTCGATTGCCAAAATACTCTCCAAAGGTAGGTACGACTTCATAGTTATGTAGTATGCCAAAGAGAGTCATTAATTATAATTCAACGTTGTGGTAGAATCCTCGAGTGCAGTGTCAGGCAACAGCCTAGTTTGAATACTTAGATATGTTGACGTAATAATTGTTTGAGACAATTAACTCAGTTGGGACGAGTTACGGTTCACTTTAAGTGAGCAAAAGTTAGCCCAAGCTCTGTTAAAAATGTTGCATTTAGCCAAACTGAAATGCAGTATCTACACAGATTAATTTAAGACAGAGGTCCTCATTTGATGATTGTTTGAATTTAATAATAAATGATGTATACAGCTTTTGGCAAAACATAAACAATCGATGTAAATCATGCTTGCGACGTCTTGACCAGCAGACATGTAGATTAAGTGTAGAAATGTAAATTTTGAGATTTTAAATGTTTCATAATACATTGTTGAACCACATAAATAAAGTTGTAACTTTATTTATGGGGGATGGGGGATCTCAAAATTAATATCCGGATGCACAAAAACCACAGTCTACGCCCATGGATTTCATGATTTGTTTTGATAAAACAAGGCTAGTTAAATCACATATTTAAATACAGCTATAAATTAATCCATTTTATCATCATTACTAGAAAATGGGTGGGCATGAAACAGTTTGTCCTAAAATGAAGGTGCACAATCCAGTTAATTTATTATAGTACACCCAGTTCTGAAAACTTGAGAGCCTTTTCAGATTTTTTGTAGTTACTGCTCCCCAATTATGTAGGATAGTACTACTACTAGTTGTAAGTTTAAGCTTTTATGGATGGACCTCAAACAATAAGGAGAAATGTGGCAATGGGCCTGTCACAATTTACCATGTGGACACAATAATGATGCCATTTAATCTCAAATGTCTTTAATTATTATGGTATGCTTTGATAATGGTGAGACTTTCAAAGTCCACTGGAAAACAGTAACAATTAGTGAAATGGACCGTTTCTCAGTAGCCACTACCTCATGCTCTGTCTAAACAACCACATATTGTTAGTTTGCCAGTGTCCTGGATTGACATTAGTACAGTCAGTTATGTTCAGTTTTGCCGAGAGATGGCACATATACATGCTACAGTGATGAACTCAAACTCCAGTGAGTAGCTGGCTGTGGGGAAGCAGCTGGGGTTTTTCTTAAGGACAGGCATCCGCAGGGATACAGGGATGGTCTCTAGACCATATGCATTGTCAAGTCCCCTACAGGAGTGACTGGTGTGGCAGCTGGCCTCATGGATGACCTGAGGAACCCGGTTTAAGTCGATGTTCTCCCTAGAGAGAGATGAAAAGTTGAAAGTGATCAGAGGCAGGCTTTCATTCCACTGTTAATGTGGTAGACAATGTCTGGTATATACTGTATAACTGTAGGACTGTCCCTCACTTAATCATCAATTCATACATTGGTTATTTTTCTCTTGTTCAGTTAATTGTTCTATAAAGCTCTAGAAAATGGTGGCAATTTTACCAACAATTTCTTTGCCTGAGGATAACTTTAATGACAAGTGATACTCAGTATCTATACTCACACATAGGTCCAAGTCGCAATGCTGCGCTCATTGATGCGGCTGGGCAGGTTAACCAGTTGGCTGTAGTAATCCTGCAAACTGTATGTGCAGAAAGATTCCTCCACACACTGGCTGCCCAGTGGCATGGCCAGGCACCGGTGGAGGGCTATCAGGCACAGCAGAAAGACGCGCAGCAGCTAGACAGAGAATAACCACGATTTTTGTCAGTGTTGACTAATTTCTGCCAGGTTTCCCAATATTTTTAGAGTTGGTCATGTGCAGTCAAGACACGTCTAATTCTTGGTCAGGCTTGTTACTCATTAATCAGATAGCTCCTAATTTTAGACTATGTTTTGTTCCAATACTTGTACTACCTCATGTGTTTCAAGGGCATTTACCCTTTGGCTTTTTTCAGAAACTAACAAAGTGTTTTGATGAAAACTATGTTCATGCTCATATTAATCATACATCAAAGTAAAGTATTAGAAACAGTTTTGTTTTGTGTCTGTACCAACACTCAGATAGCACTTCGTCATTAGATCATCGTTACGTCCAGACCAAGTTTTGCCTCAGTGTAACTTTGAAAGTTAGTAAAAAAATACATGAGTTAGATAGTTCACTATCCTTTATGCTCTTCATGCTGAACATGCTCCATATACCGAGCCACTCATGCCTACTACAGTAGGTGCTTTAAATTCCTTGAATGAAATTCTTGCATTAATCCATAAAGTACTTAGCCCTGTAAGTCCTGAAAGATATTTTTCTGTCTTGTTTACACAAATGATAATCGTCATGCTGTTGTCTTGTGCAGATAAGATAATATTCTGAGTGCACAAGATGACTAAAATGAAAAGAAATATGACTTATTTATTATTTATTTTGGTTTGTTTCCACTTTAATTGCAAATGTAATTATTTTTATGTAAGTTGTCAAATTCAGAGCCACACTGTTAGTGACACAGATTTTTGACTTATCTTAACTGGAAAAGTACAAGTGGAATTTACAACATTAATGGTGTCTTAGTTTCTTTAAGTGCCACAGTAACATATTCATGTGAACCAGCTTGAACAATGACAGGATCTCACCAAAGGACAATGCAGAATCATTAATATG
The DNA here is from genome assembly GCF_021347895.1 of Acanthochromis polyacanthus. Lineage (NCBI taxonomy): Eukaryota > Metazoa > Chordata > Actinopteri > Pomacentridae > Acanthochromis > Acanthochromis polyacanthus. The sequence goes on from NC_067119.1 coordinate 37,577,839, forward strand.
ACTGTGACTTTTCTAATGCAACATGGCAAGATGTAATTTGTAGATGAGAACTATGGGTGGACTACCGTAAACTTTGGTACTTGCATTCATGATTTCCAAAGATGAACTGCAAATCACTCTGGTGATTTTGTCACTAACTAACATTAAAGTCAGCCAATCAGGTTTTCTATTAGATTCTGTCCTTTGTTTTAAATGATTAACTTTAGAAGATGTCGAGTTGACTCTGTATGTCAATTCACTAAAGTTGAATATTAGCTTTCCACTGGAATGTACAAGGACTGCAGATGAAATAATGATTACAACTACCAGTAACTATTTTACTGTGTATGTTCGTGTGTGCATATTGCATGAAAGAAAAGGTGAAAAACTGTGAACCTATCCTTTAATCAACTAGTTTGCTACTCTACAAGGCAATAGAATCTTATGCAGTGGCTATCAAGCAGTTATCATCAGCACCAACATAAAGGCAAGTTTCTTACCTGGAGCTGTTCCATGTTTGAAGTGACTGGATATTGCTGCGATGGAAGCCTTTATCTTTTGCCTTCGGGATGCTGATTGGTGCTGCAATTTAGTTGTTTTCTTTATGCGTGCTGTCTTTGGTTGCCAGTATGCCCTTTAGCTCGATCTACAACTTGTATCTGAACCTTCTATTTATATGCCCTGTTCTTGTCTGGATTTCTGTCAGCCCCTGTGTATCTGAATTGGTCCAGTTATTAGCATTGGATTGTCCACGTGAAGGAGGCTGGAGTGGCTTTAGTGCATACACGGGATGGGGTTGGGAACATGTTGGTCACCATTATAATAGTTCGTGTCCATGTTCCTGTCATTAGCATTCAGCCTTGAGAGACTCCTTTTATTCAGAAAGGACGTCAGCATGTAGCATTGAGTGCTAATAATCAATAGGAGGATTCTAATTACTCCATCATTGACCTAAAAAGCATCACAGCTTTCAGAGATCTCATGGTTCTCCCTTACTTGCCATCACTTTGACCTCCTGTAAATCTACATGTCTGACTCATCAGCAAGTGGACACTAAGTTTCAAAAAGGATAAAAGTTTGTCATTATTCTGTACAGTTTTGAACATGCTATGAAGTTACAAGTATTGTGTGTTATATGTATAAAGGACAACTGAAAGCTAAGTAAAGCTGATTTCATTGAGGATCATCGAGCTATTGAGGAAATGCACATTTCTTTGTCAAGACTTGCATGCTGTTAAGCTTCAACACAGTGAAAATGGCAGCTCTCATCTGGGATTATGAGGCGCTTTGCTTCATCAGCTATATGTTTTTACTCTCACCTAACAGTCTCTTAACAGACAAACATTTTTTTTATTTTTTATTGATGTTAGATCCCTTATGTTGTTAACCCTAAGTCCAAATTCTTCTGCAGGGCATGACGTCTTTTGTATCAAGTAACTGCATCCATTACTGGACTGCACTTCAAATTTTTAAAGTACCATTAAACATATTCAACCTTCTTGGAAGTTTTCAGTTCAGTTCAATTTTATTTATATTGTGCCAATGACAATTCAGATTGCCTCAAGACAGTGAAACTCAAATGTTTGAACTTGAACCCCCAGACCAGTCTCTAAGGTGACATTTGCAAGAAAAAACTTCCTTTTGACAGGAAGAAATCTTGAGCAGAATCCAGCTCATATGGGGGAATCCAACTGACTGGGCAGGTTAAGAGGGACAGGGACAGGAGAATAGGTTTGGTGGGGGACAAGGAAACATTTAATATGCATTGTCATATGTGCATAATAAGAGTAACAGATGATACATACAAAGTACAAGCCAACATTGAAACTGATTCATAAGTTTACTATTATGGTGTAAGGCTCTGGCATTAAATACACTGCATATATAGCTGGTAAGTAAGATGCAAATCAAGTATAGTAAGGGCAGTGCAGAGTCGATTTTTCGAAATGCGCACCAGGACACAATGGGCTGGAGAAAAGACAGCAGCAGCATCTCACAGTGCACAGCATCCCATCCCACCTTTGTCCCCCTAAGAGCAGACCTTTTGCAATGTCCCAGTGCGCGGCTGCAGTGGCAGCGGCGGTGTTCACTGCCTGCCACGCCGCTCCGCACCTGAGGCGGGCCTTGCCTCCCGCTCCCCGTCCAACTCTGGGACCAGAGACACTGGAAGAAAGGACACAATGCAATAATGGTATATATATAGTAAATACATAGGTAATGAGAGAAGGGCTCAGTGCATTGAGAGAGATCAACCAGCAGCCTAGGCCTATAGCAGCATAATTATGGACATAACTAAAGGAAGTCGAAGAAATCAGTTGTGCCCCGTACATGTGGACTCCAACTGACCCCCTCAGGTTCTTCCTTTTTATGTCTTTTGATCATTGACTTATGTCCATTTAATTTAGATTATGTTTTTAGCAAGAATTTATATTTAAAAGACTTTCATATCAAAATGAAAACTAATTTCTACAAAGTAATTAAAAATATTACTTGCCTGCAAGATATGTAATTCTTGCCTATAAAGTATAGAATAAGTTATTACATAAATATTCACCTCTTCAAGTTAATATTTAATAGATGCACCATTGGCTGCAGTTTCAGGATTCAGCCTGTGGATAGGTCTCTGTCAGCCTTGCACCTCTGGACACTGAAGTCTTACCCCATCAAAAACAATTCTCTATTGTTTTTGTCCTGTTTAAGTGTATACTGATCAAAATTCATCAATTAGCCACACTGTTGCTCAGCTGCTTTACAATGCTGCTAGGCTTTTTTTTTAATTCAAACTACTAATTTGTGATGGAGATCCTCTCAGTGGAATGACTCCATCAAATTACACACAGCATTCAGTGGACATCAAACCCCACACATCACAAACACACTATACTTCTCTGCAGCAAAATATTGGGAAATCCCCAAATTCTTTCCAGTTTTGGAAAGAATGGATCCCATTTTGCAAACTGTGAGTATAATTTAATACTGCAGCGGAGAATTCAGAAATATAAAAATAATGAATTGAAGAACTTAAAGTAAATCTGGACAACAGTGAAGCTTTATGGCGCAGAGAAATAAGACTAATATATCAGTAGCATATTGTTAGCAGGATACACTCCTTGTGGTTTTGAATATTTTCAAGAGTTTTAATAATCTAAAATGCATCTGCAGTTTGTCACTTCTGTTCATATCCATGTATTTGTATTTAATCTTTAATTTCAACTTGGACGTTACAACGTAGAAATAACCCTATGATAAGAGCTCTGTAAATAACTTACTGACTATGTTGACTTTTTAATACCTCATCCTTTCTTCTCCTCCTTTAGGAAATTGTACAAGTCGCAAAGGACTCAATGGAGCATGTTCAGTTTACGAATACACTGGCAGCTTCGAGGGCCAAACTGTACGCTTCAAGATGACTTCAGTTTGTGGACATGTAATGAGTCTGGATTTCATTGGTGGGTATCATCCATATTAAGGTTCCTGCTCAACAGTTCTCTGACTCTCATCGAAAGTGTTTGCTTGCTTAAAAAGCCCAGGGTTTCTCCCTTCTCATTTACAGTTGTAAATACAAGTTTATATACACTTCTAAAGTGTCAGTCTTTAACCCTTTACGCTTCAGTGCGTCGTAGGTGTACCGCCAGCGGTACACTTACTAATTTGCATAGGAATTTCAAGAATGTCCGACGGCTGCAAACACGATTATACAAATACTATACGCCGATGGAAAGCTTAGATTCTCATGAATCCGCCGGTATAAACCACTTTCAGATGTGATTACCACAGCGGGTGAGAAAAACACATTTGTTCGACAAAAACAAATATTCATCCATCCGTTCTCTATACACGGCTTCAACGCACACAGCGCAACTCACATTTCCGGGTTCATTATTACACACAGAAAAAAAGATTCCACAAAAAACGGTCATAATCCAACCTTTTACATCCAGACGACACAAGCCAGTAAACTATTTTGTCCAAAACATGTCCTGAAGTCGGTATAAAATCCACGAATCGGTCGTTTTCAAGGAAATGCACCTCGCGATGTGCGTCCAATATTCCCTGTATTTTTCGTCATTTTTTTAAATTTAAAAATACAATATTAGCGATTGACTGAAGCTTAAAGGGTTAAATTTCACTGACTCCAATTTTCTATGATAGAATCATTGAAATACATGTCTTTGTCACACACACACACACACACACACACACACACACACACACACACACACACACACACACACACACACACACACACACACACACACACACACACAATCATGCATTTTAGTTCTTTCACATTTTTTGATTCATTCAAGAAGAAATGAGATACATTCAAGTTAGCATAATTCACTGCATGTATTTCCACTTTATTCAGAAGATATATAACAAACACAAAAATGTAAGCATATAAAAGGAAAAAGAAAATAATTGTGTGTCGTCTCTCCAAAGGGCAATGTCAATGGCTGTCTTGGAGTACAACAACATTGACATTGCGGGATGGGTTACCTTTGCAGGTTTAGCTACAAGACAGCTAAAGACAGACAGTGAAATACAGATAGTGAAAGATGGATACTGAGGAGCCACAGATCATCAGAAGTCTAAAGGGAGACCACTACTGCCTTACTCCTGGATGTAAAAATTAATTTTATAGAGTTAAAGCCATGGACAAAACAGTCCACTTTCGTAAACTGCTGCTTCAGTGGAGAACAGTACTGATTTGCTGGCTAGTGGCACTGAAGAGGAAGAGCCTGTAATGGACTTTGACTTCAGGGTTTGTGGTGAGCACTTTCTGGAGTACGATTGCTTTGAGGAGAAGGTAGTGGAGTCCAGCAGGCTAGTTGTTGATCGGACCAACAGACTAAAACCTGGCATTGTCCTGTCAGTGTTCAACTTCACTGGTTGTAACATTGATCTATTGACTGTCCAACATTCTCTGAAAATGGCTGTACAAGGGCATCAGTCTGCCACAGGAAAACAGCACTGAACAGCTCTAAACGCATAATAGAAACAGCTGTATTCACTAACACCTGTCACAGACATGTTGATGTTTGATCAGAACATCATCACTGTCAGTAATAAAATTCCAAGTCATGCCTCTCTGAATGTCTCTTACTGAACACGTTTCAATGTGAACACCTATTGTCATCCTTAGTCTCTAAACCAGCGAAGCTAACCCATCCTGTGATATCACCAATTCTCGTCCTCCAAGATGGCAGCATCCTTTGGAGAAGAGACACAAAAGAACTTGTTTTTCCTTTTATATGCTTACAGTTTTGTGTTTCTTATATACACCACTGGTCAAAAGTTTTAGAACACTCCAATTTTTCCATTTTTTTTATTTGAAATTATACATTTTAATGTCTCATTGTACTCTGAAATGAATGCATCAGACAAATTAACAAATGTAGTTGAAAGAAATTCAGTTTAGAAACCAAAATGTACCAGTATTCAAAACTTTCAACTCATCAAAGTAGCCACCTTTTGGCATATTTAACAGCTGAACACACTCGTGGCATTCTTTCCGCAATGGAAATAAAATATTCTTCATAAAATTCTTTCCACTTTGTTGCAAAAATTCCCATAAATTTGTGGCACTTGTAGGTTGTTTTGCTTTCACTCTTCTGTCCAGTTCATCCCAAACCAGTTCCATGAGGTTTACGTCTGGAGACTGTGCTAGCCACGCCATGTTTTCAAGCTTGCCATCTTGTTTGTTTTTCCTGAGGTAGTTCTGGCATAGTTCAGATTTATGTTTTGGGTTATCTATCTGTAAGGTGAACCCCTGACCAAGTAGGAACATACTAGAGGTTATTGCATGGTGCTGCAGAATGCTGTGGTGACCGTTTTGGTTCATGGTATCTCTAACTTTGTACAAGTCACTGATCCAGCAAAACAGCCCCAAACCATCACACTTCCTCCTCCATGTTTGACTGTTGATGTCTCACACTGAGGAACCGTCCTTTTGCCTACTGGACAGCGTCCAAAAATCCTGCATGATAGAACCAAACATTTCAAATTTTGATTGATCAGTCCATAATGCCTTCTTCCCGTCTCAGTAGTCCATTAGCAGAGTTTCATTCCCCAGGCAAGTGGCTTTTTATTATTCTGATGTCTTAGCAATGGCTTTCTTTCTGCAAAACCTATTAAGCCTGCAACTCGAAACCGTCACTGTTGAAACAGAGACTTGCTTACTATGACCACTGTTACGCTGGTGTCCTTTGAGGCACAAGCTGTTGACTCAGAAACTTTCCTTCTGATTATGTTGTGTCTTTGGATCTTCCAGATCTCTTCCTGTCAGAGTTTCCCCCAGTTTCTGAGTGCCTTTTGATGTTGAAGAAAACTGCACTCACTGACACTTTGACTTTCTGCGCAATTTCTCTGTAGGAAAGACCTACATTTTTAAATATTCTGTTCTGTCTCTCTTCTATTGTTAATTGCCTTTTCCTCATCATTTTTATAGCAATATACTCCTCTCTGCAATAAATGCTGTTCAAATATTACTCTCATGGGTATGGTGCCACACTGTGTTCCAACACTACTTTTATGCAGACAGAGGGGTTGTAAGTAATCAAGAAAAAATGGGACATTTGTAGGATTTGTTCTGGCTTTGGGTCTTTCAGACCTCTGCCTGTCAGTTTCCCCCAGTTTCTGAGTGCCTTTTGATCGTGAAGGAACTGCACTCAGTGACACCTTTCTTCGCACTTTCTCTGTAGGAAAGACCTACATTTTTAAGTGTTATGATGTTCTGTCTCTAATTGCCTTTCCCTTGCAATTTTATGGCAACATACTACATTCTGCAGTACAATACTCTTCAAATAATGCTCTGGAGGGTATGGTGCCACGATGTGTTCCAACACTGCTTTTAAGCAGACAGAGTGGATTGTCAGTAATCAAGAAAAGTTGGGACACCTGTAGGATTTAGTAGTACCAACTTTCAAGGTTTGATCAACCTCCATTGATTTGCATTTCTCTGACTACGTTTTCTTTCTTTTTAAAGGGAAATACAACAACTGGGACAAGGTGGACCCTGCGGAACTCTTCAGTAAAGCTCCTACAGAAAAAAAGAGGCCAACTCCAAACTCAACATGGTCAAATTTCTCCAGGTAGGTTAACACAGTGATTAGCTTTAACAGGACATTGGCGATTTTGACATTTTATACGACTAGTCTCATGCCTTTTGTCTTTGTTACTCAATCCAATTTTCTGGTGTCATGTCAGGTTGAAGCCAGAGGGTGTGACTATGTGGTTTTGTGGTTGGACTGTGATAAAGAAGGCGAGAACATCTGTTTTGAGGTAATTCGGGTCCATTTACACTTATTACCATAAGATCCATATCTGGATACTGACATCTAATCTGTGCCACAGATTAGGTATATGTTCTACATCTTTTTACTTTGCTACCACCTCAGTTAGAAATATGGTTGTCTTGTGCAGGCTACATTTGGGTCATTCCATTTCAAATCATGACATTTTTAATTTCACAATGCTGCATATCATTACCTCATAAACATGTACTTGTTAGCACTACCCACTAGTAATGGCAGCATGCTTTTTCTACACTATGTGGAGCTAATACAGTTGTGGTCAGAAGTTTACATACACTTGTAAAGAACATAATGTCATGGCTCTCTTGAGTTTCCAGTTATTTATACAACTCTGATTTTTCTCTGATAGAGTGATTGGAACAGATACTTCTTTGTCACAAAAAAATTCATGAAGTTTGGTTCTTTTATGACTTTATTATGGGTTCACAGTAGGGCAGGACCAGAATATCCCGAATATCCGAATATTCGTTAGCTACGGCAGTATCCGGATATTAATTTTGGTATCCGACATACTAACCTATGATGTTTTTGTCATATTTTGGACCACATACTAAAACATACTGTAGCACTGAGCGGCGACTTAAGGCAGGAATGACGAAGGATCTTACAGTTAGCACACCAGGCTTTATTGTCTCTACCACAATAAGCACTCCAGAACTCACAACGTATCGGCTCGCAGGCCGAGGTCACTCCTCTTGTAACCCCCTGAGCTACGGTACACATGAAAACAACAAACACACAAACGAACTCAGAACGCAGAACTGAACTAAGTGCAACCAGTAATTAAAGAACATCTGGAACAAACAAACAACCCCGTAAAACAATTCCCAAAGAACACATAATTCCCCCCATGATGCCTAGCGGCCCCCCTATCCGGAACACAGTCACAGTGGCCCCCACGGCCGCTACAATACTAAAAAATTCAAAGTGATCCAGAATCCAGGATCCTTTCTGGATTGCCACCAAAATTAAATCAGCTCTTCCTCTTACCATAGTCTACATCCCCTCAAAATTTCATGTGAATCTGCCCAGCCGTTTTTGAGTTATCTTGCTAAAGGACAGACAGACGGACAGACACACAAACGCCGGGTGTCACATAACCTCCTTGGCTGAGGTAAAGATAAGACCTTCTGGAGGAAAGTTCTGCGGTTAGACAAAACAAAAATCGAGCTGTTTGGTCACAATGCCGAGCAATATGTTAGGAGGAGAAAAGGTGAGGCCTTTGACCCCAAGAACGCCATGCCTACCCTCAAGCACGGTGGTGACAGTATTATGCTGTGGAGTTGTTTTGCTGCCCGTGGAACTGGTGCTTTACAGAGAGTAAATGGGATAATGAAGAAGGAGGATTACCTTCAAATTCTTCAAGATAACCTAAAATGATCAGCCCGAAGGTTGGGTCTTGGCCACAGTTGGATGTTCCAACAGGACAATGACCCCAAACACACACCAAAAGTGGTAATGGAATGGCTAAATCAGGCTAGAATTAAGGTTTTAGAATGGCCTTACCAAAGTCCATTGAGAACATGTGGCAAATGCTGAAGAAACAAGTCCATGTCATAAAGCCAGCAAATTTAACTGAACTACACCAATTCTGTCAAGAGGAGCGGTCAAAGATTCAACCAGAAGCTTGCTAGAAGCTTGTGGATGGCTACCAAAAGCACCTAATTGAAGTTAAAATGACCAAGGGACATGTAACCAAATATTAGCATTGCTGTATGTATATTTTTGACCCAGCAGATTTGGTCATTTTTTCTGTTAACCCATTATAAAGTCATAAAAGAACCAAACTTTATGAATGTTTTTTGTGACAAAGAGTATCTGTTCCAATCACTCTATCAGAGAAAAATCAGAGTTGTAGAAATAACTGGAAACTCAGGAGAGCCATGACATTATGTTCTTTACAAGTGTATGTAAACTTTTGACCACAACTGCACAGTGCTACTTAACATTACATGACACCACACCTGACCACACTCAGCTGAAGGGTGTATTTAGGTTTAATAATCAAGAAGCCGATAGAGAACCATGCAGTTAAGCATTTGCAACCTGTAAAATCTTAGATCATATAGAAAGTGGTTACTGTATCTGCAAACATGCTCCAGACAGTTTCTCTTACCTCCCAGGTGCTGGATGCCATCCAGCCAGTGATGAACAAAGGGTGTGCCAGGGAGCGGAGCATTTACCGTGCCAAATTCAGCTCTATTACTGACACTGATATCTGGAAAGCAATGAACCACCTCGGAGAGCCCAACAGGAATGAAGCCCTGTCAGTAGATGCACGTCAGGAGCTGGATCTGCGCATTGGCTGCGCCTTCACCCGGTACACTTAGTTCACTGGCTCTGCCACACAACCATTTTAATGTCAGCTGACTTTGACTTGACTTTGAAATATCTATTTTGACACATAGATATATGTTTAAAAGCAGTGTTGGGACTAACGCGTTATTAAATAACGCGTTACAATAACTACATTACTTTTGCGGTAACGAGTACTGTAACTAATTACTTTGTCAAAATCAGTAACGCGTTTATCGTTACTGCGTTTTTAACAGGCTCATTACTTCACGTACATAATTTAGAACTACAATTTCCGTGGCAGACGTGAAGCATACATGACGCAGCGACGTGTAAGTGAATGCGTGAAAACAACAATGGCGGCAGTCGACGACAGTCAAGGCATGGGATTTCTCTCATGGAAATATGGACATTATTTTTCCTTTCTGACGGTAAAAGACAAGAGGAATATTGTGGTGACCTGTAATCTACGTGGAGGTTCGAAAACTCTATTCACATCAAGGACTAGCAATTCTAATCTGATGAAACATCTTCTGAAACAACACGCCTCTACCAAGCTAGTTGAAAAAGACCCTGAAGGTAACACAGGTAATGCTGCTGTTAGCTCCGCTGACGCTAAAGGAGGAGCCACTCCAGTGAAACAACGAAAACTTGATTTTACAAAGCCGGTGGCGCAGTCTATAACGCAGACAGAGCTAAACAGACTGATTGCCAGGTATGTTGTGGAAGACATGCAACCTATCTCAACGGTTGAGTCCCCTGCTTTCAGAGAACTGGTTAGCAAAATACCTGTGCGATGGAGAGACCGTGCTGCGCCATCACCATGCAGAAAGACGTTTTCCCGTTACCTGGACCAAGAATATGCTAACATGGAGTCAGAGCTCAAAAAGACTTTTGATGAGTTAGAACATGTCTCCACAACAGCAGACATTTAGACTGTGCATACTAAAAGTTTTCTTGGCGTAACCGCACATTGGATAAATCCACACAACATGAAACGTGAGAAAGCAGCGTTGGCATGCAGGAGATTTAAGGGCCGAAATACATATGACAGTGTTGCAAGTGAGCTGGACAACATAAACTCATCCCATGGCCTATCCTTCAAAATCACAGCAACTGTAACAGACAATGGTTCCAATTTTGTCAAGGCCTTTCAAGTGTACCAGCCACCACCTGAGTCGGACGACTCTGAAGATGGGGAGGATGAGGTACCTTTTTTTCCATTGGGGATGTGCTGCTGAACGGTGCTAATGATGCTGATGATGTGATTTCTTTACCTCCACATCAGAGATGTATGTCACACACATTGAACCTCATTTCTTGCACTGATGTGGATAAGTGGCTGCTGTCAAAACCTGAAACGAAAGCCATTTACAGAAGTGCCACCACAAAATGTGCAGGGCTGTGGAACAAGGCCAGTCGTACCACAGTGGCCACTGAGCTTGTGGATGACATTATTGCAAAGAAGCTACAAGTACCTTGCACAACCAGGTGGAACTCGTTCTATGAAGCTCTGGAGTGAATTTCTAAGATACCTTTGGTGGAGCTGAACACCCTCTCATCCAAACTACAGTTGAAATGTTTCAATGAAAGGGAGCATCAGTGTATCAGAGAGTACTGTGAGATTTTTCAAAGGCTTTATGAATGCATAGAATTAGAGTAACTCTTGATTGACCAGATGTATGGGCCTGTGGCCAGATTACTAATGGGCACAGAGCTCCGCTTCGAGTCAGATGCCAGCAAGGTGGAGGTGGGGTACTGGTTTTGGCTGTTATTATTAAGGATGAGCCAGTTTGGCCTTTTTGGATTGAAGATGGGCTTAAAGTCAACTCCCAAACTTACTGCTAGTTTTTAGAAGATACTTTCTCCAAGCAGTGGTAGAGGAAAAAGTGTCCATCATTCAAGAAAGCCATGAATTTTATGCAGAACAATGCTCCATCACATGCATCCAAGTACTCCATTGTGTGGCTAGCCAGCAAATGCCTTAAAGATGACAGAATAATGACATGGCCCCTTTCCTCACCTGACCTAAACCCTACTGGGAACTCATGGGCCCTTCTTAAATGTAAGATTTACAGTGAGGAATAACAATACATCTCTTTGAACAGCATTTGAGAGTCTGCGTTGCTGCTGTATAAAATGTTGATCATCAACAGATTAAGAAACTAACAGATTACATGGATGAAAGACTCATGACAGTTATTGAAAAGAAGGGTGCCTATACTGTTCACTGGATATTTGTTGAAATGTCGTAAGTACTTGTTTTTTTGTAAATTGCGATTTTATTTGTTATTCTTACTCTAATAAATGAAAATAAACAAATCCATCCATCCATTCTCTATACACCGCTTTATCCTCACTAGGGTTGCGGAGGGTGATGGAGTCTATCCCAGCTGACTCGGGCAAAGGCAGGGGACACCCTGGACAGGTCGCCAGTCTGTTGCAGGGCTACATATACAGACAAACAATCACACTCACATTCACACCTACGGACAATTTAGAGTGATCAATTAACCTCAGCATATTTGTGAACTGTGGGAGGAAGCCGAAGTACCCGGAGAAAACCCACACATGTACAGGGAGAACATGCAAACTCCATGCAGAAAGATCCCAGGCTCAGGCTGGGATTTGAACCGGGGCTCTTCTTGCTGCAAGGCGAATGTGCTAACCACTACTGCACTGTGCAGCCCACAAAATAAACAAATGAGATGGGAAATTTTCAGTTTTTCATTTAGTTGCATAATAATTCTGAACACTAATAGTTGCCTAATAATTGTGCACACAGACATTCTCCTGAGAAAGCCTAAACTCGTTTCCTTTGTTTAATGCTTAGCTTCGAAGTTTATTAACATTTTAGATTGACTGAGAGTACTGTATTTCTTCAAAAATAAAAATTAATCCTCATGAATACAACTTGCTTAATAATTGTACATGTAGCATACATCACTATGGTGGAATATTGTCCCACTATTCTCTGCAGAATAGTTATAATTCAGCCAAATTAGATGGTTTTCGATCATGAACTGTCCTTTAATCACAATTAGATCAAAATCCAGCAACTTCAAAATGTTAATTTTTTTTTTTTACAGATGGGGGATGAAAATCTGTTCTTTGTTTTATATTCAGATATGTCTGGTCGATGCTTCACCACTCTAAACAAGTTTGATTAAGTCTGATTGAAGGTATTAAAAAATATATAAGTCTGTCTTTTGTGGGTTTATTATTTTTCAGGTTCCAGACCAAATATTTTCAGGGTAAATATGGCAATCTAGACTCCTCCTTGATCTCATTTGGACCATGCCAGACCCCAACACTTGGTTTCTGTGTAGAACGCCATGACAAGATCCAGTCCTTCAAATCAGAGACATATTGGATTATTCAGGCAAAGGTAAATCCCCACCTCACTCTCCAGACAGACTGTGAACAGTCAGTTCAATCTCCTTGTTTTTGTAGTGACAAATACTGTGCTTTGGTTAGGTGTTCAAAGGAAAGGACAGCCCGCTTACCCTGGACTGGAACAGGGTGAGGGTCTTTGACAGGGAGGTGGGTCAGATGTTTGTCAACCTGGCCAAGACCTCCAGGGAGGCTCAGGTAAGAACAAAATCTTGGTGATGTGCATATATTCTACTACCAATGTTACTGACACCAAGGAACTGTACTTTGGGAAGACTACAGAATCATGTACACACCACATTTTCACTTAAAACTGAAATGATTCAAAAGTGCATCACCTCTCGATAATTGCAGTGCTGAACAGTAGGGTATTTCATTTTATGAACAATCAACAACTGCTTCTTCAAAATGAAATGATCGAAAAGTCACAATTCATTGAACAACAGTGACGACCCCTGTGATCGCTGACACACAAGTTAGAAAATCGTAATTCAGCCATAACTGTCCTGAATATAGCCCAACTTCCTGACCTTTGATTTAGGCTCTTAATGTGGATCTCTCTTGCTGCAGGTGGAGTCAGTGACTAAGAAGGAGAAGGCCAAACAGAGGCCCCAGGCCTTGAACACAGTGGAGATGCTGAGAGTGGCCAGTTCTGCCTTAGGTATTTACAATGCCTGTAAAAAGTATTCCACCCCCTTGGACCTTCTGCCCTTTTGTTGCTTTTATACATGAAATCATGGTCAATGTACACTCAACAAAAATACGGGGCGGAACAAATATTCGGATATTTGTCTTTAATAGGGCCCGAATATCCAGAGACCAGAAACCACTATTTGGGCCAGCCCTACTAAACTTCAAGTAGAGAGGGTGTCTGCCTCCTCAACCCAAAGTGGGAGCTGATTCCACAACAGAGGAGTAACTGTGAAGCCTCTGCCTCCCATTCTGTTTCTGGAACCTCTGATACCTAAGACTAAACCCAAAATGTGACAGCACTCTTGTGAGAAGAATAGTTCAAAATTTTATTCCGGATTTTACAATAAGTTAGTGAAGAGGATTTAATCGAGGAAATACATGATCTCTCCTACTGCATTTTGTAATGTAGTGTTTTGCTGAGTATTTCTCAAAGCCGGACAGTGTGTTTGGGATTTACATAAACGAGTTCTTGTGTGTAGTCATGGTAGTCAAGAAACATGTCACCCAGTTTCACCGTTCTGTTTTTAATAAACATGAGGCTCCATGGCATAGAGATATAGGATAAGTCCGGCATTGATACAGATTCAATACTGGTAAGCTGGATTAAATGATTGCTGGTACAAGAGTTTTAACAATATTAAATACTGATATAGTATGTACACTTGGTAGTCTCTTTGGCTCTATTGCCAATAACAAAGCTCAGAATAAAAAAAATCACCATATATGGCATGTTACGGAAAATACACTATCAAATTATGTTTAGATCTTTTAGTCTCAGATAGCATTGCATTAGTGTAGATGGACTGTCTAAAATATAGAAAGATACAACTCTCCTTCTGTGGAATTCAATGCGAGTCCAGCTTAGGAATTTCAGCCATCACACGAGATAAGCATTTAGCTCTTGGTTTTGTGATAGTGTAAGAAGAAGAGAAAAAAATCTGATATTTGTAATGTCTCAGGCATGGGTCCCCAGCATGCCATGCAGATTGCAGAGCGACTGTATACACAGGGCTACATCAGCTACCCACGTACTGAGACGACCCACTACCCAGAGAACTTCGATTTGAAGGGAACACTGAAGCAACAAGCCAATAATCCCTTCTGGGCAGAAGAGGTAAGGGCCACTGTGGAGCCAAGGATACACAAAAGCATCTATAGCCCATTACATTCAAGGACAGCAGTGTGTGCATACAGAAATATATTCATTGTAGTTATGGCCCTAAGCAGGCCGTCAGAAAATATGACTCCAGTGTGGTTCCAAATATATGTAGGATTTTTACCTCTCCATCAGGTGAAAGCGCTGCTTTCAACTGGATTAAACCGACCCCGGAAAGGAAATGATGCTGGAGACCATCCACCTATTACTCCAATGCGTGCTGCTTCAGAAGGGGAATTGGGTGAGTCATAAAAGCAATATAAAAAATATAAAATAAATGTCATCTCAGGGACCAAAACGTAAGTGCACGACATCAGTTGTCAAAGGAGACATTTTAGTCTACAGTCAGGGACAAAAATATTGGCACCTCTGGAATTTTTCCAGAAAATACACAATTTTTCCCAGAAATTGTTGCAATTACAAATGTTTTTGGTATACACAGGTTTATTTCCTTGATGCATGGCTTAAAGTATTCTGGCACTGTGTCAGAATGCCAACGTTTGGCTCGAGGAAATAAAAAGATATTAGTTCGTCTACCAATGGAATAAGGGGAATGCAACTTTTGCTAGCAACTAAACTAATAACATCAGCCAATGGGAAGTAGAGTGGGGGCGGGTCTTAGAAAGAAGTTGCTGCAGGTGAGTCTATTGTTGTAATAGTTACAGTGACGTCATGGTGCGAGCTCGCAATGATACAGAAATCCTTAACAAATCCATGGATCCAGACTCAAAAAGCCGCATCGCTGCCAAAATATAATCAGGTGGTCCTTGTGTAACTTATAACCTTTCATGAAAATTTCATCCAAATTTGTTAGTCCACTTTTTTGAGTAATGTTGCGCACAGACAAATGGATGGAAGGACAAACGTACGCCGATCGGGCCCATAACTGCGCCGCATTCCTTTGCGGAGTCCTCTATGGGCGGAGTGAAAATAAATGGTGCTTCCCGTGGTTGGAAGAGTTAAACAGAGATGGCAAGCCCTTTGGTTGCTGGTTCAAAAAATGAAGGAACTCGTTGCTTGCTTATGTACTACGTGCTCAAAAAAATCCATGAACACAACTAGCAGCAAAAAGTGCTGTCAGGTCACGGGTCAGACTCCAGCCTTAGAGCTGCTGTCAGCTCTGAAGAGACATGAACATAGACTGTATATAAAGATATAAAAATATTTATTTACAGTTTATGGACACGACAAGGGGGGTGCGAGCGACTGGGAGGAAAGGGTCTGTCTAGGCGGAACAAATTATCTGAACTATTGTTTTACCATCGGCATGTTTTTCGCAGTGCACGAACTGCACTGGCCGTTCGCGTAGTTCGGGCTCAGACGTACGAACTCCCGAAACCGGGAGGACGCATCTTTAATGTTCAATTGGAACACCGGCGTACTTGATCACGTTGCCACCTGGGCCCATCTACCCCGGGGATGACTTTACAGAGTGTAAAAAACTACAGAGACATTAACTGTAAATTGTAAATTTGTAAAACTGTAAATTTTATATATATATAAAGAGTTTATTTGCAAAAACAGATAACTCCATTTTAAAAATTTTCAGAAAACTTATTTTTATTGTTTTCTTGAGATAATGATAATAATAACAATAATAATTTAATTTTTCTGTATTTGTCATATATTTTTCTACTGGGTCAAATCCACTCAACTTCAGTTTGATTGATATTATCATACACACAGTTTTTTTCATTCTAAAACTATTAAAATGTGAATATACAGGGGCTGTGTTATTTTGTCTTGTTTTTCACAGTAAAGATCTGGGGCCTCATTTATAAAACACTGCGTAGGATCCATACTAAAAGTTTGCGTACGCCGAAAATCTGAAATGGGCGTATGCCCTTCGCCCCTGAATTATAAAACTGTGCGTAAGCACAGCTGCATGCAATTTCTTTATAAATCACACACCAGCTGGAAGATTGCACAGGTGGATCCACCTCACATTCTGCCCACAACACACCCACATTTTACCATGAATGGTCAGTGCAAAGTAACTCATGAATGTATCTGTATATAAATAAGCTGCGGGATCCACGGCATTTTACGCAGCGCCGGCCTGCAGTCTTTTCCCTACACCGCTGTGCGTCAGGATGAATGAGTCATGTGTTGACCCAGGTCACCCTGCCACTAAATTTGTTATGATCATGTCCGATGTACAAATAATTTCTACACTGATTGAATGTACATTTTTTCAGTTCACATAGACAAATTCATCTTCACTTGGAGCCCTTACAGCAACATGAGTGCAGTCAGTTACGCCGATTACATTTGTGAAACCGGACATTGCTGCAAATTTCCGTTTAATGTTGGCCTGTTCACCCACAGTGTAAGGAAACCTGATGTATTGACTGGTCATGTTTATAATGTCATCCAATACAGCTGGCATTATTGCGCTGAGGGATGGTTGTGATATCCCAGACCTAAAGGACATCATTTAACTGTATATCAGACCCAGACAGGATTTAGACAACAAATGTAACCTCATATATTCTTCATATAAAACACATACCTGTCGGCCACTTAGCGCTGGAAGGAGCCGGTGTCGCCAGAAACCCCCGAATCGTCAGCTCCTGTGTCTGTACCGGGATGGTTTGGTTTCGGCGGGTGGGTCTGTCTAAATCGGCTTAAGCAAGCTTAAAATGTGCTTAAGCAAGCATCAAAGTTGGCGTACCGGTGCGCACATTCTCACGCCAAGTTTGTTTTTTATAAATCACAACCTTTGCGTAGAAAGTGGCGTACTCCACTTTCTAGCCCTGTTTTGTGTGTACGCAAGCTTTATAAATGAGGCTCCGGGAGAGTCAAACTCATCTTAGTTCATGTTCCACATTCAGCCCAATTTATCCAGTGGGCTGTACCAGTAAAATCACAACATACACTACCGGTCAAAAGTTTTAGAATGCCCCAATTTATACAGATTTTAGTTGAAAGTTAAGTCCATTAAATAGCTTGAAATGGTACAAAAGTAAATGGTGAACTGCCAGAGGTTTAAAAAATAAAGGTAAGGTAACCAAAAACTGAAAATAATGTACATTTCAGAATTATACAAAAAGGCATTTTTCAGGGAACAAGAAATGGGTTAGCAATTTATAGCTGTTCTACAGCAATGGAGGTTGATCAAACCTTGAAAGTTGATGCTACCAAATCCTGCAGGTTTCCCAGCTTTTCCTGATTAGTTACAACCCCCTCTGTCTGCATAAAAGTAGTGTTAGAACACACCCTGGCACCACAGCCTCAAGAGCAATATTTGAACAGTATTGTACCGCAGAAAGTAATGTGTTGCTATAAAAATGGCAAGGAGACAGACCATCATAACACTTAAAAATATACATTTTGAAACGAATCATCATGAGGAATGCAGGGAGATTTTAGAGGGGGTCACTTGTAATGAGCAGGGGGACAGAATTTTAATTGATTCACAATCAGTTACTTGGGTTTTTAAATAATTACAAACTAACAAAGCAACAGGGCCAAACAATATGTCTGCTTTTCTTCTAAAAACATTTGCAGAGGAACTCACTCCTCCTTGGCATCAACTCTGCCAGCTCTCCACAGACACTTATTCGGTACCAGAGCTGTGGAAAAGATCAGTCATCATTCCGGTACCTAAGAAAGTATGCCCCCCCATAAACCGTTAATTCAGGAGCTTTGCATGGAGGTGGAGCCACATCTGGATCAATATCAGTTTGCATACAAATAGAACCACAGTACAAGTGATGCTATTTTAACTGTAATGCACCTAGTGTACAAACGCCTTAAGAGTCCCTGTGCATATGCCAGATTAGTTTTTATTGATGTAACTCTACTATGAGTTGTATTCAACCACACATCCTTCTTAAACTGACTCAGCTGGATGTGAACCCTTTTTAATCAAGTGGTATCACTCTTTTGTGTCTAACAGGCCACTACAGGTAAAAATAACTTATTCTCTCTGATAGTGCATTAAGCAGCACTGGGGCTCCTCAGGGATGTGTCAGTTCACCATTTTTATTTACATTGTACACTAACGACTGTGTCAGCTCCCAGCAGGACCAGTACTTTGTAAAATTTTAGATGACACTGCAATATTTAGTCTGCTAAAAACCAGTGACAACTTCAGCAGCCGCAGAGCGGAGTGGATGGGTTTGTGAACTGGTGTGCTGCCCACCAACTGCAGATCAACACAGGAAAAAAAGTAGAAATGCTAGTGGACCCCAGGGCAGCGGGAGATCACAACTCTGTGGGCATACATGGGTACAGCATCGAGCAGGTCAGGTCATACAAATACCTGGGCGTGAACATCAACAATGACTTAAGCTGGAACATGCATGTGTCAGGTGTCTGTGCTCGAATCCACCAGCGTATGCATTACCTCCGTCGACTCAGACTGTTTGGTGTCTGTAAAAATATTATGTTGATTTTTTACAGAGCAACCACTGAGTCTGTGTTACAGTACCAGCTGGTTTGGAAATTTGACCGTGAAATCAAAAGCACGGATACTTAACCTGTTAAAAACAGCAGGGAAAGTCATTGGTAGTCCAGCACCTCTAACCACTCAAGATCTGTTCGAACAAATGGCCCTCAGACAAGCAGAAAATATTTTGTCAGACACCTCTCATGCACTGCACCCTGAAAACATTTTACTAAACTCAGGAAAAGGGTACAGGGTACCATTATGCAAGCACAGTCGGTACAAACATTCATTCATCCCTCTGTCAGTGAAGCTCATCAGTGAGCAGATCATCGGAGATGAACAGGGCAGGAAGCCAGTCAGGTCATCCAGACAACTGTGTGTAACAGTGTAAGGGGTGTATGTGTAATATTTTTTATATACATCATGCTGAGTTTGCACATTGCACTTTTGTTTGTTTTTAACCAATGTGATAATGAATTGCACTTTTATTTCAGTAATGTATTTATTTATTTATTTATGGATGTTTATTTTACCCAGATGTTTATTTTATCTAGTTGTTTATTTTATTGTATGAGTGGTATATGTTGTCTCTGCAGCAGACCGCTCTGTCTAAGACAAATTTTTCCCAAGGAAGACCACTAAAGATACCTTGACCTTGACCTAGGACCAGCAATAACTACATAATCTGAAACAAAACTTCGGCATTGAGTAGGTTATACAGGAAGAGCCATAGTGCCAGTAACTGAAGACAGTGCCAAACATGACTATTTACACAACACTGCATTGAAAAACAGACACAGTTTGACCATGGCATAGGGAATATAATGTCCCTATAGGACTACTAGTATTTCACTGTTGCGGAGACAGTGTGAAGTACATTGCATAAAAAAATATTACTCAACAAAGTGTGCAACAGAACATACAAAGAAGCCTGATGAATATGGGCAATACTTTCATGAGTCAGATGAAACCAAAAACTTCACGCGAGATGGGGTTTCACATGTTCATGATCAAGACCACCACAGTGGGTGCATAGTGCTGACTGTAAAACACAAAGCCCAGACAGAGCCCCTTGATGGATTCCTTCATGTTCAGTTTCTAACCCTGCTTCTTTCCCATCTGCTGTTTTCACAGGAAGTGATGGCTGGCGGCTATACGAATACATCACAAGGCATTTCATTGCCACTCTTGCTCAGGATTGCAAGTACCTACAAACCACTATAGACTTCAACATTGGCAAAGAAGCCTTCTCATGTAGTGGAAAAACCCTCATATCACCAGGTAAAGCTAGCTGAAATTGGCACTCTGCATATTCATAACATCAAATGACGAGGATTTTACAGTATTTTTAAATACAGTTGGACCTTCAGTCACTTAGAGGTTGTCAGTAGCTCTGGTTTCTGCAGCTTAAATAAATGTCTTTTAAAGATAATTAGCTGAGAGCTGGGGGCTTGGGATCTGAGACTTCACGGACGCACTATGCTGTTGTTGTGTTTTGGAGTTAATGTTAGGGTGAACCATCCTGTTCTTCGATGGTGCCCACAAGAGTGTAGGTTGATTTTATTTTTGTTCTTTTTTATTCAACATGTTGGCTACTCAAGGGAATACTTCTTTCAGGGCTTATATTATTCTTTCCAAACTTACATTTGTACGGAGGCTAGGTTTAGGGACTTGGACAAAAAAACTAAATAATAGAACAACTGGGTAACATGGTTGACATGCTTGAGATACTGTCATGGAATGTAAAAGGGGCAAATGAGACTGTTAAGGGAAGGAAGCTTCTGCTATATTTAAAACACAAAAAAGTGGACATATGCTTCTTACAAGAGACCCATTTGTGTGATGAGGAATCCAACAAACTACAAAGAGATTGGGTGGGTAGGGTATTTTTCAGCGCTAACTCATCCAAACAGAGGGGTGTTGCCATCCTAATTGGTAAGAATCTTAAGGTCCACAAACAATATTCAGATGAAGAGGGCAGGTGGTTGGCTATAGACGTGGATCTTTTGGGGGTCAGATACTCCCTTATTAATATCTATGCTCCCAATACAGACTCACCAGGGTTTTTTGTAATATAGCAAAACAAATGGGTAACTCATATTTTATAATTGGGGGAGATTTCAACCAGGTGAGAGACCCAGCACTGGACAAGTCGACACCTGCAAATACAAGACCAACACAAAAATCTATTTTAGCTGTGGACACTATGGTAGAAGAATTAGGTCGATATTTGGAGACTCCTGCACTCTAATGAAAGGGAATACACCTTCTATTCAAACCCTCATTCTACCTACTCACAAATAGGCTACTTTTTAATATTGAAACAATTAGTTGGCATAACCATCAGCACACCTATTGGTAATATTGTATTGTCAGATCATGCCCCAATAGAGACAGTGTTACGCCTCGGGCCTAGATCTAGGGAGTCTATAACTCATTGGAGACTCAATACCTCATTACTTAATCATGAAACATGTAGTAATTTTATAAAGCGTGAAATCTTGGAATATTGGGTTCAAAACGAAGGCACAGCCTCAAACCCCAGTCTAGAATGGGATGCATTTAAAGCCCACTTGAGGGGTCGCCTCATACAACACTCCTCTTTTCTTAAAAAGCAATCCATTAGTCGCCTTCAGGAACTCGAAATAAAATTAAGGATTTGGAGAAAATGTATGCATATCAATCAAACCTAACAGTACTCTCACGCTAAAGCAAACTTAAGTTGGAATTAAAATCCATACTACAGAAGAAAGTAGAATTTATGTTATTTCAATGCAAACAGAGGTATTATGAACAAGGGGAAGCTGCAGGAAAATTCTTGGCTCAGAGGGTGAAACAACAATATAGCAGTACTCTAATACCTGCTATAGAGAATGAAGAAGGGATATTGATGACAAACGCTGAGGAGGTTAATGAAACCTTTAAACTAGTTTAGAAAAAATTATATACTTCTCAGTGCAATACAGACCAGGACGATTTAAATAATTTCTTGTCACGAGTACATTTACCATCCTTATCAGTAGAAGAGCAGAGAGATATTGGAGGAGATATTACACTTGAAGAGGTCAAACAAGCTATAAAAAAATTGAGTGCTGGGAACTCACCCGGGGATGATGGCCTCCCAACAGACTTTTACAAGAAGTTCTCTGACATGCTCGCTCCATGGTTACTCGTGGTATTTCAAGATGCACTCAAAAGGGGCAGTGTGCCAGAGCGCATGCAATCTATAGTGATAACACTTATTCATAAAAAAGGAAAGAATCCTCAACAATGCGGTAGCTATGGCCCAGTCTCACTGATAAATGTGAATGCAAAAATTTTAGCTACAAGATTGGAGAAATATGTACCAAGCCTTATTCACCTGGACCAGTTGGGCTTTATTAAAGGGAGACATTGTGCTGATAATGTTCGCCGATTATTACATTTGATGTGGCAGGAAAAAGACAATGTTGAGCCCAGAGTTGCTTTCTCGCTAGATGCAGAGAAAGCGTTCGATAAAGTGGAGTGGACATACTTGTTTCGGACGCTGCATGGGTTTGGGTTGGGCTCCTCATTCAAAAATTGGGTCAAGCTGCTGTATCATAGTCCCAGGGCTTCAGTCTTAACAAATGGAAAGAGGTCTACACCATTCCCCCTCTTTAGAGGTACAAGACAGGGATGTCCCCTAAGCCCTTTAATCTTTGCGCTGGCACTGGAACCTTTAGCAACTGCCATTAGAGATAATGTAGATATAAAGGGAATAAAAATGGGACAGGCAGAACATAAACTGTTGCTGTATGCAGATGATGTTTTGTTGGTGTCTACAAATCCAAAAACAGCTGTACCTCATATATTATCAGTGATCAGTTCCTTCTTCTAATTCAGGATAGAAAGTTAATTGGAGCAAATCGGAAGCAATGCCTCTGTCCAAGGTGTGCCTGCCGCATGTCAGGCAGGGATGGCAGTTTAGGTGGCTTCCCTCTGGCCTGACTTATTTAGGAATTCATTTAACTCCAGGTCTGAAGGAGATAATGGAGGAAAACCTTCCCCCCCTCATACTGAAAATTGAGAGTAAATTTCAAAATTGGGCTAAGCTGGGACTTTCTTTGTTGGGCAAAATAAATATTTTAAAAATGATAGTTGTCTCACAAATTAATTATATTATTTATATGTTACCCCTGAATCTTCCTCTTGCTCTGCTGAAAAAGTTCAATAAGGTGGTGGAGACCTTTCTATGGTCAGGTTAAAGGCCATCCCTTAATAGAACTAAATTGTACGCTGCCAAAGAGGATGGAGGCCTTGGAATGCCAAGAGTAGATTGGTATCACTATGTTTTTTCACTTAATCAGTTATCTAAAATATATATTATAGATGATCAAGCTCCGGCCTGGGTGCCAATTGAGAGAGAACTTACAGAACCTTTTCCCATCCATACCTTTGTAGCACAGACAGAGGGAGACATCCCATTTAATAACCCACTATTGAGGTTTGTGAGAGAAACTTGGAGGACTTCACACCAAATTATAGGGTCAGAGCCCCTTTTTACTTGAAGATCATCACTTTGGAATAATAAATTGTTGAAGGTGGACAAAAAGGCCTTATTGTGGCCGAATTGGATTAAAGCAGGGATTGTATATATTGAGGATGTTTTGGAGGGAGATAAATTGATCTCCTTTGAACAGATAACTAAATACCATATACCTAAAACAGATTTTTGGAAGTACCTCCAATTTAGAAGCTGTTTTTTTTTTCAATGCAAAAGAGGACACCCCTAACAAAGCAAACATTGGTACAGGAAATGATACAGGACAAGCAGCTGACCAAAAAAACTGCATCTGCATCTTATAGCTTAATGAGACAGTCTCACCCACCAGGGCTTTTAGGTCTCAAGAAGGAGGAAGATCTAGGGGGGAAATAACAGAAGAGATGTGGAAATGCATTACAGGGTCGTGGTATAAAATAGCAAGGGAAATGCAGACCAGATTGATTACATACAAAATCATTCATAGGTATGGTATTATTAGTTTTAGGTGCTACTGGACCCCATGTAAGCTGGCCAAATTAATATTGCGGGACTCAGATTTATGCTGGAGATGCCATAGGAGCCACGGCACACTCTTACACATGCTTTATGATTGTCATCTAACCCAGAATTTATGGAAAAATGTAATAGGATTTATCAACAAAGTGCTGGGGACAAAATTTGTGTAAAACCCTGCACTTTGTGTATTAGGAATAGGTGTGAGGGAGGAGGGACTAACAGTCCAACGGACCGTGTGGTGTAGGCCGGCCCTTTCCACGGGGTGCAGAATCGTATTCAGACACTGGAAAACTAATAATACCATACCTTTTAGTGAATGAATGGGGGGAATGACGGAAATGGCTAGTTATGAACAGTTTATATTTAAAATTAAGAATAGATTGAATATATTTCAAAAGACATGGGGCCTTTTCATGGATGAAGTATTACATAGACAAGAATGAACTGAATGGATAGTAATGAGTGTTGTTTTTATTAAGATATACTGAACTTGAATCTTGGTACATAAAGAATGGATATTTTATAGGGATTTGTGACAACTATGCTATTATTATCCTAGCCCAAGTCCCTTTTTTTCTCTCTTTTTTCTCTTATTCTTTATTTGGGAAGATGAGTTGTATAATTGTTCACCCTGTGTAGCACAAAGATCCAACTATGTCTGTCGGCTTTGTTTGTTTTTGTTTGCTTTTCTTTGTTGTTGTGTGTGTTTTCATTATTTTGTTGTAAAAAAGTAATAAAAAATGAGTTACAAAAAATATAAAATGGACAGACTTGGTTTAATCATTATTCACTTAATAATTTTGTTTGGGTCATTGTACTGATGTGGGCCCTTTGCTTCATATTCCTGGTGTACCACATTACAATGATCTGGCAAGAGTTTAGAGTTTCTGGTTCTTTAAAACCGCTTTAGAATTCATGTGAATTCAGCTGGTGTCAGAGTGACAAGTGCTGAATGCTAAACACATTTTACACATAACTGAAGTCCTGTAAAATTTTGGCATTGCCACCTGTTTTTTTTTGTTGTTTTTTTTTTTTTTTTAAAGTAATTTAAACCTGTGAGTTACATGGAGGGTAAGAAGGCCTTTGCTCAAAGACTTGGTATTTCATTTCTGAATAGGTGGTGCAACCTAATCCTCATAAAGTGTATGTTCTGTTTTCAGGTTACACAGCAGTCATGCCATGGCAAGGTATCCCCCTGGAAGAGGCCATGCCAGATTGTGAACGTGGAGACAGTTTCACAGTAGAAGAGATCAAGCTGGTGGAAAAGCAGACCAGCCCACCAGACTACCTGACCGAGGCTGAACTCATCACCCTCATGGAGAAACATGGCATTGGTAAACTTCAGCACTGTCTATTAAACATTCTATAATTTCTGATTAAGTCTTCAAATTGAAAGTATTTGTAGGTGTGTGTGTATCGGTGTGTGTGTGTACACACAAAATGTTTTATTTTTTCATAGCAGCAAGTAGTTCTTTTCAAAAAGCTGAGGAGCTGTGTCACTGAGGCAGTCCTATCTTGGACTACACCTGCTCTAATTCAAAGCTAGCCTTTTTTTCTTGCCATCATGTAAGCAAATTAGTGAAAGTCCTGACTCACTACTTGATGCTGGTCTTTATTAAGCGCAACATTCGAAGATTTATTTGCCAAAACATGATAATTATTGACCTGCGCAGTGGATTGGTGGGTAGCACTGATCCCTGGTTCACGTCCCGGCCTGGGCTTGGGATCCTTCTGGATGGAGTTTGTGCATGCATGGGTTTTCTCAGGTACTCCATCTTCTTCCTACAGTCCAAACACATGCTGAGGTTTAATGGTAATTCTAAATTGTTCGTAGGTGTGAATGTGAATATGCTTGTTTGTCTCTATGTGTGGCCTTGTGATAGTCTGGTGACCTGCCAAGAGTGTTCACTGTCTTCACCCTAAGTGAGCTGGGATAGACTCCAGCCCAACCGCGACCATAATGAGGATTAAGTGGTGCATAGATAATGGATGGATGATAATTATTTAACAGATTTGGGCCTCTGTCTTCCTCATTCAGGTACTGATGCCAGCATCCCTGTCCACATTAATAACATTTGCCAGAGGAACTATGTGACAGTTGAGAATGGACGCAAGCTAAAGCCAACCAACTTGGGCATTGTTCTGGTACATGGCTACTACAAGATAGGTAATTTGCCTTCAATCAAAGCAAGTTGTCTTACATGTATACTGGATTTGTAGATGAGCATTTACCATGGGTTTTTCATACCTTGCTGAATCATCATTGTAAGTTCCAGGAACTGATGCAGTTAGTACTAAATGGTCAATCATTCAGGACATGGACTCAGAGTAGTCCTTTTTATTAACCCTCTGAACTGCTCATGACATATTTTTATTCACTGTGGACTCATTTTGTTAGTGCAATATTTATGTATTTATTTACTTAAATATTTTTTAACTAGGTAAATTAGTTGAGAACTGATTCTCATTTTCAATAACAGCCTGGCCTAGAGGCGGCACACAAACAAGATGAACAATAAAAGCGGATCACATGTACAGCAAAGACAATACGATATAGAGTCCTGCACCTCAATGGAAACTGCAACCATAACTGTAAATAGAGAGAACTAAAAAATGCATTTCTTTGATTATCTTACAGAAATTGAAAAATACCTGAAAGTAAGGGAAAAAATATGCTTTACATATTGTGTAGATATTTATCTGTTTGGATTTCTTTTTTCATTCTGTAAACATTGCCTAGCTGAAATAATCCCTGACTAACTGAGTAGTCCTTCTCAGGTAACTGCTGGTTACAGCTGAGTGACCAGTGGCTTCACTGCTGTGCCCTAGCCTAGCCGCGCTAGACAACCCACGGCAACGAATTTAATTCTCTGCCAGAGTGGGTCTAGTTACCCTCCATAAGGCTCGAGGCTGGATTCTCCTAAAACTGGCCGGACGAATCACCATGAAGTGTAGAGTCAGAAGACGGGCGTAACTAAGTGACGACAGAGGTGCGACGATTCTGACAGAAACAACCGGCGCACAATAAACAGTTATCTTTCGACTCGGCTTTGGCCACAGCCCTTAAAGATTTGAAGCTAAAATTCAACTTGAAAGATAAACAAAGGACGGCACTGAAGTGTTTCATTGAGAAGAAAGACGTATTTGGACTTATGCCGACGGGATATGGCAAATCCTTAATATACCAGTTGGCTCCGCTGGTTGGGAAGCTAATGGGACTTAGCCACAATCCGCCGGCGCTCTAGGAACTCCGTCAGCCTATTCGTTGCGCTGATTGGTTGTATACCTACCCAATTGCTGCAGAGTGATTTGAAAGACAACCTTTTAGCCCGCCTCCCTCCCTGTCGAGCTTCCCTAGACCCTTGTGCCTTCAGAATTCAGAACATGTGTCTAGCGCAGCTAGGCTAGCTGTGCCCAGGAGTTCGACTTTTTTGTTTGTTTTTTTAAAGAAATTGTTTATTTTGTGCAAAAGTTTTAAATGAGGCGTGCATTTCTGATGGAATATCATGATTTTAAGTTGAGATTTTATCGACTTTTCTGACATAATTGTCTGCATGTGGTTGACTGTGGTGGAGATGGTCAAAAAGTTGAAAATATTTCATTTTCATTTATAGTTTGTGGTTCTAGTAATTGGTGTAATCTTAACGTTTTTTTAAAAGGCAGCATAAAATTTAAAACTCACTGGCAGGTTTTAGAGTTCCAAAGGTTAAAATACACAAGCTACTACAGTGATAATGGAGACTTGTGAATTAGTTTTTTAGAATGCCATTAAAATACAAATGACTTGTGGCTTGCCTGTATGGTTGTCTTGCAGATGCAGAGCTGGTGCTGCCAACCATACGTAGCGCTGTGGAGAAGCAGCTGAACCTTATTGCGCTGGGTAGGGCCAATTACCAACAGGTTCTGCAGCATGCACTGGATATCTTCAGGAGGAAGTTTCACTACTTTGTGGATTCCATCACCAGTAGGTTCACAACTGCCACAGAAACACAGTGTGACAAGCTGCTTTGTTTTACAGTTAAAATTTGAAAATATCTTTACCATTAGAAAACCCTGTGTCCTTTCCCTTTTCTCTGCTGCTTTTATAGATTGATCAGTGAAATCTATTCAGAAATACATTATAAGGCTCTCACTTTCAAATTTGCTGGCATCTCTGATAAAATCACATAAAATTGATCTTTCTGTTTTCTGTAGCACCAAAAGGATTTGGGTTAGTTTTTCCACTGTTTGGTAATCAAGTCATTTTTGTTTCAGATAACCAAAAATAAACATGGCTATATTTTTTCTTTTTCACAGTTAATCTAGTGATAACAGCAGAGTTATCTACTAGAGTTAGCTATTTGATTCTTTTATACCATATTGATGGTTTTAGAATAACTGTATGTTGTTTCCAACATTCCCCTGAAAAATCCAAGACTGTTGTACAGTTGTGTGGAAAAGTGTGGACAACTTAGTTAAGTGAAATAAAAAGATCCTCTCTCATTAAATTTAATGAGAAAAATTATTTGAAATGTCGGATGGTCTCTGACATTTCAAATAATAGAATAGAATAGAATCACTTTATTCATCTCCGAAGGGAAATTCAGTTGTCAGGGTTCTTATCTGTTTAGTTTTGAATTGAATAGCCTGACTGCTGATGGCAAGAAAGGTTTCCTAAATCTTTTGGCCCTGCAGCTCAGGGATAGGAGCGGTCCACTGATGTTTTGTTGTTCATTGAGGCAGACATGAAGTGGATGATCCATGTTTGTCAGAATGGCCTCCATCTTGCTCAGTGCCCGTCTCTCCACCTCATCCTCCAATGTGTTCAATCTGATTCCAACCACAGAGCCAGCTTTTTTAGACAGTTTGTTCAGATGCCTTGCATCCTTCTCCTTTATGCTGCCTCCCCAGCAGACTGCAGCATAAAACAGGACACTTGCTACCACAGACTGATAAAACATCTGCAGCATCTTACTGCAGATGTCTAAAGATCGAAGTCTTCTGAGGCAATAAAGTCGGCTCTGGCCCTTTTTGTAGATGAAGTCTACGTTTGTAGACCAGTCCAACTTATTATCAAGGTGGACACCTAAATAATAAGTTGGACTGGTCTACAATGTAGTATAATGTGATAGTACTCAACAGCCATGGGCTGAGCAAGTAACTAAGGATCTGAAAATTGACCTAACTGGTGCCTATAAAATAAGAGAAGCTATACAAAGATATCAGAGTACATCCAGGCTGAAGTTTCCACTAAAGAAAGAAATGTCAGTTAAGGGGACATTTGAATGACTTGACAAGATGCAGAAAAATATAAAAACTGCTTTAGGGTCATGTAGCAGCCTGTAGAAATATTGCACAGATAGAGGGAAGAATGGATTTCACTAACTTCACCAACTGTCCTCTAGTTATTCAGGAAAGTGAAGCTTGAAAGGGGCTGGCTTCTACAGCAGAACAATGATACAAAGCATCTGAAACTTAAAAATCAATGGAGTGAGGCTGTAAACATTCTGCATGTGCAAGACTAACTAAACTAACTAAAAATCTCACAACTAGTACAGGGTGTACAAGTTGGTTTTTCAGAATTTAACACATCATAGCCAACACAACCACCCGCAGAGAGGAAGGTGCAAGTTGACGGGATTTCTGACATAATCCATCTGCTGTGCAGCTTGTTTTGCCCATAAATCCATCTTATGGTGGCTGTGTACCTAAAGTGCTTGCAAGTTGTGATTTGTGCTTGGAGGTGTAGTTACCAAGTAGCGATTTAGTAGATTTTTCAAACATTTGCTTATGCCAGTTGCTTTTTAATTTTTCTATTCTTTTAGATTCAAGAGATAAAAAGTACCAATACATGGGAAAGCATTTCCTTTTTTCATTTTAGCCCGGGCAGGTACTGAGCAAAAATGGTAAAGCTGCCAGGTAATGGCCATGACAAAAATGAGTGATCATTCAGAAACAGCATTTCAAAGGTGGATGTGAATGCAGTGTACATAAGGCTTAAAGTTTTAAATGAACTGATTCACATTAGCAGTGTTGTTTGTTTTATTTAACAGGCATGGATGAGTTGATGGAGGTCTCCTTTTCCCCCATTGCTGCCATTGGGAAGCCCTTATCCCGCTGTGGCAAATGCCACCGCTTCATGAAATGCATCCAGGTCAGCAGATATGTGTAAACTACTTGTAGATTTTGCATGACTCAAGATTTGTCTACAATAACACCCTGGAGTGACAACCCTGTGTAGATTTGAACTCAGAAAATGCTTGGTGGTTCGGGGAGCATCAATATTTTATCAACTGGTTCAGACTGCTACAAGTAACATCGCAAGATAAGATGATGGCGTATCACAACCTCTTTTGCAACAGAAAGCATAGGGTAAAGAACAAGGGGTTTCTGGAAAGTCAGTCTTTTGATGTATATATATTTGAACGTTTTGCAATCTAACAATGTCTGTCAAGAAAATTATCAGTAACCTTTCTGATATTCTGTACATATATTATCACACTCACATGGTTCTATAGTCCACCCTCAAACACGTTTTTACCTTGAAATCACCAAAGCACCATTTATGTTCCCTTTTGAGACCACATAATGTCTGACTGTTAAGCTCTGGCCTTCAAAGTTTGGCTGATGTGCTCCCTTTATTACCATTTCAAGCTGATGATACAACCATTTTGAAATTCATGAATGAATCATGTGGCTGCGGATATTTTGGTCATTGTCACTGCGTCTGTACATGCAAAGTGGGTTGTGTGCAGCTGTCAAGTGGAGTATTCTAGTGAAAAGCTAAAGCTAACCCTTGTCATTTGGGAAGTACATAATGCGAGAGTCTCAAAGAGGGAATTGAGTTTCTCAAAACTTAAATCGTCAATCATATTTGCTAGATTATCATCTTCTTCCAATGCCTGCCAGTTGAGATCGTTGGAGCCAAGTTTCTTTTGTGTATGGAGGCTAAGTTGGACAGAGTGGGCTTTGACAGTCATTAATACTATTTCTCCAGCGTTTCCTGTACAGGATGAAATGATCTTTGACCGATGGCCTCCTCTACTGGGAGGTGGTTGTATGGAGAGTAGCAGGAGATGATGACTCTTTTAGGGTTTCCCTTAAACGCTGCAGTGACAATGCGCTTGCTAACTCTAGTCACATTTGTAAGAAAGGGAAGGGGATGATTTTTAACTACAGTCTCTACACCACTGACTGATGCTCCGACTTCGTTTTTCAAGGCAGATGCATTAAATGGTCTGTTTGAGCTAAGATTATGGGCAATTATTTCAGGATCACTTTCTTCATGTATGTGTCGGTGTTCTTGAATGCACAGAGATGAATTGTTATAGGTGTTGATGTGCTTGTTGAGCTTATCTCCTGACAATTGGGATGAGAGAGTGTGACGATTTAGAGTACTAATGAAATAGGGTCTCTTTGATCGGGAGAGTCCCTGCATGATTTTGACATCAGAGGATACCTATCTGGAAGAATTTCGAGTATTTTCTTCATTGCAAGTTGTTGAGACCTCTTTATAACCATGTAGGGACTGAGTGGCATGGGCTTCAACTGTGGAGCTATAATCAGAAATCATCATGTATTTCTAGTAGCAGAGATGCTGTGACCAGTGTTGCCAGATGTCGCGATAGAAACAAGCGACTAGCTCTATGGAAACAAGCCCAAAACAAGCCCAACAGCTGAACTGCCACATCGTGTAAATGAGACGCCTCCTGATAACAGCATAAACATATACATTTATTTTTGTATGCAGTAAATTTACAGTAAATGGTCAATATAACGTTTGAAGAACTTACATTTTTAAACTCTGATGAAAAGAAACTTAGATTCTAAAGCTCTGATTAAAATAAAAGACATTTGGTCCAGTGCATTATGACTTCTTTGTTGGTCAAAGTAGATCCAATTAATTTGCCAAGATTATTCACAGCACTCATGGATGTGAGAGATAGGCTGTGTAAGTGGCTATCTTTAGCACATTTGTTTGTCTTGTCTCGTTTTGTTTTGTAGTGGTGGAACCAATGTCCATAAGCCTCTTCTCTACAAACATTTTTTTTTCAAAATCTTATCTTAACACAATTAATGTATTATCTTTTTCATAATTAGTAATATTAATTTGCCTTTATTTGTCACAAACGCATTACAGCACTGTGAAATGTTGCTTTTCACTTATCCCAATTGGGGTCAAAGTGCAGGGTCAGCCATAGTACAGCACCCCTGGAGCAAGAAGGGTTACGGGTCTTGCTCAAGGGCCCAACAGTGGCCGAATCGGGGTTTGAACCATTAACCTTCTGATCAGTAGTCCAGAGACTTAATCATTGTGTCACTTTTTTTTTTTTTGAAATTCTCTTTTTATTCCATAAATATGTCAGTAGATACACAATTTCTTACAAACGTACATTGCAAACTTTTTTTCAAATTTATAAATGAACAGACATACAGAACAGGTGTATAAAAATCGTAAAAAATACAACACCTAAATACACACCAGGAACAGAGATAATCCGACAAAACAAAGATAAACAAAACAAAAACAAATGAACCTGTGTTGCATAGAACCGGGGAGTGTCGTATTGCAACTTATGTCATATAAAGTCTGATCTATATGGGCTGATCCAACCATTCCAACATTTCTCATCTGTTTTGAGTCTCAGTGCAAATGTTAATTTTTCCATTACATGAAAATCATGGACCACATTAAACTAGTCTTCTATAGAAGGTGGGTCCTGACATAACCATTTTTTTGTAATGCCTTTTTTGTTGGCAACCAGCAGAGTTCTAGACAAGTATATTTTAGGATAACCAGTAACTTGTGGTGGCATCTTACAGAAGTATAAGACCTGGAAAGAGAGATCAATCTTGATTCTTAAAACCTTCTCCATGCTATCTCCGATGGCCTCCCAAAAGCCGTGAATCCTAGGACATCCCCAAAACACATAACGGTTTGCCCCCAAATTTCCACATCCTCTCCAGCAAGCTACCTGCCTCTCCCTGAATTGTTTCTGAGCTGGTGTTATAAAGAATCTGACCATATTTTTCCAGTTAAACTCTCTCCAAGAGAGTGAACTGGTTGTTTTCCATTGCTTGTCATTCAGGTCTTCGCATTCCTCCAGTGACATGATAAAATTTCCCTCTCTTTCCCGCTTTTCTTTTATGTGGGATGTATTCACCCCATTTAACTCTGAGAGACCCTTGTATAATTTGGAGATTGTTCTGAGTCCTGCATCTGCCCTATAGGCTGTGATAAAGACTCCTAATACACCAGGTCCAGATTTTGATTTATCCAAGTCCACTTTATTTAGTATTTTGTCAATATGGTGTCTCAGTTGTAGGAACCTAAAGAAGTCCTGCCTGTCTAAGCCATACTGCTCCCTCAATTCTTGGAAGCTTTAAAGTGAGGATGTCCCAAAGAAATCTAGATATAACCCTAACCCTAACCCACCCAACTGATCAGAGGATATGGCTCCCTTTGCCCTAAGGTTTAAGCTACTTTAAACCAGGTTTTAAGTAATGTAGCTGCAAGGGGACACAAGCCAGTGTCTCATTGTGCCGGTCCCAAGCCCGGATAAATACAGAGGGTTGTGGCAGGAAGGGCATCCGACGTAAAACTCTGGCCAAATCAAACATGCGAATCAAATGTATGACTTCGATACCGGATCGGTCGAGGCCTGGGTTAACAACGACCGCCATCGGTGCTGTCGACCTACAGGGTGCTGGTGGAAAATGGACTACTGTTGGTCGAAGAAGGAGGAGAGGAAGGTGTGTTCATAGGAAGAGAGAGAAGAGGAACACCAAGAGTCTAGGACTGAGAGTAGGGACTTTGAATGTTGGAACTATGACAGGAAAAGGTACAGAGCTGGTTGACATGATGCAGAGGAGGAAGGTGGACATACTGTGTGTCCAGGAGACCAGGTGGAAAGGTAGTAAAGCTAGAAGTTTAGGAGCAGGGTTCAAGTTGTTCTGTCATGGTGTAGATAGGAAGAGAAATAGAGTAGGAGTTATCTTGAAGGAGGAGTTTGTTAGGAATGTCCTGGAGGTAAAAAGAGTGTCAGATCGCGTGATGAGCCTCAAGCTAGAAATCGAAGGTGTGATGTTCAGTGGTGTTAGTGGGCATGCTCCACAGGTAGGATGTGAGCTGGAGGAGAAGGAGAAATTCTGGTTGGACTTTGATGAAGTGATGCAGAGCATCCCTAGAAGTGAGAGAGTTGTTATTGGTGCAGACTTCAATGGACATGTTGGTGCAGGAAAGAGAGATGGTGATGAGGTCATAGGCAGGTTTGGTATCCAGGAGAGGAACGCAGAAGGACAGATGGTGGTTGACTTTGCAAAAAGGATGGAAATGGCTGTAGTGAATACTTTCTTCCAGAAGAGGCAGGAACATAGGGTGACCTATAAGAGTGGAGGTAGGAGCACACAGGTAGACTACATCTTGTGTAGACGGTGTAATCTGAAGGAGATCAGTGACTGCAAAGTAGTGGTAGGTGAGAGTGTAGCCAGACAGCATGGGATGGTGGTGTGTAGGATGACCCTGGTGGTGAAGAAGATGAAGAGGGCAAAGGCAGAGCAGAGGACCAAATGGTGGAAGCTGATAAAGGAAGAGTGTTGTATGACTTTCAGGAAAGAGTTGAGGCAGGCTTTGGATGGTCAGGAGGTGCTTCCAGATGACTGGACAGCTACAGCAAATGTGCTCAGGAAGACAGGTCAGAGAGTACTTGGTGTGTCATCTGGAAGGAAAGGAGATAAGGAGACTTGGTGGTGGAATGAGGAGGTGCAGGAGTGGATCCAGAGAAAGAGGTTAGCTAAGAAGAAGTGGGACACTGAGAGGACTGAAGAGAGTAGACAGGAGTACGGGGAGATACAGCGTAAGGTGAAAGTAGAGGTGGCAAAGGCCAAACAAGGGGCTTACGATGACTTGTATGCTGGGTTGGACAGTAAGGAGGGAGAGACTGACCTGTATAGGTTGGAAAGGCAGAGAGACAGAGATGGGAAGGACGTGCAGCAGGTTAGGGTGATAAAGGATAAGGATGGAAGTGTGTTGACAGGTGCCAATAGTGTGATGGGAAGATGGAAAGAGTACTTTGAAGAGTTGATGAATGAGGAAAATGAGAGAGAACGAAGAGTAGAAGAGGTGAGTGTTGTGGACCAGGAAGTAGCAAAGATTAGTAAGGATGAAGTGAGGAGGGCATTGAAGAGGATGAAGAGTGGAAAGGCACTTGGTCCTGATGATATACCTGTGGAGGTATGGAAGTGTCTCGGAGAGGTAGCAGTAGAGTTTCTGACTGGGTTGTTCAACCGGATCTTAGATAGTGAGAAGATGCCCGAGGAATGGAGGAGAAGTGCTGGTGCCCATCTTTAAGAACAAGGGAGATGTGCAGAGTTGTGGCAACTACAGAGGAATAAAGCTGATGAGCTACACGATGAAGCTATGGGAAAGAGTAGTTGAAGCTAGACTAAGGGCAGAGGTGAACATCTGTGAGCAGCAGTATGGTTTCATGCCAAGAAAGAGTACAACAGATGCAATATTTGCTTTGAGGATGTTGATAGAGAAGTACAGAGAAGGTCAGAAGGAGCTGCATTGTGTCTTTGTAGATCTGGAGAAAGCTTATGACAGGGTGCCCAGAGAGGAACTGTGGTTTTGTATGAGGAAGTCTGGAGTGGCAGAGAAGTATGTTAGAGTGGTGCAGGACATGTATGAGGACTGTAAGACAGTGGTAAGGTGTGCTGTAGGAGTAACAAAGAGGAGTTGAAGGCGGAGGTGGGACTACATCAGGGATCAGCTCTGAGCCCCTTCTTGTTTGCTATGGTGATGAACAGGATGACAGACAAGGTTAGACAGGAGTCTCCATGGACTATGATGTTTGCAGATGACATTGTGATCTGTAGTGAGAGCAGGGAACAGGTGGAGGAGAAGCTAGAGGCATGGAGGTTTGCCCTGGAAAGGAGAGGAATGAAGGTTAGCCGCAGTAAGACAGAGTATCTGTGTGTGAATGAGAGGGACCCAAGTGGAAGAGTGAGGTTACAGGAAGAAGAGATCAAGAAGGTGGAGGATTTTAAGTACTTAGGGTCAACAGTACAGAGCAATGGAGAGTGTGGAAAAGAGGTGACGAAGCGTGTACAGGCAGGCTGGAACGGCTGGAGAAGAGTGTCAGGTGTGATGTGTGATAGAAGAGTTTCAGCTAAAATGAAAGGAAAGGTTTACAAAGCTGTGGTGAGACCAGCCATGTTGTTTGGTCTGGAGACAGTGTCCCTGAGGAAAAGACAGGAGGCAGAGCTGGAGGTAGCAGAACTGAAGATGCTGAGGTTCTCTTTGGGAGTGACCAGGATGGATAGGATCAGGAATGAGTACATCAGAGGGACAGCACATGTTAGAGGCTTTGGAGATAAAGTCAGAGAGGCCAGACTGAAATGGTTCGGACATGTCCAGAGGAGAGAGAGTGAATATATCGGTAGAAGGATGCTGAGTTTCCCACTGCCAGGCAGGAGGCCTAGAGGAAGACCAAAGAGGAGGTTTATGGATGTGGTTAAAGAGGACATGAAGGTAGTTGGTGTGAGAGAAGAGGATGCAGCAGACAGGGTTAGGTGGAGGCAATTGATTCGCTGTGGCGACCCCTGAAGGGAAAAGCTAAAAGGAAAAGAAGAAGAAGAAGATAGTTATACTGTTACTCAACAACTGCTATAAGACTGACTACAAACACCCTTTAAAAAATCAATTATAATAACCTTGACAATAGTTGGATTTGTGGTACCCTTGTTTCGACAGTTTAATCTGTGGAATGCACTTGGCAGTGAATAGTCTGTTCAACAGTTTCCAATCTAACATGTGTCTATAGGCAAAGCCCAGCAGGCTCCATTGCTCCCACTGTGACGAAACCTATAGTCTTCCCCAGAATGGAGCCATCAAGCTGTACAAGGAGCTCCGCTGTCCGCTGGATGACTTTGAACTTGTGCTGTGGACATCTGGAGCCCGGGGAAAGAGCTACCCCCTGTGCCCCTACTGCTTCAGCAACCCGCCTTTCCGAGACATGAAGAAAGGTAAGACAAAAATTGAACATCAACTCTGAATTGTCATAAAGTGGGTAACTAGCCCAAGCCTTGAAACCCTCCAGCAAACATGAAACTAACCTTAAAGGGGAACTTCGGTTTTTTCAACCTGGGGTCTGTTTCCAAATGTAATTTCATACATGTGAGTGATGGAGAAATGAATTTTCGACATAGCTCCAGTATTTAGCCAGGCAGGCAGCTTAGCAGCTCAGCTAGCAGCTCAGGTAGCGAAAAGTATGGGGCAGCTGACCCCCCCGCGTCAAAGTCCGCCCTAACGTGCTTTTTGCCCCACACTGACCGGCTCAGATAGTCTCAATGAGTGTCCCACAACATACTAGAGATGAGAAGTGAATGGAAACCTCCACATTACCTGGCGATCGCTCTTTGTTGTGGTCTGTATCCAAATCTCAGGACGGTAGAAAGCAAATCTCGTTCCGAAATCGCGCGACAGCTTGCACCAAAACCGGTGTTTTGGTGCGAGCTCTCGCGCGATTTCGGAATCACCTCCGGATCACCTCCAAAATCTAATCGATTGTTACTTTTGCTCTTCCGGACATTCTGTAAAAATTTGGTGAAAATCTGTCCATAACTTTTTGAGTTATGCTGTTAACAGACAGACAGACAGACAAACAGATGGCCTGGCAGAGGTCTGCGCTCTCGGAGTGCTTTTCTACTTTGTATTTGTTTGTTTCTGTCTAATGCAGCAACACCTTTTGAAACACAAAGATTTTTCCAAAAATATTTCATGATAATATTTGAGACTGGAAAATTTTCAGAGTGTCTGAAACCTTTTTTCCACCACTGTATGTTCTAAAAACTGGAAGTAGATTTGGGAATTGACTTTAAGTCCATCTTCAGACGAAAAGGTCTGACTAGTTCATCCTTTATAATAGCAACCCAAACTAGTCCCCCACCTTGACCTTGCTGGCATCTGACTCAAAGTGGAGAATTGCACCCATTAATGATATGGCCATGGGCCCATCCATCTGATCCGTCAAGAGTCACTCTAATTTCATGTGTTCAGAAAGCCTTTGAAAAATCTCGAAAGTCCTCAGATATCTCTTGGCCCAGTCTTGACATTTCAACTTATGAATCTTGTTCAGTATTGGTCATGTTTCAGCCTTCCTGACTTAAGCCATGTCTCTGAGCACCGAACACCTTGTACTTCTGGACACTCCAGGTAGGTTGCATTTCTGAAATATGGCACCACTAGAGGTTAATGGGTTCCTGGTAGCTTCACATTTAATTCTGCTCAGGTCTTTAGCCGTTAATTTGTATCTTTAATTCTCCACACATTCCTTGCGACCTTTAATTCAGTAGGTTATCTAAGTCAAGGGTGCTAGAACCCTCTGAAAGGCATCTTTACATTTTTTTTTCTTTTCAGGGCCTGTTAAATCTTTTTTTTTTTTTTTTTTTTTTTTTTCTTTTTTTCTTTTTTTTTGTCTGCAAGTCCGCTCAAAAATGACACCAACCACTCATGGTGCCATTGCTTAAGCTTCATGTGCAATTTTTTTTTCTTCTTTGTGACTGTGACCATCACCGGCCCTCATGGCAAATTAACCTATCATGTTTATTTCAAGCTGTTTTCTACATTATGCCATTGAGGGCTGTGCACACCCAAGTGAAACATAAAACAAACACAGGACAGACAGAAAGGTGAGGCATAGACAGTGTTCTAAGAGAAAAGGTGCATTTTATTTGTTTGTACTCTTTAATTCACACCTTAAAACCATTTACAAATCTAAAACCCTTCACAAACACCTAATACGACAAAGTCCCAACTGGATCAATCATGAAGATGTCAGGAGGCCACAAGAAGGATAGATAGAGCAGAGTGAGATCCACAGACACTAACCCAGCAACCAGGGCCTGTTAAATCTCTTCTTTGGCTCATTTTGTCTGACCTAAGGAAACTGCCTAATAATGATGCACACCTTTATATAGGCTGTTGATCTCTTTGATCTCCCTCCCTCAGTACACAAATACACATCACCTGATAATACTTATATCCAATTAGCATTGAAATTCATATAGGTTGGAATATATGCATGAAAATGACGATAAGATCAAGATACTCCCCTTATAAATAATTGTGCATACATTGTAAAAGACTGATCACAAGCCGTAACAAACCTTTCATTGCAGTTGTTGCTGCCAACGGTGACCCAAACAGTTATTAGATTTTGATGGGCACTTACTTTATCCACAGGGGTATTATAGGTTTTCAGTAACTCTTCAATAAATCATCCATCCATCTATTTTCTTCTGCTTATCCGGGGCCGGGTCATGAAGACAGCACACAAAGCAGGTCATTCTAGACGTCTCTCCCACTAGCAACGCTTTCCAGCTCTTCCTGAGGGATCCTGAGGCATTTCCAGGCTAGACGAGCAACATAATCCCACCAGCGGGTTCTGGGTCTGCCCAAGGGTCTCCTCCCAGGTGGACTTTTTTGGAAAACCTCGAAAGGAAGCTACCCAGAGGCATCCGAATCAGATGTCCAAACCACCTCAACTGGTGTTTTTTGATACAAAGGAGCAGCAGCTCTACTCCAAGCTCTCTATGGATGTCTGAGCTTCTCGCCCTATCTCTAAGGCTGAGCCCAGCTACCCTG
Source organism: Acanthochromis polyacanthus (assembly GCF_021347895.1). Taxonomy (NCBI): domain Eukaryota; kingdom Metazoa; phylum Chordata; class Actinopteri; family Pomacentridae; genus Acanthochromis; species Acanthochromis polyacanthus. The sequence continues at coordinate 37,617,709 of NC_067119.1, forward strand.
CGGAGGAAGCTCATTTCAGCCACTTGTATCTGCAATCTTGTTCTGTCGGTCACTACCCAGAGCTTGTAACCATAGGTGGGGGCTGGAACATAGATGGACTGATAAATTGAGAGCTTCGCGGCTTGCGGCTCAGCTCCCTCTTCACATTGATGGTTTGGTACAACGCCCACATTTTCTGCTGCTGTTACACCAATCTGCCTGTCCATTTTTCTGTCACTCGTGAACAAGATCCCGAGGTACTTGAACTCCCTCGCTTGGGGAAGTAACCCTCACCCCCATCCCAACCCCCCTCAGTAAATACAGAGAGTCCAACCTGTCTCCACGATTTTGTTTCTGGTACCCTTGCTGTGCATGGAAGTGAGCCAACCTATATCTAGCCAGTATAGCTCCATCTCCTGCACCAGCTCAGGTTCCTTCCCCACCAGTGAGGCGATGTTCTATGTCCCCAGAGCTACTCTTCACCACCAGGGGGCGGTGCACCCGTACACTCGCTCCTGCCTACTACTTGATCATTGGCGTAATTATTCAATAAGCGATCATTTTAAATCATTTTGTGTTTTGTGGGCTATCTCTGTATAATATTCAATAAATAGAAAGATTAGTTTGATAAACTTGAACATTTAGGTGTGAGAAATATGCAAAAATAGAAGATTTCTGTCTTTTGCTCAGTACTACATGTATGCAGTCATGAAAAAGTTCATTAAACCCCTTTGTTTTCTTCAGTTTCATGTTCATTTTATTGCCTGGTTCCACTAAAGATATATTACCTGAAGGATACAATAAACAAGACAAAAAATGCAGCTGATTACGTAACAATTTATGTCCTATTTGACATGCTTAAGCTTAATTGTAATCCCAGGCTATGTGAGAGGTCATGTCCTGTCATAAGCACCACTGCACATGCAAAGGCCTAGAGTGGTTTCCTGCTTACATTCAAGCCATAGCACAACTCAGAAGTTGTCAGCTCTCACATGATGCCTAAAACTAAAGAATTATGTGAAGCCACAAAGACAACCGTCTTGGCAATACTGGAAATTGGCATGAGTGAGAGACAGGTAGCCAAAAAATGGAAAATTTCCAAGACAGCCATTCATTACACCAAGAAACAAACAAGCCAAACATGGTATTACCAAATTGCTAGCTGGTCGGGGCAGGAAATGTCTTTCTACCCCACGAGATGACCATGCACTTATCCGTTCCTATATCAGGTATCGTTGTCAGACCTCCAGCAACCTTACAAGTGAGTGGGCACTGTTGAGAAATAGGACTTGTTCGGGAAAGACAGTTGGAAACCAACTTATGAAACTGAATTGAGTATTTGATACTACCACCAAGATCTGCACCCACAGTGGCTCCACATAGGCTCACACCCTAGGCTTCCGTGCTTACCGCGACCCACCTACTCCTCGCGGTTCCTGTTGCTGGCGACGGCTCGGTATGTGCCCGACACTCCAGCGTCGTACATTTTCTTGGCTGGTTGATTCAACAAGCTACCACTAGACATCGACCCACTGGGAAAGTGCCCAGTATTCCAGATGGCCAGTCCACCCCAGACAGGAGTGGACTGGCCACAATGCCAGAAGCTGGTGGAGTACATGCCAAGAAGCATGGCTGCAGTCATCAAAAACAATGGTTATGAAATCAAGTACCATCTCCTGTGTGTATCCTGTGACTAAAACAGACAGAAAACAAAACATGGAATGCATAAAAGCACTCTTATTGACAGTACAATGCCATAACTATTGATGTAAGAACTTAAGTGATTTTAGTTATCAAGAAAACCGTGGAAAATGGCTAGATATCAGCTCTTAAATTGAACTCTTTTGAGCTATTTTTGTTATTATATTTGTCCAAACAAATGTACCTTCAGTTGCACCAGGCATTACAATGAACAATAAATTGAAGAAAACAAGGGTGGTCTTCTACTTTTTCCATGACTGTGTATCTCATGCAAGCCAGTTTTGTCTTATTAAATCATTTAATGTGTTCAATGTTTAATAATGTATATTATTAAACATTGAACACATATGTTAAGGTTTTGTTTTTTTTAAAAATCCACAATATGTTGTATTTCCTTTTTTGAGTTTGGTGATCTCTTTGAAATTATACCTACGAACCTATGAGCTATCAGTCCAGCAGCTGAATGAACAAATAATTAAATAAAGCAGTAGCTGAAGACACACAAATTGTAGCCACAAACTTAATAGAAACAAAATGCACATTTGATTACCACGATCTTCTGATTCTGTCTGCTCCTTCGTATTATTAGACTGGTAGTATGACCTTCTGACCTCTCTGTTTTCATGTCTGATTTTTCCAGGTATGGGATGTAATGAATGTACCCATCCATCCTGTCAGCACTCTCTCAACTCTTTGGGCATTGGACAGTGTGTGGAGTGTGATAGTGGGGTTTTGGTGCTGGATCCCACCTCTGGACCAAAATGGAGGATGGCCTGTAATAAATGCAATGTGGTGGTGCACTTTTTTGAACATGCACATAAAGTACAGGTAGGTAAATATTAGCTTATTTTAGATAATTAGATTAGTAAAGTAGTGTGACAGTATGCCTGTTTGTCTTAACCAATTCTGTATGTGACGTTTAGTTGTCTGTGAGACAAACAATTAGTGTCATAGGTCTGTTTGGGGTCAACATGCCTTCACTCTACCAGTAAACACATGGTCGCTTTTGTCCTGTGGCAATTCCAGTTAAGGTTTTAATGGATGTTTTTTAATTGTCTTTTTTCATTCAAAGCAGGAAGTGAATGGGTGCCTGGATATTTTAGTTTACTTTGAAAATTCATCATACTGAACCACGAAGTTTGTGGACCATGACACCACTACATTCATTTGACCCATTAATATGCTCTGTTCAGGGTGGCTGGAGCGACTGGGAGGAATAGGTCCATTTACGCAGAACTAATTAGCTGAACTATTGTTTTAACCTCAGCCTGTTTATTGCGGCACACGCCAATACTCAAACTGTGCTGTCACACTAACCGTCCCCAATTCATTCTACTCTGCTCACAGTGATTAGCTGTCAGCAGTTGCAGAAAATGAAGACATATTTGACCAGGACTGCTATGGCCCTGGGCCACTGCACTCCTCCTCTGTTATAATCTGTATTGTATTCAGCGGCGAACCTGTCAAGCACCTTCATCCACCCCGTTTTTTGTCCTCTGAAGGGGGGCCTGACAAAAGAAGTGCTAGTGTAGAGGAACAGGCACACATTTTTCCACATTAAAAGTCCACACAGTCATGTCATAAATGAGAAAAGGAGAGATAGCTATATACAAGAGAAGTACAATGATGTACTCCTCTCTCACATTCTCCCAGCTGGCCAATTCCAGCTTACAGTGGTGTGAGTGTGTATTTTCCAGATCATAAAGTTTTGGGGTCCCAAATCCCCTGACTCCCAGAAGATGTAATTCTCCTGCATTCTCCTGCTTCTCTCTGCAGGTGTTTCAGACATCACCTGAAGAAAAAGAAATTGTAAATTCTTATCATTTCTCTTGATGTGTAATGCTGCCCCTAATGTTCTTTTCTGTTTTTGTAGGTTGCTCAGGAAAGCTGCGATAACTGCGACGCATCTCTGGTGGCAGTGGACTTCAACAAGACTCGCACTCCACTTCCCGCTGGCGAGACCCAACACAGAGGCTGTGTTTTCTGTGATCCTGTCTTTCAGGATCTGGTGGAGCTCAAACATGCCACCATGAGGCACTCCATACACCGTGGTGGGGGTGCAAGACGAGGAGGACGAGGCAGAGGCAAAGGACGTCGTGGAAATCCTAAAAAACCTAAAGACAAAATGGCTGCCTTGGCAGCTTACTTTGTGTAGATTCTGTGCCGTACATCCTGTCATTTGTTTGTATGGCAGTGCATGTCAATACATGGACTCCTGTGTTTCTTCTGTTTTGTTGCATTTAAAATGTAAAATATATAGTGAAACTATTAAAGAATATAAAAAGCATTGTAGAAACTTCAGTTCAAATACTTTTAGCAGTTCAGTGCTGGCACGTGGTGCAGTGGCTCAAACATGAGCCTGCGATCTTTCTGTGTGGAGTTTGCATGTTCTCCCTGTGTCTATGTGGGTTCTCACCATGTGCTCCAACTTCCTCCCACAGTTCAAATACATGCATAACCCTGTGATAGACTGGTGGCCTGTCCAGGGTAAACGCTGCCTTCACCCCTAGTCAGCTGGGGTAGACTCCAGCCAATCATGGACCGGTAAATAACGTTGGATCCATAAATACCTTGACATTGACACAATTTTCAGCATTTCAGCTCTGTACACCACCGCACTGGTTTTGAAATGAAACAATATGTGCTTTCAGCTTCAATTTGAGGGTATTTACATCCAAATCAGAAGAACAGAGTAGAAATTACAACACATTTTATTCAAGATTCAAGTATATTTATTGTCAGTGCATTTCTGCAATGAAACATTGTTGTCACTTGTAAAAACTGAAACAAAATCAACATAGTATAACAAAACAACGGACAGCTGCACTAAAAGTTTTAGTTATATGTCCCCTCCACCTTTATAAGGGAACAAAATTAATTGGACAATTGAATTCCACCACCAGGCTGTGGTGGAATTCACATTCACTATGACGATGACCAGAAACTGAAAGAAAGTCGTCCTACCTATCATAGTGGTCTTCGGTTTTTAAAAGATTTTCATTTCACCCACGAGGGCCCATCGCTGGGGGGAAAGGACAGCTACATTCAGATTACAGGTGTGTGTTATTCCCTCATTTCATTTAAAAGTAGCAGATGAAAGGTCTAGAGTTCATTTCAAGTGTGGTATTTGTGTTTGGAATCTGGTGAGGTTAACTTTCCATATGAAGTCCAAAGAGCTGCCACGACCAAAAAAATTCACTATGTTTTAAAATCAAAGCAAACCTATCAAAGAGATAGGAAAAACATTAAGTGTGACCAAATCAACTGTTTGGTGCATTCTTCAAAAGAGCACCAAAAGACCCGGAAGACCAGGGAAAACAAGTGTGGTGGATGACAGAAGAATCCTTTCCCTGGTTAAGAAAAGTTCCTTCACAACAGTTAGTCAAATGAAGAAAACTCTCTAGGAGGTAGGCATGTCTGTGTCAAAATCAACAACTAAGAAAAGAGTTCACCAGAGTGAACACAGAGGGTTCACAACAAGGTGTAAACCATTGCTGAGCTTCAAAAACAGGAAGGCCAGATTAGTTTGCCAAAAAAATATCTAAAAGAGTCTGTGCAGTTGGGGCACAATATCATATGGACAGATGGGCCAAAGATCAATTTGTACCAGAATGATGAGAAGAGAAGAGTATAGACAATGGAAGTAACTGCTCAAAACTTAAAGCATACCAAAGTATGTCAACATTCTAGCAATAAATTTTGTTCTGTATTTTCATGCCAAATTTTTTAGTTTGGTTAAGCTTTTAAAAGTGTCCACCAGTGTGCTTCATTATCAGATGTATTATTCATGCTTCCCATTCTTAAATTGTATTTTTCCTTCAAATTTCTCATTCTTTGTCAAGTAGAGCTGTAATGATTCATTAATCAAATGAGCAGTTGATCAATAAAAACTAATTCTTAGCAAGTATAATTGATTTTGTTTCAAGCGAATTCACTCATTGGTTCCAGTTTCTCAGATGTGGGGATGTGATGCTTTATATTCACTTTATAGCAGGGTCATGCAGAGTCCTTCGGAGGGCAGGTGCTCAAAGTTAAAAGGGGGCACATGGAGCACGAATTTGAAACACCATACAGAAACATACCTGACAATATGGGTCAATATATAATTGTGGGACTTTTTGAGTTTGAAAAATTCTGGAAAAAAAAAAAGTCTAATGCATTGTTATTTTTTCTTACAAAATATTCCTAAAATATTGTGTTTTCAGTAATTTACAAGCTCAGGCATAACTGATTTCAGATATTATTTAAAAAAAATGCACATTTTTTGCATTGAAACTCCTAATTTCACAGAATGCAGTTAACGGTTCAGATATTTTTTCCCAAAACACCTGAGATTCATGATAATTTTCTTGATAAATCATACTGAGCTACATATTTCACAGCTACTAAGTTTGTAAGTTCTTTACATCGAGTTTAGTAAAAAAAATAAATTCAAAAACATAATGGTAACTTAGTTGACGGCATGGTATCATAGTTGACAAAAGTAACATAGTTGACATAGTGGACATGATAAAGTATAATGATTTCTTTATCTGTTACGCCAAGCCTAGGGGTCACTTAGTGAAATACAAAGAGGCATCCTTCCCCTGGTCCCAAGCAGCGGCAACACACATTTTCTCATACAAATAAATGTGTTTATTTACAGTACATGAGAGATTCGAAACAATGGTGATTGGTAACTATTAACCAAAGCTGACCTGCCAACATAAAAGTGTTAAAAAGAACAACAAAGCCTTACCTCCCTATCCATCCATCCATCCATACTCTATGCACGGCTTTATCCTCACTAGGGTCGAGGGGGGTGCTGGAGTCTATCCCAGCTGACTCAGGTGAAGGCAGGGGACACCCTGGACAGGTCGCCAGTTGCCATTCACACCTACGGGCAATTTAGAGTAATCAATTAACCTCAGCATATTTTTGGACTGTGGGAGGAAGCCGGAGTACCCGAAGAAAACCCACGCATGCACAGGGAGAACATGCAAACTCCATGCAGAAAGATCCCAGGACGTGAACCGGGGATCTTCTTGCTGCAAGGCGAAAGTGCTAACCACTACTCCACTGTGCAACCCCTTACCTCCTATCCTAACCTAAATATTAGAAAAAACAAACGAGTGCAGTCATAACATTATCAAATAACAAAATCATGAACTATAAAAATTATTATTGTGTGTTAGCAAACTGCGTATTCCGTCTCTTGTGGATTTAATTAAGACCTTTTGACATCATAGTGATATAAACAAATAATACAGACTCAGACTAGTTTACATGTATTACATGCAAGTTTATTAACTTAGACATTGTAAACTTAAACTGACCCTAACTTACAAAAAACAACAACAATGGTATGAAAAATTGCTCACACAAAAATGCACTATGTAAGCTTTTTAGAAAATAGTGTTTTTGAACAAAAAAATCAAAGTGCATTGCATTGAGCAAAAAATAAAAGTGAATTACACTGAGTAAAAATCATAGTGCTCTACTGTGTCAAAATATTTAACAAAAAAAGTGTGCTGCACTGTTCCAACATTTTGAAAACAAAATAGTGCAAACCATTGTATCCTAATTACACTAATATTTTAGAACCTAAATTAAATGTTGGCATTACCAACTCTGGTTGACATTCCTGCTGTCAGCATGCCAATTGCACGCTCCCTCAAATCTTACCACATCTGTGGCATTGTGCTGTGTGATAAAACTGCACATTTCAGAGTGGCCTTTTATTGTGGGCAGTCTAAGGCACACCTGTGCACTAATCATGGTGTCTAATCAGCATCTTGATATGGCACACCTGTGAGGTGGGATGGATTATCTCAGCAAAGAAGTGCTCACTATCACAGATTTAGACAGATTTGTGAACAATATTTGAGAGAAATGGTGATATTGTGTATGTGGAAAAAGTTTTAGATCTTTGAGTTCATCTCATAAAAAATGAGAGCAAAAACAAAAGTGTTGCATTTATATTTTTGTTGAGTGTAATTTATTTTTGCTAGCACCATGTCCATTAGGAGAGCTGCATGTATGTGTGCAGGGGGCACAAATGAGTCCTCTGAGGTTCCAAAAAGAGCAAAAGAGCTCCCTGTCAAAAGGGAGCTTCCTCTTAAACCTCAGAGAAAAAAACAAAAATTCTGACCCAGAACCGGTAGATTAACAGACAGTCCCAAAATAAATGCAACATTGTTCCACAGGGTAACATAGTTGACATTTTTGCTGTTTTCAGGCCTAAAATCAACATGGTCACCTATAGCCAAACACCACATGCCATTTTTAAAGAAAGATTCTTCTAAATATTATATGTACAATTTAATAAAATTGCAATTGACACTTTTTTTAATCGATATATTATAGTAACATTGTTGACATGCGATAAATCCACACTTGACTCATACACTACTTCATATTAAATAACTCAGAAAGCCTTGGAGTCTTGCCAGTCTTTTCTTAAGGAGGAAATGACATCATATGGAGCAGGTCATGTGATCTGGAATTAACACACCTCCTTGAGAGGTGTTTTTGTAATGGGTAACTCAGTGAAAAGTGATTTCTCTGACACATATACATTTGTTATTTTCCATATATTTGATATCTTGCCAAAAAGGAAATATCTGTCATGATTATCACAACTTAATAAAAAGGACACAATCAAAACTATTTTTGAACAATTTCATTTTATTATTTTTTAGCTAATTAGAAGGTGGTTGGTATTATATTCAGACGGTTATTTAGTTGACATTTGAGTGATATCCAGTCATTTTCTATTAGTAAGTGATTGTTTTCATAATAAATATTTGTGGAATTTGTAAAGGCATGATCATAATGAACATAAAAGATTACTTTTTCTCTAAATAAGAATGTATGCAAGATATAATCCATGGACTTCAAAAGTCCCTCAATTATATATTGACCCATATAACTAGCTGATTGCTAATTGTAGCAACCCATATTCATAAATAATGTAACATGGAATTACAACATACTAAATCATTGTTCACTCCTCATATCTTTGTTAGGGGGCAGTCTATGTTTGACCTGATGGGGTACATTGAACAGCTTCTGTTGAGGGGGTTGGTGAGGAGGCTGCTGCTGCTGATGTTGCTGTAGGTGGGCTGTATTGATCTGAGAGTGTAGGCACTAAAAGAGCACGGGAGAGACCGTAGCTGATTAAGCAAGTTATGCGATCATGACAAGATGCAAAAATAACACACTGAAAATGGCTGACTGTGACCTGCCATACTGCTGATTGTTTGTAGAAGACTGCAGCCAGGCTGACTATCTGAACAAAACAGAACTAGTTGCTCATTCGTAAACTGAAAGGGGAACATTAATGGGGGGACCAGAATAAAAGAGGGGTGGAGGTACAGCCTGTACCCACAAAGCCATAATTGAAGCTGTACGTTGATATAGAGAGAAACGGCGGCCTGGCCCTTTAAATGTGTAGCGGAAAAGGAAAAGCTGTTTGATGACGTACAGGAAAGTGGAAGTCAGAGCACTGAGCACTGATGGTAGGTGGTGTCTCGAGATCCTGAACGCTTTGTCACACGTGTGTGTGTACGCGCGCGCGCGCGTGCGCGTGTGTGTTGTCAGTAACTGTCTCTTCCTCTTTGTTATTTCCACTGTAGCTCTTCTTCAGTACTGAACTGAGGGCTGAACCAACTTAGCTCCAGGTAAGACTGCTTATCGTGAAAATGTCGATTTCTGAACTAATTCATCCCGTTATGTTGTTGACTGTATTCAGGACGGTATTACAACGTCAATACCATGGAGAGCTAAGTGGGACATGTAATCACCACTCAAATAATATACAGAGGTGGGGTTTCAGCTGAATGAGGCAGAAAATGTGAAATAAAGGTTGTAAACGTACTAGCTACATGTCTGCATTTCTTCTACTGTTCTGTAAGAAATGTGGCACAGGGATAAAGTTAAGTTTTCCTTTGAATTGAGCTTTCACAAATATATACCTTTGTTATTACCACAGGCGGAAAGTTCTGTGTTTTTGTTTGTTGACTGACCCTGATAAAAGCAGATGTAGACGTGTACAGAGAAATATCAACTCACACTCCTGTGCATGGCAGTCACTTTTGACACCACACGTGAACAATATGTGCTATCTTAAAGTACGATTTTTAGCTTATAAAATGATTGTTTCTTGTTAATTGCTTTGTTATTTAGTTTCTTTTCCTCATGAAAAGACAACTGCATAAAACGCATATGTCAACAATTCAGTTGTTCACATTCATAGTAAAACATAATCTTGACTATGTTAAAATTGTAAGATACTAAACTTTTTTTGTTGTTGTTTAAGTTTAACAGAATGATTTCAAAGTCTATGTCTAATTTTTCTGCCCTTCAGGTCTCCACTTGGGACTTGTTCACTGCAGAGCTCAGTGCAGCCAGAGCCAGTAGGATGGAGGAAGAGGCCATTTGCTTCCTGGAGAGGTTTGTCAAAGAGTTCCCAGCTGCTCTGGAGGAAAGCAGCTCACTGCCAATCAGCCCTCTGAGCCACAAGGTCTCTCTGGAGGAGCTGCATGGAGAAACCCTAGACTTGGGCCTGAGGCTACTGGCTTCCAGGTATGACTGTGCGGGAGACATATACTATATGCATTTTGTGTGTTTCTGTGACCTGAAGGATAGAAATGAAGTAGAAATGCTGCAGCTCCACAAGATTAAATACCCATATAGCCAGATTCTGGCCCTAAATATTCTTGCTCTTTAATAATAGATATGTAGTATCACTCTTGCTAGTATTTAGGTCTTGGCAATAATAAGGTAGTCTGTCATATCAGCAAGAAACACTTCATCAATATAATAAGAAAATTGTCTGATGTGCCGTTAGATAGCTTCACTTAAATGCATTAATGTTGATGGAGGCCCTTTGTCCTCCATTGTTTTTCTGACTGCTGTGCATATCTCTTAGTCCAAATGCAACTCAACAGGCTTCGACAGATAGCTCACTTGGAAACTCTTTTTTTGTAAAAACAGCAAAATGTATTTCTGAAAACCCTTGTGGCGGGAAATTAGTGCATTTACAATCACAAAATTACAGTTGGTATTCTCCAATGACCTGATTTCGTAACTATTATGTGATTGGTGTATGTAATTGCCATAGTGGATTTGAGCAACCTGTAGATTTCTCCTGGAGAACACTCTTTTCTGCCATGTACATGGGTGACTCTAATATATATTTGGCATTTTAAGAGAATGCATGTGCATGACAAAAGAATGCAATCAGGGAAAACAGACCAACAGCGGAGTAATAAATGACAGAAGAAGTAATTGCATAGAACAATGCAAGCAAGCCATACTGCAGAAATAAGTTGCGGGGGGAATCTGATCGCTTCCCTGCTGTATGTATATATGGCTTTACAGCCATTATTATGGCATCAGAGTACATGTGAACGCATACTGAGATTTCCTGGATAACCTGGTTCTTTTTAGTAGTCTTTCTACTTAACTGCATGTGTACACACTAATTGTGAATTACCTGATGCTTCATAGTTGAGGAGATCATCCTACAAATGAGCTTTTCCTGCTGAGATGCGGGACAGAAGATGTCAAATAATTTTTCTCGTGGCTGTAGTCAATTCTTCATGTGTAAATTAAGTTTAAAAATTCATCAGTGCTTCAGATTGTAAAAAAACTGACAACAGTCTTCTTCCTTGATATCCTTACTTTTCTGGTCATCACGATTCTACAGAAGGGACACTTGTGTGACTTTTGCAGCTTTCTGAAACTGTCCTGGCATTCAGATTAAAAAAAAAACATTTTTGTCCTCTGGGAGCAATTAAGAGGAGCAGGTAGTGCAACAATGATGCACGAAATTCCGTAGAAATAAAAAAAAATAAATTAAAGATAAAGTAACATTGTGTGTGCGTGTGTGTGTGTGTGAGTTAAGAACCTGGACAACCTTGGGTACAGACGTAGCCCTACTCCTCTGTGTCTACACGCAGGGCAGTGATGCCGGTGAGGGAGCCGCTCAAACGCTGAGAAGAGAGCATGTGATGTGAGGTTATGGATGATCCAGTTTGCCAAGCTGCTATTAAATGTTCATAGAATGCAGTTCTAGGAGCTAGTTCTAGAATTTTAGAGCAGAGAGCGACAGTTCTCTGAAGGCGGTTTCTGTTCTGGAGGCTGACCGAGCAGAACCAGCAGGTGATGGAAAAGGTGGTGGTGTTCTCTGTGAAGGAGTAGTAGAATGTCTGGTGAATGTTTTTACTTAAGTAAGCCCTACAGTAACTGCAGTTGTGAGGAAAATAGACATAAACATTTACATTGGTGACAACTGTGTCTGATATACAAAAACAATCATTGTAACGGACAAAAAAACAGTAGTAACCTGGCAATAGCCAGATTAATAATTGTGTAGTACTTGATAGTACTCCACAATATCAATCTGGGACCGCTCCATGTAAATCCGTTCGGAGGAAAGAGGCACGGATTGGACAATGCAACAGTATGTCCCGCCTCTGACAGGTTTGTTTTTAGCCAATCGCGGGATCTTCACAACGAGTGGAGCCAATTGTTAGATTAAACTCTTACCAAAACCCGTAGGTAAAAAAGCACAAACATCTTTACCATCCAGAAATGCGCAAAGCGCCTCTTGTTGTTCTTCCTTCAAAGAAGCGATAGGAGATTCAGCTAAAACTGACTTAATAGCAGCATCTACACTATCGTTGTCCTCTGTTGCCATGTTTGTTTTGATCTACTGGCGCTTGGTGTCGTCTTCACACCCGAATATCCCACCCCACACACGAATACTGCTGCGTGATTGGCCCGTGCCAACTTGGCTCTGTACGAACAGTGAATGCGGGAGCGGGGCAAATGGTTTCTTGAGAGATTTGTGAACTCACAAATATCGTGAGAAATCAACTTGCTGGCAAGGTTAAAACAGTAGCATTGCATGTCTGAACACAGCTTTTACTTCAAGAGAACACTGTGCTGTATTTATTAAGTTCCAGTGTTTTTCCTGAATTTTAAATAACTATTTCCATTCGTTCTCTGTTTGTTACACTCCATCTTTAATCTTTGTAAAAATAGTGTTGACAGGTACACTTGATTAGGATATACGTAGAAAAATGGCTGCACAGCAAAGATATCTTATGTTCTCACATAGTATTTCCTGTGTCATTGAAAAGTGCATGGTGTTTTTTGTAATGTTATTTGTATTATCTACACATGTTATGTGTGGGGTTTTGTGTACGTGCTCAAGTATTGCATTCCTCACATTCCTGACAGCTCTGCTCTTGCCCTGTTCATTCATTGTGCTGCCTTGGCTTTGCTGTTTGAAGTGTACACAGCTGGGCTGAACAGATTAATAATTATTGATACACTGTATGAAACAGAAAACAGCACTACATAAGGCTTATGCAGTAAGAACAACAGAACTATCAGTACATCTTCTCTACTCTGATTAAAAGTCTGTGCTGGTCATTTATATGTTACAATATGTATAATTCAATAAGCCAGCCCATATAAATAAATACAATATGTGCAATATTGACGCAGATGTAAGCTCTGGCCAGCAGAGAGTGGGGACTGGGAGTACCTGTAACTTCCTCTCTAGATGAAGGAAGACTCGTGCCCTGTTCAGAGTGTCTGATTTTCATGAGGTGTAAGCTATGATCATCTGGTGTAACAAAAAATATCTTAAAAGTATTTCAATTTTGTGTTTTGACTCCAGAATATATTACATTTTCACTTTAAAAAAAATGATAAAAATAACAATCTCAAAATGTTCTAATTTTTGAGATGCATTAGCACAGTTTGCCTACAGAGTGTCAAATATGAACATTTTTGACCTGGCTGATGCTCAAACTCTCAGGAAAATGGTAACAAAACTGAAGCCCTCCATCTGTTCTCGTGACTCAGTTTTATCATTCATTTTGAAATGATTTTAAATTCTGTGTCCAAAGACTTCCTTGACATAGTAAAACACTCTTTACACTTTTGTGTCTTCCCAACTGACTAAAAATGAGTGCAACTTCTTTTAAGTAAAGGCAGCCTGGACATTTTAAGGTCTGGATGTCTCAGAATGCATTTCTGCTCAACTGGGATAAAGAAAAAATACAGTTTTTTAATTACATAAAAAAAGACACAGCAAAGCAGAGCAGTGGACTGATACAGTCAGTTAAGGTTCACCTCTCCTGGAGAGTCAGGTGGTCTGTTTCTCAGAAAGAGAAACAGACCAACAATCTGAGATTTGACAGCAGCCGAGAAACACACAAACCTCGGAGTGACTTTTGACTTTGATTTCAATTTCAAGACTCACAGTATGAAATGATAAAAAGATGTTTTTGTGACACCCAGCATGTGCTGAATGTCACAAAAGCTTATTTTTATCATCTGAAGAACATCTCCAAAGCGAGGGCATTTCTCTCTCTGAGCAACACAGTCTGATTTTCATAACCAACAGGCTAGACTATTGTAAGACTGTCCTCTGGTTTGGTGAAGAATATAATAAATCACCTACAGTAAATTAAAATCTTTGCTGCACTAGGGGGCTGCCCAGTGGATCGGTGGAAGATCCCCAGTTTGCATCCTGGCCTGGGCTTGGGCCTAGGATCTTTCTGCATGGAGTTTGCTACTTCGGCGTCCATCCACAGTCCAAAAAACATACTGAGGCTAACTGATAATTCTAAATTGCCCATAGGTGTGAATGTGAGTGTGCTTGTTTGTCTCAATATGTAGACTGTGATAGAATGGTGACCTGTCCAGGATATCCCCTGTCTTTGCCTTAAGTCAGCTGGGATAGGCTCCAGCACTTTAAACTGCATTTAGTATCTCTGACAAATTCTATACAAGTATAATTTGATTGATTAAGTTAAAATTCATACGGAGGGAGTGCTGAGCTGAGCTGTTTCTTTCAGTGCACACAGTGAATCAACGTGGTACAGTGTTACAGCAACCTTTATATTAAGCATTCAGTTTAGACTACCGTTTCAGAAATGGTAACATTCAGACTGTCTTTGTAGAGGTGTGTGTTACGGTTAGGGTTAGAGGCTGTGAACATGTATTCTGTATTCATAACATGACTTGGTTTTCTGTTCAAATACAGTGGAAACTAGTACAAATCGACAACAATGAACATTTCTTATTTCACTGTAGGAGTTTGAAGATTTGGAAATACATCAACTGGTGTGTCTGAAAGGAAAGACAGCTGTGATTTAATCTTCAATCTCAACAAAATGTAAAATACAAACCTACGAAATGTAGAAGCTTTGATTTCTACATGCTGGGTTCCCGAAAAACCATGAGCTTGTGTGCTCTCTGTTCTACTCTTGTTTCTCTCCAGAATTATACCCTGTCAGGAAGCCCTCATATCCTGTCTGCAGAAACAGCATTGTTCTCCCCACTTACTGTTTCCTATGTCCAATCTTATCAAGCACAGAAATGTCATACTGTGAAGTAAAAGGAATGACAAATGAAAGAGTTAATCTCACCGTTAGATGTGCATTTTGCAACTGCTTTCTATAAATGAACATTGTTCATGGCCCTGTCGTATTTTTCAGATTTGTCTGTGCTAGAGTTTACTGGTGTCTTTCTGTCCTGAAGTGAAATATTGTTCTGGATGTACAGTTATATATCACAAAGTAGACAACCTGTATTTCTGCTTGTTTCTGTTGGTTCAGAAATGCTCCTGCAGGCCTCAGTGCCCTCCTGTCCCATACAGCACTGACCCAGCTGCTCCAGAATGACCTTTCCTCTTTCCACTGCCCCCAGGAAGCTGAAGCTAACCAGGAAGAGGGAGAGACAGTCGTCTGTAAGTTTGTGATACTTTAATTTATACTGTGTTATACTCAGGGGTGTCGGTCAACAGTTACCTCAACAAGTGTTTAGGTATTTTCTTTAATTTAGGTTTTTTTTGTGTTTGTTTTTATGTTTCAGCCACAAACAAAAACAATCCTTCTAGGCTGAAAATATTCAAAAATTGCTGCCATAGTGTTGACGTATAAACAGGGACCAACTCTGACTTTTTAAAACCTAGTACCACTTCAAATGAAAGTAAAGCCTTTATTGACATGGTATGACAGTGCATTGAACAAAATTGGGAGCACAGCTCCAACTGGTGCATTACAAAAACAGTTTAAAGAATAAAACAGAAGCAAAAGTATATCAACATGAATTTAATAATAAATAAAATATAAGAAATTTAGTGCAAGTGTCATGGAAAATATGGCAAATATTTACAGTAATTACAGTGGTTAGCCAGTTAGTCCACAAATGAAGTTATTTATTGTACAAATTAAGTTGTTTGCATACTTTTTATTCACTGAGTGATTGTGTTCAGAGCGCTGATGACTCTAGGGAAAAAGCTGTCTTTGAGTCTGTTTGCTCAGGTTTTGTGAGACCTGTAGCCCCAGCCAGAGGATAACAGGTTGAAAAGGTGGTAGGCAGGGTGAGATGAGTCTCTGACAATGTTTGTGGCCCTGCTGGCCCTGTAGCAAGAGCTGGCACTGACATCAATTAAGAGCAGAGAGCACCTGGTGATCTTGGGTTTTTATCACTTTCTTTGCAGAGCCCTCCTGTCTGGTGCTGTGCACCTAATATACAACACTTTGATATGCAATATACCAGTATGCTCTCCACATTGGCCTTGTAGAAGGACACCAATACCTTCTCCAGGTTGTTTCTCCTGAGCACTCTCAGTAAATGAAGTTGCTTCTGGGCCTGCAGTGTTAGCAGTCCAGGAAAGGTTGTTGGTGATATGGACACAGAAATTTGAAAAACTGAACCCTTTCAACAGAGTTCCTGTTGATGGTCAATGGGGCTGGGTCTGTGCTGGGTTTGCAGAAGTCAAGGATGAGTTCTTTTGTTTTTGTGGTGTTCAGTGTGAGGTTGTTCACTGAATGCCATGCTGACAGATTATCATCCCTGTAGTCAGACTCGTCTCCACTTGAGATGAGTCCGACCACGATGGTATCATCCACAAACTTGATGATGGAGGATGGGTTGGTCTGCAGTTGTATGTGTACAGAGAGTACACAAGTGGACTCTGTACACAGCCCTGTGGGGAGCCAGTGTTGAATGCGATGGTGGGGGAGAGGTGGGGCCAAGTCGGACAAGCCATTAGTCAGGAAATCGGTTATCCATCTGCAGATGGGGGTGGAGAGTCCGAGGTGCGAGAGTTTGACAGCCAGAATTTCCGGGATTATTGTATTGAAAGCTGAGCTGTAGTCAATGAAGACCATCCTCACATAAATCCCCTGGTGTTCCAGGTGGCTCAGAGCGGTGTAAAGGGCTATGGTGAAGACGTCCTGAGTGGAGTGGTTTGCTCTATAGGTGATCTGGTAGGGGTCGAGTGAGGGAGAAGTGTGTCTATGATATGTTTTGTGATACGCCTCTCAAAGCACTTCATGAACACAGGCGTAAGTGCAACAGGCCTGCCATCATTTAGACTCTCGATGACTAGTTTCTTTGGGACAGGCATTATTGTTGCGGATTTCAGGCAAGAGGGGATGATGGCTCATGTCAGGAAATAGTTAAAAATCCTAGTGAAGACTCTTGTCAGCTGATGTGCAGCACCTGGGAAAGCTTTGAGTACCTTCCCAGGTACTCCACATGGGCCTGCAGCCTTTCTGTGGTCAACAAAAACAAAAAACAAACAAAATGTCTGGGTTGCACAGTCTTAATTGTTTTGTATATACAATGTCCATTTTTTCCACTTCTGTCCATTTGTGGTTCTTGTTGTCTTAATCGGTGGGTTAGCTTTTCCATGATGAATATGTCCTCAATTGTGGCTATCCATTGTTCCTTTGATGGGACAATATTTTGTCCCCATTTCCTTGTTATACATTTTTTTGCAGCAATTAACATCATCTTCATCAAATATTCATCACAGTCATGGACAATACCATCATCAAAATTGCATAAATAAAAGAATTCCGGTTTCGTCGATATTGTATAACCAAGTACTTTTCTCAGGACATTATAGATGATTTTCCAAAATTCTGAAAGTTTTGGACATTTCCAGAAAATCTGTGAATGGTCGACATCTAATCCTCCACATTCTCTCCAGCATTTCTGATGTATCTGAAACTTTTTAGCTTTGGTGTAATAAACAATCGTATGAGATTTTTCCAGGCAAACTCTCTCCACGTCCGAGAGCTAGTTGTCGTGTGATGAAGTTTCCACATGTTCTGCCAATCTACCTCTTTGATTATTATATTGAATTCTTTTTCCCCTTTTGTCTTAACGTTTTTAGTTGTATGTTTGTCTGCATTTACTAAAGCTTTATATAGAATTGAGATTGTCCTAACATCGCTGCCTTTGTATGCTTTGGTCATTATTTGAACCATATCGCTCTCTTCAGTGGAGGGATCTACCTGGAGTTATTTTTTATAATAATCTCTCATTTGAAGATAGCGAAATAAAATCATGTTTTCCAAGTTGGTAATTTTGTTTCAGGTTATGGAAACTCTCCAGCTTCCCTTTATTCTCCAGAACACACCAAACTGTAACTCCCCTAGTTGTCCAATATTATATAGCTTCGTTAAAAAATCACAGGCACAAATTTAATATCATACGCTATCCATTTTAACTTTTTAGTTTGTTTTTGGATTTTATGTTTCTTGAGCAGGCTACCACACAGCGGCGTAGTGGTTAGCACTTTCGCCTTGCAGCAAGAAGATCCCCGGTTCACGTCCCGGCCTGGGCCTGGGATCTTTCTGCATGGAGTTTGCATGTTCTCCCTGTGCATGCGTGGGTTTTCTCCGGGTACTCCGGCTTCCTCCCACAGTCCAAAAATATGCTGAGGTTAATTGGTTACTCTAAAGGTGTGAATGTGAGTGTGATTGTCTGTCTGTATATGTAGCCCTGTGACAGACTGGCGACCTGTCCAGGGTGTCCCCTGCCTTCACCCGAGTCAGCTGGGATAGGCTCCAGCACCCCCTGCAACCCTAGTGAGGATAAAGCGGTGTATAGAGAATGGATGGATGTTTCTTGAGCATTCTAAACCAAATATTGAATGTATGATTAGTTATTGAATCTCAAAATATTTTACTTTTTTCATAGGTTTCTCTGTCACCGAGGAGGTTTTGAATTGGCTGTTCTAGAGTTCCCTTCTCAATATCTTTCCTCTTACTACTATAATTTGGATTACACCAACAGTATATGTATCTTAATTGTGCTGCCTGATAATATTCTTTCAATTTTGGCAATGCCATTCCTCCTTTCTCTTTGGGAAGCTGGAGAGTATCATATTTGACCCGAGGTCTCTTGCCCTGCCAAATAAACCTGGATATTTGTTTATCCCATGCTGTAAATTGAGTTTGAGTGACCTCTACTGGTAGGGATTGGAATAAAACAGGAATCTTGGCAAAATGTTCATTTTTACTATCTCAATTCTGGAACTTAAATCTAATTGCAAAGTAGCCCATGTTTCTATGTCATTTAATATACTTTCTTGAACTAGTGTATAATTTTGATTATTTTAATCTTGAAAGTTTTGTGTGACTTCTATTCCTAAGTATTGGATTGACTTCATTTCCCAATTAAAGTTATACATTTTTTTAATATCTTGAGAGGGTACATAGTTAAATTTTAAAATTTGAGTTTTTGAGATATTTATTTTGTATCCTGACAAATATCCAAATGTTTCCAATAAATTAATTAATGTAGGTAGTGACTTATGTGGTTGTTCAAGGTATGCTATCACATCATCTGCAAAAAGTGCAATCTTATGTTCTACTCCATTTATCATAACTCCTTTGATATCTTGATTTTGTCTTACTGCTTGTGCCAGGGGTTCGATAAAGATTGAGAAGAGCGTAGGGGAAAGTACGGTGGCCGAGACCCGCCATCGCTGCAAATAAAACAAACGCTGCAAATAAAAAGAAACACCGCTGCAAATAAAAAAGAAACGCTGCAAATAAAAAGAAACACTGCTGCAAATAAAAGAAACGCCGCTGCAAATAAAAAAGCCACAAGGAAAGTGGATTACTGGGGATTATTTTTGCCGATACACCGGTGTGAGAAGAAGAAGACGAAGAAGTAGAAACAAGAACAGGAGTACGACTTGGAAAACGAACGAGAAAGTAAGTGAAAATGTTGGTGTTTAATGTCACTACGTCTAATTTTTAATGTGTTATCTGGTTAGGCCATGTAGCCCCAGGTTTGAAGGTTTGAAGTTGAACTGGAGGATGCCGGTGTGTTGTTAGCCGTCAGTTGTTTCCACCCGGATGTGTTTTCGTTCCGGACTCATTCATTCTGTCCCCTCGGGCGGACGGGCGCCGGCGGCAAAGGATGGTTCGGCCGGGGCGCAAATCTAGCCATGACCGAATCTGTGTGTTTTTCTGGGGTAGACACTGTTCTGGAGTGAGAGCGTGCAGTGGAACATGTTACTGTGTTTTGCTGCATATTGGAGTAAAGTTACCAAACTCGATTGTCCTCTCGTTAGCCGAAGCTAACAACACACCGGCATCCTCCAGTTCAACTTCAAACCTTGGGCTACATGGCCTAACCAGATAACACATTAAAAACTAGAAAAGCACTCGGAGAGCGCAGACCTCCGCCAGGCCATCTGTCTGTCTGTTTACAGCATAACTCAAAAAGTTATGGATGGATTTTCACCATTTTTTTACAGAATGCCCGGAAGAGCAAAAGTAACAATCGATTAGATTTTGGAGGTGATCCGGATCACCGTCTGGATCCAGAAAAAAATCCTGGATGCAGGATCCTGGATCCAGATGTTTGTTTTTTTTCCAAAAAAATCCTGGATCCAGAGGTGTGGATCCAGGTGTGTTGTTAGCTTCGGCTAACGAGAGGACAATCGAGTTTGGTAACGTTACTCCAATATGCAGCAAAACACAGTAACATGTTCCACTGCACGCTCTCACTCCAGAACAGTGTCTACCCCAGAAAAACACACAGATTCGGTCATGGCTAGATTTGCGCCCCGGCCGAACCATCCTTTGCCGCCGGCGCCCGTCCGCCCGAGCGGACAGAATGAATGAGTCCGGAACGAAAACACATCCGAGTGGAAACAACTGACGGCTAACAACACACCGGCACCCTCCAGTTCAACTTCAAACCTTCAAACCTGGGGCTACATGGCCTAACCAGATAACACATTAAAAATTAGACGTAGTGACATTAAACACTAACATTTTCACTTACTTTCTCGTTCGTTTTCCAAGTCGTACTCCTGTTCTTGTTTCTACTTCTTCGTCTTCTTCTTCTCACACCGGTGTATCGGCAAAAATAATCCCCAGTAATCCACTTTCGTTGTGGCTTTTTTATTTGCAGCGTTTCTTTTTTATTTGCAGCGGCGTTTCTTTTTGTTTGCAGTGTTTCTTTTATTTGCAGCAGCGTTTCTTTTTATTTGCAGCGTTTCTTTTTTATTTGCAGCGGTGTTTCTTTTTATTTGCAGCGTTTCTTTTTTATTTGCAGCAGTGTTTCTTTTTATTTGCAGCGTTTCTTTTTTATTTGCAGCGGTGTTTCTTTTTATTTGCAGCGTTTGTTTTATTTGCAGCGATGGCGGGTCTCGGCCACCGTAGGAAAGCCCACACCCTTGTGTTGTTGATCTTTGGAGAGTCATTTTATCTGGAAGATTTCCATTTATTTTAATCCGGGCAGCTGGTTGGCTATATAGTGTTTTAAAAATTTAAAACAGCCAGCGGCAGGTGGGTCCACCTGTATGACCGGGTTCTGCTCAAGGTTTCTTCCTGTTAAAAGGAAGTTTTTTCTTGCCACTGTTGCCTTAGAGCTTGCTCTAGGAGTTCCGGCCATTGGGTTCTTGAGACAATCTGAAATGTAATTGGTGCTATAAATTGAATTGAATTGAACTGAATTGAATTGGGGGTGCACAGTGGTGTAATAGTTAACACTTTCACCTTGCAGCCAGAAGATTCCTGGTTCAAATCCCGGCCTGGGATCTTTCTGCATGGAGTTTGCATGTTCTCCCTGTGCATGCGTGGGTTTTCTCTGGGCACTCCGGCTTCCTCCCACAGTCCAAAAATATGCTGAGATTAATTGATTACTCTAAATTGCCCGTAGATGTGAATGTGAGTGTGATTGTTTGTCTGTATATGTAGCCCTGTGACAGACTGGTAACCTCTCCAGACCTCTCCCTACCTTCACCCGAGTCAGCTGGGATAGACTCCAGCACCCCTATGACCCTAATGACGATAGAGCGGTGTATAGAGAATGGATGGATGAATTGAATTAAATTTGAAAAGCTCCTTTTCAACATTTTGACACTAGTATCAGTCCAAAAACATCACATAGAGCAAACGACATCTTGAAATCATAAAATGACTTTTCTTGTTCACTTTGCTTCACAATTTTACTTTTGTTACATAAAATGAATGTTCATAAAATGTATAAAAGTAAAACTTACTGGGATGAAAACAGAACAGACACGATTACTGAGACTCTACTAATTGGATCAAGCCAAGTTTTGACAAAATGTAACAGGAGCTGAAGTAAAGTTTGTTGTTTCTAATGATTTTTTTGGAGTCACTCCTCTGAGTTTAATAAAGACTTGCAGCCTCAGACACTAGTAGGATCCATATGAGGGTCTTCAAAGTAGAGTGTATTTACACACATGGAACAACAGCAATAACTCCATTACCCATAATTCTACATTTTTTAAGGGACTATACAGTTGCAGTGTGATCACTTAAACAGATTCTTAAAGCCAGCAATGTTACATATCCCATGTCTTAAAAAGGGGTAGAAAAACAGAGTCTAGGCAGAGTGTGGGCAGAAAGTGTGACATAAAATCAAACCTTAGATGAACTGCTAAGTAGATTCTGTTTCTCTGCATGTTCTTTCACATTATACTTAGTTAGGTTCCATAGATGAACTAAATGATGATCTAAACTGATGAAAAGTCAGAGTTGGTCTTCTTTCAGTCTCTAACCTTTGTCATGTATAGTGGTGTACATTTACCAAGCTTTTGTGCAAATCCTATGCAACAGCACTGCCATAAATTCTTCTTTTACAAAACATACGCATTTTCAGTTATTGTCAAAAAGGTGATAATTCTATGTTATGTTTGTTGTTGAAGTGTTAATGTGCTGGACTGTAATATACATAGTTTTCTATTCAGGTTCCTTCATCATTATGCATTTTATACATATATTCTAATTCCGGTCTTCAGTCTAATAACATTTGCCATAATTATATCGTCTTTTACTTTTAGCACATCATACCCAAAGAGTATTACACTACAATAGTGCTGTACATTGACGAGGCTTTAGTGCCAATCCTATGCAACAGCACTGACAAAAATTTTGCTTTTACAAAACTTATGCATTTTCAGTTTTTGTCAAAAAGGTGATAATTCTATGTTATGTTTGTTGTTGAAGTGTTAATGTGTTGGACTGCAGTATACATAGTGTTCTGTTCCCCTTGTATATATTAATTGGATGAATAAAGTGGTCAGTGAATGTATATATCAAAAAAAGTTGCAAGAAACAAAACGACTGATGTGTTTTTTGTTTGTTACTATTTGATTTTACTTTCAGTACTTCAGTCGGAGGCAGTCCAACGTCTCTTCCTTAACAAGCTGATAGATGTAGCGCTGGAGTGGTACGAAAACCTACCCAAGCTGTCCCTCTCCCCTTCACGCATCCTCCACTGCTCTGTTCATGCTATCAAGAACACAAGGAGAAAGATGGAGGACAAACATTTGGTGCTAGCAGAGTTCAACCAACTCTTTGGAATGCAGGTAGGACGTCAGCAACACCAAACGGCTTGTTACTGGCTTTTCCCCCAAAAAATAAAACTAGCACAATCCCAGCTACAGTACTACTTTAATAATTATATTAATAATAATTATCTTTCTCCACCATGGTCCAGGACAGGGTAGCGCGTGCCTACTATGCTGTGTTTGATGGCCACGGAGGAGTGGATGCTGCCATCTACGCCGCCACTCACCTCCATGTTGTTCTGAGTAAACAGGAGACACTGCAGAGTGACACCGACACAGCCTTTAAAACTGCCTTCAGACGCATAGATGACATGTTCAGAAGCAAAGCCAAGAGAGAGGTACTGAAATGGCACTAGGACAACATTGTGAACATGCTAGTTTCAGCTGTCATACAGTGCATTCTGAAAGTATTCAGATTCCTTCAAGTTATTCACATTTTAGTATGTTGCAGCCCATACTTGTTCCATTAATTTTCCCTTTCATTGGTCTGCACTCAATACCTCATCATGACAAAGTGAAAATTGAACTGTGCAAATCTTAGAAAATGTATTCATTAGGAAAACTGAAGTATCACATTAAATATTATATATATATATATATATATATACATATATATATATATATATATATTGAAGCCTCTTCAGCGGTGATTAGAATGTTTTGTAGTATGAAAAAACAAGCTTTACTTACCTGGATTGTGGTATTTTTCTACTGTTCTTCTCTGCATTTCAGAATTATGTGTACTTTTGTAGTTTTTCACAGATCTCTGCCTTGACACAAGAGAGACATCTTAAAGATGATCAAGAGAAATATGAGGCCCCTGAGCTAAATCTCATGTGTCATAGCAACATTTAAACAGCAAGTATTTTTATAATATTTTTTTCTTTTTTACAAAACAATTTTAGTATAAGGCGGCAACAAACGGGGTGTTAATCAACAGTTGTGAATGTTGGATTGGAAAAACTACAGATATTTGCAATATTCAGTTGCAATCTACAAAGCCCTTTTCAGACATGCAGCCCTTTAGATTGACGTAATGGCATCTGAACAGGTCAGCTTCATTGGTCAAAAAAGACATGCATGTGTATGTGTGTGTTGATAGCGTCTCCGAAGCGGCAGTACAGGAGTGGCGATGCTGATACAGGGTCAGCAGCTGACTGTCGCTTGGCTGGGTGACTCTCAAGCCATACTGGTCAGAAAACAGCAAGTTGTTACACTCATGGAGCCTCATAAACCAGAGAGAGAGGTAAGAGTATTATAGACATTCCCAAAGCTCTCTGCTGACTGTATTTTATTCTAAACTAGGAATGGCAGGAAATTGATGATTCACTTTACAATGGTAAGTCATTTTAACAGATACAGCTGAATTTAACAGTTATCATTACTTGAAGCTAATTACCTTGCGATACTCCAGTGGTGAAAAACATTTGTTTGTTACAAAAGTAATCACTCATTTGACTTGTGTGTTGCCTTTCATATTCTTACCTGTTGCTCTTTGAATTCTGGCAAAATTAAACATCTTTGCTGTATTCTGAGCTAAAGACATTCTGGGGACATCTGGGGACAAAAGACTTATTAATTCGCTGAGAGGTGCAACATGGGAACTTGAATATAGAAGTAATGAATAATCTTAGAAGCAGTTTACTGCACCTAAAGGCATAAAGACTGTTTTGCACCACCCTCCGGTCAAACTTTACCTGGTTTAATAAACAATAACCATTATTTAGTCTATCAAGGGTCAATGTGATGGAATTTTTGCGCTACTGTTGACTATTATAGCCCAATCACCCAGCAGTGATGCAGGTTACAACAAATAACCACAATGGTGGAATGGTGGCCAGATGATGAAGTATGTCTCTCTTGTCCTCCTTTATACAGGATGAGAAGCAGAGAATTGAGGATCTGGGAGGCTGTGTTACCTTCATGGGCTGCTGGCGTGTTAATGGCACCTATGCTGTATCCAGGGCTATAGGTAAGTCTGTCCCAAATTAAAAGAACACAGCACATCGCACTTCTTTTTATTTACGCTTAATACTGTAAATTCTCACCAAGTATCCTTTATTTACTTTGGATGCACCAACAGCAGAGCTATTTTAAGAAAGCTTGCATTCTTTTTAGAAATGTATTTCATCATACTGGAACTACTGGGTATTATGATGACATTGTTTGCAATCTTGAGTTTGCCATTCGGGCATCACCATAAGACACAATAGGGTAGAACGTGAGTAATCTCGAAGAAAATCCATGTTGGTATTTTAAACCAAGACGTGCGAAGTGCTCCCCTAGAATCGCCATCTAATTGCAGTGGAGGGGTTTGAGAATCTCTGTGGTCCTCAGAGCTATGTTGTCCGGGGCAATAGCCCCTGGCAGGGTCTCCCAAGGCAAATTGGTTCTGGTTGAGAGACCAGACAAAGAGCGATTCAGAAGACCCCAATGAAAGCCCAACAAAGAAAAGCTGCTGTCTCGCCTGAGTTAGGAATACTTTGGCCTTCCCCTGGAGTCAAGCCTTGGGGGGGAGCTTGACAGAGAATCTCTGGTGGCTGAGCCTTGGGGTCCCATGGGGCTCGGTTGGGCACAGCCTGAAAAAGTAACACACGGCCACTGCCCAGTAGGCCCATCACCTGCAGGACTGGAAATGGGGTGTCAGGTGCTATGTTCACTGGGCAGTAGGCAGGAGCGGCATAGACTAGTTCTGGTGGCATGGAGTGTCACCTCACTGGTGGGGAACAAACCTGAGCTGGTGCGGGAAGTGGAATGGTACTGGCTAGATATAGTTGAGCTCATCTACACGCACAGCAACTGTTCCAAAAACAAAATCCTGGGGTGGGTTTGGGCTATCTTCTTTTCCAGAGTTGGCCAGGGTGAGAGGCGCCGAGCTGGTGTCAGGATTCTCATGAGCCCCCGGCTGAGTGCTGGTTTGTTGGAGTTCTCCAAAGAGAACGAGAGGGTCGCGTGTGGTTCAGAGGTTGTTATTTGGCCTTCTTGGAGTCTCTGGATGGTGTCTTGGAAAACGTGCCTCCTAAGGATTCAATAGTTCTCCTCAGGGACTTCAACGCTCACACGAGCAACAATGGAGAAACTTGGAGGGGAGTGATTGAGAGGAACAGCCTGCCCAATCTGAACCCGAGTGGTGCTTTGTTATTGGACTTCTGTGCTGGCTAAAGATTGGCCATAACAAACACCATGTGCAAACATAAGGTTGCTCATTAGTGTACCAGGGCACCTTAGGCCAAAGGTTGATCATCAACTTCGTAGTCGTGTCATCAGACCTGCAAGTAGGCATGGACCGGTATGAGATTCTGACGGTATGATAACCTTAGGCAAAAATATCACGGTTTCACGGTATTATGATTGCAGCTCTAAAATGTGTACTTTGAATGTCTGTTTTTTTTTTTTTTAAAAAAGGAAAAAAACGTTTCAATTGAACAGTCTTATATTTTTAAACAATATATAGAACATGATGGACATGAGAAAATATGTATTTAAAATAAATGACTGAATTCTTTTAAAATAAAATAATATTCATAAAAAATAAATGCAGTCCTTAATGCATTCCTTTAACTGAAGATAAACCTGCAACTCAAGTCACAAGAGACAATAAACAAAACACTAAATGCAAATGAATGCAATCACTTAACCTGTGGCTCAAGATCAGAACATAAATAATTGAAAAAAGTAAAACACTTCTAAGACAAAAAATAAAATAAAATAAATAACAAATAAATATATGCAGGCAGGAGATTAAAACTGAATCTCAACATTTTTTGGACTTGCTCACTTAGCTTACTATACATTTCTCTCAGTCCAAGTTATGATGCAGGAATGTGAGCATGTTCACTTTCCCTGGGTTTAGCTTAGAGCGGTGAGGTGAGAGGATGTGTCCACTAGAACTGAACACCCTCTCTGAGGGCACACTAGTGGCTGGGATGCAGAGAAATTTTCTCGCTACACTGCTAAGGAGAGGCAACTCTTCCACATGTGTCTTCCACCATGCCAGTGGGTCAGCATCAGAGGATATGGGAGCATAAGACAAATACTGTTTAATCTCCATTTTTACTCTTTCTTTTGGGGAGGCATCTTCGGCTTCGACTCTTTGATGTTTTGCTGATGTGATTTTTTTCAGCAAAGAAGACAGAGATTTTTCTTTCTTCTTTGTGGCAGCAGAGGGGGCAGTGGTGGTGGATGTGCTGGTGCCCTGTTCTTGATCAGCAGTGGTTGTAGGTGATTCTTGAGGTGGCAGTAAGGTTGTGTGACCTGCCAGGTTCACAGCCTCCTCTTCAGCAGACCTGATTATGTCATCCTTGTTTTGACTAAAGTTGTCTTTGAAACGGGAATCAGTGAAGCAAGCGATGTCAATCACCTTCTTGACTCTCTCACAGGAGTAACGTTGTTGCAGATCGTCCACCATTACCTTTTTCATTTGTTTTGTTAAGGCATCATCTCCCTCATTTTCATTCAGTAGGTTAGTGATGTGTTCCATTGCAGGCTTCAAAGAGGAAAGGGTGGTCTTTGTTTCAGAACCAAGTAAATCTGTGAAGTCATTGAGAGGCCCAAGGAGTTGGCAGACCCTCTCCAAAGTTTGCACATCACTGTCTTTTGGCATTAAATGCCATAAGCTCCTGTCTGCTGCAAGAACTGCACAACATCCTTGTTGCTGTTCCAGAAATCTCTCAATCATTTTGAAAGTGGACCCCCATCTTGTCACCACATCATGAATCAGTGATTTTTCAGGAATTTCCAGGGTTGCCTGCTGCTTCTTCAGTTCTCTTTTTCTCTTCCAGCTGCGAGAGAAACCTTGTACAAGATGCCTGCACACTCGTACAGCTGTGTCAACTTTTTGAATTTTGAGTGCTTTGGCTATAGCTTGGTTAAGGTTATGGCCAAAACATCCAAGCCAAATATAGGGTTGGTCATGAAATGCTTTTTTCATATTAGCTGCATTATCTGTTGTGATGGTAGACAGTCTGCCATCTGTGATGTTCCACTCCTGCAACATGTTGTCAAAAAACTCTAAAATCTGCTCAGCTGTGTGGTCCTCTGGGAAAAACATAGTTTCTAGACAGAAGGACTTCAGCTCCCACTCTGGAGAGAGGAAATGCACTGTGAAGCTGATGTATGGTTCTCCACTACCACCACTCCTAGTCCACAGATCTGTTTTTGCAGAAAACCACACACCTTTTACCACTTGTTTCTGCACATGAGCCTTGACCTCGGAGTACATCTTAGGGATTTCATTCTTTGAGAAGAATTTTTTTGATGGCACTTTATAAAGTGGCACTGCTGTCTTCATCAGTTTCAGAAACCCAGGTTTCTCCACAGCTTGAAAGGGCATCATGTCTTTGGCAATGAAGTATGCTACAGCACTGTTCAGGTCTTTAGCAAGCTTTGATGTGGGTGGATAGGCGACTTGTTTCTCAAATGATTGCTGAATTGTGGGCTGAGCTTCAGCTTTTGAGGTGGATGCCCTGTTGCTGCCAGAGCTGCTGCTGTCCTAAAAATAAAAAATAAGACATACAAAATAAAACATTACACTTGCGTCTCTCTTCTTCACGTCATGTTAGAGAGTAAACTAGCTGTTGTTATCCATCTTAGCAATAAAGATTGATGAAAGAAAAAAGTTGTGGATAACTTTTTTTTTTTACTAAGGCAGATATGGTAACTAGCATGCTAAGATAAATCCTTAGCAAGCTAGTTACCATATCTGCCTCAGTTAAAATATAAAAAAAGTTACTAAAAGATAGAGATGAAGAAAAGATAAGATATGGTAGTTACCATATCTGCCTCGGTAACAAGCTCATTTCACTAACGTCAGACGCTAATACGCTCGTTCATTTCAAGACAGCATTAACTTTACCTTTAATTTAGCATACAGCGATGGGTGGTGCTCCCGTAGATGCGCTATCATATTCGATGTATTGCCTCCTCGGGCTGCCACTGTCCTCAAGCACGTTTTGCATGTTGGGCGACCTTCTTCCTCCAAGCCGTGGCTGTCTGGCTTTTTACGGTAGCCGAAGTATTCCCAAACAGCCGACTTAGTCCGCTTGGACGGCGGAAAAAGTTCCGGGGGCTCGCCTCCTTCAGCCATCACACAGCCTGCAGAGCTGCCTGCTTGTCACTCACAACAAACGCAGGTGAGCGGGGGGAGGGGCGCTTTAGGCTGCAGCTTCACACAGCGTGAGGGACCTCTACTTTCTCCCTGATGAGACGTCACATTAAAAAAAACGCTCATACCGCACGAACGGTATGACGGAAAATTTTAGTGGTTTTGAAACCTTGACTTTTTCATACCGTGGTATACCTTAAAACCGGTAATCGGCCCATGCCTACCTGCAAGTATATATCTCTGACACTGAAGAGAGGAGCAGAGCAGTCAATTGACCACCTGGTGGTGAGTTGGATCCGATGGTGGGGAAGACTGTTGGATAGTCCTGGTTAGCCCAAACATGTAGTGAGGGTGAGCCTGGAAAATCTGGCAGCTGCTCCTGTCCGTGGGGTTTACAAATCCCCCCTCCGGAAGACTTTCTCGTGCATCCCGATGGAGGTTGGGGACATGGAATTGGAGTGGGCCATGTTTAAAGCCTACACTGCAGAAGCAACTGTTAGGAGCTGTGGCCAGAAGGTCACTGGTGTGTGTCTTGGCGACAACCCCAAAACCCGCTGGTGGACACCAGTGGTGAAGGAAACCATCAAGCTGACAAAGGAGGCTTTTTGGGCATGGTTTGTTTGGGGGTCTCCTGAAGCAGCTGACGGGTACTGGTTGACCAAAAGGGCTGCAGCTGCCGCAGTTGTGGAAGTTAAAAGTTAAGTGTGGGAGGACTTCGAAGAGGCTATGGAGAACAAGGAAATTCTGGCAAACCGTTCGATGCCTCAGGAAGGGGAGGCAGGGCTTTGCTCAGGCTATGTACAGTCAGACAGCTGCTGATCCATACTGCAGACATTGTGGAGTGGTAGACCTAGCACTTTTAGGAACTTCTATCCAGAAAGCATGTCCTCTGTGGAGCAAGCAGAGCCTGAAGACTCAAGGAAATCTTTGTCCATATTTATTGGAAATGAACTTAAAGCTAACTGTGGTGCAATACATCAAATGGCAACATTTATGTTTCATTTTGTACATGTCCCTTTTTAAATAAACTGATTCATAATAATAATGATTCATGGCAGAAGTTGCTAAGGTAGTCAAGAAGCTCCTTAGTGGCAAGGCACTATGTGTGGACGAGACTCACCCAGAAATGCTGAAAGCTCTGGACATTGTTGGACTGTCTTGGCTGACACGTCTCTTCAGTGTTGCACTGGTATCAGGTACATTGACTGTGGAGTGGCAGGGTGGTGGTTCCCATTTTTAAAAATGGGGGCCGGAGAGTGTGTGCCAGCTATAAGGGTATCACATTTCTCAACCTCCCAGGGAAAGTTTACTGTAGGGTGCTGGAAGGGAGGTCCTAACCGATTGTCGAACCTCAAATTCAGGAGGAGCAATGCGGAAAATCCCTCCTGGTCTCAGAACAGTGGACGTCTCTTATTTCGATCCACCATGCGTGCTGATGAATAGCTGTTTTTGCATAGCCAAGTTATGTTGCATTGACTTTCAGTGGTATAAGACCTGATATTTGTAAAATCTGAAAATAGATTTATCTTGACACGAGACCTCTTCTGAAATTAGTCATGAACAGGGCACAGACTGAACATTGCTTATCAGTAAATACTATATTATACTGATGGTCCCTAAATGCCTCACATGCTGACTGTGTCAACTATGGTTGACGATGCAAGGCAGCTGTACTGTAGCAGCTCTGACAGATGTGCAACCAAACATTTATTGGAAAACAGTGAAAAGAGCATTCTACACAGATTCACCCAAGTTGAAACCAAGTAATTTTATTGACTGTGCTGTTTTCTGTTAGAGAGTTGTATATGAACAGATCAGATTTTAAATGTCAATACCAGTGTTTATAGAGTCAAAACTATGATCGCTGTTAAAATTTTAAAATGGAATGTAGGGCTGCTTTTTCTAACCCTGCGATCCCTCTACCCCTCTACCTCTATCCCTCTATCTCTTCTGTCCCTCTCGACCCACCCGGCCAACATTCAGATGAGTCCCTCCACATGAAGAGCCGGGTTCTGCTCAATGTTTTTTACCTGTTAAAAGAGTGTTTTCCTTGCCCCTATCGCATTGGGGCTTGCTCTGGGGGTCATGCATATGGGTTCTGTAAAGCATCTTGAGACAATTTGACGGTAATTGGCGCGATATAAATAAAACTGAATTGAACTGAATTGAATTTTTCTTCTTAACTGACTCAGTGGAAATTTTTCTGTCTGTACCTGAACGCTTTTATCAGCAGGTGTGTTCCACTCTCCTCCAGCCTCCTCCTCTCTTCTCACTGGATCATTTCACAGGATCAGACATAGATTGTTTCGTCATTGGGTCACAGTAACAGTGAAATTTACTGTTACTGTACTGAAATTGTTCTATTTCCAACCACAATAACTTGCGCATTAGCTACTTGTGAAAACAGAAAGGCCACCAGATCAGCTAACAATCATCATTCACTCGCACAGTGCAATCAGATGAAATTTCAGCTCTCACACTCTCAAGAAAAGTCGCATATGCAACCATTTTGGTCGTAGTCTGGAGCATGGAACATGAACTGAAAACTCTTTGATGATCAAAGGTCACTGGTACCTCTCAAAACATGCCATGGCCATAACTTAAGAATGAATTTGTTGATACAATTTCACACAAATGTCTAATAAGACAAAATCATGAATTGAGAACATTTGACTTTTAGATATGAAATATTAAGTCTGGACACACAAATGTAAACTGGCAAAGGCATAATACCCCAATGTGTCTAGTCTAATTTCTTTTAAAAGCACAACGTACCTAAGTGCACAACACACCAGAGGTCAGTCATGATGAGCACAACTAGAGACAGGTAGTTGGTAGGCAGGTAGTTGGTGGAGACAGGACTCCTTGTTTGGGAATAATTGGGGTTCAAATTTGATGATACAGATGAGCCAGTTGACGCAAATGAAGCTGTGTCACTATCTGTGCAGAAAATTGTGGCTATTATTGTGCAGCGTGGCCCAGAAATCCCTCTGCACAGTTGCTCCAAGTGAAATATCTGAATGAATATTCAGCACAGAAGGAAAGTATGTCGTTTCCCAAAAGCTGGAAAAAATGAATATGCCCATTATGTTAATTACAGACCTAAATGATCACGTTTCATAATCATCCTCTATGCACTAGAGTAGAGGATGATCCACTAATTTGTGACTGGTTTATGCTTGCAAACTAAGAATGAAATTAAGAAAAATGGATCAGATTTTTTTTTTGTAATATAGCAACATTTTGTTAACCCAGAACTTCCATAAAACTACCTTTAAAAATATTAGCATGCCTGTTTTTCTTGTGATGTTCTGAAATTTGCATTATATGAAATGACCCATCCATCCATTTTATATAGACAAATTTTCCTTGTGATGTTCTGAACTTTGCCTATCTAAAGTAATCCATCCATCCATTTTCTT
This sequence comes from Acanthochromis polyacanthus, assembly GCF_021347895.1. Lineage (NCBI taxonomy): Eukaryota > Metazoa > Chordata > Actinopteri > Pomacentridae > Acanthochromis > Acanthochromis polyacanthus. The sequence goes on from NC_067119.1 coordinate 37,650,560, forward strand.
CTGCTTACCCGGGGCCGGATCGCAGAGACAGCAGGCAAAGCAGGTCGTTCCAGATGTCCCTCCCCACCGCAACGCTTTCCAGCTTATCCTGGGGGATCCCGAGGCATTCTCAGGCCATACAAGATATATAATCCCTCCAGTGGGTTCTGGGTCTGCTCCCGGGTCTTCTCCCAGGCGGACGTGTTCGGAAAACCTCCAAAGGAAGTCTCCCCGGAGGCATCCAAGTCAGATGTCCGAACTACCTCAACTGGCTCCTTCCGACGCGAAGGAGCAGCGGCTCTACTCCGAGCTCCCTGTAGATGTCTGAGCTTCTCACCCTATCTCTAATGGCTGAGCTCAGCCACCCTCCAGAGGAAGCTCATTTTGGCCGCTTGTATCCCCGATCTTGTTCTTTCGGTCACTACCAAGAGTTCATGACCATACAGTAGGTGAGGGTTGGAATGTAGATGGACTGGTAAATCGAGAGCTTCCCCTTGGGGCTCAGCTTCCTCTTCACCACGGCGATTTAGTACACCTGCATTACTGCTGACGCTGCACCAATCCACCAGTCCATCTCTCGCTCCATTTTCCCATCACTCGTGAGCAAGATCCTGAGATACTTGAATTCCTTTGTTTGGGGAAGCAACTCCCCAGAACCCAGAGGGAGCAATCCACCATTTTCTGGTAGAGAACCATGGCCTCGGACTTGGAGGTGCTTCAGCAACGTAGGCTTTAAACACAGCCCATTCAGACTGTTAGTTCACCCTCACTACACACTTGGGCTTACAGGTCTGTCTGGCAGTCTTCCCTGCCATCGAATCCAACTCACCACAAGGTGATGATCAGTTGACAGCTCTGAACCTCTCTTCACCCCAGTGTTCAAAACATACTGCTGCAGGCCTGACGATATGACTTTGAAGTTGATCATCAATCTTTGACCTAAGGTGCTCTGGTACCAAGTACACTTATGAGCAACCTTATGCTCAAACATGGATTTTGCTATGGACAATCTATGATTAGAACAGAAGTCCAATAACAAAGCACCACTTGGGTTCAAATTGGGCAGGCTGTTCCTCCCAATCACCCCCCTCCAGGTTTCTCCATCATTGTCCACGTGAGCGTTGAAGTCCCCCAGGAGAATTATGGAGTCCCGAGGTGGCACCTCTTCCAGGACACCACCCAGAGACTCCAAGAAGCCCGAATACTCTGAACTGCTTTTCTACACTTAAGCACCGACAACAGTCAGAATTTTCCCCTCTGCTACACAAAGTCGCAGAGGGGAGACCCTCTCATTTTCTAGGGAGAACTCCAGCAAAGGCACTCAGCTAGGGGCTCATGAGTGTCCCCACACCCGCCCGGTGCCTATCACCCTTGGCAACTCCTAAAAAGGAGAGAGTCCAACTCCTTTCCAGGATTTTGGTTCAGGACCCCTTGCTGTGCGTGGAGGTAAGCCCAACTATTTCTAGCTAGTATCACTCCACCTTCTGCACCAGCTCAGGTTCCTTCTCCGCTAGTGAAGTGGCATTCCACATCCCCAGACCTAGTCTATTCCACCAGGAGGCAGTGCGCCCATGTGCCCGCCCCTGCTTACTGCCCGGTGGGCATAGCACCTGACCCCCGAGTTCCTGCCCTGCAGGTGGTGGGCCTACTGGGCGTTGGCCCCGTGTTTCTTCAGGAGGCTGTGCCCGACCGAGCCCCACAGGACCCCAAGGATCAGCCACCAGACACACTCTGACAAGCTCCCCAAGCAGGCCTGGCTCCAGGGGAAGGCCTTGGTCTCCCTAACCCGTGCCAGGTAGCGGCTTCACCTTGCTGTCTTTTCATAGGGGTCTTCTGAGATATTCTTAGTCTGGTCTCTCCCCCAGGATCAACTTGTCTTGGGAAACCCTACCAGGGGCTATTGCCCCCCAGGTAGCTCCCAGGATCACAGAGACACTCAAACCCCTCCACCATGATAGGGTGGTGATTCAATGCAAGGTTTAAAAAAAGATGTTTCAAGCTTTCTATTATTGATGGACAAGGTGAATTGAAAATATTGTCATCATATAGTGTATATACGAAATATATGTTGGAATTTTTGTAAAGATATACAAAAAAGAGGTATCACCCATACCCAGTCTGTTTGATTTTTCATGTCAGAGTAACTGCAGTTTACTGATTGTATTGAAAAGCTAAAAATTTGTCTGGAACTACAACCTAATCTCTTAGTCAGGTTTTTTAATGTAAGATTAATAAGCTAGAATCTGAGGTCTGTTTGTCTTCACTGTCCAAACATTTAGCCTGTTCATTCAATAAAGAGGCTTTCAGGCCTGTCCTGGGTCAATCTGATGAGATACTGCTGTGTTGAGTAGTACCTGCTATTGTTGAAGCAATTTCACTATTCTGCAAAGTTTCCTGTAGTGGGGTGTTTATTGGTGTTCCAGTATACGGTGGGCTTACCAACACAGAGCATGAGTCTGGGAAGGTAAGCTGACCCAGAACATTTTGAGAGTACCCATTTTATAGGGATGTCAAAGGGTGGATCAGAGGGTAGGGAGCAGGCTGTATGTAAAGGGTCAATAGAGGGTAAGACCAAAGAACAAAGAGTAATTCCATCAAAGGGTCTGGCATACAGATGGAAATGGAAAAAGTGTGACACCAAAAGTTAAGGTAGGCAGGGAGGTGTCTGACAGAAAGATAACAGAATTGGGGGTAACTGTGGAAAATGAAATGGGGGGGGGGGGGGGGGGGGGGGGGTGATACGTGACACTAGTACCAAAAGGTGTGCTATTTTCTTCATCACTAACCACACACATCCTTCCTTCAGGTGACTTTGACCAGAAGCCCTATGTATCTGGAGATGCAGACTGCTCAACAGTGCAGCTGTTGGGGGATGAAGATTACGTGCTGCTGGCATGTGACGGCTTCTTTGATGCAGTGAAACTTTCAGAGGTCCCCGAACTTGTTCTTGATGCACTCCAGCAGGTTTGTGACCCTGAAGGAGGAGCTTCACTCGAACAGCCTGAGGATGCTGTAGGACAGAGGGTTGCTCAGCAGTTGGTAGCCCATGCCAAGGCAGCTGGATCAAGTGATAACATTACAGTCATGCTGGTATTTCTGTGTTCTCCGCTGCAGCTGCTTGTTCAGCAGTCCACAGAAACTGGACAAGCTACTCAGCACTTCACTTCTCAAGATGCATCACAGCAGTGAATGAGTAGGTCCCTTGCCCAGACACCACTGTGATACTCAGATACTGCCTGACTCAGAATTTCTCAGCCAGCTATTCCCACAGGTGCTGTCAGTTATTCAGCAGATTAGCTAAGCTCATTTGATGCTGGCATACATATCAACACAGAAAAGTCTCGCTACAACACCGCTGATCAGTTATCAATAAAAGTTGATTCAGTTGTGTTTAGGCCACGTCGTTCACATTCACATCGAGATCAGCTTATTATGTCACTATCCTAAAAACTCATGTGATTCAATATGAATTGAAAAACAGATGTCATGTGAGCATTACATCAATTTGTCAGTGTGTACATATGTTCATATCTTAATCATGTTCTGCTTTTATGGTCAGCATTGATCAGCTCATACTATGTCTTTGTGGGACGTAAGCCTTTGGTACAAAATGTGTTTCATTCGTATTTTTTTCAAAAAATTCGACCTACCATAAGCACTGCAAAGATTGCAACTTTGTTTCTGTGATTAAAAATACTTTTTTTGAACAGATTTGTAATTATATTAATAATTTCTAAATTAAATCCATACTTGAGTCCTTTGAGGAAGCATAGTGAGTTGAGATTTGAATTGTGAGATTTTATAACTACATAATACTGACTGTTAATGCATTTGAAATCCATCAGTCGGAAAATAGTTCAAAGCCTTTATAAAGTTGCTGCAGTTTCAAAACCAGCTTCACAAATTCAGATAAGTGTAAATGTCTAAAATATTCAGTCATCAAGTTTGAAAGAAAGATTTTTGTTTTAAAGAAGAAATTCCATGGTCAAGTCTACCTGACAGCAGACAGGCTGGGAATCTCTGTTTAGGGAAAGGGGTTTTTTTTAACACCCAAATCAAATCACATGAATACAGATGGTTTTAATAAATGTAGTATATTTATTGGTATTTAAATTTGGACAATTAGAATCCAATAGTAATTATATTATGTGTTACTAAGACTTGAAAACCTGACAGCTTTTCTTTGCTTCCATATTATTTCTTTTCGAAAGAGAAGCTGTTCTTCTCTTCATCTTCTCACCATTAGAACAGTCTGTTACCTTTTTAAGCATTGTATTACTGTGTTTTGTCAAGTATTAGTTCTCATCCACCATGTCTTATCAAATGCTCTCTTTGCATTGTCAGTATTATACACTGTTCTTGCATCACACTTATGGAAGTGACGCAAAAAATCTCACTGACTCAGGCTTTGCAGTAGGATTGGATTCACATGGACATTATTAATATGCTTCATTGAAGAGTAACATGAGAAACGTTGAATCCTTTTACCGTCAGTCTAACACCTACCAGTCAGCCTTTAGAGACTTGCCTAACAGTGTGACTAATTAAAGTTTACTAAATGACTATGTTGGGCCATCAGCCTTGAGCTGTGATTCTAAGATTCTGCAGTGAAAAGATTCAGATAGGATGACCTTTGAAGTTGAGGTTTGTTTTTTTTCCCCCAAGATTTTCAGGGTTATCAAAATGACAGAGTGATCACAAATATCAGTATCTAGTTCACAAGGTGCACCTGGAGGGCTAAACTAACCCCCAGGGGTCTGCATGGTGAGGTCATGTATTGGATCAGAGATAGTATTTCTGACTCCTATGTTTAATTTTTTTATACTTGTTTTTAAGTAACTGTTCTTCTTGTCTGACTGAAAGCATTAATGTCTCGATTTCAGAAGATTGTGGGATGTAATAATAAATTTTCATATTCTGTACTGTTGGCATGATGGTTTGCTGTTTTTCTTTATATTTAGTATTACTGACTGAATAAAAGAAGAAGATTCAACTTCGTTGTCATTGCCCAGACGAAATGTGCTCTTTGAATATCCCAACATGTTAGGAGGCTGGGGTCAGGGTGCAGGGTTGATCACACTGCGGTGCCCCTGGATCGGACAGGATTAAGGGCCTTGCTCAAGGGCGCAGCTTAGCTACTGCTACCCCCCATAGGAAGACATTTGTTGAGGATGTGTGTACTTGAAGGGTATAGCTCTGAATTCCTCACAGAGACAAAATTTAGTTTTTCTGTATATGTACAATGTCTCTTCCTGTAAGGTTCTGAAAGAAAATACTGTGGTCCAGCATCAGACTGACAACTCGCCTCTGAGTGAAACTGTAAATTGTTTGAAAAAAAGTTGCTTGTCATGGTATGAAAATACAATGGGGTCCAAAAGTCGAAGCACAAATGGAGAATCAAATTTTCAAGTAAAACTGGAAATAATGTGAAAGTTGGAGGGTTTTACAAACATTTTATGGACATGGAGAATTTTTAAATCTACCACAGTCCCTGACAAAAGTCTTGTTGCATAAGGATATAGTAACTTTAAATGGCATATAACTTTATTTCTAATCAATCAGTTCTCACAAAAATGGCTCATTTTAATGTCAAGGGCTTTCACATTAATAACTGGGTGCAAATTGAACCCGTCATAAAGTGTCCTGATGTTCACGTCTTGGTAAAGCCCATGACATCTGTTTTTGCAAGGACAAAAGTCTAGTCATGTCTTTAAATGATTCAACCAATCACGGATTAGAAGTTCACCTGTGACAAATACTGTAACTGACACATCCCCAGGTGTGTATAAAAAGAAACACAAGACACAAGACCTTCATATGAAGCCCAACCTGACCCTGACAGCATGCCAAAGATCCAAGCACAGACCAAAGTGCTGATTATCAAGACCCTGAAGACCAAGTCTGCTGCTGAGGTGGCAGACAGCTTTAATGTATCCAGATGTCAAGTAAAGAGGATAAGAAAAAGATCTGAAGAAACTGGTGACGTTTATGACAAGCCCAGGTCAGGCAGACACCTGTTAGAGAAGAGCATTTGTTGCTTCGACAGTCCAGGGCCAGCCCTTTTTCAACTGCAACAGAGTTACACGTGAACTGGTTGCCAGAAATCCCTGTATCTAGAAGAACAGTTTGTCAGATTCTCTCACGCGGTGTTCTCCATGTTCATATTAGTGCATAGAAGCCAGCATTAAACAGAAGACAACAAAAAATCATGTTGCATTTGTCAAGGTCCACAGCTTGCAGGAAGGATGGACAATGAAAAGTGGCAGAAGGTTGATTTTTCTGATGAATCATCCATTGAACTGCATCCCAATCAACGCAAATCCTGCAGAAGTCACACTGACCCAAGATTCACCAAGAAAACAGTCAAGTTTGGTGAAAGAAAAAACATGGTTTGGGGTTACATCCGGTATGGGATGTACGAGAGCAATGCAGAGTGGATGGAAACATCAACAGCCTGAAGTATTAAGAAGTTCTTGCTGCCCATTACATCCCAAACTATAAGAGAGGGCAAATTCTGCAGCAGAATGGCGTTCCTCCTCATACTTCAGCCTCCACATCAAAGTTCCTAAAAGCAAAGAAGGTCCAGGAGCTCCAGGATTGGCCAGCTCAGGAGAAGGCTTGGAAGATGAAACCGTAGAATCTTGATGCACTCTGGGAGCCCTGCAAGACTGTTTTCTTTGCCATTTAAGATGACTTTATCAATAAGTTATTTGAGTCATTGATGAGACGTATGGAGCTCTGGAAGTCATACACAATATTAATTCTTTTTTACAAGACACCATGACTTAATGTTGTGATGTTTTTGTAGCATATTTGTGTATTCAGAATAAAGTATATGTATAATTTCTGCATTATTTTTGTTTGTGACAAGACTTTTGTCCAAGCAAAATCTGACCTTTCTGTCCTAATTAAATGATAAAACACAATAAATGATACAAAACTTTATTTTGGCATAATAAATATAATCTAGAGGGCTTTGTCATTCATATGAGCCATTTTTGATTCCAATTAATCAACTACAAGTCCAGTTGTTATTTGTTGTTCCTACAACTTAAGAGAAGCGGCAAGACTTTTGTCAGGGACTGTAGGTCAGTAGTTAAACTGAAATTGATGAGTGACATTGATCATGTTAATTCCTTTGTAGAAAAGGTCAGATTTTACAGCTGCAAATGGTTGTCTTTGCTGATGTAGAGAAAAAAATTAAAAATCTCTTCTTGTTCTGTTGAAAAGGTTTAACTGAGACAATAATACATAAACATTTATTTATTTTTTGTTTTTTGTTAGATGTTCAAGTGGTAACAAATTCCACTGAGTTATCCACACTATGTTCCAGTGTGGTTTATCAGATAGCAAGACAAAAAGTCTACCTTCAAATGCATCTTTATTCAAATGACATAATACCACATACAGTACATCAAGAGAAACAAATAAATGCTATATGAGAATATATGTGTCCCCAGAAACTGAATTTACCTTAATGATATTTGAATTTGTAGTGCTTAGTGAGAAAATAAGTATTTATAAATAATTTGAATTCCAGAACTAGAATTTTTTATATTTAAACTGTATTCCAAGAAACACAAATCTATTACCAAATATTGTAGTTTGAAATTGAACTCTGCTGTCCTGAAATTGTAGTCAATTACATTAAAATCTCTGATTCAAATTCAGTTAATGAAACATATGTCACACTCTGTGGCACACATCTGGGTCATGGAGGAAGAGTAATTGATCACAGATCCACAGAGCTCGATCAGCTGATTGTACCTGCAGTATATAAACACAGAGGACATCTCCTCCTCCTCCTGGTGCAATACAGAGTGAAGCTGCTGGTGGTGTCATGGTATGAAGGTCTAACTGACTAAAGGATCATTACAGATTTTAAGGTAAATTGAATTAGTCTTTTTTTAGTCAGCTATTACCTGGGACAACAAGCAGGCTAGCTCTGTGATGCAGGAAGTCAGTTATAGTGACTTTTAATATTTTAGATGATGACAAGCATCTAAATTAACTTAATTTGTTTGCAGAATTGTTTTGGCTGTGCTTGGACTGGAATTAAAACCAGTAATGAAGTATCCCTTCTGGAAGGGAAAACAAAGAATCCACGCTAGTGGCACAAGCTAATCTTGCTAGCCCTACCCACTCTAATGAGGTGCAGACAATGAGGATTCCGAGACTCTCTGCGAGTTAAAAGATCTAAGGAGAGAGAATCAAGAGGCGCGTAATACCACCCAGGCATCGGTGAATAAACTGGAGAAGTCCATGTCCCAGGTAAAAGACTGGTTAGAGAAAATAGAGGGAAGAATTAAGGAAATGGAATTCGAAATAAGCAAAATTGATGACAAAGGTTTAAGACACGAGGGGGCGCTCCATTACCTTTTAAAGAGAGATGCGGAGATGACAGCAAGATGTGAGGATTTGCAAAACAGACTCCGGCGCAACAATATTCGGATTTACCAAGTACCCGAAGGCAGTGAGAGTAAAGATGCTAAAGAGTTTATGAAGGAACTTTTGCTAAACACTCTGAAAGTCTCATCTGATGTGGATATGAAGATAGAGAGGGCCCACAGATTGCTGTGCCCCCCACCACCACCACCACTCTCCACTATCGTGCGCTTTTTGGACTTCACTGTCGAAGAACGTGCTGGAGCTCGCATGGGGACAGGAAATTACATTTCAAGGGAAACGGACCTACTTTGCCCATAATTAGTACTCCCCAGACCTGCAGAAGAGGAGGGGACAGGTGTGCCAGGTGATCAAACAGCTGTAGGTAAGGGGGATGCACACCAGGTGTCCCTATCCAGCACAGCTCAGGATGACTACAGATTCAGGAGAGGTGTTTGAAACTTTGGTAGATGCAACCCCACCCTAAAGGAGCTGGGAATTAATGTCCAAACTGACGAGAGGGAGAGACTACAGAGGGAGCTGCAGAGAGGCAGATGGCAGGTGCAGGGAAATGGCTGCGACCAGCGAAAGAAAACAAACCATGACGTCACTATCCAGCGCAGAGATAAAAACAATTATGAAGATGATGTGTAAACCAGACAGGTACAGACTCATTTAAAGGTTGCAGTGTACTGGAGATGAGAAATGGCTGCTAAGCTGCTGAATATATATTATTTTAAGAAATATAGTGAGCTGTTACTAAATCGAAGGGCTGCACAGTGGTTTCGTGGTTAGCACTTTCACCTTGCAGCAAGAAGATCCCCAGTTCAAATCCCGGCCTGGGCCTGGGATCTTTCATGCATGAGTTTGCATGTTCTTCCTGTGCATGTGTGGGTTTTCTCCGGGTACTCCGGCTTCCTCCAGCAGTTCAAAAATATGCTGAGGTTAATTGGTAACTCTAAATTGCCCGTAGGTGTGAATGTGAGTGTGATTGTGTGTCTGTATATGTAGCCCTGCGACAGACTGGTGACCTGTCCAGGGTGTCCCCTGCCTTCACCTGAGTCAGCTGGGATAGACTCCAGCACCCCCTGCGACCCTAGTGAGGATAAAGCGGTGTATAGAGAATGGATGGATGGATAGTAAATCGAAATATTCTGATTTTAGTTTTAATTTTATAATAAGGGAGTTTAATGAGAGGAGGTCAGGACATACGAGGATAAAACATAGCCTGTTGGCTTACCTCCAAGGTGTTGACACTTTTGTGGTCAGCTCTATTTGCACTCAATGCAATCCTCCCAGAGAGTGACAGCTGCATCTCTCTGCCCCTTAATCACTAGGAGCAGGCTGCAATGATTACTTTCTTCAGACAGCCTGCCGGATGTCACTCATCCGAATTGGATGTTTTATGTTCTCCCTTACAAATGAATAGGGATCTGTTCAGGTTTGCTTTGTTAGGCTTTGTATATTCCTTGACAAATGTTCTAAGTTTACTAACTATGAAGGGTAGATTTATGTTTTGTGTTTAGGACAAACAACGCCCAATATACCAAAAGGGATATCATGACAAGCGTGAACTATATTAGTTACAATATAAAAGGACTCAATAACCAAATTAAGAGAAAAAATAAAGTTCTTGGTCAATTAAAGAAAATGCAATTTTCCATAGCATTCATTCAAGAAACCTATTTATCAGTAACTGAACACAGGAAACTGAAAAGGGAATGGGCGGATCAGATGTATAGTGCTTCTCATAGATATAAATCAGTAGATACGACACGCCCTTCTGAGCAGCGTGCCTGTGGCGACATTAAGCTGCTGGGGCAAAGTTTCAGTGTTTTCCATTAATGTCAATGGCATGAAAACTAAAACAAGAAGAATTCCGGCTCACTGTGCTGCATACAGTTGCACACTACGTCGGACGATCAAGACAAGGAAACTTGGAATAACTTTCCACAGGTAAGAATAGTTTTTGGCTCGTTTTTCATTATTAAATCTTGTTGAGAGTCTATGAGAGATAGCTAGTTAGCCACTAGCAAAACACTAACACGAGCTAGCAGCTTGACAACCAAATACCAGATGATTAATAGTAGCTGTAGTATAGTTGTACAAGCAGTAGTAGTAATACCAAAAGTACAAGCAGCAGTAGTAGTATAAATAGCCATTAGAGTCGTAGAAGTAGTATGAGCAGTTGTAATAATATTACAAGTTGTAGTAGCAGTGACAGTATCAGCAGCAGTAGTTAGTGTATTACCACTACTACGAGAAGTAGTCACATTGCTATTACTACCACTAATAGTACTAATCAGTCTCTCCAGGATTTCGCGGGCGTTTTTCGTGATTGTTGCAGCCGAAAATGCCTGAATTCGTGGCAGCTTTTCTAAAAAATTGCGATAAAAGTTGTGATTTTTAAGCTTATTTGTTGTGATGAAATTGCAGGAGACAGTGACAATTACTAAAAAGCTGCATTTTTTCCAGCTTGTAGAACATATTTCAACGCTGTAATTGACAATATTTATTCCGAAATTAATTATTTTGCGTTCCAACCCATTTCCACAAAAGCTGGCACATCACAGTGGGAAATTAGCAGCAGCCAGATACTGTTTTAACATGACCTGGTTGGTAGATTTGTGGCACAAAATGCTAATTTACTATTGAATGAATCATATTCGGACATATCTGTCAGTGGCGTAAAAAGTTAATTTCACTTCCTGGCGCACACGTGTTCACACACACACGCTCACGGCTTGTCACGTCAATTAACAAGAACAGCACTGAGAGAGCACAGTCCTCCACCAAGAGTGTGTTCTGCATGTGTACATACCGAATCGCGTGACCTAAATATGTAGCGGGCAACTGGAATTGATGGGACTCAGAAACACCCCCACAATTTAATCAACTGTTCCTTGTATCATTTCCGATACGTCCACAGTGGTGGATTTGTTGTAGGATAACAATCCTGTGATCGTCAGCAGGTGGCTGAGGTAGCGTTCACTTGTTGCCATGGATACCATGCTGCTATCAGACGCCGTGCCGCTACCTCAATGGGAGATCCTTAACAAATCCGTGGATCCAAATTTTAAGCCGCATCACTGCCATAGTCTAATCACTTGGTCTTTGTGTCATGTCTGACCGACCCTTAAATTTTCATTCAAATCCCTGAGTCTATTTTTCAGTAATGTTGGTAACAGAGGAAGGATTCACACACGCTGATCGTCACATAACTCTGCCGTGTTCTTTGGTGGAATAATTGATTTACCTCATTCTTTCAGTGCTCTAACTGATCTGGATGCAACTGTTTCCATCATGGTGATTTATGTGGTCTGTTGTCCGCTCATTTCAGCCGTTCTAATATGTTTTTTTTTAAAAGTCTATCAATCGATGATTTTTTTCTTTTTTGTATTCCACCGCAGTATTGCATGGGTGTAAAACAGTTTAGCTCCGCTTTGGTGAAGAACATCAGTGAATTAATTGTTTATCACGGTCTTCAGCAATAATTTTTGTTGGTAAATGAGAGACATTAGTATCGCACATGTCTGCATCTTCAAACCATAAACAAGGAAGTGAATTCGTTGACGTACATGCATTAGGTTTGCGCTGGGGACTGCTATGATTGGTGGAACTCACGGGAGGCAGGCCAAAATTGCGGGAAAGTTGCGGTGATTGGACAAAATTGCAAGGCTGCACAAAATTCGTGGAGATTGGTTGATTTTGTGTGAATTCGCGCGATCGCAACATCGCCAATTCCTGGAGGGACTGACTAATAAAGCCTAACTCATATATATCCAGATTAGATCTGTGTTCTTCCTCCAAACCCATTTTGTGATTGGGATTACAGGTAATTGGCTAATTCAGTTCGTTGTACTGAATTTATTGGCATGATTTCTAATTAAATATGTTGTTGTGTACATGGGCTGCACAATGGTATAGTAGTTAGCACTTTCGCCTTGCAGCAAGAAGATCCCCAGTTCAAATCCCGGCCTGGGCCTGGGATCTTTCTGCATGGAGTTTGCATGTTCTCCCTGTGCATGTGTGGGTTTTCTCCGGGTACTCCGGCTTCCTCCCACAGTCCAAAAATATGCTGAGGTTAATTGGTTACTCTAAATTGCGTGTAGGTGTGAATGTGAGAGTGATTGTTTGTCTGTATATGTAGCCCAGTCCCTCCAGGAATTCGTGATATTGTGATCGCGTGAAATAAACCAATCTCCACGGCCTTACAATTTTGTCCGCCTCCCGTGAGTTCCACCAATCATAGCTCCCAGCGCAAACCTAATGCACGTATGTCACCGAATTCACTTCCTGTTTATGGTTTGAAGATGCAGACATGTGGATACTAATGTCTCTCATTTACCAACAAAAATTACTGCTGAAGACCGTGATAAACAAGTAATTCACTGATGTTCTTCATCAAAGCGGAGCTAAACTGTTTTACAACTGTGCAATATTGTGGTGGAATAAAAGAAAAAAATCATCGATTGGCACACACTTTTTTTAAACACGAAACATATTAGAACGGCTGAAATGAGCGGACAACAGACCAGACAGATCACTATGATGGAAACAGTTGTATCCAGATTCGTTAGAGCTAGAGAGGTAAACAACAGAGAGGTAAATTAGATTTATTCCACCACAGAATACGGCGGAGTTATGTGACGATCAGCGTGTGTGAATCCTTCCTCTGTTACCCACATTATTCAAAACGGACTCAGGGATTTGAATGAAGTTTTCAGGGTCGGTCAGAAATGACACAAGGACCAAATAATTAGACTTTGGCAGTGATGCGGCTTAAAGTTTGGGTCCATGGATTTGTTAAGGATTCATAGCAGCACGGCGTCTGATAGCGGCATGGTAACCATGGCAACAAGTGAACGCCAGCTCAGCGACCTGCTAACGATCACAGGATTGTGATGCTCCAACAAATCTACCACTGTGGACATATCGGAAATGACACAAGGAACAGTTGAGTCCCATCTGAGTCCCATCAAATCCTGTCGCCCGCTACATACAGTACTAGCTGAAAAGGGTGCTTCTACTCAATACTGACCACAGGGTCTGAATACTTCTGACCATGTGATATTTCAGTTTTTCTTTTTTAATAAATTTGCAAAAAATTCTACATTTCTGTTTTTTTCTGTCAAGATGGGGTGCTGAGTGTACATTAATGAGAAATAAAATGAATTTTTTTGATTTTGGCAAATGGCTGCAATGACACAGAGAGTGAAAAATTTCAAGGGGTCTGAATACTTTCCGTACCCACTGTATTTAGATCATATTAAACCAGTAACTGGCTGCTGCTTATGTCCCACCATGGTGTGCCAGCTTTTGTGGAAATTTTTTGGAATGTTAAATAATTAATTTCGAGATAAATATTGTCAATTACAGTGTTGAAAGATGTTCTACAAGTTGGAAAAAATGCAGCTTTTTAGCAGTTGTCACTGTCTCCCGCAATTTCATCCCAACAAATAAGCTTAAAACATCGCAACTTTTATCACAATTTTTTAGAAAAGCTGCCACGAATTCAGGTATTTTCGGCCGCAACAATCACGAAAAACGCCCGCGAAATCCTGGAGGGACTGGTAGCCCTGCGACGGACTGGTGACCTGTCCTGGGTGTTCCCTGCCTTCACCCAAGTCAGCTGAGATAGGCTCTAGCAACCCCGCGACCCTAGTGAGGATGAAGTGGTGTATAGAGAATGGATTGATGGATGCTTACTGTGATTTGAATTGATTGAAGGACAGGTGAGGGTTTGATTTTCTGTTATTGTTTTGTATTTTTACATTAATATTTTGGTCATTGTTTTTGCCTTGATGCATTCAAGTGTTTTCTGTTGATTATTTTTAATATATTACCAGTAACATAATAATTTCTGTGTGCCTTGTCTTCACACAGCTTCCAGAGCCGAACCTTTAAATAGCCTAGCCCTTAGCCCACCTAATGATAGCATAATTCCATTACAAGTGCTACAGAAGCAGTGCTGTAATGGTTAAGTCTCTGGACTACGGATCAGAAGGTCAGTGGCTCAAACCCTGATGGGCCACCATAGGGCTCTTCAGCAATGCTGACAAGTTATTATTGTTATTTTGAAGTTGAATATACATCACCATTAGACACTGGACTGTTTAACTGTGGCTACTCTTCCTGGAGTCCTTGATTTTAAATTTCATACAGTTTCAAGACATAAACTGCATAGCCACGGATTTGCTCCATGGTGCTGATTCGTAATCTGCCATTTATTATTTGTAGTGCTAATAATAAACTTTTTAAAAAATATACTAAATGAGACAGAAATCTTGTATTTAAATGTATTTGTGCTTTTATTCAGTTTGACTATCCACTTTGCACAAGACAACAAAGGTATAAAAGTTAGATATTTTATATTGATGCATATTATATTTAATTTGTCTATACATACAAATGTTATAGACAAGTATTGATATCTTTAAATGAGAGGTTGAGAAAATCACAATTCAAATTCTTCTAATTATTATTGTTATTGTATTTATACTGCAATAGTTCAAAATTATGTGAAAATGCATGTACGTAGTTTTAGTGAAATACAACCTATGTCTTATTGCCTCTAGAAACACAGGAAACACACTGCAACTCACTGGAGAGGCGAGAAAAGTTAAAAGAGAGAAGATCCTAAGAAGAAATTAAAAAGAAAAGGAACAATGAAAGAGGCTACAACTGAAGCTAAAGCTAAACAGGATACAGAATCTGAACCAGAACCAAGACCACAATTAAAAACAGAATGGGAAGGTGAAGAATCACAAACAGAAGAAAGTGTAATAGTGAGGGACAAAAGGTTCCAAAAGTCTGTCTCAATAGCTGGGATAAGTAAAAAAGTTAAAAGACAAAGGAGAAAAAGAGTCAGCGTGATTCAGCAGTTATTGCTCAAATTAATCAGAGAACATCCCTAAATTTATGGTTGGTGACACAGCTGTGTGTAAGCCTTGGAGCCCAGCAGAAGCCAGAGATGTAGTGCTTAATGCACCAAATCCTTTCACTAGCCCCACAAAATATCTTCACTGATTGGAAGTTACAGTGAATTTGTACAACATTCTAGTGCCAGACATGGATATATTATTGCAATGTAAAGAGTGGTCGATGGTTAAAGCTTCTTTTTCCCTTTACCTCAGGCTGAAAATGTTATGGTGTACAGAGGCCCAAGTGCAGGAAATTAGATTTCAGACAGAAGAGCAGTTTAAAAGAACTTTTATTTACAAGACAGGAACAAGGTACAGAACTACAACTCAAAAACGGAAAACTACACTAGAGCGCAGAATTAACAGGTTCTGCCTAAGGCGGCAGGATGACGAGGAGGCGGACTAAATACAAGATTAGCAAAAAGGTAACATGCGCAGACCCACATATGGCAACATCAAGGCAGGAATACAATCAAGAATAACTAAATACATATCGGAAATACAATAATCTGAATTATTTAACTATTAGCAGAACCACATATGGTAATACGAAGGCAGGAATTGTTTTTACAACTTGCAGACCCATGTACGGTAATACCAAGGCAGGAATACACACCATGAAGCAAGAAACAGGCCCAAAGATAAACCATGAATACGAACTACCATAAATACTAAAACAATGACCATGGGTCAGCTAGAACGGGAGCCCAATCAGTAACGTCAGTGAAATTTAGGAACGAAGCAATGAGTGAATTGGACACTGCTACTGTACAAGTTGGAAACTTAGCTGGTGGAGTCTGATGGCATGGAGTTCCGGGAAGGCAGGACACTGTGGTGATGTGACTGCCAGCCAGCGGTGGCATGGTAGCTGCGGGATACTGTGGTTGGAGCCTGAGGTGGCGTGGTAGGAAACCACCAGAGGAACGGCAGCGACAGCTGTCTGTGGTTGGCATCAGAGGCGGCTGGCATGGCGGCAGCAAGGGTTTGTGGCTGGTGTTGGAGGTGTCGTAGCAGGTGCCAGGGTGAGTGAACTGATCCTGACGTGACTGAGACCGGAGGGAGACCAGGGAAATCCAGAGCGTGACCAAGCCTGGGTTCTTCAAAGGAATTATGGAAGGTTGAAACTGGGAGTCCTTGGTGGCACGAGCAAGCAGGAGTCAGTCTGGAATGGAGCAGAAACAGAATTACAACAATCATGAAGCAAGGACCCGAAACTGAACAGCGCACTGCACTAACTAGAGAAAGTTCACGGTCCAGCAACAAGTGCTGAGTGGTGTCAGGGTTTATGGAGGAGTTGCAGTGGCTGATTGGACTACTCCCACCTGCTTGTGCGCTGCTCTCACTGAAGAGCTCCTGCCAGCACTTATGAACTTTTGGTTCATAAGTTCACTTATGGTTTGAGGATGTGTAGGAGTCATCCATGGGTATTGATAATAATACAAACAGTGCAATGGCTCTTGACATATTTCTGGAAAATGTGCATCCTGAGATTCCTAACATGTACAGAGTCGATCATGGTATAATAGTAAAAAGACAGAATCAATGAATACATTGATGGAAATGTATAGGGATTGCTGTTATTCCAATAAAAAGTCTACTAAGGTTAAACAAATAGTTTAGATCACAAATCAGCCACAGTGTCATTTCGCTCAGAAGGCCACTCCCTGTAGCCTAGCCATGCTACACCCATGTTTCTGATGGCACAAGGGTCTAGGAAAGCTCGACAGGGAGGGAGGCGGGCTAAAAGGTTGTCTATCAAATCCCTCTGCAGCAATTGGGTAGGTATACAACCAATCAACGCAATGAATAGGCTGACGTAGTTCCAAGAGCACCGGCGGATTGTGGCTAAGTCCCATTAGCTTCCCAACCAGCGGAGCCGCGGAGCCAACTGGTATATTAAGGATTTCCCATATCCCATCGGCATAAGTCCAAATACGTCTTTCTTCTCAATGAAACACTTCAGTGCCATCCTTTGTTTATCTTTCAAGTTGAATTTTAGCTTCAAATCTTTAAGGGCTGTGGCCAAAGCCGAGTCGAAAGATAACTGTTTATTGTGCGCTGGTTGTTTCTGTCAGAATCGTCACGCCTCTGTCGTCACTTCGTTACGCCCGCCTTCTGACTCTACACTTCATGGTGATTGGTCCGGCCAGTTTTAGGAGAATCCAGCCTCGAGCCTTATGGAGGGTAACTAGACCCACCCTGGCAGAGAATTAAATTTGTTGCCGTGGGTTGTCTAGCGCGGCTAGGCTACACTCCCTGCACAGTTGCGGAAAATGCCGCAAATGTGGGAGGATGGACCATTGGACCCGAGATTGCAGAGCCACTGGAGTCACAAAGCGCTATTCACTTCATCAGCAGCCTAGAATGTGGGCCGCTCTGCCCCATCCTCCTCCCAGTCCTCCTGCACAGCAGCAGGAGTGTCCAGCTGTCATGCAAGACAGAGCAACTTCCCCTCACCCTTATGAAGGCACCTATAAAGGCCTCTACACACTGTCCAATTTTAACAATCTTGTAAGTTCACAGTTTGCTACACTGTTTGATATGAATCTAACAATCTTTGTCCATGACATGAAATGTGCTGTGTACAGATTGTACGATGAAAACACAAGCTGAATCACAGTCTACGATGTACATGAGTTGACTTGATTGCGCAATAAGCGTGCGCCATTCATCCATGAAAAATAAATAACTGAAGCATAAACGTAACACCTACAATAACAGGGAAACTAGTGAAACGTGAACAAATTTAAGTTTTACTAGGGTCCGAGCACTGAATGGTGCGAAGACCCTATTATAACCCATGGGTTTCTTATTCTTTATTTTTTAAACCATTTTAAGATACTTGAAAACGTGAAATTTGGCATGCACATCAGGACCAGCAAAAAATTTATATTTTAAGGGAATTGCATAGGTGTGAGCCAAAATTGCTCGTGCTATGGAGCCATTTTGGCTCATACCTATGCACCTGTAAAATTTGAAACAGCTACTATATATGTATGTACGTTTCCCCTACAGCTACCAGATTTTGATAGGCCTGGCCTATCAAGACGCAGAAGACGCGGTGCCAGGAGGTGCCGTGGACCCCCGCCTCCCGTTCCTGAGGGGTCCAACACCTCGCCTCCCGTTCCTGAGGGGGTCGACACCCCGCCTCCCGTTCCTGAGGGGGTCGACACCCCACCTCCCGTTCCTGAGGAGGTCGACGCCCCGCCTCCCGTTCCTGAGGGGGTCGACGCCCCGCCTCCCTTTCCTGAGGGGTCCGACACCTCGCCTCCTGTTCCTGGGCTGTCGGCAGTGTCTGAGGGACTGAACACCTCCCCCGAGTCCCCAAAGAGGCTCAGCGCCTCCCCTCCAGTTCTGCCCCCGGAGGGGCCCCCGGACCCAGTTCTGCCCCCAGAGGGGCCCCCGGACCCAGTCCTGCCCCCGGAGGGGTCCCCGGACCCGGAAAGGTCCCTGGACCTGGAACCAGTCCTGTCCCACCGGGGTTTCCCAGTTCTGTGTCCAGTCCTGCCCCCAGTCCGGCCCCCGGAGGACCCACCGGGCCCGGCTCCGCCCCTGGAGGAGTCCCGCCACCGCTGGCTCCCAGTCCGGCCTCTGATCTGGCCCCCAGAGGACCCACCGGGCCTGGCTCCGCCCCCGGAGGAGTCCCGCCTCCGCCGGCCCCCAGTCCGGCCTCCGCCCTGACCTCCTGTCTGTCCAGCCTTGGCCTGCCCAGCCTTCGGGCCGTCCTCCGGAACGGCTCCTCTGGTCTGTTCGGCCCGCAGACTGACCTCGGAATTAGGCGTTCCAGCCGGTCCAGCCCTGGCCCATTCAGCCCCAGTCTGTCCCACCTTGGCCTGTTCGGCCTTCGGGCCGTCCTCAGAAGCGGACCCGCAGGCCTGTTCAGCCCCGACCTGTCCGGCCTTCAGGCCGTCCCCCTGATTGGACCCTCTGGCTTGCCCTGCCTCGACCAGTCCAGCCTCCAGGCCGTCCACCAGAACGACTCCTTCAGTTAGCTCAATCCTGTCCCAGTCCAGCCCAGCCCCCAGTCCAGTCCAGTCTAGCTAGTCATCCCAATTCAATCCAGCCCAGTCCAATCCAGTCAAGTCTAGTCTAATCAGATCCAGTCCTTTCAGTGCATCCAGTCCTTCTAGTCCTTCCTGTCCCTCCAGTTCCCCAATCCCTCTTAGTCCCTCCAGTACGTATTAGTCCCTCTAAATCCTCTGTTCCTCCGAGTCCCTTTAGTCCCTTCAAGTTCCACTCTGAGCTCCTCTAGTCCTTTCTGTCCCTCCAGTCCTTTCTGTCCCTCCAGTCCTTTCTGTGCCTCCAGTCCTTTCGATTCCCCTGGTTCCTCGTGTCCTTTCAGTCCCTCCCATCCTTCCCTCCCATCCTTTCAGTTCCTCCTGTCTTTCCAGTCCCTCCCGTCCCTCCCGTGCTTCCCTCCCATCCCTCCTTTCCTCCTGTTCTGTCAGTCCCTCCTGTCCTTTGAGTCCCTTCAAGTTCCCCTGGTTTCTGTGTGTGTCCTTGTCAGCTCCCTGATCGCCCCGTCGGTTCTCACCCTGTCTGGGTCTGTGGGGCGCCGAGAGGCGCCCGTTGAGGAGGGGGTACTGTCAGGATCCTCCTCTACTTCCACCTGACATCCTTTTAACCCCATCCTGCCTTTTCCCCCTCATCTCTCCTGGTGCATTTCTCCTGTTCTCTCTCTCTCTCTCTCTCCCCTGACAGCAGAGCAGATGAGAGAGCAGCTGAAGCCACTCTGTCAATCAGCCACCTCCGCTAGAGTCTGAGCAGCTGACGATCATCCCACTAATTACTCACTGACTCATCCTGCAACACCCTGCCAGATCGTTAGACTCGACCTACCCTGTCAGTCGCCTTCTCGCCTTTTTATCCTGCTGTTCTTGGAACGAACCACTAACCTTGTTTCTCCTGTCTTACCAGAATCTGCTGCTCAGACTCCTGCCTGCTGTCCCTCTTCGGATTCCCCTCTGGACCCAATCTCTCCCAAGAACCCCCTCTCGGCATCATTCTCCCTTCTCTCCTGGCGCCCCCCATTCCCGCCTGTGATAATCAGGAAGAGATATCGAACCAGCCCAGTTCTGATCACTCCAGTCTGCCCTGCCTGCGTCCTAGCTCTCTAGCCCCTAAACCCCGCTTCCCTTCCAGCCGTCAGGGATCCCAAGACCACCCGGCGCCGCACTCTGTTTCCCCTCCCGGAACCTACTGCCGCCGATCCCCGGCTGGAACGCTGCCCACCCGGTATCACTCCTCGCTTCCCC
The DNA here is from genome assembly GCF_021347895.1 of Acanthochromis polyacanthus. NCBI lineage: Eukaryota > Metazoa > Chordata > Actinopteri > Pomacentridae > Acanthochromis > Acanthochromis polyacanthus. The sequence continues at coordinate 37,671,102 of NC_067119.1, forward strand.
CCGACAAGACCCCAGTTCTCCTCCTGCCAGATCCACTTCCCCCGTCCCCACAATAAACCATTTCCTAACTGCATCTTGCCTCGACCATGTGCTCTCTGCTCGGGTTTCTTCCCGTTGTATGACAGAAATAGCCTGGAGAAAAATAATTCACTACTTCAGCCTATTTATCAAGGTATGCAGGTGCTGATTTTAACACCATGAAAAACACATTCTAAAGTTTACACATGAAATTAAACTAGTGTAAAAGAATGATCTATCCTTCATACATGTAAAGTGAGTACTACCTAGACATGCCAGAAGCACAAGTTGTGACAGGTCTTTTATTACACTAGCACTTGCATCTAAGCGCTTCCCAGTCAGGATGCTAGAAGGATATGCAAGGATACATTTATCTTTAGGCACCCTGAGCTTCCCCACAGCATTATTTAATTCTCAGTCCTGCAGGTTCCATTGACGGCACTGAAATATCCTCCATGATAGCAAAGAGGGCGCAATTGCTGCATCACAGGTGGAGATAAGACAAGAAGTAGCACTAATGTAGCAAAATGAACAGCCAGTCTTTTCTGTTGTTCTTTCAGTAGTCAGATTGTCTTTGTTCTATGTCACGTCATGTCATTATCACTTTCAAGCCATTTCTGTTTCCACTTAATGGTCTGTATTATGGCTTTGAGTGTTTCTCTGTTTTTGTTTTTGCTTTGCTCCTTATGTATTTCTTGTTTTTTTTTTTAAAAATTTGCCTGCCTGTTATTGTATCAGCTTTCTAATGTAAAGTCATGTGGTCTATATCTGGGTTCTATTTCTTGAACTTTTACCAGACATCCTTACCACAGGATTAAAAAGATGCTGCAGTACCACACAGTGAGTAGAATCATAAGATAGTTAATGTTAAATAGAAGTGATATATATAGTGCAGTACTATTTGCCCAGCAGAAGTAGCATTTAGGTAGTCATTCAGACCCAGGTCCAGCGAGGTATTTGAAAACTGCTTTTCAAATATCTCTATCTAGAGAAGTGAGTAGTGTTTACAGTGAGGCCCAGGATCAATACAAACAGGAAGTTAGTCACCAAGTTTCATTAAATACCGGCATTTACATGTTACAAGTTTTTTTTTTCATGGACTCAGTCAATCTTTTTGTAAAGCAATAAGACACTGCGTCTTGTCAGTAAGTATTTTTATTTAACACATTTCCTTCCCCCCTCTTAGCAGTAGTGAAAAACTACCTATGCCTCACCTTTTGTTTTGCATGTGGCACACCCTGAGGAGATTGTCTAACTGGCCTGGAATGCGGTACTCGGTAGGCAGGAAGGGAAGCGTACATCAACAAAGACAGCTCTCATTTCACACCGTGTGTGGGCAGATGAACTCTATGGACACATTTGCCGTGTTTCATAGTACAGAACAAGCAAGAACCCAGGTAAGAGCTACCTGTTAACAATGTTTTGTGTATTTTAACATTAGATCATCTAGGATCAAGACCAAACATGTATTTTAGCATAATCAGCTCAGGAACCTACTCTTGTAGATGGCTCTGTGCTGTATATCTAAGATAGGGTTCTTTGTCCAACTGGTTATGGAAATCAAAGTATCAAAGTGTAAAAAATGCGTTTTGTAATACCACAAGGTGGCGCTATGACTGTGAATATATATAACCACATGGATGTTGTCAGGACAGGACTCTGATCATACACGTAAAGTTTCAGGCAGATTGGAGCATGCACAGGAGAGATAGACAGCACTTCCTGTTTCATGGCGAAGGAACAATGTTTTTGGAAGCCACCATGGTCATGGCCTTTGACCTTTGCAGAGCATTTTGATAACTTTTCATCAGAAAGGACTCTTGAATATGCTGGCCAAATTTGCGGTCTCTCCCACCGATGAGGTATTAATCTCAAAATATTTCACAGCTAATTCAAGATGACCAATTTCCTGCTGGGTTTACCGTATGGTCATAATTGACTTTTTCGTGTGTCCTGATGTGCTGCATATGCTTACAAAATTTTGTAGCTGTAGATGAAACCTCTTGTGAGCTGGGTTAGTGGACACATTTTGTAACTTTGTAAGAGGCGCTATGGAGCCATTTTGGCACACATATGTACACTTCCCATAAAATATAAAGTTTTTCACCAGTCCTGATGTGTATGAAAAGTTTCACGCATTGGGGTATGCTTAGACCGGCAAAAGTGCAATTTGAAAGTCCGCCAAAGACTACATCCTGATAAGGCCAGTGTGGTGAGGGGTTTAGCACAGAGACCAAGGCCGAGCAGGAGAGAGGCAGGTAGAAGTGAGGGAGAGGAGGAGAAGAGAGGAAAAGAGAAAGAGAGGCAAGGAGGAGAAAAGAAGGGAGGGAGAGGAAGGGAGGCCAGGCAGGAACCATGACACCATCATTTTGCAGTTTGCTATCAAATGCTAACAAGACCATGTAGTAGTTGCAGATCATGTTTGATTGCCATGTCTTTCACCAGGAATAAATGTTTGCAACATCCAAAGGTTAGACAACTACAAAAACAGTCTACTAACATGCTAATAAATTAGTTACATATAATTTGGAGCATAACTTTAACTATGGTGACCAGCTTACTGGTTTCCATGCTTGGGACATTACTGACATGTCATGTCTGGAGGGGTGGAAGTAGAGGCAAACACAACACAACTCTACCTGCAGGATGCTGCTGCTATTGCTCTTAGCACAATTACTGAAGCAGTTTTTTTTTTTTTTTTTTTTGCTCTGGCCAGTTTTTGTCAACAACCCTACAATGGTTCACCACAAACTATTTACCCACTGCAGTGTGAAAATTAAAGAAAGAGACATTGTCATGTTTACCCATGGACATGAGAGATACCAAAGAGCTTTTGTTACACCTTTTTGGGAGGGAGGACAGCTTGCTTTATTGAATTAGTTGTCAAATTTTCATAAAAAGAAATGTCGAGCATAACCACAGCTTTTACAAACCTAATACTAGAAAGTTTGCAAAAATTGGAATTTTGTTTTAAACTAATTTTTAGACTTTGAAGTCAAACAGACATTATACAGTATGTAGTTGGAGTAATCAAATTAGTCTGATATCTGCGACTGATCTAAAACTCCTCGTTGTTAGTTCAGCTTTACAGATGGCACAGAAAAAAGCTGCTGGCACCTCAAATGGTGCCACACGAAGACGCTGGTGGAATCTGAGACAGCAATGGAGGATGCTGGGTGTGTTTGAAATCAACCCAGAGCATGAATTCTACCAACTGACATCCATGATAAAAGAAGGCATGCATGCTTCCATTCAGATCACAACTGAAATACCAAGCCAGGTGAAGAATCTTCTAATTTAAAGATAGTAGTTGACTTCTAAACTTATAACACTGTATTAATAAATGTATTCATAAACTCTTGATGATTTTTTGCAGAATACACTCACAACGGAACATTTCAAGGCAGAAGAAACTCGAACACATGAGGCGAGTTGTATTTCTACCCCCAAATTTTTTTCGTGATTTTACTTGTTTTTAGACAAGAACTAGAAGCCACTGAAGCAACTGCTCTGTCTTTTCCACCTAGAAGAAATTAATACAGGTTTGCACCAAAATATAATGGGTTTTTCATGTGCCAATGATCCCCTTTACCAAGTTTCATGAAATTCAGGCTGATAGTTGACAGAAAAAACAAATGACACTGAAAACATAAGTCAACCTCACCTTCCACTTGATGGTCGAATAATGTTGTCATTAATCAAGTTGTTGCCCATTCATACTTTCTGTTATTTTGTCAGGTAAATTAAAGCACAAAGAAATAGATTATCATCGCTTAACCCTTGCCTTCCAGGGGTTTGTGATGCAAACATTTGCAGCACCAGTGTTTGCCAAACTGAGGGCTTCACTGAACATCACAGAGGAAGAATACATGAATTCCCTCTGCTCAGATGGCTACTATCTCCAGTTTGTCAGCAACTCCAAGAGCAAGGCAGATTTCTTTGTCACGTGAGTATAATCTTCTATAACACACAGAGGAACATTTTTCTATCATCTACTGTGAAATGCTGCTACACACATGGACAAAATTGTTGGTACCCCTTGGTTAATGAAAGAAAAACCCACAATGATCAGAAATTTTTTCAATCTGGCAAAAGCAATAATAAATAAAAATTCTATGAAAATTAACTAATGAAAATCAAACATTTCCATGGTTTAACAGAATTATTTAAAAAAATAAACTCTTGAAACAGGCCTGGATAAAAATGATGGTATCCTTAACCTAATGCAGTGATCATCAACTGGCGGCCCGCGGGCCGAATCCGGCCAATCCGTACCTTGACCTTGGAGTTCACCTTTAATGTCTTTAGAGGTTGTTCTGGGCTCTTTTTTTTACCATTCGTATTATCCGTCTCTTCGATTTGTCATCGATTTTCCTCCTGCGGCCATGTCCAGGGAGATTGCCTACGTCCCATGGATCTTAAATTTCTGAATAATAAGTGCAGCTGTAGTCACAGGAACATCAAGCTGCTTGGAGATGGTCTTATACCCCTTACCTTTAACATGCTTGTCTATAATTTTCTTTCTAATCTCCTGAGACAGCTCTCTCCTTCACTTCCTCTGGTCCATGTCACCAAACAGCACAGTGACTACTTGTAACCCTATAAATAGGCCAACTGACTGACTAAAAGTTTGTAGATATCTGTGATGCTAATTAGAGGACACACCTTGATTGAACATGTCCCTATGGTCCCATTATTTTCAGTCTTTTCTAGGAGTACCATCATTTTTGTCCAGGCCTGTTGTTCAGAAGCAATGTCTGATTTTCAATGGTTAATTTTCATAGAATTTTATTTATTATTACTTTTGTCAGATTCAAATTAATTCTGTGACCATTGTGGATTTTTCTTTCATTAACCGAGGGGTACCAACAAGTTTGTCCACGTGTGCCTTCTCAAAGCTTTTGGCCTTTTTTTTTTAACCTTCTGAGGAGTGGTGTGGTCATCCTCTGAGACCACTTCCACTTCTTCAAATAGGTCTTTTGTTGATTGCAGTCTGCCATTCTTTATTTAGTAAATTCTGTATCTGATAAGTAGTTACTTTTCTATCTCTCAGTGAACACACTATGTGGTACTGTGACTATCTGATGGTGTTCTATTCGTCTGCCTGATCCTTCTTTGGATACAACTGATCCAGTTTCCTCTTAGTGTTTTAGAGTGGAATGCACTACCCCTGTCGAAACTTTCTGCCTGGCAGTGATTTGACACAGAGAAATCCTAGCTTCACTAAGAATAATGATTGGATTTTTGCTTCTTTTATTTAGTGCTATTGCCACTGTTTCACACTATCACAGTGGTATTTAGTAATAAATGTTTTGCACAGTCATATTTACATCAGGTGAACAATGCAGGTAATACTAGACTCTCTCTGGGCTAATGTGAACCATATGGGATGAAGTTAAATACCAAAAAGACAAAGTCCATGTGTTTCAGCAAGACAACACCAGAGAACTTTGTAATCGGTACAGAAGGAATCTTGAGCAAATCTACAAATACCAATACCTTGAACCATGAAGATGGAAAAGTGGATGAGGAGACATGACATGAGATGGGGACATCATATAAATATTTAGGTGTCCACCTTGATAATAAGTTGGACTGGTCTACAAATGTAGACTTCATCTACAAAAAGGGCCAGAGCCGACTTTATTGCCTCAGAAGACTTTGATCACTGGACATCTGCAGTAAGATGTTGCAGATGTTTTATCAGTCTGTGTTAGCAAGTGTGCTGCTTTATGCTTCAGTCTGCTGGGGAGGCAGCATAAAAGAGAAGGATGCAAGGCGTCTGAACAAACTGATTAAAAAAGCTGGCTCTGTGGTTGGAATCGGATTGAACACATTGAAGGATGAGGTGGAGAGACGGGCACTGAGCAAGATGGAGGCCATTCTGACCAACATGGATCATCCACTTCACATCTGCCTCAATGAACAACGAAACATCAGTGGACGGCTCCTATCCCTGCGCTGCAAGACCGAAAGATTTAGGAAATCTTTTTTGCCATCAGCAGTCAGGCTATTCAATTCAAAATTAAACAGATAAGAACCCTGACAACTGAATTTCCCTTCGGGGATGAATAAAGTGATTCTGATTCTGATTCTGAGAGAGAAGAGAAGAACCGGAAAGGCTAAGACCAAATTTTGGGAATGCAAAGAATTTCTTTGCAGAAACATCTGACTTCCCCAACAAAGATATGTAGTTATTCATGATTTTTATTACCAGCAACCATAATATAATTCTTTAGCCTTAACCATACCATAATGTTCATGCATATACAGGAAGCAAGAAGTCTTAAAAAAATGCTAGTATTGATGTGAAAAAAAGACTTCATTTAACATGTTCTGGAGTTTTATTGAGTCCATTGACTCAGCAGAATTAAAATATTTATCTGTGACAAGGTTGTTCTTGATTGCAGGAATGACAAGAGGTTCTTCCTAAAGACCCAGAGCAGGCGCGAGGTCCGGTTCCTGCTGTCCAATCTGCAGACGTACATGGATCACTTGGAGAAATACCCTCATTCATTGCTAGTGAGGTTTCTTGGTAAGAGTAGCTTCTGTTAATACTGCAGAGATCTCTAACCTCAATGGGACTTCCTGGTTAAATAAAGGTAAATAATAATAAACATTAAAGCTGCAAGCAGCGATGAACAGGTCCTTGCATCCTTGCTGGTCAGCGAACCCAAGCACGTCCATCAGGTGATGCTGCAACTGAGAGTATATTTAGGCCTATGAATGTGACAAGGGCTGGATTCTTAGCACACATGTTAAGTTTCAGGTCAATTGGAACATGTACAGGTTCATTATGAAGCACTTCCTGTCCATCCATCAGGTGACGCTATCACTGTGACCACATATTGATGTATGGAACTTATCAGGGCCAGAGTCTGATCACACATGTAAAGTTTGAGGCAAATTGCAGCATGTACTGGGGATTTACACAACATATCCTGCTTCATGTCGAAGCATAATAGTTCAGTCAGTTGCCATGGATACGCCCTTTGACTTTTATGTATGATTTTCATAAATGTTTGACCTGAAGGCATGTTGTATATATTGTCCAAATGTCAGGTGTTTTGGAGTTAACGTCTGTGAGTAATTCATTGCTGAAAATGACCAAAAACACCAAAAATATGACATTTAATTCAAAATGGCAAACTTCCTGTTGGGTTTAGAGTATGGGTCCAAGAGACTTTTTTGTTCACACTAATGTGGTAAAAATTCATGCTGAATTTTGTGGACGTAGGTCAAATTTGGTGAGCGGGCTATTTATTAAAATGCTGCAGGGGATGCTATGGCACATGCTGTGAATGTATTTTGGTATCTGATGTAATCAGGGCAGGACTCTGATCAGACATGTTAAGTCTGAGGCAGACTGGAGCATGTAGACGGTAATTAGACAGTAGTTGATGTTTCATGGCTAAGCATAAAAATTCTGGAGGCTGCCATGGCCACACCCTCAGACTTATGTGGAAGATTTTGATAACTTGTGATCACAAATATCTGGTGTATTACCTGGACAAATTTGATGTCTTTTGGAATTACCCCCTAGGAAGAGTTTGCTATTGAAAATGACAAAAAATTACCCAAAATCCCACAATGAATTCAAAATGTCGGACTTCCTGTTGGGTTTAGGGTATGCTCCAAGAGTTTTTTTTTTTGTGTGTCCTGATGTGCTCTATATGCCGCCCAAATTTCGTAGATGTAGATTAAACACACTTTGGGGGCTATTTGTTAAAACTGCTGTAGGGGGCGCTATAGCACATGCTGCATGGATACAGTGTCCTTCCATTCAATGATGATAATGTGTGTGATTTGAGTGAGCTTTGGAGTATTCCTAACCTGTCAAAAAGTATTTTGTTTGTCAGGATAAAATTTTTGTGCCATGACAACAGCATTCCATGAAATGTCAAAACCTTCACACTGTGGGATTGCCAAGAGGTGATTACTCAGCTTACCAATTTCAGGCATTATATCACAAAGTTTAGGGCCATAGTACCTAAAAATATAATGCCTTAAACTTAATGTTACCAACAGGTGGCGCTATTACTTTTCCGAATTTATCACTATAGATGTCTTCAGACCTGCTGTTCAGTATGTGAAGTTTGGTCCAGATTGGATTATGTGCAGCTGAGATATAAATAATTCAATTTTAATGGCGAAACATCAAAATTCGTTGTGCCGCCACAGACACAACTTTTGATGACAAGTCACCATTTTCTCTGTGATTTATCATCAACATGTTCAGGCTTTTGTCATCACATTTTGAGGTTAATGTGAACAATGGGCTAAGAACAGTACATCAAAGTGTAAATAATAGCCATTTCCTGTTACCAGAAGGTGGCACTATAACTGTGAGTGAATCTTAGCACATGGAAGTGATCAGAGCAGGTCTCTGATCAAACATGTAAAGTTTCAGGCTGATTGGAGCATGTACAGGAAAGTTAGACAGCACTTCCTGTTTCATAGCAAAGGATCAAAGTGTAGGGGGCCGCCATGGTCACACCTTTTAGCTTTTGAGGAACCTTTTGATAACTTTTCATCAGGAAGACCTGCTGTATGTACAGACCACATTTCAAGTCTCTTGGACTTACCCCCTAGGAGGAGCTCATCACCAAAATTTCAAAGTTAACGCAAAATGGCTGACTTCCTGTTGTGTTACTTCCTGGCTGTAACTGACTTTTTGTGCATCCTGATGTGTTGCATTTGCCTAGCAAATTTTTTTAGCTGTACATGAAATGTACTGCCTATTGGGATAATGACCACATTTTGCAATTTTGTAGGGAGCACTATGGAGGCATTTTGGTACACACATGCGCAAGTTCCATAAAATATCTAACTCCTGATGTGTGTGCAAATTTTCACGCATTTTAGGGTATGTTTAGGCTTCCAAAAGTGCGATTCAAAAGTCCAGAGAAAAATCTAAAAATTATAATAAACTCATGGGTCTTCAATAGGGTCTTCACAACATTCAGTGCTCGGACCATAATAAAATAAGATAATAAATGAATGGATGAGTCTGTAAACAAAAATAAAGGTAGACATAAATATTGATAAAACCAGACATAAATATTGGGGAAAAAAAGCAGCTTGTCAGGACACTTTCTGACAAGCACCTGATGAGTCTGTTGTACCGCAGCTTTTACTTCTTTAATGCATAAAATATAGATATTTACTGATTATGGCCTGATAAAAACCTAGCCAAAGTCAAAAATATCACATACAGGTGCTGGTCATATAATTAGAATATCATGAAAAAAAAATATTTATTTCAGTAATTCCATTCAAAAAGTGAAACTTTTATATTATGTTCATTCATTACATACAGACTGACGTATTTCAGATGTTGATTTCTCTTAATTTTGATGATTACACCTGAATACTAATTAAAATCCCACATTTGATATCTCAGAAAATTAGAATGTTGTGGAAAGGTTCAATATTGAAGACACCTGGTGCCACACTCTGATCAGCTAATTAACTCAAAACACCTGCAAAGGCCTTTAAATGCTCTCTCAGTCTAGTTCTGTAGGCTACACAATCATGGGGAAGACTGCTGACCTGACAGTTATGCAACAGATGACCACTGACACCCTGCACAAGGAGGGCAAAGATACCAAAGGCCATTGCTAAAGAGCTCTGTGTCCCAGCACATCAATAGAGAGGCGAAGGGAAGGAAAAGATGTGGTAGAAAAAAAAGTGTATAAGCAATAGGGATAACCGCACCCTGGAGAAGGATTGTGAAATGAAACTCATTTAAAAATATGGGGGAGATTCACAAAGAGTGGACTGTAGCTGGAGTCAGTGCTTCAAGAACCACCACGCACCGACATATGCAAGACATGGGTTTCAGCTGTTGCACTCCTTGTGTCAAGCCACTCTTGAACAAGAGACAGCGTCAGAAGCGTCTTGCTTCTGACAAATAGGACTGGATTGCTGCTTAGTGGTCCAAAGTCTGATGAAAGTAAATTTTGCATGTCCTTTGGAAATCAAGGTCCCAGAGTCTGGAGGAAGAGAGCAGAAGGCACAGAATCCACGTTGCTTGAGGTCGAGTTTGAAATTTCCACAGTCAATGATGGTTTGGGGTGCCATGTCATCTACTGGTGTTGGTCCATTGTGTTTTCTTAGGTTCAAGGTCAATGCAGCCATCTACCAGGAAGTTTTAGAGTACTTCGTGCTTACTGCTGCTGACGAACTTTATGGAGATGCAGATTTCATTTTTCAACAGGACTTGGCACCTGCACAATCTGTGTATGGTTCGCTCATTCGTTTTTCCGTTTCAAAATAAAATCTAAAAACCAATAAACTGCGTTGTTGTATAGTTTTAAAATCTAAATGTAAAAATGTATTATTTAACTAATGGAAAAAACACAGTTTTGGATTTTTGCTCTTGCTTTTTAACCTGAAATACAAAATAGGGCTGTTGTTTTAATTTGTTGCAACACCGAACGTCGCTGAGGAAGAGCAGTTTAGAGCTGGTCTGGATCGTGAACACATTTATAATGGCTGTACTCGAGTGCTTTTCCAATTTCATTCTCTTTGAGAATGACAAAACCCATGGAGCTCCACATTGCTCTATATTATAGAGATTATATGATATTATATTATATTATATTATAGTCTATAATGAGAGTCAGGAGGTTCAGCATGGAGAACAATTTAAGAAGACGCAATCATGTATCCGATGCTGATTTGGAGAGAGCTGTAATTTGTTCTATTAACCACATTTGTTATTTTCAGTGCCATACTTTATTAACTGTAGAATGTTATGTTTCACTTTTGTGTGTTTTACAGACAGGTCCGACATATGGATGAAAGTTTATGATGAGATATTTGCAGGGGTGAAAGTAAGCTGGAATGGTCTGGTACTAACCTGGCAATAGCCAGATTAATAATTGTGTAGTACTTGATAGTACTCCACAATATCAATCTGGGACCGCTCCATGTAAATCAGTTCGGAGGAAAGAGGCACGGATTGGACAACGCAACAGTATGTCCCGGCTCTGACAGGTTTGTTTTTAGCCAATCGCGGCAATGTTTGCCATGTTTGTTTTGATCTACTGGCGCTTGGTGTTGTCGTCACACCCGAATATCCCGCCCATTATCCTGCCCCACACATGAATACTGCTGCGTGATTGGCCGCGAACCAACTTGGTGCTGTATGAAAAGTGAAGGCGGGAGCAGAGCAAGATGGTTTCTTGAGAGATTTGTGAACTCAAAAATATCGCGAGAAATCAACTTGCTGGCAAGGTTAGTCCGGTACTGCGTTCTGGCAAAAGATCTGGTGGCGGAACGCAGTACCGGGAAACGATCCGGTGGTGGTACGCAGTACCGGGAAAAGATCTGGTGGTGGTACGCAGTACTGGGAAAAGATCCGGTGGTGGTACGCCGCTCTTCCACCGGTATCTATGGGTACGCCGCCCGACTGCCTACTATCGACCGGGGTTCACTCAGCAGTACGTGAGTGCGCATGCGTGTCTACTTCCATAACACAGCGATTGTTATGGCCAGTAGCAGCCAATAGCAAATAGGTGCGCTTGATTTATTGCACTGGGACATTTTCCACAACTAGTCAATAGACGTCAACAAGCGCCGCTTGCGCCAGAACGAGCAATAAATTACACCTGAAATTTCACACGTTCTTGTGATTGGCTGAAAAACTTTAAACTGGATTTACAGCGGTTATCATCGACAGATACATATTTTAAATAAAAGCAGAGAGAAGCACGACAAAACAGTCAAGATTTTTTTTGTCAAAGTAATAATGCAGAGGAAAATACCCTCTTTGATAAAAAGAAAAGACAGGGACACTGAAGAAGGGTTACCACAGAAAATCAGAAACTAACTGCTACTACTACTATAACTATTTTAGGCCTCTGTGGAAAATCTTTTAGGTGATGTGTTTTGATGTTTAGTTCCATTCTGAGTGTTTGCTCGTGACCTCATGTCTCTTCTTAGAGCCTTGTATTCTGGATGTTTATCAGTGTTTCAATTAAAGCAAAAAGCTTACAGTATTTTCTAGTGTTATAAATTCCTACCTATTTCATTGGCCTACAGTAAAAGGTTTATGCATTTTTTTTTGTTTGCGTTTTAACTTTGCTATTCTAATATGCATGAAGTTAGGGCGAGATGAGGGTTTTGGTAATAGTACCGGCAAGAATTTAAAATTACTTTCACCCCTGGATATTTGTCATCTATCGGTGCCGCTGTTCAAGTTGAACTGGTGATTAGGTTAACTGGTGATAGTTTCCGTCTCCAGATGTTTCATAGCAGATTCATCCAGACCAGACTTGGCTGTGTTTGCCATAAAGACACTAGATAGAGAAGCCCTCATGGAAAAACATCGGCATCACTGCTGGATAAAGTCAATATCCATGTAAATATCACCTACAGACAGTAAAAGGAAATGTGCTGGCAAAATGAAGAACATGTACTTTTATGAACGGTGAGAGGAAACGATGGAATCCAGAGATAAAATTAGAGACCACAGTCTGACTCATCATGCCACCGATCAATCCGAAAAACATCTTCACAAGGATGTAAAAAGGATTACAAACATAGCCTATAACACAAACTACCAGCGTAGTATTATCACTCAGACTGTACAGTACTGGAAGTATTCCAGTCTTCCTCTGTGACGTCTTTAAAAGTGTCTTTTTGCCATTTCTAAACCAGACAGGACTTTTGGGAAGACACAGCTCACACAAATATATTGTTTGTTTTGACCAGATCGGATCGTTTACTTCCATTTTTATTTAATATTGTGGCGTGCTGCGCAGAAGAACAACACTGGAGAAAGGACATTTGTCTTTTATGCAATCTGCAGCTGGCAGATGCTTTTATTTTGACACAGAAGTGAACACACAATACAGCAGACAAAGCTTAGTCAGGTTATGGAGGTTTCGCTGTTCTGCTAGGGCGAGATCAAGGAGCACTTGCACTGCCTTCCCTTCCAACGCTAAGGCTAGGTGATTGGCTGCTTCCTGATCGCTCCATCCACTGTGCAGTGCTGCTATCTGGACTTGAGAAAGGTATGGTGCCAGCGGCATTGTCCCGTTGTATTTGTCAACTTGACTGATGACTTGGGCACAGTCGTAGGGCTAAGGGACCTCTGCAGTGGCAGCAGCAGCATTGATCTCCGCTGCACTGTGATCAGCAGTCCTCATGACCCCAGCTGCAGTTATCCAAATGATGTGTCAGACAGTGGTCTCTAATTATTTTTCTCTGGATTCCATCGCTTCCTCTAACCGTTCATTAAAATACGTGTTTTTTATTTCGGCCAGCACATTTCTTTTTACCGTCTGTAGGTGATATTTACATGGATATAGACTTTGTTAAGTAATGATGCCGACATTTTTCGGGGAAATTTTCTTTATCTAATTGACCAACAACCAGGTCTGGTTGGGACAAATCTGCGATGAAACATCTGGAGACGGAAACTATCACCAGTTAACCTGATCGTCAGTTAAACTAGAATACTGGTCAGAATCACCAGAGTTCTTTACACTTTAATGCATAAATATACTTACTTGGACCATTAAAGCAATTTTGTTCACACTGAGATCATGAGTTCTCAGAGTGATGTGTCTACTCCCTCTAAATAAGACGTGTTTTGTTTTCACAGTACGTGGTGCGGAGTTTAAGACAGTGAAGTGAAGTGAAGTCAAGTTCTCATTTTGACTTCCGGATCTGCCGGTAGCTTCCAAATGAGAAAAGGCCTTTTTTTTGTTTAAACCTTAAAATCAGTTTTAAAAAATGCAGCGTTTTTTCCTTTCTCTACTTTTCGTTTTTTGAATTTCATTTTTAAACGAAAAAACCCCCCAAAAAGAACCAAACCAATTATTTGTTTTTTTCTCGTTTTATTTTGAAACGGAAAATGAATGAGTGAACCATACACAAATTCTGCATGCAGTGCCAAAGCTACCAGTACCGGGTTTAAGGACCATGGTATCCCTGTTCTTAATTGGCTAGCAAACTCACCTGACCTTAACCCCATAGAAAATCTATGGGGTATTGTGAAGAGGAAGATGTAATATGCCAGACCTAACAACTAAGTACTGAGTGCTGTACATGCTCATACTTTTCATGTTCATACTTTTCAGTTGGCCAACATTTCTAGAAATCCTTTCTTGTTCATATGTATATATATATATATATATATATATATATATATATATATATATATATATATATATATATATATGAAATAAATAAACTTTTTCATGATATTCTAATTTTATGACCAGCACCTGTTTGCACCTGAGCATAAGTAATAATAATATTCTTCTCACTTTACAGGTATCCACAGGATCGTTATTCCAACTCATATGAAGGTATTTTATCAACAGAATATCTAGGAGGACATTTCAATTTTCTGTTCAATTAAATTTTATTTATATATGGACAATTTACAATACATGTTATTTCATACTACTTTTCATAATAAGGTGAAGTACAAATTTCAAGAGAGAACCCAACAATCCAAAGTTCCTTTTTGATTCCCTTTGAGCAAACACTTTCTGCAAGCACATTCTGTCCACAGCACCCTTAAAGTGCTCACAGCAGTGTTATCTGTCTGTTTTCTAGAAATATTTCATTGTGATGCAGAGTGTGTTTTACCCTGATGAAAGGATCAATATTAGGTAAGGTATATACAGTATGGTAACCCCGTGTCTTGTTGAAGGGATTTCTGATACATCTTATGACATTTTTCTTGCATAGATATGACATCAAAGGCTGTGAAGTGGGCAGATGGACTAACCCTGACAAAGAAGGGAAACAAATAATAAAAGTGCTGAAGGATAATAACTTTGAAGGGCAGTACATTGAGTTAGGTAAGTGTTCTCTCCCCTCCACCAAGTCACCATACTTATATGAATGACACTATTAAGCAGGGAAAGTTTAATGCTTCAGATGAAGAATAAAATGCGACTGGATAGTGGTAAAGGCACACTAAAAGGAAATATATATTTTTTTGCTATAGGTCAAGAGAAATCCTGGTTTGCTAATCAAGTGAAAGCAGACGCTGCCTTTCTTCGTGAGCTTAATGTGCTGGACTACAGTCTCCTTCTGGCCCATCAACCTCTGCATCGGGATGAGCTTGAAGGGAAACACTCATTAGCTAACCTTGTTATTCGCACCACAAAGTAGGTTTTTGATTTTGTATCCTCAGAACAAGATCACAACAATTGCTCTGCAGTACAGTATTTTCCATCTGAAATCTTTCAAGATTCAAGAACTGTATTGTCATACACACAGCAGAAACACAATGGTTACCCTGAGTGACAAAATTGTTACTTTTCGAGTTCCCTTCACACAACTGAAATAACAAATAAAATGAGATTAGATAAAAATGAAATAATAATAATAATAAAAAATTATAAAATAAAATAAAATAGAATGTATAAGATAGTTACAAATAAATTCTATGTGCAGATGTTGACAATATTGCAATACTGTCATATGTAAACAGGCAAGGGATATGTGCAAAATATTGCTATTTATAAGATATATTTTGCACATGTCCCTATTTGCACAAAATATGTGGATATAAGGATCTATATCCACATATTTTACTGGTACAGTGAAGTTTGTAACAATCTTACAGAACCAGATGAAACTAATTCAGTGTGGTCAGCTTCATCAGACTCATTCAAGACAAGCTTTTCACAATAAGGCCTGCTTTACTAAGAAACCTTTATGAAACACCCCCTAACTGTGTTCTGTGGTCCCTTTTGAACTTTCACATAGGTCTGTGGACTTGGATGAACACCCTGCAGCGTCAGACCCCTCCAAAATTCCATTATTGAAAGAGACCTCGGGTGAGGTGACATTAGATTCTACAGACTGTGGGTCAGGGCAACTGGAGGCAGCAGCTGAAAGCACTGGTGAAGGGATCAACCAGCAGTACAGAAGTTGCCCTGTCTCGGACGCCAGGACTGACATAGAACTGCAAGAATTCCACGAACATCATCGCAGGTTACTGCCCAATTTCCAAAATGCAATTCATGTGATAGATGGGTCACATTGCCGCTACTTCGTGGGCATTATAGACATTTTTACTGTCTACGGAATAAAAAAAAGACTAGAGAACCTGTGGAAAAGCCTACGCTACCCAGGTAGGGCTTTTTCCACAGTCAGTCCCACCAAGTACTCACACAGGTTCTGTCAGTGGATACAGGACCACACTCGGTGACAAAATGCAGAAAAGCATTCTTGACTGTAAAGACTTATGCCTCTTTGTCTCTGTGCCAGCTGCCAGAGACAGTCTGCTGTTTCTGTGGACTCTTTTTCTCTGCAGCAGACAGTTTATTTTCAATGTATACCGTAGTATCTGACACATGTATTACTTAATAAGTTAGTAGAATGGAATCTGTTTTGTTTGTTCTAGTATCTGATATGAATTGCTTGTTATATGTAGTGTCTGTTCTGATATGATTCCTTGTGGGTGTCTTCTGACCACAGATGGAACCTGAATTACATGCGTGACTAATTTACCCATATCATTGGAATGTGTGAACTGTTGTTTTTGGGGCACCTATCTCTAGCTAGAAGATGGATGTGTCCTTTGGGATTTCAGAGCCAAGGGGTTCTGTTCAAGGGTGGTTTTGTTTTTGAGTAAGGGGTCTTCAGACATGAACCAGATGTTGTACTTCTATCCTTTACCAGAAGGTATAAAAACGACCTGACTTCTTTGTTCGAGGAGGAATCAATTGCCGGGCTCCTTCCAGGCAACTTCTGTCTGTACTGATGCTGTTCTTTCTTTTAATAAAAAACTTATAAAGAAAGTCAGTGTCACGGACGTTTCTCCTTCACCTGCACATCACTACGACAATTTGTGGCGTCACGAACAGGATCAGAGGCGGCATTCTTCGGCAGCTGGCAGCCCCCTTGGTCGCTTTTCTCCGTCCTGATAAGACGTCAGGTGAGCTGGTTTCTCACTTTATTGGGATGCTGATTTGCTCATGGGTGCTGTGGGGTTGCTGTTGATGCGCTGCACTGTTGCAACTTTGTGCGCTGATGTCCTGTGGTGGGTGTTTGGAGCGATGTTCCGTCTAAATTGGGATTTATTGCGCATTAAAAAAAGTGTGGGAAATAGAATAGAGTAGATAGACAAAAGCTGGGATAAGAGAATAAAAGTTGAAGAAAGAGAAATAAATGTTAAAGTGAAATTGTTAAATGTAGAATAGCAGAACTAGTAATGATGGAGCAAGCTAAAAGGCCATGCAAGCTTAACAAGACAGGCCTGAATCTTAACGGTAAGACGTGCGAATTAGACGCTTTATGTGAAAGTTGGCTGAGTAGTCAGATTGGTGTTTAAAAACAAAAGAGGATAGAGTAGATTTTACCTTTGGGCCCAAAGGTCAATTGGCAAACTAAAATATGGAGAAGAAGGGATGAAATGAAAAGAGGATAAGTGAAAAAGAGGAATGAAAAGCCGCAAATTTGGATTAAAGCCCTCTGAGAGGCAGTTAGTACTGGCCTTAAACCTGTTACATGTGAGCACATGTAGTGGGTCAGTTCAAAAAGAACTGGGGGTGTAAATTTAATTCAGTCATAGATAAAGCACTTTAAAGTTCCAGCCATAGACTTATGGTTTCCTAAGGTAGGTTTTGGACTGAGTTACATATGCCCCATTGTAGCACAAATTTAGGTGATAAGAGAAAAAGAGAAATGGAGCGGCTGAAAGCATGCTTTTTAGGATATGTGTGAATGAATTGATTCTGGGATCGAATGCTGATTGTGTGTTTTGGGTGATGTTGAATAGGCCTATGTGTTTTATTTTGTGGAATTGATTTGTTTGACTTTGGGTTGAATGGTCACATTTAATTTGAATGACTTGTTGTGCCGGTGGTTGTGTCTGTTTCTTGGCAGCTCTGTCTCAACTGCCTCCGCCCCTATGTGTGTGTGTGTGTGTGTGTGTGTGTGCGTGTGTTGGTGTGTGTGAGACGCTGATGAGCGCTGTAATGTTTGCATGAAATATGTAATAGTTTTTTGTTGGAAAACATATACATATAGGTTGAGATTTCATAATTCAAAAGGAGAGACATTTTTGTTTCTTTGATATCGCTAAAATTCATGAGCCCCATTGAGGACTTTTTGTAAATTTGATAATATAGTGAAATAAATGAGCCTTATAAAGGACCTTTGTAAATTAATAATGTATATGAGCCTCATGGTGAATGTTTATGTACTTGGTATAAGCATATGTGCCTTTGCTGAGTCCGAGAGATCAGCGAGGACATTCTGTTTGCATAAGTATAAAAAGACATCTTAGTTGGAAACACACACAGGGAAAGAAAACCCTAATAAAGTTTTCAGGGCTAGATGTTATGCGTTGATAATGCGGATGGCAGTGGTGGATGGATTGGTTGATTAAGTGGTGTAAAATCTTTCATTCTCTCTTTTTTCCTGTCTCTTTTTCTTTATTTGTGTGCGTGTGTGAATATTTTAATGTAAACTCGTCTTTAGTGGATCCTTTACTCATGAGTCTTTTTGCTTCTTTGGGGTTCTCTTTCATGTATATCTGCCATAAATTACTTTGGTAGAATATATTTGTTTTTCTCTGCATGAATAATAGTAAATCTGAATTTGAATCCGAGTTTATAATTTTTAAATAAGGGGGAAGTGAGGCTTAGCCTATCTTTTAAAAAGGACAGATTCTGTATTTTGGCTGTTGCTTTGGCTTTAGTGTGCTCTTTTTTTTGGCTCTGTGCTTGCGATACTGGGCTGAAGTGATTTAATGAGGAGTTGGAGCTGGGCGTTCACTCTGGTGATCAGGATAGACTGGAAGTGTTTGTTGACTTTGAGAGGTGGAGCTAGGAGTGCTGTTCTATTTTAAGCTCACTCATTCTGAGGAGAAGGGTGTTCCCCCCTCTCTTGTCTCCTTCTGGATGAGAGACATAGATATCTGTGTTTGAAAACCTATGGTGTGATTAGAACACATTTTTTGCTAGTGGTTTCTGTGTGTTAAATGTTCTGTGTGTCTGTGTGTGTGTGTGTGGTGCTGCAGCTGAGTCCAGAAGGCTGTAGTATGCAACTGATATATATATAGAATAGAATTCTTTTTAAATAAATATAGAGAGGCTGTGATTGGTTATAGAAGAGTTGTTGACATGTGAGGAGAGTTTGCCACCTCAGTGTTGATACCTAGGATCCCTTCTGCAGGGGGACGTTTAGGAATTTGCTGGAGCTTCATGAGCCTTTTAGGAGGACTATTTAGTTGATGATATACGAGCCTTATAGAGGATGTATATACATCTGAGAACTATATCTGAGTCTTTACTGAGTCTGAGGATGTGGAGAAACCAGTGAGGATATTCTGTGTGCACAAGCATGAATAAATACTTCAGATAGTAAACAGTAACAGAGGAAGAAATTTTCTGATGGAGTTTGTTAGAATTGGGGAAAATAGAGTCTGATTTTATATAAGGGTTAGTAGATTGGCTGATTGATTGGTGTGCAGTTTCTCTCTGTCTGTTGTTTATTTCTGCATATGTGTGTGTGACTGCATTGGAGGAGACTTTGAATAACCAACGTGGAGTCTTATTGAGAATGATGATGCAGAAGAGGGGTTTAAGAATTATTACTCTGGTAACTAGGTGCTTTTTTCATGGGGTTAATTTGATTTTTAGAGGTAGTTGAGGTTAGATGTTCTCACTCTGAAGTTCAGTACAGACTGGAAGTGGTGGCTAAACTTAAGAGGAGGAGCCATGTTGATAAATTTCTCTGAGTGTGTGTGAGGAGCATTGAGGGAACTCCCTCCCTTTTCTCCTTGAGAGGAAACAGTAGGATGTTATTTGACTAACAATAGATTAACATACTTACTCCTTTCATTTCTGAAATTAATAATGCATTTTGTGTGAATATGAGTATGGTTCATTTAGAATCCATGAGATATGTCATTTGTTGGGGAAAATTAAACCGACTTGAATGTTGACAGATATGTGCAAACATTAAACTTTGGTTGGTTTCTGTTTTTCTTCTGTGCGACGATGACGTGTGACAATTGAGGAGGACACTGAGACGATGAAATGCTTCTGAATTTCGATCCTCCAAAGGAGAGATGAGAGGACAGCTGACTGTGCTCTACAGCCTGAGGTTGTGGATGACAACAAGTGTGGCTCCGGTGTCCAACGTCATCAAGGCTAGTGTGCTTTTATCCACAAATTTCGGTGCAGGATGTATGCATTTGTGGCTGCAATGTCAAGGAAGTGCAGCAACACAGTCTTGTACCACCGAGCACTTCTTCTGTGGGTGGAGTAGTACTGGATCAGCTGATCCGACAGGTCTACTCCGCCCATGTACTTATTGTATGCAATGATCGATGTGGGACAGGAAATGTCGGTCACAGCCCAGCATCTATCTCCATGTCCTTTTATTTTTCTCTGCAAAGTCTCACCTGAATGTGCGGGGTGGATGGTGGAGCACACAGATACCTCACGCGTGTCCATCCACTTTACAAACACCAGCTGGCCCTCTCTGAGCCACCTCAGAGAACCTCGTGCTGACTTTTTAGTCAGAGCATTTTCCCTCCTTCAGGGCCATCCTTTTCTGTTGTCTCTGCATGTGCCGCATGCTCCGAATTTCTTGCTGGCCAGGTTGGTGAACAGTTTTGGACTGGTGTAAAAATTGTCCATATAAATGTGGTAACCAGTGTCAAGATAAGATGACTGAACCAGGCTCATCACCACGTCGTAAGACAGCCCATGCTCATTTACGGTTGAAGTCTTACCGGTGTAAATCATGAAATTGAGGGTGTAGCCACTGCATGACTCTGCCAAAACAAAAAGTTTTACCCTCCATTTTGTGGGTTTATCCTTCATGTACTGAGTCATTCCTGTTTTAGCCTTGGTGGCCGCCATTCTTTCATCCACTGTCAGCTCTCTCCGCGGGTGGAAATATGACTGGCAGGCACAGAGGATTTCGTCATACAGAGGCCTGACTTTGAATAATTTATCATGGCCTGGAGTTCCTTTCATCCTATCATTTTGTACATCCTCCTCAGGATCGCTGAGGTGGATGTTCCAAAAGATAGATTGTAACCTGTCTCTAGACATGACTTCGGGAGGAATAGAAACCGACAAAATATGACTATGCCTACAGTAATCCTGGAGAATTGGAAGTGACACAAGAGATGTGTAATAAAGTAAGCCAAAAAACTTGTCTAGGTCTTCCACGTTTATGTCCGTCCATTTGTATTTCTTTCCTATTTCTTTATTTTTTGCTGCGTTTTTGTTAGTGTTTTTACAGATGGTCTTTACTGTATCAGCGGCAAAAAAACAACAGAAATAGGTCTTTTTGTGTATGGGGAGAATTTGTGTCTATTTGGACACCTGGTGTTCGTCGCGGCTGGAACCGACTTACATTTGGAGCAGAGTCGGCCTCCTCCTCCCTCTTCCACGGCTCCGAGTTGAGACGGGGTTCTGCTGCCCGAGTCAGACGAGATCTGGAACGGGTGGGTGCGCCACACTGTCCTGTCCTTCACGCAGGCCTCCGACGAGCACTCTGTGTTTCTCTAGGACGCTCATCTTCTTCTACTGTCTCTTTCAAAATGAAAGATGGGTCCTCTACTTGATCATCAGAGCTGTCACTCTCACTCTCACTCTCACTCCTCCTCAGACGCTGACTGTGCGTCTTGCTCACCCTCTTCAAGCTCAAAGGAGAGCTGCAGCAAACGCTCCACATTCATGTGTCGATTCATTTCTGGGACATAAAAAAACAACAAAAATGAGTTCGGAATTTCACACAAAACCCATTGTATTGCACACACAAAAAGTAATCCAACACAAAAAGTCTCAAATCGATCAAAACTCACCAAAGCTGTCTATTGCCAAAGCGTTCCAGTGGCTTTCTCACGATCCAAATACAGGTGTCTCTTCTGCTGCGTACTTTCCAAAACTGAACACAGAACACACCGAATTACACACAAAACCCATTGTATTGCACACACAAAAAAGTAATCCAACGCAAAATGTCTCAAATTGATCAAAACTCACCGTAATTTCCAAAGCGTTCCACTCTCTCTCGTTCACGATCCAAACTGTCCGTCTCTCCTGTGCTGCGTAAATCCCAAAACTGCCCTAGCAACATGACGGACGCTACTTTTCGCCAATAGAAGAGCATTGTCATGTTGCTATGTCTGCAGCTTGTGACGAGTGACATTTGGTCACAAGCTGCAGACCAAGCAACGTGACGGACGCTACTTTTTGCCAATAGAAAAGCATTGTCATGTTGCTAGGTCTGCAGCTTCTGACCACCTTTGGGAGAATCCAGTTCGTTTTTTAGTCTAGAGAACGCCAGGTTTGTGAAAATCTGGTCCACATTTTCCGTCCTTCACCAAGTATCACTCCAAGGGCCTGTGTTTCGAGCCAGGCTTTCAGCAGAGAGAACTCTCCACAGAGTCCAAAGTTCAAAGTTTCGCCGTGCATAAAAGACGCTGGAAAGACGCTCCGGTGAAGTTCAGTAAAAAATGTGGCGTTAATTATTGATCATGTCTCTTTTTTTTACTTGGCCGATCAAAATGATTTAAAAACTGGTAGAAAGTTCAAAATCTGCACTTTCAGCACAAGTTTAAAGGGAGACTCATCGACCCTTCACTTTCCTGCTTTGTTTTGATTACAGCGGCGCAACAAGATTTCCGCGCCGGCGCTTTTTTCGGGTAGTGAGGGTTAACAAGAGCTTCACAGGTTGTCACTGGAATACTCTACCACTCGTCCATGATGGCATCACAGAGCTGGTGGATGTCAGAGACCTGATGCACCTCCACCTTCCATTTGAGGATGCCCCACACATGCTCAATAGGGTTTAGGTCTAGAGACATGCTTGGCCACCCATCACCTTTATTCTCAGCTTCTTTAGCAAGCTTGTCGTCATCTTGGAGGTGTGTTTGGGGTCGTCATGTTAGAATACATGACGGCCAAGTTCCGAAGGGAGGGGATCGTGCTCTGCTTCAGTATGTCACAGTACATGTTGGCATTCATGGTTCCCTCAATGAACTGTAGCACCCCAGTGTCAGAAGCACTCATACAGCCCCAGACCATGATACTCCCACCACCATGCTTGACTGTAGGCAAGCCACACTTGACTTTGTATTCCTCACCTGGTTGCCGCCACACACGCTTGACACCATCAGAACCAAATAAGTTTATCTTGGTCTCATCAGACCACAGGACATGGTTCCAGTAATCCATGCCTTTCATCTACTTGTCTTTAGCAAACTGTTTGCGGGCTTTCTTGTGCATCATCTTTAGAAGAGGCTTCCTTCTGGGACGACAGCCATACAGACCAATTTGATGCAGTGTGTGGGATATGGTCTGAGTACTGACAGGCTGACTCCCCACCCCTTCTCTCTCGCGCTCTCTTCTCTCTCTCTCCTGTATGTGTCTCTCTCTCTACCTGTCCCTCTGGCTCTCTCTGTCTGCATCTGTCTCTGCATCTGTCTGCCTGTCTCTCTCTCTCACCCTCTTGCTCTCCCTGCTTCACCTTCCTGCACTCAATTGATTACTGCAGGTGACTCTCATTGCAGTAATCAGCTCACCTGAACATAAGCCTGATTCTTTCAGTCTCTCTCTGCCCAACCATAGACTCAGAGCCTCCACTCTTGGGCTCAGTTTTTCCCCCCTTGGATTTCCCACATGGTAGTGATGGTGAGATGAAGCCTCATGAGGCATCAAACCACTTGAGCCATTTGTTTCGATAAATGGTTCATTTCTTGAAGCTTCTTGAGCACATGAAACCACCCACTGGCCAAGTGTATAATCACAGGCAGCTGTATCTGAACCACATGCCTGATGCAATGAATTTTTGTCTGTTATGGCTGCTGGGAATGACTATGAAATACAAGAAAATGTATGACCAAAATTCTGTATATATGTATCATTAATATATATTAATATATATTTTCATGTATTCTGTGTGTAAATTTTCCCCAAAATGGTAATATCATATAATGTGGCAGGTTGTGTAATAATGTCTTTTTGTCACTCTCGGAAAATGGCATGGATTTAAGCAAACAGAGGACAATGAAAGTGCTTGTGGAGCTGGGAAGATCGTACTGAATATGTTTGTGTAACTTGGACAACAATGCAAAGGAAAGGGGAGATTTTATTTCTTTTACTCAGAAATAACAGTTTCTTAACAGTTTTTGGTTTTAAATGAGTCCCTTTTTGACACACACACACTGTCACAAAATGATGAGGGCGGACTCGAGCAGAGAGCAAACTACCAAGGCAGGATGAATTTAAGGTGTTTTTATTGCCAGGAGGTGAATAATGGAGGTGGATGAAGGGAGCCGGGATGCGTGGAGAGGGGTGGAGACGGAGTGGAGTCGGGTCGGGGTTTCCGGAGCCGGGGATCAGCGGTTGCCGTGAGTTCTGGGGGACCAGAGTGCGGCGGGTGGTGGTGGATGGATCCATGGCAGCCGGAGACAGATGAGGGCGGAGAGCCGATGAGAAGGCAGATGCAGGATGAGTGGGAGATGACGGATGCAGACAATCCGGAGAACCGTGTTGGTGGGTGGCCAGTCGATGATTGTTGTCTCACGGCTCCATGGAGCTACTGGGAGGGAACGCCGGAGGAGGAGACGAGCCGGTAGGGAACCGGAGGTGGGTCAGAGCCGGCATGGCTTGGACAATCCGGGGAAGGAGCTGAGTTGGGAATCCGAGGGGAAATCCGAACCAGGCAGGGGGTTCCGGAGGGCAGGCTGGGTGCCGAATTGTTCCTGACGAGGGTCCAGGGAGGCAGAGCAGAGGAGAACCCGGACGGCTCTATTCTAGGCAAGGTAGAGGAAAACAATCGTGAGAAACATCAAAAACACTAGGAATCTCTGAATGGCTAGACGTGACTGACTGTGGTGGTCAAGTACAACAATCTGGCAGGGTATGGAAGGTTCAGCCGGTCTATGCCTCTATCACCTCCTGGATTTCCCAAGTCTGCCCTTTGTTTCAGTTCCCGATTCTCGTGAGTACCCCATCTAGTAGTTTAGTCAATTCTGGGTTAGTTTGTAGGTTTCCCCCCTTTTGTTATCCATCCATCCATTTACTACTGCTTATCCGGGGCCGTGTTGCGGAGGCAGCAGGCAAAGCAGGTCGTTCCAGACATCCCTTCCCCCAGCGACGCTTCCCAGCTCTTCCTGGGGGATGCCGAGGCGTTCCCAGGCCAGATGAGATATATAATCCCTCCAGCATGTTCTGGGTCTGCCCCGGGGTCTCCTCCCAGGCGGATATGTTTGGAAAGCCTCCAGAGGAAGTTTCCCCAGAGGCATCCGAATTAGATGGCCAAGCTGCCTCAACTGGCTCCTTTCGACGCGAAGGAGCAGCGGCTCTACTCCGAGCTCCCTCCGGATGTCTGAGCTCCTCACCCTATTTCTAAGGCTAAACCCAGCCACCCTACGGAGAAAGCTCATTTCAGCCGCTTGTATCTGCGATCTCGTTCTTTCGGTCACTACCCAGAGCTCATGACCATAGGTGAGGGTTGGAGCATAGATGGACTGATAAATTGAGAACTCAGCTCCCTCTTCACCACAACAGTCCAATACAACACTCTTATTACTGCTGACACTGCACCGATCCGCCTGTCCTCACGCTCCATTTTCCCATCACTCGTGATCAAGATCCGAGATACTTGAACTCCTTCGCTTGTGGAAGCAACTCCCCCCCAACCCAGAGGGAGTAATCCACCAGTTTCAGGCAGAGAACCATGGCCTCGGACTTGGAGGTGCTGATCTGCATCCCTGTTGCTTCCCACTCGACTGCAAACCGCTCCAGTGTGTGCTGAAGGTCATGATGTGAGGAAGCCATCAGAACCACATCGTCTGCAAAAAGCAGAGATGTTATCCTGAGGTCCCCAAACTAGACACCCTCCTCACCCCAGCTGCGCCTTGAGATCCTATCCATGAAAACCACAAACAGGATCGGAGACAAGGGACAGCCCTGGTGGAGTCCAACACCCACTGGAAACAAGTTTGACTTTGTGCCCAGTATGCAGACACAGATCTCACTTTGGTTGTATCGGGACCGAATGGCTCGTATCATTGAGCCCGGTGTCCCATACTCCTGCAGTGCCTCCCACAAAGCCCCTCGGGGGACATGGTCATAGGCCTTCTCCAGATCTACAAAACACATGTAGACTGGCAGGTCAAACTCCCATGACCCCCTTAGCAGCTCCGCAAGAGTAAAGAGCTGGTCCACTGTTCCACGACCGGGACGGAATCCGTTTGACAATCGGTCGGCGCCTCCCTTCCAGCAGCCTGGAGTAGACTTTCCCAGGGAGGCTGAGAAGTGTGATACCCCTGTAGTTGAAGCACACTCTCTGGTCCCCCAAATTTGAAAATGGGGACCACCACCCTGGTCTGCCACCCGCAGGTACCTTATCCGATGCCCATGCAACACTGCATAGACATGTCAACCAAGACAGTCCAAAAATGTCCAGAGCCTTCAGCATCTCAGGGCGGATCTCGTCCACACCTGGTGCCTTGCCACCAATGAGCTTCTTAACTACCTCAGTGACCTCTGCCACAGATATGGAGGAAGATTCCCCCAAGTCTTCAGGCTCTGCCTCCCCCACAGAGGATGTGTTTACCAGGTTCAGGAGTTCCTCAAAGTGCTCTTTCCACCGCCCAACAATGTCCTCAGTACGGGTCAACAATTCTCCGCCCCAACTGTATACAGCCTGCCTACTAATCCCTGCCTCTCCTTCCTGAGGCACTGGATGGTTTGCCAGAACGTCCTTGAGGCCAGCCGAAAGTCCTTCTCCATAGCTTCCCTGAACTCGTCCCACACCGAGTTTTTTCTTCCGCGACTGCCGCAGTCGCCGCCCTTTTGGCCAGCCAGTACCCGTCAGCTGCTTCAGGAGACCCCTGAGCAAGCCAAGCCCGAAGGGCCTCCTTCTTCAGCCTGACAGCTTCCCTCACCACCGGTGTCCACCAGCGGGTTCATGGGTTGCCGCCACGACAGGCACCAGTGACCTTCAGGCTCCTAACAGCCACTTCTGCAATGGAGGCTTTGAACATGGACCACTCAGACTCTATGTCCCCAACCTCCCCCGGGATGCAGGAGAAGCTCTTCCGGAGGTGGGAGTTGAAACCCCACAGACATGGTCCTCCGCCAGATGTTCCCAGTTTACCCGCACTACATGTTTGGGTTTACCAGGTCTGTCCGGCAGCCTTCCCCGCCATCGGATCCAACTCATCACCAGGTGGTGATCAGTTGACAGCTCTGCTCCTCTCTTCACCCGAGTGTCCAAAACATACGGCCGCAGGTCTGATGATACGACTATGAAGTCGATCATCGACCTGTGACCTAAGGTGCTCTGGTACCAGGTACACTTATGAGCAACCTTATGCTCAAACATGGTGTTTGCTATGGCCAGTCCAATAACAAGACACCAATCGGGCAGGCTGTTCCTCCCAATCCCCCCCCCCCCCCCCCCCCCCCCGGTTTCTCCATCGTTGTCCACATAAGCGCTGAAGTCCCCCAGGAGAACTATGGAGTCCCCAGGTGGTATCACTTCCATGACACCACCCAGAGACTCCAAGAAGGCCGAATACTCTGAACTGCTGTTTGGTGCATAAGCACAAACAAGAGTCAGAGTTGGTGACCCTCTTGTTCTCCGGGGAGAATTCCAACAAAGCGGCACTCAGCCGGGGGCTCGTGAGTATCCCCACACCTGCCCGGCGCCTCTCACCCTCAGCAACTCCAGAAAAGGACAGAGTCCAGCCCCTTTCCAAGATTCTGGTTCCAGAACTCTTGCTGTGCGTGGAGGTGAGCCCAACTATATCTAGCCAGTATCGCTCCACTGTGGGAAATGGTGTGTTTTATAATTTGCTAAGAGTGCATATTAAAGAGTTGTATTGGGTCTGAGGAATAGGAAGGTCAAGAGCATCATTACCACGGTGTGACTGTAATGAAACAAAGAGAAGAAAAGTCCAGAATCAATGAGAAGGAGCTTATGCTTTATTTTAGTTATTACTCATGTGTTTGAATGCAAGGATGATCAAGACATAAGGTGATTGACACTAAAAGTACAGACAGTTTTTGACGTAAGCCGTAATCAGTAAAGAACATGAGCTTGTTGTGTGTGCAGTTTCTTATCTTTGCAGCGGTGAAGTCACTCCTACGTGAGCGATAATGACAAAACATCAGCTGTGACAGAGGAGAGCGGACCAACACAGCACTGGAGGGGGCGGCCAGCAATGTGACCTAGATAGCTACACATGCTGTTAGATTATAAGAAGACTGGGCCAGGTACAGTTAGCGGTCTGATTCCATCCAAACTGACCGAACACTTGTTGTTGGTTAGGGACAGAGGATTCAGGCCCAGAGCTCTGTATCGCACATTCAATTTTGCTGTAATAAATACTTTCAATTTTAAGAAGTCTCCTGACTACGCCATCAAAAGAACTGGGTGGAAATAGCCTTACACATATTCTGTTGGCTTGGTTAATTGTAGAATAGGCTGATTTCCAACACCACCCCCCGCACCAGCTCGGGTTCCTTCCCCGCCAGTAAGGTGACATTCTACATGCCCAAAGCTAGTCTACGCCCGACCGAGCCCCTTGGGGCCCCAAGACTCGCCCACCAGGTGTCTCTTACGAGCTCCCCCCCAGACCTGGCTCCAGGGAGAGGTCTTGGTTTCTCTAGTCCAGACGAGGTAGCGTTTTTCGTCTTGGTCGTTGTCATCAGGGTTTTCTGAATCGCTCTTTGTCTGGTCCCTCCCCCAGGACCAATTTGCCTTGGGAGACCCTACCGGGGGCTATTGCCCCAGACAACATAGCTCCCAGGATCACAGGGACACTCAAATCCCTCCACCGCGATAAGGTGGCGATTCATTGGGCGGCCCCTTTTGTTAGTTGTGACTTTTTGTATTGAGTTTGGTTTTGGTTTCCCACTCATCCAGTTTCCCCTTTTTGTGTTGCAACTCGTTTTGTTTAATAAAGCCCTTCCCTCTTTTCCTGTCTCCCTGTTTCTGTGTCTGCGCTTGGGTTCTCTGACCACCCCCCCGTAACAGTTGTTTGTGGATCAAGAAATGAAGCACTGCCATGTTTGTACTTCAGCAAATCCTCAACTACACAACAGATTAAAAGAAAACATTTGAATGATTTGAGATTGGCTCTTGGGTGCAGATAGTTGTTCTCATTCTTTTGCACATGACTGTCGGTAGACTGATTTGCACTTCTGTTAATGTCAGTCAACACACTCTTTTAAAGTCCTACTGCACGTCTTAGTGTTTGACTGATTGTAATATAAAACAAGACATTGTGTAATTCCTCCTTTGAGTAGATCAAAGAATTGTTTGTCATTTTCCCCAGCCTTCATCAAACGCACTGACTCAAATTCTTGTGTTTTTTCTGGACTTTTCCCCTATGTCTGTCTGTTTAGCTTTACCCATGACACACTGTGAAATTAACAGCCAGAAACAATGACCACTGGAACTGAAACAAAGCACAATGTAAAGAATCAGCATACCAAACGGAGAGACAGTAGCTCTGGCTGCTGGATGTGCTATTCTTCAGCTGCCTGGAACTCTTATTTATTGTTCCACCCAGAAGGCAAAGCCTACTTGTATCACACCACTGTTTGGATAGCACTGTTTTGCAGTATGACAAGAAACCACTCTTTCGGCAATATAAAAGTCATTCCAACCAGGAATTCAATATATTTGTGCATAGACTGCTGCCCCCGCGACCCTAGTGAGGATAAAGCGGTATATAGAGGATGGATGGATGGATAGACTGCTGCGTTGGCAAGCAGTAAAGTTGAAATATACACTTTGACCACTAGATGGGGTGATTATACAGCGAACCATATGATAATTGACATCAATATGTATTTTGCAGCAACAATAAAGTTACTTCAGGTAAAGTTTCTTGTCTTGTTATCTGGTACATCTACCATGTGCATACTTATGTGTGTGTGATCTGATTACAGCAGGGTCTGACTGTCCACCAAAACAAAAAGTTTTACTTAAGTCAGCTATGTTCAAAAGCAGCAAGATGACTCAATAGAAGACTTGAATGCAGGTCAAAGAAGAGGAACCAAGAATAATCCATCCATCCATTCTCTATACACCGCTTTATCCTCACTAGGGTTGCGGAGGGTGCTGGAGTCTATCCCAGCTGACTCGGGCAAAGGCAGGGGACACCCTGGACAGGTCGCCAGTCTGTCACAGGGCTACATATACAGACAAACATTCCCACTAACCATGAATCAATTACAAAAATTAATTTTATATTCTCCTCATGGAAGGTAGTATAGAGCCAAAATAATACATAAGAAAATTAATGACCACACCATCACTACATGACGTCCAATATAAAAAAAATGCTTCTACACCAATGCAAATTCAAATGAAACAATCATTCAGAGCTACTCCACCAGTCAGTCCTTTAATAGCAGATTTGCAAACATCACATAAGAAAGGAGAGATAAAATATTGAAAATATACACTACTGTTCAAATGTTTGGGGTCACCCAGACAATTTCCTGTTTTCCATGAAAACTCTCACTTTTATTCATGTGCTAACATAACTGCACAAGGATTTTCTAATCAATTAGCTTACACAATGCAGCATTAGCACACAGGAGTGATGGTAGTTGGAAATGTTCCTCTATACCCTTATGTAGATTTTCTATTAAAAAGCAGCTGTTTCCAGCTATAATAGTCATTTACCACATTAACAATGTCTACACTGGATTTATCATTCATTTAATGTTATCTTCATTGAAGAAAAAATCCTTTTCTTCATAGAGTGATTTTACTGGCCTGATTTATTATTCGGGAGAGTTTTGTTTTGTGTTTCATGGTGAGGAAGTTCAACCATGCCACGCTGGTTCAAGAAGTTAAAAAAAACCCCTGACCTCCCAGTTGAAGAAGGGGAGGATGAATTTGATAAGTGATTTATAAACGAGGCTTAAAATGTCTTTGCTGATATTAAAAGAATGGAGGTTTCTGAGCAGGTGGAGATGCTGCTGCGCCTTTTTGTGAACTGAGTTCATGTGTTGGCCAAAGGACAGGCAGGTGTCAATCTCCTTCCCAAGATATTTAAAAGTTTCCATCTGCTCCACTGACAGACCCTGGATCTCCAGGGGTTGGAACAGGTCTGGGCTCTTCCCTGAAGACCCACAGCATAGTTCCATCTTCTAAATTGTCATATCACATAGTAACACCAGATGGCGATCTCCACTTTCCATCCACACCGGAACCTCGCCAGACTTTCCTTGTCCCTGAATCCATCATCATCATCGTCACCAGTCTTGGCCAATTAATTCACTTCAAGCACCTTAATGATGTCACTTAAGATGTCACAGTAAAAAAGAGGCGGGACTCTTTGTAAATCTGATGAGAGGCAGGTCAGGTTTCTGTCACTCGCCATCTGTACACAGATCACTTACGCTGACAGCAAACATTAGCAGATGAGCTAATGCAAGTGCAGAACAAAAGAAGCAGCAAAGTCAAGTGAGCTGGTTAGAACCAGTTTTCATGGCTCCCTGTGGATGCCACCAGTAATATCATCCATCTCATCTCAGTGCTGGCCTGTTCCAGGTAGTAAACAGGCCCCAGTCACTCACAGAACACTGCATACTGATCTCTCTCTTGTCCTTCACTGGTAAACAGTCTCCTGTTCTTCCAGTGCTCTGGATAATTTACAGAAAACACATTCAGATATAAAACTGCACCTGTGAGATCTGCTGATGGTGTGGAACAGAGGGAGGAAAGGTTACACACCAAGCTGGTTAAAAAAAAACAAAAAACAAAAACTGACCTCCCAGTTGTGACATAACTCCAGTTGGGTAAATGTATCATTCATAATTGTCAACAATAATAAGCTTAGTGCTTTTAACTTCTTGCAGGACCTGTGTGTGCTTGGTGCTCATGATTAAAAGTGCGTAACTCCTTCATCTGCTGGTATAAATCATAGATTTAGCTTTTCTACCTGACTGTCAAAGCAAAAAAAAAAAAAGTACATTACCCCCTCATCATCTGCAAGTATAATTCATAGCTTTGGTCTGCCTGACAACTAAAGAAAAAAAGCGTCTGTCTATGCTAGTGCTCCTGTCTGGATTTGCCACTGAGCAAAGGGAAAATGCTTTAAAAATTAGAGCAGAACAGGATCACATCACAACACCAGAATTCAGCTTGCTCAGTGCAAGTTACTGTTTTGTGTACAGTGTGGTACGTTTGTTCTGGCCAGCTGACAGCTGATCTGCTTAGAGGCTTTACTGTAGGTGCCAGGCTGGCTGGATAAAGCAGTGATGTGGTGTGCTCTGCTATGCTCTCTCCAGCCCCCTCTGACTTGATCCACAGGCTTAATCTGTACAGGTTTGAAACCGGTTTTGAGGCAGCCGGCCTGGTCCAAGCACATGCAGACACTGTAGATTTTACTCTCTGTTTTTGAGCATGCTGATCAAGCATTAAAGCTCTCTGTGCAGTCTGAAAGCATAATGTGTCCTCAGTTCACTTTTTGGTTGGCTGGGTCACACTATAGAAGCTTAATTATGAGCTGTGATAGTGAAGCTGGTATTGTTTTCACCTTGCGAGTCATCTGTGTGTGCGTGCGTGCGTGCGTGCATGCGTGCGTGCGTGCGTGCGTTAGAGTCAGTGATGATGGGCCCGTCTGTCTTTGTATGTTTATCTCTGTAGTTAGTTGTTTTTTGTTTTTTCTTGTATTGTTGTACTGTAATGTTTCTGTGAGGGTGAGTGGGGGGTTGGAAATTTAAAAGCTTTGGCTTCATCCATCCCCTTTTCAAACCAAGATATAATTTTATGTCTGTTGTCAAAAGAGCTGTGTGCAGGTTGAAATAAATTTACTGAACTGAACTGAACTGAACTGCGTGCGTGCGTGCGTGCGTGCGTGCGTGCGTGCGTGCGTGCGTGTGTATGTGTGTATAGCATGAACTTACACAAAGGCGGTTTCAAGAACTTAACCCGGCACAAACTTTACAGGTGAGCAGCTGAGATCATAATTGCAGCTGAGGTAGACAATGGGTGTGGTCTGATCCATGAGTGCATTGTGTTCATGTAATTATCTAGTGATCACTATTTGCTAATAATAACTACATTATTAAATCCGGACATATTCACTGGCATTGCAGCTGCTGTGATCCTGTTTCACGATGGTTTGCAGCAGGGGTGTCAAACATAAGGCCCGCGGGCCAAAAAAGGCCCGCCAAGTGGTCTAATCCGGCCTGGAAGACTTTGCAAAGTGTAAAAATTACAGAGGCGAAAATGAATACTTCCTGTGAAAAGACATTGAACATTGTGCAATATGTCAGTCAGCAGTTTCAGTAGGACTGAGTGTGGTTTGATTGAACCCTATTATTGATGCACTGTCACAATCTTTATGCATTTTTCCATGTATAAATTTTCTACATTTACAAGGCAGGGGGACAACTGAACCTTCTTGCATAATACAATGATCCGTCATATTGCAGTCTCATCATATTGCGGATTTATATATTGCTTTAAGTATCGATTTTATGCAACTTTGTGGGACTTTATGAAATATACTTATTACTATACTTTTATCATTATGGCATGCCACATTGAAGCATAACACGGTATAAACAAAACATGTCTTTTATTCACTCAACGGTCAGCAGATGCTTTCATTTTGGCACACAGAGTTTAACTGACCTTTTAATGTGGCAGGAAGTCATCAAACACTCAAAGTCCTGACAACACTCAACCAAACTAACTAGGCTAACTAAACCACAATAAAACACAAACACTAATAACACTGTAACACTAACATAAACCACAATAATTACTTTTAAACCCCCAACACCCCAAATTCCCATAGTGCATTGCAGCGCAACAGTTCAGTCATAGCAACCGACTCTGCGATTGCTACAATATTTTAATTATTTTTGCGTTATTATAAGCATTTTCTAGACAAATTTTTTTTTTAAAAAACAATCTAAAAAACGTACAATACACAAGGGACCAGTGTAGTTCCCACTTCAGTTTGTGTGGTGCTACACAGACGTGTGAATGAATGAGAATTCAAAATAATTTCTACACCTGACAAGTTGTAAAATACTATGCCGATCAGTTCCTGATACCTGTGACTAAATGTTTGGTGCCTTTGTAGACAAACTGTGATCTGTAGAAAAAAGAAATTTCAGGTTGTTCATCATGGTCTTTAAAAAAAATAGTTCATTCAATGTGAACATTGTCAGAATGTACTTTTTTGCACAAAAGCAAAGGAAAAAATTTGAAGTTGTTGTTATTTATAGGCTATTTTGTGATGATTTTACTGGTCCAGCCTGCTTTAGATCAAATTGGGCCCCTCAGCTAATATGAGTTTGACACCCCAGGATTACAGCTTGATTGTGTTGTGATGGAAAATCAGCACCACTGTAAGTCAATATGAATATATTCAGCTTATATAAATGACGTGCAAAATGAAAAAACATCTATGTCATTGCATGAGCCATATTTCAGTGCCTTTTCTTCCCCAGATTGTTATTTATTAGAGCCTATGTGTTACATCGGTTTGGATTGTAGCAACCCACTGCAACACACTCAAGTGTATTTTTCCATTGTTTATATTTGACTCAGTCTCATTCAAACACTTTGAAATATTAAAAAAAAGACCCCATGTGCACAGCCACTATGTACATCACACTGTAGATAAAACATGTGACATGTAACACGTGAATGGG
The DNA here is from genome assembly GCF_021347895.1 of Acanthochromis polyacanthus. Lineage (NCBI taxonomy): Eukaryota > Metazoa > Chordata > Actinopteri > Pomacentridae > Acanthochromis > Acanthochromis polyacanthus. Next base: position 37,705,775 of record NC_067119.1, read on the forward strand.
TCAATTATCTGGTAAATGAAAACGTCAACTAAAGGCATATGTAGGAAGCATGTATGAACACAAGTTTTTGGTCCATGGCATATTTTATGGACAAAACAACATAACAAAAATGCATTTGTTTTCTCTCAGTTTCTGTTTTCCTCTTTCAGCCAAAAGTTAAGTCAGTGAAATCATGACCATACCTGCTGATCAGGATCATTTAGGACCCTTTCACAACAGCCTCCTCTCTGTACCAGTCATACTCTCATCATGTGTCCCGCTGGTTTGCCAAAGCCTTCATCTTCAGTGCCACCTTGAGTTAACATGAGTGGCCAGATTAAGAGCCCTTATCATCATCCATCATCATAGTCTGACAGCTACCCACTGCCTCCCTCCCGCTCTCATTATAACAGTGATCCTGATTTCAGGGCAAGATAAATACAGCCTCTCACATCTTAGCAGGGGCTGAAGAACAGAAAAGAGGGAGGATAAAAAATATATATATATATTTGAGCATAGTTCTGAGGGCTTGAGTTTGGTTGAGCAATGTTGCACAGACTTATTTGTCAGAGCTGAGCTGCAGAAGACAAAAAGAATTTGTAATGTTTTAATTCTCGCTAATTCTAGCAGGACTATCATGTTGGTCCTGCACTTTTGTCCAAAGTGAAATATTTTGGCTCTCACTGGATATTTTTGGTGCAGACATTCATGGTCTATAGAGGGGTTCATTCAGGGCTGTCAAACATGTGGCCTGTGGGCCAATATCGGCTCGCCAGAGGGTCCAGTCCGGCCGGCAAGATGATTTTGTAAATTTGCATAACTCTAAATTTAATTTCTAGACCTTGACAAGTTGTTTTGATTATAGAGTAAAATATTGCATTGCTCATTGTTCTTTTGTCATTTTGTCTCATTTTTGTAAAGTTTGTTTTTGTTTTTTGCCTTTTTTCATCAGATTTTTGCCGTTTCTCTTATTTTTTGTTGTTTTGTTTCTTGTTTTTGTTGTTTTGTGTTTCCTTTTTGCCTTTCTTGTGTTTTTGCCCTTTTTTGTCATTTTGTGTTTTGCTTTATTCATTGTTTTGTGTATCGTTTTTGTCATGTTGTGTTTTGTTGTTGTCTCATTTGTGTTGTTTGTCTATTTTTTGTAGTTTTTTCTCGTTTTTATCTATTATGTCATTTTTGTTGTTTGTTACTTTGTAACTGTTGTGTCTAGTTTTTTTGTCTTGCTTTTATTTTGTTTCATGTTGTACCCTTTTTTGTCATTTTGTTTCTCGCTTATATATTTTTGTGTCATGTTTTTGTCGTTTTATTTTTCATTTTTGTTGTTTTGTGTTTCCTTTTTGTCTCGCTTGTGTTTTTTGTATATTTTTGTAATTTTGTGTTTTGCTTTATTCATTGTTTTGTGTATCTTTTTTATCGTCATTTTGTGGGGTTTTTTGTCTCACTTGTGTCTTTGTTTGTGTCTATTTTTTGTCATTTTGTTCCTCATTTGTGTCATTTTTGTCTCATTTGTGTAATTTATGTAACATTTGTCTTGTTTTTGTTGTTTGTCTATTTTTGTCACTTTGTAATTTTTTTGTCTATTTTTTTCTCTTTTTTGCTTTGTTTCATGTTATTTGTCTAGGTTTGTTTTGTCATTTTGTTTCTCGCTTTTGTCCTTTTATGTGTCATTTTTGTAATATTTTGTCTCGTTTTTGTTGTTTTTTGTCTTTTTTTGTCTGACTTTTGTCGTTTTGATCATTAAGAAAAAAACCATGGCATTCAGTTCCAGAGACCTGTGACTATGTATTTTGTTTCTTTGTAGACACTGTGATCTGTAAGGTGTAAAGCACAAATAATAACTGAGGCATAATGTTGAAATTGAATTTATTTTTCTTAAGAAATTTCAGGTTGTTCATAGTATTTTGTAAAAAGATAGTTCATTGAATGTGAACATTTTCAGAATGTACTTTTTTGCACTATGACACAGGAAAAATTTCTAGTTGTGGCTATTTATAGGTCAATATGCTGTGATTTTACTGGTCCGGCTCACTTGAAATCAAATTGGGCCCTGAACTAAAATGAGTTGGACACCCCTGGGTGAATTGGTACTGGCTTTAGAGATCTCCTGACCTTCCATTTAAGGTCCCAAAAGTGTATTATTTTATATTATTCAAAAGCTACTGTTAATGTAAGGTTAGTACTAAAAATACAGATGATAATGTGGTAACTTCAGCATATTAAAATGCTATAATTTGCATTAAAGTGATCTGTGAAAATACTCTAAAAATCCCACTGCACACTGCCTCCCCTGCACAAAACAAAAGAAAGGCACAGTTAAAGACGAGATAATAAAGTGAAGAATTTATCATCTAAAAAGCAAAATACATCCCTCTGGAGTTGGTGGAGACCAAAAGTAGAGCTAAAAGAGTGTTTCAAATGAACTGCTCTGTACCTCCCAGATGTATAAATAAGTAACTGATTGCTAAGATATCAACTTAAAGGTCCCAGATGGTGAAAATCTGCATTTAATGTTTTTTATTTGTTTGTTTTGTGGTTCTTTGAAACTTGGAGGTGTGAATTGAGAAGCTCCTCAAATACCAAGCTGTTTATTTCTGTCACAACTAGTCAGCCTCCCATCTTTACAACCAAGTAAGACTTTGGCAAATGCGCTTTTTAACACCATACTAGTCAATGGTTAACACCTCTGGCTGTCAATCACAGACACAGTCAGCATGTTCTTCCTGGAGGGGGCATGATAGGCAGCAGCTCATTGGTTGTTAAAGCAAAACAGCCCATTTAGACCAGCCCTTAAACCAGGGGTCATGGTGAAGGGCACACTGTGGGGGCATGTGAGACTTTGATTAATTTACTGAAAAGCAGCACAGTATGTAACTTTTGAAAGCTAGTTTCAGTGTTGTCATTTCTGTAAGTTTCTATTGATAAAATTGACTTGGATCATCCATCCATCCATTCTCTATACACCGCTTTATCTTCACTAGGGTCGCGGGCGGTGTTGGAGTCTATCCCAGCTGACTCAGGCGAAGGCAGGAGAAAACCTGGACAGGTCACCAGTCTGTCACAGGGCTACATATACAGACAAACAATCACACTCACATTCACACCTACGGACAATTTAGAGCAATCAGTTAACCTCAGCGTATTTTTGGACTGTGGGAGGAAGCCGGAGTGCCCGGAGAAACCCCACACATTGCACAGAGAGAACATGCAAACTCCATGCAGAAAGATCCCAGGCCCACCCCAGGATTTGAACCAGAGATCTTCTTGCTGCAAGGCAAAAGTGCTAACCACTACTCCACTGTGCAGCCTGACTTGGATCACATTTCCTCAATCATATTCATTGATGACCTACTTTTCCAAATGAAGGCCAGCCAAAAACATCTTTAAAAAAAAAAACTTCGACTAAATTTGAGAAAAAGCAATATTTATTTCCTAAAAATTAGATTATTACAACAAAATCTGGACGTAGAAATTTAACACAAGCACCAAGGAAGAGAGGATAAAATTAACTGGATTTATCCTAAACAGCTACAGAAGCTGTAGCTCCAGTCCATTTTTTCATCCACCCACCTACTTTGCTTTCCATTGGAGGATTAGTGTGGCATGACAACATGATCATGGAAGCAGTACCGGTTTTAAGCAGTCTTGCTGCATGGCCATGGGAAAAGCAATATTGGTCTGATTATCAGTCCACCATTGACCATTGCCATTAGTTCATCTGCTGATGAACTAACGGCATCCTATTTCAAACATTTAATGACATCTAACTTATAAATCCTACTAACTTTAGTGATCCTATAACCTTAGCACCTCTATGAACTAACATTTTTTGTCTTTTATTAAAAATATCCAAACAGCTATCACACGATTTCCTGTGAAATTTTACACTGCCATTCAAAGTCCAGAAAGAATACATGTAAGCACAGTATCTTAATATCAATATTTAGAGACAGAAAACACCATATGGACACATTAATCGGGTAAAAAAAAAAAAGGGTATTCTTGAAGAGTGAAGGGTTATTTTTCATCAACAGTAATACCTCCTGCAATCAAGCACAGTTTTATTGACCATAATAAGCTGGACAAAAGCCAAGATGAAACTAAAAGGGTTCAAGTTGAGGCCATTGTTTCTGTAAACATAACTGCTTAATGTGTGTTAATAAAGTATGACATAGCAGAGTAGATACTGACTGATTTTATTGCAACATTACTGGCAGAGGTAACTGATGCACAACATATTGCAAGTGACCAAAGTGCATTGTTCTGTTGAAAATCACTTGAATTAAGCAGGACGCCCTAATGATCTGACCACAGCAGCTGTTCAACACATGAGCTGCTAATGTAGACCATAGACGTAAACCCAGGCCAAAGCGTGACTGCAGCAGATGAAGTACAAGTGCGCTCTCCCAGTGGCGTAATGCCTGAAACGCCCGCTCAGATATGAATCAGCTACAGAGCAATTGGGCCTTATCAATTTCCCCTTTCTTTATCAAGTTCCTGCCTCAGCTGATAATTGCTGTGTGGTTGGAAGCAGCTATTGTTGTAAGCCTTTTACTCTGGAACTGTAAAAATTTGCAATTGTCTGTGAGCAATAGCCACTAAAGCCGAGGATGTAAAAAAAAAAACACAGGCTTTTTCAGTGACAGTTTCATTTTGAGTTGGCAAAATGTAAAAGTGTGCCAAAATGTACTGCAGCTTCTGTGACAACAGTTAGCTACATGTATTTTCTTTCATATTTTACAGTAAATATTGTATTTTTTCCTTTTTCAACTTTAATTTATCATGCTATTTCCTAAAACAGTCATACTGGATGCATTTGTGAGATGAGAACAAGTAGTTTAACAAGTGATACTGGCTAACACCCAGTGATGCTACCCAGTATCAGCAATGCCTAATGGAGATACGGGGGGGGGTCTCGATTTATGTCAAAATTCCATTCCTATGGTGCGACGTAATGCAATTTTCGCCACAAGTCAGATTTTTTGTTTGTTTGTTGGTGTTTTGCCCTTTTCCGAGTGTTTTATTCTAACTAATTTCACTTCCATGGAGATGGCTTTCCCTTTCTTTGAAGCACTTCTATCAGAAGAGTCTGACTTACACTTGGGACTCATAATGAAGGGCAAAAAGTTTCCCAAAAACACAACACAAACGAAAGAAAGCGAATGTAGCACCATCCAATGTGGCGCACAACCAGTGAATGTAAACAAACCGTCTTACTCATATAGCGCCGCATGATGACGTATTTGTCCGCTCCACTTGCCAACTAGTTCCTATGAAAATTAGTTTTAACGTTGCAAACGGTATACGTCAGAACGATGGAACAAGACTTTCTTAATAATTCATGGGTGATGGCGATGTAACCACGATGTAACCACGAAACGCCGTAAACCAAGGACCTACTGTACACTTCTGTTTGAGATTATACTGTTGCAAGTTTCCGCCACCAGTCTTCTTTTTCTTCTGTTTATACATCATAGTCAAGACATCAATATTCTTCTCAATAAAATCTTATGAGGTTTAATCCCTCTGGCCACACCTCTATTACATCTGACTGAGAGGGCTGCAATTTTTGTTGCTTCCTTAATTCTAAAATTCAACTAACGTGCTTAGTTTACACAATGACAGGCCTGTCCTGTGAGCCAGGAATTGAACCTCTCATTCTCTGCTTTTCTGGGGCTGCACAGTGAAGTAGTGGTTAGCACTTTTGCCTTGCAGCAAGAAGATCTCCGGTTCAAATCCCAGGGTGGGCCTGGGATCTTTCTGCATGGAGTTTGCATGTTCTCCCTGTGCATGTGTGGGTTTTCTTCGGGCACTCTGGCTTCCTCCCACAGTCCAAAACTATGCTGAGGTTAACTGGTTACTCTAAATTGCCCGTAGGTGTGAATGCGAGTGTGACTGTTTGTCTGTATATGTAGCCCTGTGACAGACTGGTGACCTGTCCAGGGTGTCCCCTGCCTTCACCCGAGTCAGCTGGGATAGACTCCAGCACCCCCCACGACCGTAGTGAGGATAAAGCGGTGTATAGAGAATGGATGGACTCTCAGCTTTTCTTCTAAATTTTTCTCACAGATCTTATTGTCAGTTTTTCTGGGTACATCTTGAATTTCTTCAAGGAGATATGATCCAGAAATGTTTGTAGTTATCCTTGTGTGCACGATTCACTGCATCTCTACCGTTTTACCTATTTACCTATTTTCATATAGATTTCTGAGTTGTGCACAAAAAGGGACTTCTAAACATGATGTAGCTACCATTCACTTCATTGTAGTTGAAGGTAAAGTTAAATGCCATTTTATTTTGAGTGTTTTTGACAATTTGTGCTAAATTTGGGTCAAAAGTTGTGTCAAAAAAAACACATTCGTGCACTACTATTCAAAAGTCTAGGGTCACTTAGTCCATATTGTTGAAAGAAAAACATTTTTTTTCCAATGAAGGTCACATTAAATGAATCACAAATACAATCTAGACATTACTGGAAACGGCTGATGTTTAATGGAATATCTACATAGGGGTACAGAGTAACATTTCCAGCAACCATCACTGTTCTAATGCTACACTGTGTTAGCTCATGATGTTGAAAGGCTACTTGATGATTCGAAAACCCTTGTGCAATTACAGTATCTCACAAAAATGAGTACACCCCTCACATTTTTGCAAATATATATTTCTATCTTTTCACCGGACAACAATGAAGAAATGACATTTTGATACAATGTCAAGTAGTTAGTGTACAGCTTGTATAACAGTGTAAATTTTTCTGTCCCCTCAAAAACAACTCCGCACACAGCCATTAATGTCTAAACCACTGGCAACAAAAGTGAGTACACCCCTAAGTGAAAATGTCCAAATTGAGCCCAATTAGCCATTTTCTCTCCCTGGTGTCATGCAACTCGTTAGTGTTATAAGGTCTCCAGTGTGAATGGGGAGCAAGTGAATTAAATTTGGTATTATCATGCTCACACTCTCATACTGGACACTGGAGGCTCAGCATGATACCTTATGGCAAAGAACTATCTGAGGATCTGAAAAAAGAGTTGTTGCTCTATATAAAGATGCCCTAGGCTACAAGAAGATTGCCAGCATTCTGAAAGTGAGCTTCAGCATGGTGGCCAAGACCATACAGCGGTTAAACAGGGCAGGTTTCACTCAGAACGGGCTTCACCATGGTTGACCAAAAAAGTTGAGTGCGCGTGCTCAGTGGAAAATAGATGTATGAGTGCTGCCAGCATTGCTGCAGAGGTTGAAGGGGTGGGGGGTCAGCCTGTCAGTACTCAGACCATATCCCACACACTGCATCAAATTGGTCTGCATGGCTGTCATCCCAGAAGGAAGCCTCTTCTAAAGATGATGCACAAGAAAGCCCGCAAACAGTTTGCTAAAGACAAGTAGATGAAAGGCATGGATTACTGGAACCATGTCCTGTGGTCTGATGAGACCAAGATAAACTTATTTGGTTCTGATGGTGTCAAGCGTGTGTGGCGGCAACCAGGTGAGGAATACAAAGTCAAGTGTGGCTTGCCTACAGTCAAGCATGGTGGTGGGAGTATCATGGTCTGGGTCTGTATGAGTGCTTCTGACACTGGGGTGCTACAGTTCATTGAGGGAACCATGAATGCCAACATGTACTGTGACATACTGAAGCAGAGCACGATCCCCTCCCTTTGGAAACTGGGCCGCAGGACCGTATTCTAACATGACGATCCCAAACACACCTCCAAGATGACCACTACCTTGCTAAAGAAGCTGAGGATAAAGGTGATGGGTGGTCAAGCATGTCTCTGGATGTAAACCCTATTGAGCATGTGTGGGGCATCCTCAAATGGAAGGTGGAGGTGCGTCAGGTCACATCCACCAGCTGTGTGATGCCATCATGGACGAGTGGTAGAGTATTCCAGTGGCAACCTGTGAAGCTCTTGTTAACTCCATGCCCAACAGGGTTAAGGCAGTGCTAGAAATAATGGTGGCCACACAAAATATTGACACTTTGGGCCCAATTTGGACATTTTCACTTAGGGGCGTACTCACTTTAGTTGCCAGCGGTTTAGACATTCATGGTTGTGTGATGAGTTATTTTGAGGGTACAGTGACTTTACACTGTTACACAAGCTGTGCATCGACTACTTGACATTGTGTCAAAGTGTCATTTCTTCATTGCAGTCCCATGGGACAACAATGAAGAAATGACACTTCAATTAGAATTAAATATTTGCAGAAATGTGAGGGGTGTACTCACTTTTGTGAGATACTGTATGTTAGCACATGAATAAAAGTGTAAGTTTTCATGGAAAACATGAAATTGCCTGGGTGACCCCAAACCTTTAAACAGTAGTGTTTGTTCTTAGATCTACAAACTAGTTAGGTTGTTACATGTTGTACCCTTAAGCCCCTTGACTAGTGTGTGTGCTTGATTCGATTGTGAACTTCAGTACATAAAATGTTGATGTGTCTGTCCAACTTGCACAAGAACACATTCGCACTTTGGCACATTTTGGAGTTCCTTCGGTGTCAGGGTTACATGTTCTAAGTTCTAAGTGACAGTGAACAAACAGCTCTCTGCATTTTATAGTAATATCTGAGGGGGGTCGCTGAGTGGCTGTTCTGTGCTGTTGTTTCGTGTGTGTGTATATGTATATATATATATATATATAGTGCCTTGTGAAAGTATTCGGCCCCCTTTTCAACCTTTCGCCACATTTCAGGCTTCAAACATAAAGATATAAAATTTTAATTTTTTGCCAAGAATCAACAACAAGTGGGACACAATCGTGAAGTGGAACGAAATTTATTGGATATTTTAAACTTTTTTAACAAATATAAACCTGAAAAGTGGGGCGTGCAATATTATTCGGCCCCCTTGCATTAATACTTTGTAGCGCCACCTTTTGCTGCAATTACAGCTGCAAGTCGTTTGGGGTATGTCTCTATCAGTTTTGCACATGGACAGACTGAAATTCTTGCCCATTCTTCCTTGCAAAACAGCTGGAGCTCAGTGAGGTTGGATGGAGAGCGTTTGTGAACAGCAGTCTTCAGCTCTGCCCACAGATTCTCGATTGGATTCAGGTCTGGACTTTGACTTGGCCATTCTAACACCTGGATACGTTTATTTGTGAACCATTCCATTGTAGATTTGGCTTTATGTTTTGGATCATTGTCCTGTTGGAAGATAAATCTCCATCCCAGTCTCAGGTCTTTTGCAGACTCCAACAGGTTTTCTTCCAGAATGGTCCTGTATTTGTCTCCATTCATCTTCCCATCAATTTTAACCATCTTCCCTGTCCCTGCTGAAGAAAAGCAGGCCCAAACCATGAGGCTGCCACCACCATGTTTGACAGTGGGGATGGTGTGTTCAGGGTGATGAGCTGTGTTGCTTTTACACCAAACATATCGTTTTGCATTGTGGCCAAAAAGTTCGATTTTGGTTTCATCTGACCAGAGCACCTTCTTCCACATGTTTGGTGTGTCTCCCAGGTGGCTTGTGGCAAACTTTAAATGAGACCTTTTATGGATATCTTTGAGAAATGGCTTTCTTCTTGCCACTCTTCCATAAAGGCCAGATTTGTGCAGTGTACGACTGATTGTTGTCCTATGGACAGACTCTCCCACCTCAGCTGTAGATCTCTGCAGTTCATCCAGAGTGATCATGGGCCTCTTGGCTGCATCTCTGATCAGTCTTCTCCTTGTTGGAGGTGAAAGTTTAGAGGGACGGCCGGGTCTTGGTAGATTTGTAGTGGTCTGATACTCCTTCCATTTCAATATGATTGCTTGCACCGTGCTCCTTGAGATGTTTAAAGCTTGGGAAATCTTTTTGTATCCAAATCCGGCTTTAAACTTCTCCACAACAGTATCTGGGACCTGCCTGGTGTGTTCCTTGGTCTTCATGATGCTCTCTGCACTTTAAACAGAACCCTGAGACTATCACAGAGCAGGTGCAGTTATACGGAGACTTGATTACACACAGGTGGATTCTATTTATCATCATCAGTCATTTAGGACAACATTGGATCATTCAGAGATCCTCACTGAACTTCTGGAGTGAGTTTGCTGCACTGAAAGTAAAGGGGCCGAATAATATTGCACACCCCACTTTTCAGGTTTTTATTTGTTAAAAAAGTTTCAAATATCCAATAAATTTCATTCCACTTCACGATTGTGTCCCAATTGTTGTTGATTCTTGACAAAAAATTACAATTTTATATCTTTATGTTTGAAGCCTGAAATGTGGCGAAAGTATATATATATATATATACATATATGTATATATATATATATATATAGTATAATATATATAATATATATATACAGTAGTAATCTCACCTTTCACTATCAGTGATTTACAGTACAGAGTCCTCTCAGTCTTGAAAAGCCTTGAAAATGCACTGCACACAACACATACACTCACTGCCCTGTTACATCTTATCTGTCTGCCACATTTTACCAGCCGAGCACTTTGATCTGTTACGTGTGTGTCTTGTCTGGACACATACAAGGCTGCTATCATTGGCATTTTGCACTTGACTGGCAAAGATAGCATTGGCCCTGCACTTCATCAACATCTACTATTATATTATGCAATACATTTAGGTACTTCCTGTGTTCAGCTCACAGCCTGGTGTTTCCCTGCCTTTCTCCCAGTATGAAACTGGTTGTTGACATTTTGCACATCAGTGACAAGACAAAGCTTCTGAAATAGAATCTGAGAGAGTGACTTCCAAAGCACGTCCTAATGCATTTTAAAATCAGTCAGTATAATGTATCTGCTGTTGATAAACATGAAGCACTGCTACAAGTACCATATAGTCTGGACTTTACTCCCAGGTCAAAGAGGGAATCCCATAATCCTGTTGTCCATCAACAACAATTATAAGCTGAACATGTGTGTCTGCTGACACAAGGGATTTTAACTTGCAGCATGGTAACAACATTGCGCAAACTGATGTCAAAGCCCCAAAATAAATGATGAAATACATATAGATAAAACAAAGAGTTTAAATATAAATAGTAGCTGAGCTCTGCTATTGTTTCTTGGCCTGCACTTCCTCCTTCTCTGGGCCACAGATCAGCTGCACCTGCAGGGCAAGAGACAGGAGGAGAGGGTGGAGGTGTTGGAGGGGGGGCGGGGGTTGGCAGACTGGACAGGACAAAGGGAGTGAGGCACAGAACAATGGTAAGGCCTTGTGGTGGAACTGAAGCGAGACAGCATGTCTGCAAGGCCGTCGGCCGCCCAGCCCCAGGAGGAACCTTCAGCGCCACACAGGAAAGGGCCTTCTCCAGGGCTGCCTGCAACACACACACGCAAACACTTCTACAATCTACAATCACACAGTGATACAGGCCAACAATAGAGGCCCCCATCCTGACCAAGCCCTGGACATGACTCTGCTGTAACTCCAGGGAGTCATCTCACACAAACTCAAAGAACAGATCATCCTGTCAGAGGGACAGTCCGGTAACTGTGGAGAGGTTACTGAAAGTCAAAACATTTCGTAGAAGATTCAGTCCTCAGTTACTAACTGCTTTTTCAGCACTAAATCTCTGAAGTGGACACATTAATACCAGATGTAGAGGCTAAGCCCATGCTTGAAGCCCCTGAGGTGTTTCACCAGGACTTAAACAGTCGATGCGCCAAATAAAGTTTACGGCATCTGATGATGAAGAGAGCCTGAGACAAAAGCTTGCGTTTCAACAATCTGTGCATTTATTGCTCCAAACAATTGCAGTCCAACATTCTTCATCTCAAACAAACAATTCATCATGACCGGCTTCTTCAGCATCTTCTTAAGTGGTCAAAACTGTTTTACCTTCCAGGTGGAACACCTGTCCGGACAAAGACTGGTTCCTACGTACTTATAATGCAGCATTCATTAGCTCCTACACCAGAGTAATCTGGTTTATGCCATGAATCTCATGTTGAAGTCAAACAACATTTGCAACAAATAGCTGTGCAGCCAGTCAGCAATCAGCATAAAGCAGCATTCTTAACATTTTTTTTTTTACACATTTGTGCCTCAATTGATGATTTGCATCATATTAAATGAATGAGTACATGTTTTCTGATGGATCAGAAATAGATTTGATACCAGTACTCAGTACAAAAATGAATTTAACATGTTCACATATGCAAAATGCAGGTAATTTGCTGCAGGGTGAGTTGGCTGGCTGAAGTTGATCTATAGAGTTGTACTGGTTTTGCATTTTCAGGAGTGTGGCCGTGCGGATGTCTGCAGATGGCTGTGTCGGTCAGTCCATCTCTTGTCCAGACTGAAACATCTCAGCAGTTACTGGTTTATTTGCAATTAGATTAGTTGTATGATTTTGTGTGCTCTGAGCTGTAATGTCAAGCAAATGTATCGCATATGCTCCATATGGTCACTATTTATGTAAGGCAAAAAAATATCCCATAATCAAAAAGTAATAATAGCATTAGCATTATGTGCTCCACACAGCTATATTTGTGAGTATATAGAACATTATACCTTCTAAACATTAAAATGCACTTGTCAGTGTTTGATAGCTTGCTGATATGAACATTTAGCTCAAATCACCAACATCTAGGATGGTTGTGAACTTTTAGTCTTTGTTTTATTTTGAACCCTTTATACTTTTGGCCTACTTCCATCTTGATGAAGTAATTTAAAGATGCTTCAAAAAACTTGCTTCCAACTTGACTGTGAAATTTTCATTGAGCAGTCTCAGGAAGGATTCATGACAGCACTTTGAGGAACATGCCAGATGCAGTCTGGTTATAGTGCTAGTATACTGTTAGACTTGACCTTTCATTTGTCACTACACCTCTTTCACTCCTCTCTCAAACCATCTGTCCTCTCTGTCTAGAATATGTACATTTGAGTCAGAGCCGGCCCACGGCATAGGCGGCCTAGACCGTTGCCTAGGGCGCCATCTGGTGAGGGGGCGCCAAATGGCAGTCTCCCTCTCAGTCTTTCTTTCCTTTTTTTTTAAATTTTTTTTTATTCACTTTCTTAATGCACCATTATGTTTACTCTCAGTCTCTCAACCTATAAATAACTACAAATTTTGTGAAACTTAAAATAAAACTCGTTTTCACTAATCATGACTCACAACTCTCGCGAGTTGTGAGTCACGCATGCATCCTTTTCCATCTGATCTGCGGCGCCGCCGCCGGGGCGGCGCCCCGCGCTACTACAGCATGCTGTTGAGTTTACAAGGTGAGTGAGTGGGGGATGGGCAGCGCATCCCATCAGTTTATTGATGAGATGGTCGTCGTCGTAGCGCTGTCATTTTTGTAAACATAAAACTTTTATCATGAAAAGGCTGTCCAAGCCTTCGGGTGCTGCTTTCAGAAAGCGAAGAAGAGAAGAGGAGGAGAAACGGGCTCAAAGTCGAGGTATATATTCTTTGGATAATGACATAATTCGACCTTTCATCTGGATGTCAATTTACGATTGTGCTAACGCTAGCTAAGTCAAATGCTACTTATTATGTGCTATAACCTACCTCTATTTGTTGAAACATCATACATTCTTGCCTGTGCCAGTTTATTTAATAGAGCAGACGTTTTACCTCGTTGGTTTAGTCACTTTTGTGCATAATCCACAAATTCATGTAATGTGCAAGCATGTTTCTTTTGATCAGATGCTCTGAGAAAATATCTACAGCCACGACAGGGGCCAACTGTAGAAGCTGCTGCAGAAGAGGCAGCAAGCTCGGTCTCACAGTTACCTTCTCCTGTGGCTGTTAGTGACAGTGACAGTGAACATTGTAAGTTGAAAGGATTACTAATGTTTATGTAATAGTTTTGTTGGAGTGGTATGAGATACTCCACTGTCTATGACTTATATATGTTATTATGTTGGCTCACCAAAAAGTCAATAATCTATTATTTGGTGTTTTACACAGCATCTCAAGCATTAAGCAGAAGCACAGCAGTGATTGAGACACAACTTCAAAATGTTGATGCTGGTGAGCATTACAATAGCAAAGTAGTAGCAATGTAATTATACGTCTTATATAAGATTTGAATCAAATCCATCCACTTTATGTTTTGTATTATATAATTTTCACACAAACAATTGAGGAAAAAAAGTAATTCTTAAAGATCTATATGTTTTTGCTTTGTACAGGAGCAGTCAGTGAAGCACCAAGCAGCAGCACTGTAATTCTTCAGACACCACCTCAAACGGTTGAACCAGGTGAGTATTATACATTTTGTATTATATATAGGAATATACATTCATTCTATTTTATATATATATATATATATATATATATATATATATATATATATATATATATATATATATAAACTCGTGAGAAAAGCATACACAATTACTTAAACAATCAATACATCATGTTATGGTCATTTGTTGGCAAATAAAAGAAAGAGTAAAAAAAAAAATCTTGGTGTTCTTCAAAAATATGGTACAATTTAGTGTTTTAGTTTGTTGCTCACTGTGTGCATTATCTTTATTTAATGCCAGAATGCAAATTATGCATACTTATCATACTTTGAAAAACAAATATATTTTCTGCATTTTATAGAAATATTTGAATCACAGTAAAAAAATAAATAAATAACAAATTAAAGCAGGTCTTTAGTGTAGACACCTCTGCTGAATCTCTGCGCAGAGATTTATGGGAAAGTGTATTGGATTCGAAGGGGGGGGGGGCGCCGTATTACTATTTTGCCTAGGGTGCCTGTGAACCTAGGGCCGGCCCTGATTTGAGTCCTGGAAGGAGTGGCCTTTCTCCTGAAAATGTAAACGGACAGCTGAATCTTGTCCTGAGGTGTTGGCTCTTCTGTGCTGGGCAATGCATCTGTGTAGAGGCTGCTTGGTCTCACCAATGTAAAGATCTGGGGCCTCATTAATAAAACATTGCACAGGATCCATACTAAAGTTTGCGTACGCCGAAAATACGAAAAGGGCGTATGCCCTTCGCCCCTGATTTATAAAACTGTGTGTAAGCACAGCTGCATGCAATTTCATGATAAATCACACACCAGCTGGAAGATTGCACAGGTGGATCCACCTCACATTCCGCCCACAACACACCCACATTTTACTATGAATGGCCAATGCAAAGTAACTCATGAATGTATCTGTATATAAATAAGCTGCGGGATCCACGGCATTTCACGCAGCGCCGGCCGGCAGTCTTTTCACTGCTGTGCGTCAGGATGAATGAATCATGTGTGACCCAGGCCACCCTGCCACTAAATTTGCTATGATCATGTCCGATGTACCAATAATTTGTACACTGATTGAATGTACATTTTTTCGGTTCACATAGACAAATTCATTTTCACACAGGGGTTGTGGTGTGAAGCATGTGTGCCTGCGTGCCTGTACAGGGCTGATTAATGGTTGGACGCTCATCCCATTCGGCCGCATGTGGATAAATAAACAAAATTCTTTCCTATTTTTTTTTTTTTTTGCCTTTTTACTGTGATAGTTGCAGTGAAGAGTGACAGGAAATGGGGAGAAGAGTAGGGGGAAGATATGCATGTCTTCATGTGCATGTCTACTTTTGTACCGCGGGCAGGAATCGAACCCGGGCCACTACGTTGGAGACCACCCCTGCAAATGGGTCTTCTGTTTTCCCCGATGAGCCATACGGGTGCCAGGTGATCAGTAAACAAAATTATTTAATAAAGATCACCGCACAGGCCCCAGGTACCGGCCCTTCGGTCAAACGACCGAATGAAATAACGTTCAATCCGCCCCTGTTGATATATGAACATAGTTCTGCAAATACAGTCGTCGGCCGAATGACGCACGATATGAACATCTACAACAATGAGGGTTTATGATTATCCAGCTCTACAAGTCTAATATGTGATAACAATAAAGGTTTGAGATCAATCTGGTTTCAATTCCCCACTTCACCCTCCGGCACTGCCGTTCCCTCTGTCTCCAAAATGTGCTTAAGCAAGCATCAAGTTGGCGCACCGGTGCGCACATTCTCACGCCAAGTTTGTTTTAGAAATCACAACATACACAGCGTACGCCACTTTCTACGCAAAGTTTGTGATTTACGCCCTGTTTTGTGCGTAAGGAAGCATCAAGAATCAAGGTTGGCGCACCGGTGCACACATTCTCATGCCAAGTTTGTTTTTATAAATCACAACTTTTGCGTAGAAAGTGGCATACGCCACTTTCTAGCCACTTTCTGTTTTGTGGGTATGCAAGCTTTATAAATGAGGCCCCTGGGCAGTCCTCACTGCATTGGACTGCGTAAACTACATTGTTGAGTCTGTATCTTGGTGTTCTGTCCTTTGGGTGAACCAGTCTTTGTCTGAATGTGTTTTCAGGTCTGAAATGAACCGGGATGTAATGTTTTTTTTTGTTTTTTTTCAATTATCTATTTATTTGTCTTTTTTAAAAAAAAATTTTTACAGAGACAAAAACATTAAAATAATAATGTAATAATGGTAAGAATATAACAAAACATAATACAACAATGATAATACAGCCCATACAACCAATGAAACAAATTAAACCAAGTCATAATATGGTCATAGAAACAGTTATGATTTTTGTTTTGTGGGATCATAGCCTATTCCAACATATTCCAGTAAAGTCAGAGGCCCAAAAAAGGCTCCCATATCTTCATGAAGATATTTCCTTTGTTTTTCAAAGTGTATGTCCGTTGTTCCAGTCTTAGAGTTTCGTTCAGGATTTGTTTAAACAGGTTAAACGTCGGGGATTTTTGGTGGTTCCAGTTGAGGAGGATACACTTCTTCGCTATGTAAGATATTATGGTAATCCTCTTCTTATGTATGAGATTGAGTGTCTTGTCCAGTTCCGTACCAAAGAGGTAAAGTATCGGTGTACATTCCAGTTGAGTTTTTACAGCATTAACAGTCAGATTGTGTACATCCCTCCAGAAGTGTTTTAGTTTTCTACATCCCCAAAAAATGTGCATTGTTGTCCCCACACAAATTTCACAACGATGACATCAGGGAGATAAGTTAGGAAACATCTTACTTAGTCGAGATGGAGTTAGGTACATCCTGTGCATAAACTTATAATTTTGTTCAATTATTTTGTTACAGGACAGTGTGGACATAACATTCTGACACATTGTATCCCATTGGTTCTCATTAAGATCCCTTGCCAAATCCCGTTGCCATATTGTCTTCAATGGGTTTAGGGAGCAACTGTGTTGTTCCAAAAGCACTCTATAAATTAAAGAAATTTTCCCTTTAAGTGATGTGGAACTAATCAAAACCTTCTCAAGACCTGTCAAACCCAAAGATAGTCGTCCCTTCCTTTTCAGAGTATTAATTAGATGGCGTATTTGCAAGTATTTGTAAAAGTCTTGTTTTGGGATATCAAATTCTGATCTTAACTCTGCGAAGGACTTGATAGTGTCTCCAGTGAACAAGTTTTGGAACTGAAGGATGCCGAACTCTTTCCACTTTGTAAGGAGAGATTTTCCAATTGATGGCGGCAGGTCTGGGTTGGAGGATAAAGGTGCAAGCCTCGAAATTCTATTGAAAGTACCACAAAATTTTTTTACATCTTGCCAAGCTTGAATGGTGTTGTAGGTTACATAGGTCTTTGCTACTACCACCTTTGTATTGTTAATAAAAGGTAATGTTGTTATAGAGGCAGGGAGACAGAGTTCTTCTTCTATGTCTATCCACTGAGCACTGCTACGTTTATGTATCCAGCTAATTAGAACTTTTGTTTGAGCGGCCCAATAATACATCTGTAAATCAGGTAATTCCAACCCCCCTTTTTCTCTCGATTTTGTCAAAGTTTTCAAAGCTATTCTCGGTGAGGAGTTTTTCCAGATAAAAGAAGTCAAGATTACGTTTATGGATTTAAAAAATGTTTTGTCTAGGTAGCAGGGTAAGGATTGGAACAAATAATTAAAGCGTGGCAAAACATTCATTTTGATTATGTTAATGCATCCTAGAAAAGAAATGGGGAGTGTTTTCCAATGTTCTAATTCTTCTTTAATTTTTTTGACTAACGGGACATAGTTCATGTCATATAGATCTTTGAGTTTTGGAGTCACGTGCACCCCTAGATATTTAAAACCATTTTGAGCCCAGGTAAAAGGTGAGATAGTTTTTAATTTATTTGAAATTGGTGAATTCAATAATAAGGCGTTAGACTTCGTTAGGTTAATTTTATATCCCGATATTAACCCAAATTTAATGCTAAGATCTAATAGCACCGGGATTGATCTCTCAGGGTTTGTCAAGTATAGAATTATATCGTCGGCATATAGCGAAATTTTATTTTTAATGTTCCCAATGTCAATACCAGTGATTTCATCATTGGCACGTATAGCTTCTGCAAATGGTTCGATTGCCAAATTAAATAAGAATGGGGACAGTGGACAGCCCTGCCGACAACCCCTGGACAGACTGAGTTTGTCAGTAAGCGCACCATTTATACATATTTGGGCACATGGATTGCTATACATTGCTTTGATCCAGCCAATGCTTTTTTCACCAAAATTGAACTTTTCCAAGACAGCTAACAGGTACGGCCATTCGACCCTGTCAAAAGCTTTTTCTGCGTCAAGCGATAGTAATAAGACTGTTCTATTGTGAAGCGTTGAGTAATCGGTTATATTAAGTAGCCGCCGGATATTGTCAGTCGCATAACGTGCCTTTACAAAGCCAGACTGATCAGGGTTTATAATCTGTGGCAAAAGGTTTTCTATTCTGCGTGCGATTAACTTTGATATTATTTTTAAGTCTACTGGCAGTAGTGAAATTGGGCGAAATGAGGAACACTCAGTCGCATCTTTATCCTTCTTTGGTAATAATGTTATTATTGCTGTTTTCATGGACTCAGGAAGAATTCCATTTTCAGAAAAATCTATAAGCATTGGCATAAAAAGGGGCTGGATTTGTGGCCAGAAGGTCTTATAGAATTCTATGGGGTAACCATCTAGGCCTGGAGTTTTCCCAGAGGGCATCGATTTAATTGCTTGCAATACCTCATCTGGGGTAAATGGAGCACTTCGTTGTTTTTTCTCATCTTCTGATAAAGAGGGAAGAGATACCCCTTCCAGGAACGTTTTGATATCTGCCTCTGATGGGTTTTCTGATGTGTAAAGTTGTGTGTAAAATTTGTGGAATGCGGATTTTATTGAGTGAATGTCATATTTCAGTTGGCCTGTCGTAGTTCGTATACTCTTAATCGTGTTGTCTGCATGTTGTTTTTTAAGCTGATAGGCTAGGAGCCTAGTGGGTTTATTGCCATATTCATAGTATTGTTGTCTTGTAAAGAACATGAGTTTTTTAATGTGTTCTGTTTGAGTAAGATTAAGTTTATTCCTAACTTCATTTAATTTCTTCAGATTTTCTTCCGTAGGGGATTGTTTATGAGATTGTTCTAAATTGATTAACTCTGTCTTGAGCTGCTCTGATTGTCTAAAAAAATTTTTTTTTTTTGCAGATGTATAGGCGATCAGCTGGCCCCTAATTACTGCCTTAGCAGCATCCCACATTATGGCTGGAGTTACATTGGAGGCTGCGTTATCTTGTTTATATTGTTCAAGCCATAAACGAATATTATTACAGGCCTCAGGCTCAGTAAGGATTGAGGAGTTAAATCTCCAGTATTTAGTTTGGTGAGTCTGTGGTGTGAGGG
The DNA here is from genome assembly GCF_021347895.1 of Acanthochromis polyacanthus. Classification (NCBI taxonomy): domain Eukaryota; kingdom Metazoa; phylum Chordata; class Actinopteri; family Pomacentridae; genus Acanthochromis; species Acanthochromis polyacanthus. The sequence continues at coordinate 37,725,346 of NC_067119.1, forward strand.
CAAGTTGAAGATGGACTGGTGAATGATCAGATAAAAGGATGGGCCCTATGTTACATGAAATTACATTAGAGATATGTTCCTGTGGTAAGAAAAATAAATCTATTCTGGAATATGACTTGTGTCTGGCTGAAAAGAAAGTGTAATCTCTCGATGTAGGGTTAAGTTCTCTCCAAACATCGACAAGGCCTATATCTCTAGTGGACAACTTCAGAATTTTCGCTGCATTTGAATTACAGAGTGTGAGTGAGGATTTATCCAAATTAGTATCCAGACAACAATTAAAATCACCAGCAACTATCCCTAAGTCTGTATAATGTTGACTAAATAAGGTAATTATATCTGTCATAAATTTGGGAGAATCTTCATTGGGTGCATAAATATTAAGCAGCGTTAGTTCTTGACCATACAACATTCCTCGAATAAGCACATGCCTACCCCCAGAGTCAGAGTGTTGTTCTTTCAATATGAATGGCAAGTTCTTATGTATAAGTATTGCTGTTCCTCTTTTGTTACTGGTAAAACTAGAAAAGTAGACCTGGCCGACCCAGTCCCTTTTAAGTTTTTTGTGCTCCTCATTAGACAGATGAGTTTCCTGTAAAAATACCAAGTCTGCTTTTTCGTTTTTTAGAAATGTAAGAACTCTTTTCCTTTTAATTGGGTGGCCGAGGCCTCTGACATTAAATGTTACTATGTTAAGTGTGTTAGGCATATTAAAGTTTTATATAATATTGATAATATTTGACCATACTGACATAAAAGTGGGCATAGAAAGAAAACATGTTGTATGAGCAAAACAATAAACAAACAATAGAAGCAAACCAACTAATAAAGAAAGAAGAACACATGGGTAGAGTGTAGGGGCCCCACTCTATCCCCCCCCTCCCACCTCCCCAGAACATTAGCCTAGTCCCCAAACGACCAGGCAAACCCACCAGAGCAGGCATCGCCCCGAACATATCTGGCAAACAGCATCAGTCCCTCAACAACATACAACTTGCTTGGAGATAACTGACTCTATGCAGAGTAGTGAGCAATATGAAAGTGCAAATGTTACTCAATATTTAAGTTGTATTAAACATAAAGGCTGATTCATGTAGAAAGTCCTAACACAAAATGTCTATCCATTCACACGATAGAGACATAACTTAAATATAGTGTCCTGTATCAGCATTGCACTCATGAAAAAGGAAAAAAAAAAAAAAAGTCTGCACAGAGATTAATATGCCTACCCTTCTGTATTATATAGACATAAATCAAACCTGACCATGTGTGGTTTGATTGGCGGTGATATTACGGTGGAATTTTTCTGCCTCCTGTGGGGAAGAAAACAGGTGAATCTTCCCGTTGTACAACACCCTGAGCTTGCATGGCTGGAGGTGGAATCCCCGGAAGGCTCCCATGTCGACGAACAGCTTTTTAACGGCGTTGAACTCTCGTCTTCGTCGGATGGTTTCCGTTGAAAAATCCTGGACGAAGACGAGTTTGGACCCATCGTGTGTGATGTTCCGCTGTCTGGTGGCACGTAGGACAAACTCTCTATCCTGGAATTTGTGGAAGCGGATGAGGACAGCTCTGCTATGACTCGGGTTAGCCGGGGCCAGCGTGCGATGAGCCCTCTCCAAGGTCATCAACCGATGGTCTCCAGTGCCCAGCCACTGGGGTAACATGTCATGTACAAAGTCCAAGAGATCACGGTTACCCTCGGCTCCTTCTTTAAGACCGAACAGCCGAATATTTTTCCTCCTGCCGCGGTTCTCCAGATCCTCTGCCTTTTCCTCCAGGAATGCAAGTCGTTTTGCCGCTGTAGCTAGCGCCGTCTCGGTTTTTTTCAACATATCTTCTGCGGCAGATATACGGACCTCCGTTTCGTCAATACGTTTTTCATTGGCTGTTACTTCTCGTTTGATTTCGCTCATACTGCTCTCTATCACAGAGATTGAATTCGTCAGCTCACCCAGCCTGTTGGTTATTCCGTCCAGCTTCACGCCAAAGTCGGAGCGGAGTGCTTTTAGCTCTGTTAGCACGTCGGTCATGTTAGCCATGCTACGCTCACTTGAGTCTTGCGGCAAAGATGATATATTAGAGCTTCGTAGGCCCGGCTTCCGTGCTTTAGAGAAAATGTCGCACTCCTTTGCTGCTGAGGGTTTTGACATAGTCCGTTCCCGTCGCCTGGTCAGGTTTAAAGAAAGTTGGGGTAGATTTATGTGCAAAGTCGTGAGGAGCCTTTACGCTAAGCTGCCATCTTGCTCGGGCTCCCTAGCGCCCCCCGGGGATGTAATGTTTTGAAAAAATCCACCTCAGTTTTTCGGAAAGGCCTCCAACATAAGGGACAACAATAAAAAAGCAAAAAGAAGAGAGGTCCAAGGCACTCCGAGTACCTAAAAGTCCTTTATTGACTCATGGACAACAGTTAACGCGTTTCAGCCACCTCAGGGCCTTCATCAGAACACAACACTAGGGCACAGGTGCCTGATAAGGGCTGAAACCAGGTCACATGACCACATCACGTGATAGAAGACATCACTATTTGGCGGTAGAATAGCAACATTTAAAGACAAACACTTCAAAAATAGGGAGACCAGAAGAATGAGGTAATAATAGACAGTACTCATGTCGCCACAACGCCCTATACATGGAACAGTTGTGTACAGCATAAGACAGATCTACAACACCCATCACAACTAAATGGTCGACCAAAAATAAAATAATCTCAAACATCAGGAAGCAATAGAGGGCAGTATTCACCCTCAGTATATCATTAGCAGGCAGTGTAATAACAAGAAAGTCAACAATTCATAAAAATACTGAAAAATCCGCCTCCTCATTAAGGCCCGGGAATATAGTGGCTTTTAGAGTCTCAATCCAAAAAGTTTCTCTTTGTGCCAGAGTTCTTAGTCTGTCTCCACCTGTGTTGGTTTTGGGGATTACTTCAATTGCCATCACAGTGAGTTGGTTGGGGTTACAACGAGTGGAATTTTTGAAATGTTTGGCAATCGGGTAATTAAGGTTTGCTGTCCTTATTGCATATTCGTGCTCTGAGAATCTGTCTCTCAATCTCCTTTTTGTAAGTCCTATATAGAAGCAGCCACATTTGCTGCCAATCCAAGCGGTATACGACATGTAGAATTATTTGCAAAATGTTTACAATGAAATGTTCAGTCAGAGTCCGGATGAGTCCTTGAAGGTGATGGATTTGTTGATGTGTGAACAATGGTTACAGGATCCACACTGGTAAGTACCCATGGGTTTTTGAAGAAATGTCTATGGTTTGGTAGCAGGAAGATAGTTTTTGACCAGTTTATCTTTGAGTGTGGGTGCCCTCCTGAATGCAAATTGTGGAAGTTTGGTGAAGACTGGAGAAATAGAGGAGTCGCTCCGAAGGATGTCCCAATTCTGCTGAATCATTTTTTAAAATTTTGTACGACTGATTGCTGTATTGAAGAGTGCAGAATATGCTATTATCACCCCTCTGTCTGGGCTTGGGCTGGAAGAGATGTGTTCTTTCAATAGATTTAATTTTCAGTAGTGCTTGATTTAATGTTTTGTTGCTGTAGCCCCTTTGTTTAAAGTACCTGTACAAGTTGTTTGAATGGTTTTGAAATTCAGAATCTGTATTGCATATGCTCTTGAGTCTCTGGAATTGTCCAAGGGGAATGTTGGAAATTTTTTCCACTAGATCCTGAAGAGCACCTGTAATACCGGTACTTCTTTTTACCCACTGGTGCACTCACCTTTTGCCTGTTTTTAATAAGGGACAACAATGTTCTTTCTTTTGCTGTCTGGGTCTTCCCTGGTGGTTGTTGGCTCCCTATCTTTTCTTCTCCTGGTGGACTTTAAGAAGGCCCAGTGAGGATAGCCACAGGTTTTTAGGGAGGTCCTTATATGTTGGTGTTCTTTCTCCTTTCCTTCTGTCCTTGAGGGGATGTTTCTCACTCTGTTTTGCTGAGTTCTGATGACTCCTAACTTGTGTTCAAGTGGGTGATGAGAGTCAAAAAGAAGATATTGATCTGTGTGGGTGGATTTCCGGTAGACTTCAACAGTGAGGCTTCTGTCTTCCTCACTGATGACGGCACAATCCAGGAACGGGAGCCCGTTGTTGCAGGTGAACTTGATGTGGTGGTCCACAGAGTTGATATGATCCGTGAAGGCTTCCACTCCAGAACCCATGAAGTTGTCCCTTATGTTGGACAGTTTTTCAAAAAACTGAGGAGAATTTTTTCCAAACATGACATCCCGGTTCATTTCAGACCTGAAAACACACTCAGACAAAGACTGGTTCACCCAAAGGACAAAACACCAAGACACAGACTCAGCAATGTAGTTTACGCAGTCCAATGCAGTGAGGACTGCCCAGATCTTTAAGGCCCGGTCACAGTGCCCGAACTTTGCTGGAGCGTTCCTGGAGCGGTGAAAAAAATTAATCACCGCTCGTAACCGTTCACCACCGTTCACCACCGTTTACCACCGTTTAACAGAAGTCGGCCCCCGTTAAAGCAACGCCGTATACGCTCGGGCACCGCTGATGTTTCTGGAGCGGCCCTCCTACCGCTCCGAAAGTTTTGAGCAGCACAAAATATTGCGAGCGGTGAGGAGGGGGCAATTTTCCGCCCCGGCAAAGTTCACCCCCGCTCCACCAACGCCCAGTCAAAGTTCGGCACCGCTAGACGCAAGTTCGTGGACGCTTGGGTCCGCTAGGCCAACGCAGAAATCTTGAACGCTGGACCACCGCTGCTTCGCCAGCGTTGCCCGGGCGGCGATTAAACGTTGCACAAACTTCGGTGGAGCGGTTGTAAGCGTTTTACGAGCGGACACGGGGTTGCTGGAACGGTGTCGGGCGTTGAAGCAGCTATCCATGGCGGCGATGAACTTTGGTTTGGCGTTGGTATAGAGGTGTCGGAGCAGGACCAGAATTTGGCTATAAATACGGGGAGAAATGGACCAGGAGCTCATTTGGAATCGAGCTGCCGTTGAGTTCAGACCTCATCTATATCGAATTTGCTCAAAGTTACAGTAAAACTGTATCACCATGGATGCTGAGAGACTTGCTATGATTGGTGCACTAGTCCAGCAGCAGAATCAGAACCTCCTCAGATTGCAACAAGCTGTTGACAGAAGGAGAAGAGAGAGAAGAAGGAGAGACAGAGTTGTGTGGGTCAGACAGTGGATACTGAGAAGGCCTGAACATGGACTGTATGACAAGCTGATGGTGGAGCTGAGGAATGAGGATCCACGAGCCTTCCAGCAGTAAAATACATAACAGTATTTTTTCACAGTTAAATATTTCTTGACACAACCAGTGGGCCACATCTATTTACCTGACTCCATTGCTTCAGCTGCCTGCTCAGTAATGATCTTCTTGGAGGCTGCTGCCTTTCCTTCTCCAGCCTTCCTCTTCTTTTGTCCACGTGGCATGATGAACTTCAACTATCGACTTCTATCAAAAATCTATCAGAACTTGTATCAAAACGATCCGTTCAGCTCCGTAGTCACAAGCGGTATGCCGCTAAACCAACTTTATACCCCCACCGAGCCAACGCCCGCATGCGCAGAACGCCGCTATACCAACGCTTGCGTCACCACTAAACCAACACTAAAGCAATGCCGGTTTCAGCTGTGCACCGCTAATCCAACGCCCATGTTTTCGATTTTTTTCCCATTTTGTGCGCAGTGACGAGCATTGTCGAAATTCGGCCCCTCCTCCCTACCGTTCAAGGAACGCTCCAGCAAAGTTCGGGCGGTGTGACCGGGCCTTTACATTGGTGAGACCAAGCAGCCTCTACACAGATGCATGGCAAAGCACAGAAGAGCCAGCACCTCAGGACAAGATTCAGCTGTCCATTTACATTTACAGGAGAAAGGCCACTCCTTCCAGGACTCAAATGTACATATTCTAGACAGAGAGGACAGATGGTTTGAGAGAGGAGTGAAAGAGGCCATTTATGTTCATCTAGAGCGACTCACTCTGAACAGAGGGGGAGGCCTCAGACATCATCTCTCAGCCGCATACAAGGCAGCCTTGAGAATTCTCCCCAGAAGATTTAACCACTACTTTACACCTTTCCTCATGTGAGTCTAACGACTCATATGATGATGAGTCATAGGTAGGAGGCTGCTCAGTGGGCCGTTAAATCAGCGACTCTCATGAGGCTCCCTTCTATTAGCATATTCATACCTCATTGAGATTCAACACCTATTGTTGAAAAAAATTTCTTTAGTCTCTTGCTGATAGTAGATACCATCAGCCTTAGCCCCACCTACACCTCTAGTGGTCAAATACCTGGGACTCTCCAAACTAGTTTTAGAACTGAAGAAGCCTCTCAGATGAGAAGCAAAATGTCTTCAAGCTCACAAGAATAAGTCCAGTTGCCTTTACTAAACCCTTCACCTACATGTGGGTGGATGCCAGAGTTTCAACAGGCCAAACTGAGGGATCGACACTGTTGAAATTCTGAAGACTGTGGTTTGGCACTGTCAACAACAATAAAGTTGGTTTAATGTCAACAACATCAAGTGCAATCAAAGAATAAGAGAACAAAATAACTTCCAGGGTAAAGAATTTAATCCATCAAACACCCCACATGGAAACTCTGTTTCCTTGGAACAGCATCACTGCTGCCGTATATAGTCATGTTTTCTGTTCGCTACACTGATCGGCATCCATCGCATGTTTGTTAATCAACAAGCAGTCTCAGCAACAAGACAGATTGCTGTCGCAAACCACAGTGATCCCGAGCCGCCATGATGCACCAACTGTTTAGTTACGGATGTGAATGATGCGTCATGGTGTCTGCGTGGTTCCTCTGTAGGGTCCATCCAGGTGACAGGGGTCACCTTCCACGCACACCACTGACGCAACATGTTAATGTGAAGCAACAGCAAAGCCTGCACAATGCAATTGCTCATCCAAAAACAACAAAGACATCCTCGGTGTGCGCAGTTCTGCTCCCGAATGAATGACATTTGCAAATGTGCCAAATTCCAGGCATCCTTCTTTGATGGGGAAGAATGTGTTTCATTTTCTGTCTGTCTGTTTTGTATTCCCATCATGAGCTAATCCGGATGATGCCACTACACACACATGGGGCCCCTGTGGGAAATGCTGTGAGTCAGACAGGCCGGCGCTTCAAGGAAAACTCTTGGACTGTCAGTGCCCATTCTTTTCCTGCATTCTTCTTCTTCTCACACATTTCAGCCTCTTCCTGGATGGATCTTACATCACCATAACCCTCTGACCTTTATTTCATCCTGACCAGACAGTCAGCCAGCTGCTTTTGACAAATGGAACAGAAAATAGGGCAGTGATTTGAACTGAACTATCAAAAACACTCTGTACTAGAAGAGGCAGCTTTGTCAGTCAGAGTTAAGGAGAAGGATCTGATTGTGACACACTGAACACTTGGCAGGCTCTGCTTTAATTCAACTGTAATGACTGAACCAAGCACTAGGAGCCTGGAACTGATGAATAAGCAGAATTATCTGAATGAGTGTTGCTCCACCAATGTAAAGTTCACTGGGCTCTAAGCAGAAAACTAAATGACAGCTGTGTTTTCCCTGTTGGTTTCTATCAGAGGAGCATTCATTAGGTCATCAGGGTATGCTCCTGTTCTCACTGTCTTATATCCTGGTGGAGGGTTAGAGGAAGACAGCAGCTCCAAAATGATAGTTTTCTGGCTATCAAACCAAAAAATATTTGAAATCAAGTAAATATATTTACTGCTGTAACAGCACAAATGTCATGATCACTCTCCAGCAGAAAAACATGTGCCTTTACTGCTTTAGAAGTGGCACCACCTTAGCTAAACTGTTAATGCTGTTAGCAGTAGCTCAAGGTGACCATCATAGTTAAATGGCTGCTGCATCGGCATGCAGGCATTTCACAGAAAGAATAGGTCATTTTTTGTTTGGCCTGGATATGAAATGAGGGAAATTTGTTTGTGTGTAGGTGTAAAAATTCGGACATACAAGTGGGCAAATTAGTTTTTCTTTTTCATTCAAGCAGTAGTTATCAGTTATCTGCTCAGGTCAATGTTAAAAAAATCTCAACATTTGCAAAAGCTGTTATTTTTTGCCAATTTTTGTTCCTTTATTGTCAGTCATTGTCAGCCGAACAGTCATAACTGGATTGTGCTCATCTCCCTGGTAACCCAGAAAATGAGGGAGAAGCTTCATACTTGTAATATATTTTAATCCAAATTTGTTTACCTTCTGTTTTCCTTAAATGAACCAGGCTTCTAACATGTGGTTATCACTGTGAAAGTGTCAAACAATGCACAATATTTTTCCAACCCTAATTATGTACTTTTGGTTTACACGCCTAAACAAGTGGTGAGTGAAAATCAAAAGTTACCAACGAGTGAAAATAAACCTTAAATAATAATGGTTCCATATGGGACATTGGCCAACATCTCTTAGGTGAAAGGTGCTGACTTTCCTCAACTATCCTCTCCTGCCTCAGTTGCAGTCTTACCGTTTGGCTACAATAATATGCTTATTTCAAAATCAAATCTTGAAATAAATATGAATTCAGTTTAGTTGTATAGGTATGTCATTTTGGGATACAGGATGGGTCAAACACTGACATTAAATGTTAACATACTAGTGCTTTGTCAGCACAATGAAATTTATGTACAGTGTGGATCGAAAGTTTGGGCACCACAGGTAAAAATTTGTGATAATGCGCATAAAGAAGCCAATGTAAGATGGAAAAATCTCCAAAAGGCACCAAATTACAGATAAGACATTCTTATAATATGTCAAAAAAAAGTTACATTTTATTTCCATCATTTACACTTTCAAAATAACAGAAAACACGATTAATGACGTCTGCAAAAGTTTGGGCACCCTGCAGGGGGCAGTACAAGGTGCCCCCTTGTACTGCCCCCCTTCGGAAAGTATCACAGCTTGTAAACGCTTTTTGTAGCCAGCTAAGAGTCTTTCAGTTCTTGTTTGAGGTACCTTCGCCCATTCTTCCAGTTCTTTGAGATTTCTGCGCTGTCTGTCACGCACTAGGGTTCGATCGAACCCAGGTTAAGAATCACTGGTCTAGAATATACTGTATTCTGTAGTGATAAATTAAAGTGAACATCTTGACTACCTTAATTAGAAGTTAGCATATCAACATGTCAATAGACATCATCCTGTGGTCACCATAGTTTTTGAAATACCAAAGACTTTTTGCTATGGAAATGCACAAATGTTAACCTCATGGTTGATTGTACCAAATTTCTTAGTGATCCATTAATAGATTCAGCCTGAAACAAAGTGGCAGACTGCTCAACCAACAAGCCAATGTTTTTAACTATAAAGTTGAACCAGTTTTAGCCTCCTACCTCTGTTATTCACTTCTAACCTCCTTCTGGTTTTACCATTTCCTTTAACTCACGTGGTATCTTTGGATGCAATTCTCTCCAACTCATTAAACAAGGTGGCAATAAAACATAGACATTTTGTTGCAAATTCTAGAAGCTAGTGGTGGGTGGCTGACAGTAACCTCCCACACATGTTTCTAAAAGCTTCATAAAATAAACAGTGTGTTTTATAAATGGAAATAAAAGTGTTTTTTGTCATTGACTGCCCAGTTCTGGATCAGTCTCTAATGCCTTTCTCGGGAAACATCCAGCTGCTTAGCTGAATTTATGATAAAAACAAGCTATATATAGAATCAGCAGAAGTCTTTTGTTAATATGAGTGTCACAGCCCACACCACTTCATCAAACAAGACGCCGACATGCTTGGGGCTGCTGATTTTATGGAGGGATCTTCCAGCCAAACGCTGACTAATCCTTAGTCTGTGTACAGCTCATGCCTAGTTCCTCATCACAGACCTTGGTTTGAACCGGTCTACACTGGAATCGGGCTGACTGCCACTCCCTGCGCTGTAATCACTTAAGGCAGTACCTCTCCTTCTCGCTTCCCTCTTTCTCTTTCTTTGTCTAACCTCCACTGGCTGTGTTTATTGCACAAAGGCAGCTATTCAACTTCAAGTAGCAGGACAGATCTTGTTTTGGCTGCCCAGACAAGGAGAAAATGTGCAGCAACAGTGTCTCTTTGATTAAATAGATCCTTTCCTGGCCACGTAGCCTTACATTCTATCAATATTGTATATGTTTCAGACAAAGACCATAACGACCAGAAGAATTGTGAATATTTGAGCCATAAGCACCCTTTGTTTAGGTTCTAATCCCACATTGTTCTGCATACAAAAATATCCGAATAGTCACAAACAAATACACATTTATTTTGTAAACATTATTTATGCAAGTATTTCTTAAATTGATTTGTTTCAGCTGATGTAAAGACAAAAAAATAAATATTTTGCTTTGTCTGTGTGTTTTTGTGAACTATTATGATTCAGTTTCACTCATATTCATCCAATCAGGCTGAAACGTTATAATTCTGCATTCCATTTGTTATATTCTCAGTTAAATAATATTATTGTGGCCCTGATCCACTCTCACCTCCACCCTGTGTCTTCCCCTTTCTCTCTCTGTGTGGTTACTGTCCTCCAGGCTCGAAGGCTGTCTGCCACAGCCTGTGTTCTCTTCAAAGCATTTGCTTTTCCTAAGACTGATGAAAGGCAGGAAGAGGGTGGGAGAGGACAGGCCTGGGTCCAATGCTCCACACCGCTTGCCAACACAGCAAAGACAGCCAAGACAACTGCCTTGAATATTTAGCTTTCTTCTCCTGAACAATTAGATAGCTCTAAAAGGGAAAAGGGGGCCAGAAAAGCTGCTTGGCGTTAGATACATGAGCCAAACAAAAGGGATAGCTGCAAGATAAAAGAGCAAAAACAGACAGCCTGCTTAACAAATTGTAATAAAGTGGTCAAGTAAGATGGGGGGGGGGAATCATTCTATACCTCGCAAAGAAATCCGTAATGTTATATTCCTATTTTTATTACTCTGAACAAATTGAGAAATGTCCTTTTAGGTTTTATTTCCCAAAGACAGGTGAGAAGACAAATATCATTCACATCTGTTAATCTGAAGCTAATGAAGCAGCCAGTTAGCTTAGCTTAGCATAAAAACCAGTAACAACAGAAAACGGTTAACATTGCTCTTTCCAAAAACATCAAAATGTACTGACCAGCGTCTTTTAAGATAAATAATTTATACTGTATTTCTCTTTTATTTAAGAAATAAGAAAGACAGAATAAGACAAAAGCAATTTTGAGGTGACAACAAGACTCCTAAGCTAAACTAATCTGCTGCTGGTTGTATCTTCATATGTAGCATACAGACGTGAGCTTAACATCAATCCTCTCAACTGACTCTCCACAAAATGAATGACAAACAAAAAAACAAAAAAATGTCTATAAAAGTTTTCAAAATAAGACAAACCTGTAATAAATAACTTTTTTCCATTTGAGTTAACACTGATATCACCTTTAACACATCAGTTTGTTAGGAAACAGTTACAATTACAAAACATCAAAGTCATTTGAGGTATTTGTGACCACTTTGCAAAGGTCCTTCCATCATTTACTCACTTTTAGCTCTGTTTTGGGTCCAGTTCCAGAGAGAAAAATCTTATTCTTAAGTTTGTAAATGCTCAAATATGTTCAACTGCTAACTGTAGATTCTAAACAATGACTTGAAATATGTTCAGAAGGTCTGTAAAGCTGAGGGAAGCTGCAGATTCAAGTGATAATTCTGTGCAGGTTCATCACCATCAATTTCTATTCTATGGTCAAATATATTTTAAGATGTCTTTTAAGACATTGTCATAATAAAAACATTGATGGTGATTGACTGCTTTAAAGTAACTTTCTTGCCATTTAAATCATTATCTATAAAACACTTTACAAGCTAATTATCACTCAGCATCCTTAAATGTAGCAATAGTTTCCAAATGTATTGATTAAAAAGGCCACAAGAAAAGCACTCCAAGAGAGCAGTACTCAACCAAGGCTGCTCAGTGGTTGTATGATTGCTGACGGATAAGTCCCGATAAGTCAGCAATGGTGGATTTTTAGCAGGATTACAATCATGTGATCATCAGCAGACCCCTGACGGAGTGTTCAGTTGACATAGTTACAGTGACTCTGCCGCTATCTCACAATGATACAGGAGTCTTTTACAATTCCATGGATGCAGACTATAAGCAGCATCACTGCCAAAATCTAATCACTTGGTCCTTGTGTTATTTCTGACCTTCCCTGAAAATTTCATCCAAGTCCCTCATTCCACTTTTGAGTAATGTTGCTAACAGACAGACAGACTAACAGACGGACAAGTGTATGCCGATTGTCACATAACTGCCACATTCCATGGAGTAATAAAAATAAAATATACACTTCTGGTTTTTAATTGATCCCAATCAGATTTATTTGATTATATAAGGTTTTGCTTATTGAAATAGCCTTTCGCTCTTTATTTAAAGTTGTACAGAAGTAGCAGTTTGATATAAGCGAGGGCATCTGGCTGTGTGAGCTGACTAATTTGTTTCTGGAGTCAGCACACGAGCACACCTCTCAATGGCGTCACAGGTTATTACTCACCTGAGAGCTCCACACCTTTGGGATGACTGATACTGAAGCTTCCTAGCTCACTGAGCACATGCGAGAGGCGCACAACAACCCAGGGAACCGGTTTGAACCGACAGAGAGACTATCAAAGCAAGCAGATTAGCAGACATCCACTGAAGTGATCTGTGTCTGCAGCTATAAAACCACATACACACCCTGCCACTGACAGACAATACACCAAAAGTTTTTATAAAAGAAGTGTAAATGTAGTAGGAGATTGCAGTAATGGAGGGATCATTTATGCTTTAATTGAAGGTAAAGAATCAAAGGGTGAGGAAGCAAATCCTCCACTCATCTAAACCCTGTAATGCTACTTAGACAGGCTCTTATCTACAGAGCAGGGGTGATTAAATAGACTCCCAGGCAGAGAAAGCCGTCCAACCCCCCACACCCTGCCAGCACAACCTGAGCCAAACTGGTTTACGCCGGTCTGCTGAGGCATACAGCGCTGTGAGGGAAACCCAGTGAAGGTTAACAACATCCTGTCATGAGTAACCCTACTCTCTTTGTCCTTTGCTGCGTCAGAGTGGAGAACACAGACAGAAATGCGCTTCTTCTTTGTGTTTCTACAAAGAAATATACCTATCCTAGATTACATGACTCAACATTACACACATTAGTTGCTGCATTGCTCTGTGATGTGTCCATCTACATCTAATTTCAGAAACATGAGGTCAAGACTGACACTATCAGCTTCCAGTTTCTATGGTGATGTCAACTGTTTAGTGTGAGGGGTTTCCTGGAGTGTGACCAACAAAGAGGCCATATTGTCTGACAGCAGATGGTTAAGATGTGTTTTGTGTAAATTAATCTAGACTCCAGACTTCTACAAACCAGTCATTTCTGGCTTCTTTTTTGCTCTTTTTTTTGCAGACCATCCTCATAGTTTGGCTGCTCACTAATCCCTCAGTGATCAAGGTCAGCACCACTGTAATGTCCTTTGTTCTTCACTACAACAGAACGAGAAGCCCCAGCTGCTAGTAAAAAAAATAGTAATCTGCCATAATTGAAAAGGATATTAAGCTCATGTGATCTGATGGTGGTGGGGAAACTAAAGCACCTCTAAAACACAAATTCAAACCATGCAAATGTATGTAATAAGGACAAACACGAGTTCAACTTCGATATACAATGAAATAATTTATTAAGAATGACAAACAAAGGAATCTTTCAGAAATGCACATTGTGCTATGACATTTTGATGACAATAATACATTAGTGGCCACTAATGAACAGTGTTCATTGTACAACAAAGAGAAGCTCAGTAACAAGGCATGTGTTCAGGACAGGCGTTCATGTAGGCAGGTTCTTCGGCACTAAAAAGTCTCACGTTGCAGCTGTGCACCAGCATCCACACAGTGATGCACCTGCACAAGGTGCTGCTTCACAGTCATGCATCCACAGGAATGCTTTCATTCAAGTCTGGAGAAAGACATTATTCCCTTCATGCTTGCAGTCAGCTCATCTTGCTCCACCCGCTCCAGGCAGGATTCTCCCCTGTCACCTCCGTCCACGAGGCGACAGCCGCCGCAGCTTGCCCTCCAGGCAGCCGGCTGCACCTTCTCCTCCACCTGACGCTTCAGGCGAGCCGCAGCAGGCGGTAACCCAGTCACTTTGGGAGTGTTTTACATTCGGCTCCCACAGGAGCCCACAGAGACACAGACGCTGAAGGTAAAACACAGTCAGCGCAGTTTGAGCAGCTGTCGGACCATGCCTGCGATCTGGAGGAACTTGTCCTTCTTTCGCTGCTTCAGAGCCATCAGGGCCCGGGCCGTCTCCTCCGGGTCCTGGGTGTAGGAGAAGATGCTCCTCACTCTCTCCTCCGCCTTCATGTCGCCCGTTTTCTGGAAGAGCCTCATCAGCGCGTCCTGGTTGACATTCTCGAAAATGTTGGCCACAGCCTTCTTGCGGTGCGCCGTGTCGAACTTGTTGCCGTGGGCAGAGGGGGTGACCCGGCGGCACTCCGAGGACACGTAGGCAGACATGGTGGCTCTTCTCCGGTGGCTGAGTGGCGGTTCTCGGCTCCGGCTGTGGCGCTCCAACTCGGTGAGGATGAGTTGCACGATACCCACTGCTGTCGGGAGCGCCTCTCGGAGTGCAGTGAGTGAGTGGAGACTAGAGCAGAGCTGCTATCAGTATTTATAGATCTGGACTCCAGCGTGACATCAGCAGTCGTGAAGCAGACAGAAACGCCTCCTCCTGGAGGGCAGCTCCTACCAGCGCTGCTCTGAATGATGAAACCAGCCTGCAAAATATCACTACATCGGTCTGATGGGAGGTTTGAAGTACACAAACTGCTTACTGAGACATATTATGGAGTGTTAGAATATAAATGAAGTGCATGCCTCAGTGCACCAAGTTGCCACGAGATAAATAATAGCTAATTTAGTAGATAGACTAAGTGCAAAGAGTTCAATCCTCAACTCTGAGTTAAAAGTGTCATCTAAATTGCGTAAAATGACCCTCAGTAGGCACGTAATACATAGTGAAGCATAGTGTAAAATGCAGTTAAAACTACAAAGCCAGCATTTCAAAATGCACGTAAGTACAATAAAATTACAGTAGTAGTGTCAGTAAGTTTCTGTCTCCTCTATTTCTAGATTATTAATTGTCCAGTCAGGTTTAAGCAGTTTTTCATTTTGCAGCAGCTGAGGAGGAGAGAAGTTTGAGTGGACTCATCTAGGCATTTTATACAGTAAATGAGCAAGTGTATTCAGTGTAACAGTATGATAAAAGATAAACATACACTACTGTTTAAACATCTGGGGTTACTTAGAAATGTCCTTCTTTTAAAGAAAAGCATTCTTTTTCAATGAAGATAACTTTAAATGAATCAGAAATACAATGTAGACATTGTTAATGTGATAAATGACTATTCTAGCTGTAAACAGCTGATTTTTAATGAATATCTATATAGGGGTGCAGAGGAACATTTCCAGCAACCATCAATCCTGTGTTCTAATGATGTGTTAACTAATGGTGTTGAAAGGCTCATTGATGATTAGAAAACCCTTGTGCAATTATGTTAGCACATGAACAAAACTTAAAAGTATGAAAGCGTGAAATTGCATGGGTGACCCCAAACTTTTGAAAAGCACTGTATGTCATATACAATGACAACGTTATGAAGAAAAACAGCACAGCACCATTCAGGAAAATCTTCATCAAAGTGATCTATCAAATTCAAATCTG
Source organism: Acanthochromis polyacanthus (assembly GCF_021347895.1). NCBI lineage: Eukaryota > Metazoa > Chordata > Actinopteri > Pomacentridae > Acanthochromis > Acanthochromis polyacanthus. The sequence goes on from NC_067119.1 coordinate 37,741,064, forward strand.
TGACTAAAATCAAATGCAATATATATATATATATATATATATAATTTTGGTAGATATGTATGTGTATGCTTGTATGTTCCTAACTCAGATGTAAAAACGGAGACATGATGAAACTTGTACTTCCACGAAATGTATAAAGCAGGAATAAACCAACTGCAGCTGTTAGATGCGCTCAGTGCCAGGATCTTCACTTGCAGCATCTAGTGTTCTGAGTAAATATTGAAAAACTAGTGAAATCACATTTTTAAGTTAATAAAACTTTTTATAAGTTGTTTTTAAAAGCAGCATTTACTCTTTAATTAGCTGCAAGTCTGGGTTTTATTGTTCCCAAAATGTTCCCAAAATGGCTACAGAAGATTATATCTTCCCTTTCCAGTTAACAGTGTGCTAAAAATATTAAGCTTACATTTTGGACTTCAGACGGGAGGGTTACTGAGCTGTGTTTACAAGTTCAGGTGACCCGTGGCCAATGCAGCCGGGCTGAGCTGTGCTGATAAGGCTGCAAGGCGTTCCCCTACTTCAGATTCTCCTCATAAACAACAGCAAGTGTCAGTCTCATGCTGGTGCAACCCACAAGCTCTGCTGTATTTGCCCAAAATTGTCCCCTGTACTCTACACATGCTGGCGCCTTATATGGAAAAAGACACTCGGGAGCATTAGTGGCTGAGGAAGTGTGTTTCTTTCCTGCAGAAAGAAGCTCATGCACGGTATGCCCGGCATGTGGCACTGACTTTGTTTGCTGAGTTGAACAATAAACCAAAGATGCTTTGCTCCAGTCTGAAGTGAAACAATACCCAGATCCTCGCTGACAGCTTTGTTTTCCAGGTCTGTCAGAACAATGTGTCGCCACAGGATACCTGCCTTGTCTCGGGCTGGCATGACAGTTATGACTGGAGACAGAGAATGTCGCTGCACTTCTGGTCAAAAGTTTAAAAAAAAAAAAAGTGGAAACAGCATATTTATGACCCCAAAGTTGTCCCCAAGGCTAAAGAGACAAGCAACACACAATAAGGTTTCAGCACGGAGACGGAAACTGGAGCCTTGAGCTCCTGATTCTATTCTCCTGTCTACACAGTGCATATCATAACAATGGAGACACTAAATTTAACTGTCGTTCAAAGTTTCTGTCAGCTTTTTCCTATTGAGGGACATTCTCAGCAGACACTGGGTTTACTCCCTCATGTATCTCTTGTTTAACTTTTGGCTCAAATTGGATAATCAGTCTCCTAAATATTCCTAAAATAATGTCCAGGTCACAGATAAGACTCTTCACGATCTGTTGAGACTTGCAGAATGTCCGAAGTTTGACTTCTCTCGATTAGATAACAGGGTCGATGTTCAGCAGTATCTATGTGGAGCAAATTACTGTTTCCCTCCTTGTCATATTTGTTTATGGTTGTACTGTACCTTTGGTGATAAAATGTGATAGTACATGTATCTGGAACCACATTTACAGCTATTTATTAATGGTAACCCAGCATTAGATGTTTTGTGTTCCCAAAAGGTGTGGGATTTTGGGCACATTTGGAAATGCTCCAAAATGATTACATGTTTGGGATGCCAAAGGAAGGCTAATGCAGCAGGGAGACAGACCTTAATTGTTTTTACAGACTGTATCATTTGATGTGGAGCCAGACACTCTTTAACGAGCCAATAAAACTAAATCTAAGCTGGAGGGGCTGTGTTACACATTAATAACTACACAGTGAAGTTAACACACCACAGTTTGCTCAACGGTGTAAGACACAAGGCACCTTTGTTGTCATACAGCTGCAATAGTCAGCAAAAGATTTTACAGAAAATACAGCAGTTGACTCTCCGTCCCAATGTAGCCTAAGAGAATTTCATGAAAATGCAAATTATTACCTGCTTGCATCTTTCTACTACAATGTGAATATTAATAATTGGTTCAAAAGAGGTTCAAATGACAACAAGATGTTTGAACAGAAAGAGCTTCAGTCACACCTCAAAGCATGAAAAAAATAATGCAGACAGGATGATGGATGTGTGTGTGTTACTTTGTTATTCACATTTATGGTGATTATTCATCTCTCCTCAAGACGAGAAGTTTTACTGGATCTAAGGAAGTCCCACACTGTAATCATTTTTCACCAAGTCTGCTTTCAAATGTTGCTTTTATTCATACGACTTTTCCACCTTAGTCAAGTGTAAAAACTTCATTTGCAATGTATTTTTAGATTATATATATTTTGTACATTTTAAAATGTTCATTAACAATCTCATGGAAACACATCTGCAAGTTCTCAGTCTTAAAGAAAACAACAACAAAATACTGCTTTAACATTTAGTCTGCGACACTTCACAGTAACATAACTGACAACAGGGTGACCACAGTGATCAGAAACACAGTGTCTACCTTGAAAATCTCCCGTTCAAACCTGCTGGCAGTTTGTCCTGCACGTTTAATTTTTGGATTTAAAAGAGATTTGACCTCAAAACAAATTTATGCTACTTAGTCGCCAGTTCTTCTCTTCATCTACTGCAGAGAGACAGATGAGAGAAGGGATATCACTCTCATGGTAGTGCATTAAATAAAGAGGTGCAGCATCCTTTGTACTTCAAAGCAGGACATTCTCTACATTGTATATGGGTGTGTACATTAGCAAAGCAGTCTGGGTCAAAGTCCTGGGATGTTGTTTTCGCTCAGCAATCCATTCGACTCCTGTTTTATGTTTTAGAAACAGAACTAAAATTAAACTATTGGATTGAAGATTAGTTTTAAGGCCGTGAAAAAATAGCTAAAAAAAATCAGATCTGAAAGTTGATGAATAAGCAATGGTTGAGAGATTATAATAGTAAGTAATTTTTAAAAAACTGCATTTCAATCTGAACGCTTTGATGAACATAAAAACCAATGGAATACTTCATTAGATTCAGGCAAGCAACCAGAACTCTGGTATTTAACCTTTTTTGGACTGGCTGTTTCCCCTGTGGGCTGCACAGTGAAGTAGTGGTTAGCACCTTCGCCTTGCAGCAAGAAGGTCCCGGTTCGAATTCCGGGGTGGGCCTGGGATCTTTCTGCATGGAGTTTGCATGTTCTCCCTGTGCATGCGTGGGTTTTCTCCGGGTACTCCGGCTTCCTCCCACAGTCCAAAAATATGCTGAGGTTAATTGATCACTCTAAATTGCCTGTAGGTGTGAATGTGAGTGTGATTGTTTGTCGGTATATGTAGCCCTGAGACAGACTGGCGACCTGTCCAGGGTGTCCCTTGTCTTTGCCCGAGACAGCTGGGATAGACTCCAGCGACCCTAGTGAGGATAAAGCGGTGTATAGAGAATAGATGGATGTTTCCTCTGTTTACATTCTGTATGCTAAGCCTACCAGCTGCTGACTGTAGCTGCTTTTCAAAATCTGTCATTTCTTGTCAGTTTTTCTTAATCCTCTATGATTTTCCCTTGTTCTGTTACATAAAGTCATAGTGTGTACAGATTATATTGATATTAGCATTACAGCATGTGTTTAGTGCAATTACAATTTAATCCGCATCACGTGGGATTCTGGGAAAAATGTTGTGTTAGGGAAACTTTTGAACAGACAGTAATGCTTGTTGAAACAGTAAGCAACATAAGACAACAAAATGACAGCATTCGTACACATTAAAATTCCTGTCATTCAGAGATATGGAGTGATCTCGGGTTATAGGGTGTTTGCTTTCCTCTAATATGGGCATGGAATGTTTTGTAAAGGCCTCAGTTCCTGTTTGTTGTCCTTCATGTGTAACCTGCATGAAACATTCCCAATATCTTTGACGATTTCAGCCTTAGACACATGAAGTTCGCAGAGATAGCCTTATCAGAACATGGCACACAATGCTTGTAAAACTTTGACCATTGAGCTGAATGTTGATCAAAATGTTCTGTCTTTAGGAAAATTAAAAAAAAAAACACTGAAAAGGATAAAAAGACAAATTCAGTTTATGCTAAAGAATTCTTCTGGTCCACTCTAATGAAAACCACGGTTTCAGCATTCAGTGGCGGTAAACTGATTTAAGTGACTCATGGCATCTTTGTAAATATAGTACTGGTAATAATGATGAATAATGAATCCCCACAGGCTCTGTGGTTATAGTAGCAGAATCCATGACTTTATTCAGAGCTGTGTTTATATCTGACTGCAGGACCTTACTGGAATCTGTACAACAAACACCCTGTTTGGCAAATGACTGCTTATGTAACATTAACACACGAAGAGAAGGACATTTTGGATGCGTGGGAGTCTCCAGGAGACTAGTGTTTGTGTGTGCATTGCAGGGACAGTTGATACACACACCCTTCAAAAGAAAGGCAAGTTCCTGAAGATTTCTGGGTTGGTGGTACAGAGGGGTGATGCAGGTCACTCAGATCTTACTGGCACTGGGGGTGTCATGATGGTAACAGGTGAACTTTGACTCACTAAACAAAAAAACAATATTACTTGAGAACTGTTGCAGTTGCAAGCACATTGTGCAAGCAGGGGGTCCAGTATAGGCAATAAAAAAACAAGCCCATAAGGTAAATGAGCTGGAAATAATGATTGCAAAGTCCTAATTAGTGTTGGATTTCCCAGAAAAAGGCAGAATGATTAAACACATTTAATTTAACATAATGCATGAATGGAACAGCTGCCTCAAGTCTTTATGTCGTAATGTCTTCTTCGTTTCATACATAAAATGCACCTAAAATGAGTTGTTCTCAAACCTGCACAAAGGCTTTAGAGGAACTGTGAACTTTTTGTTTAATCATGAACTTTTGTTCCACAGCCCGCTGGGTTGAACAGCATCACAGTCACAATAGACCAAGCGGTAACACTTGCACGCAAAGTACAGTTCATGTTTCCTCCTTCCTCTGCTCCTCCTGCCCTCTACCCCCACCCTCGAGGGACTGGCCAGTGCATACAGATTAAATGCCTGCGCGCCGAGTCCTCATAGACACCCAGGCAATGTGAGGCGCTATTGCACTGAACCGGTTCAATCTGGCTGCTGCTTGATTCACGCCTGACTGCACCACAGGGGCCCAGCCTACTGTTCATCTGTCCACGCAATGCTCTCCAGTCAGGATCCTGAGCTGTGCCTTCATGTCCAGACCCCACTGGATCAGGTGGATCATATTAAGGTCACTGGTGTACAGAGTGTCTGCTGAAAGATGTTACACTGGTATGTCCTCCTTACACCTCCAAGGCTTATAGATGTTAAAACTTCTGTTACTCATAGCTGCCTTTGTTGTGTTGCACACACTGCCTTTGATTTTGCAGGCCCTGTTCTCAAATGCATAGATAATGTCCACAACACATCAGCATATTACTTGAAGACTGTCAGATCACAAGTTTTAGACATACAATTTGGAAGAAACAATCCTGTGCCCACAGAACAAATCCAACTGACTTGGATGATCCCATGATTTGTCATTTAGTGCCACTATGAGGATGATGTTTTTCTTTCGTAATTACCTTTAGATACCTGAATGCCCTGCAGATATACATAATCCCTAGAGGACACCTCCTAAAGTCTTTCATCATCCTTAAACTTTTCAGAATAATGATTAATCCATGTCCAAATTCTAATTCGCCCACTGTTTTGTACATTGTGTTTGGTAGTCCTTAAAGCTTCAGTAAAAATTAAACTGAACTTCTCTTTTTTGTTCTTGAAGACATTTCACCTCTCACCCAGACGTTTCTCATACAAGAGGCTTCAACAGTTCAGAGCTGAAGTAATGTTGGCATGCAAACAGCTCCATTCAAATGGTGATTGTAAAGACTTACTTGCTAAATCTCAGTGTAGTAACATTAGCTGCATTTCCATTACCCTTAGATATGCGCAAAATGTAAATAGTGCAATAAAAAACTGGTAATGGAAACACCTGAATTTCGAAAAAGGACTAAAATATCACTAAAAAGTTTTTACGCTCTCATGAGGTGGTTTTTCAGACGTTTCGATATTGAAAAATATCGCAAAAGCGCAATGGAAACACTTTTTCCGCAATTAGCAATTATGCGTCATCGGACGTGACGTACCTGGTCACATGACCAGTTCTTTCAGAGTAAACATGGCGTGTGGACAGAAGAGGAGACCAAGACTTTTCTTGCCATTATTCTTGAGAAAAACATCACTGCCATACTAGACAGCAAACAGCAGAGGAATGCAGAGTGTTATAAGGAGATAGAAGCGGAAATGAGGGAGAAAGGGCTCGACATCGAAATCTCGTGGGATGATATTTTATGAGAGTTACGATGCTTCCGCCCAGAACAACCTTCAATGGAAACACATTCAAAGCGCAAATATACTTAGTAGAAATTTTAGAAATATTGCCTTTATTTTGCGAAAAACTGTAATGGAAACCCATCTATTGTCATTTTTAGCATGTTAGCATGTTGACATTAGCCTTTAGCACCAACCGCTGCTGTGGCCATAAATCTGCTTCAGACTTTTCCACCTTGGAGGCCCCTGTACCAGGATGAAGCTCTACGTGTTAGCCCCTTGATGCCTGAATAAAATTTACAATTAAATTTTTTTAAAAAACTTGTGTGTTTTTGTTTTCCAGCTGATGCTAAAATAAGTGGAGAGTGTTAATTTATCTATTGCACATAGAACAGATATATAATAATTTGGTCCCACTCCTACTGGTCCTATGACAAACCAGTGCTTGCAAAAGAATCTGAGGTACGTATTGAATAAGGCACAAACCAGCACTGGGAGAATGGATACACTATCTCGGCCGCAGTCTGAATGAAAGTGGTATGTTGCGAATTTGCGACAATAGGCGTCAAGGGGTTAATGAAACACAATCCCTCCACCATTAGTCTCCCCCAGGTTGCAGAGCATAGCACATTCATGGAAAATGTCACTTGGTAATATTACCGCTAAAAGAGTGTGGTACAGTTTGTTTCGTTTCTATTACATCAAAGTCCTTTTTGACTGCAGCTGCACCAAATACAGTTGCAGTTGAGAATTTTAAAAATAGCAGGAGTGTTAAGTGACTCCTTGTAATAAGTCATTTAGTCTCTACAGTACCATTTTGAAAAGATGAAAGTAACAACGGTTAGTTTTAGCTGGCTCCCCCCCCGCCCCAAATGTCAGTCTGAACCAGTGATTAGGACAAGGAAACTTATTGTAGCCTACCTCCAAACTCTCTCAAGTGTCTCTTATTCACAGCGCCCAAAAAACAAAAAAATTGCGGGGTTAATGGGCAAGTCTCACTGTTGCAAATTTTTATAAGTGCAATACTAAACTAATCAGTGCTTTAAACTGATGACACAGATAGATTTAAAGCACACAACAATCTTGGTTGTGGATGATTGAAAGAATACCCACATGTGAGCGCAGTTTAAAACTCACAGCAGCAATGATGACAAAAACAGCGAAAAAAACATACAAGTTCATATATATATATACTGTTACAGCTTGTGTTTATCATAGCACAGCCTGCAGAGCAGGGTAACACAATACACCTCTCTTCTCCCCTGTGAAGTAACCCTGGATGCACTGCTGCTGACAGCTTAGCAGGAGCTCAGATGCCTTTTACTGTCTCCATGGTGATATAGGGGAAGACAACAAGAGAGTCAGCGGGCGGAGGTGGAAAGACAGGCTAGTGTTTGACTGGGTCACCATAACACTGCACCAGCAAACAAGCAGTGACTCAGTGCATTTGATGAATTGTAACATCCTGTTGTACTGGTGGAAGGAACAGTCTCCATAGAGCATGGTTGAGTCTCACACTATGCTGAGTAAACTGGAAAAGGTTACAATGTACGCTGGTTGCTTCTCTTCACTGGCTTCCTGTTAAATCCAGAATTGAATTTAAAATCCTTCTTCTGACATATAAAGCTCTTAATAACCAATCTCCATCATATCTTAAAGATCTGTTAGTACCATATTATCCTAGTAGAACTCTTCGCTCTCAAACTGCAGGCTTACTTGTTGTTCCTAGAATTTCTAAAAGTAGAATGGGAGGCAGAGCCTTCAGTTATCAGGCGCCTCTCTTGTGGAACCTGCTCCCAGTTTGGGTTCGGGAGGCAGACACCCTCTCTATTTTTAAGACCAGGCTTAAAACGTTCCTTTTTGACAAATCTTATAGTTGGGGCTGACTGGGTGACCCACAGGGGTTCGGCTTGTGTCTTCATTGCACAGCTGACTCCCTCTTGGACGTCCCTTCGTTCTTCCTCTAGTCATGCTGCTATAGGCCGAGGCTGCTGGGGGACTTCTCTTGACGCACTGAGCCCTTCTCTATCTACCTTTACATTTAATATGTATACCGTTATTGCATTACATTCACTCTGTTTCCCCCTGTGCTATTTCTCCGAGTGTCCCTGGTCCCAGAGCTGGATGCTTCAGATCTGCGGTCGATGTTCCACCAACTGGTCCAGTCTCCACCATGTCCACTGTGGGATGCTGCCGCTGACCTTCCTCCAGCCCTCCGCTTCCAGCTCTCCTTTTTCCACCAGTCAACTCTGCATTGCCTTCACTATACTTGTTATGCTAACTTACATACTGTTTGAATTTTACTGCTCGCTATATATGGAGTATGTTTAATATCAGAGCCGTACATCATAAGAGTAAACTATGAGTCAGTTTTCAATGTTAGCTTACACTTTGTTTGTGTCACATATCCTGTCATACATGTATCCAAATGTGTGTTGTACTTTCCTTGCTTTCCCACCCCTCCCTCTCCTCCCATCCCTCCCCCTTGCCCTCCTCTGTCCCTCTCAACCCGCCCAGCCAGCAAGCAGATGGGTCCCCCCTATATAGAGCCGGGTTCTGCTCGAGGTTTCTTCCCTGTTAAAAGGGTGTTTTCCTTGCCACTGTCGCCTTTGGGCTTGCTCTGGGGGTCAGGCATATGGGTTCTGTAAAGTGTCTTGAGACAATTTGACTGTAATTCATGCTATATAAATAAAATTGAATTGAATTGAATTGAATTGAATTGAATTGAATTGGTGGTCGTTTGTATGTTTTAGCTTGAATTTTGTTCTCACAGTTAAACATTATTTCTAAAAACATCAACATAAATCATGACTTCATATCACCCTCCTAAGGCCATTACACCCTACTTCTTCCTACTTTTATTATTCATTTACTCAGCCAAAGTGTGCTTCAGTTTGCTGACTCACACACTACTTGGAGCTTCCAATGCAACCAGAGTCTTGTCCTGCAGTCTTATACCTCTTCTTCACTGCAGTACATAAATGAACGGATGTGAGGTGGTCAAATATGCTGACCCTGTATTAAACACAGCACAGAACCAACATGAACTGATAGCAATTGGTCCAGCGCCAGGTAAAGGAAAGTGCTGGAGCCGGCCGACAGCAGGTCCATTGTTCTTTGCAGCAGGAGGGCAAGGTCAAAGTAGAAACACCAGAGGAAAGAACACGCAAGTCTGAAATGATGAAAAAGTTGGCGGCAGGATAAATTTGAGAGAATACGCCCTTTAATAGGAGGTGTCACAATAAGTGTGCTCATCTGTCTTGTCTGTGGTTTATATGACATTTTAGTAATTACTCTTTAATAACACTAACAGAAACTTAAGGTTTGCAAGCACATACAGAATCCAGTTCAACATTGGGTTTAGATCAAGTGACTGTAAAGGTCAGGTCTTCTGACACATGCACATACACGTGCGCATGTGTGTGCACATGCGTGTGTGTGTGATTTTTTAATATATTTAATTATTTCAACTCAGAAGTAAATTAACTATCTGTGATTTTTCAGATAGCAAGCTTTTCAGTTTGTCATTTGTATAATTTTAAAAAGTAGGGCAAAGGTTAAAGAATTCAAATAATTCTCCAATTTACACTAAAATGTTAGCACTTCTCGGCACTTGCTGGCACAGTTCTCATCCTGAAGAAGACATATGGGAACTATGAAAATGACTCATCCCTTTTTAAGAATGTTGGACAGACTGAGACCGCTTTCAGTTACACAATTAGACTGCAGCTGAGACAGAAGGGAAAACATCACCTATGCTCAGTAAAGCACCACTTATTTACCATCATTTATTAGACTGGAGTGATAGTAACTGAAAGCTGTAAGAGACTCTTCCTGCCAGTTTCTGGGTTGCAAAAAAACATCATCAGCTCAAAAGCAATAGTGATATAGTGTTGATCTTTTGAATAAGATATGTCTATGAAATAAATGAGAAACACAGTAAAGAAAGGACCCCATTTAATGAATTAGCACTGAAACTAGACAGATTAAGAGGAAGTCAATCAGCTGGGCTTAAGGGAAATTCTATGAGCTAGGGGAGGTGTAACAGTGCTTAGTGTGGTTGGTCGGATATGGAACTGAGAGTTACAGCTAGTTTCAGCTTCAGGCTGGTTTAAACCGGTCTGCTGGTAAGACAAATCAGCCCTGCAGATGACTTAGCTCACCACTGTGGGGTGTCCTGTATCCATATTGTAGTCAGACAAAAGAAAAAGCTGGTGAGAGAGAAAATATCCACAGAAAATAAAAATAAACAATAAAAATAATCTTTTCTTTGTATTTCAGTCAAGCCGATTGAAATGCACCATAAAATATGTGACAACAACAACAAGAAAAGGGGAGTGAGAGTGGGAAAACAGTAAAATAGGTCAACAGTCACTCCGTCTCTAGGAATCCACTCAGCATGCACACGGAAATACTGATGGAGTCATAAGGGTCAGAATTAAGCATTAAACTAAAGAACCGCTGAGTGTAAGTCCATGTTTTTGTAGCAGAAAGGACAGCAGGCGAGCATCATCCCCCGTGCTCCAGTTTGGACTTCAGCACGTGGCGTAAACAAATAACCAGCCATGTGTGTAGCTAATGCAGCCTCATCTTCAAGCTGTCAACAATCCCTCTGTAGCTAGGATCTGGCAGAAATACAGTGAAAGAATCACATGCACTCCACTCTTCCTCTGACAGATGTGTTGTCATACAGCCATTGAGGTATGACGCCGAATGGATTCAAAAGAAGCCATAGATGGCTCGAGGACATGCCATAAATATACAGCCATTCGGACATTTCAGAAGTTAATCTTTAGAGGAAGACTGGTTGCAGACTGAAAGGTTTGCACCAGAGCATGACAGAACAAAGAAAGACAGAAAATGTGCATCCATGCAGTGTGAGTGGTGTTAGATAAAAGGCGTTTTTTTGAAAATTCCTTTCTTTTATGCATCAGTAGATCATCATGAGAATGTTTTGACTTTAAAAGTAGCCTCTGTCTTTTCTTTTCTTTTTTGCAAATTCTGTGTTGATCTCAGTGGCTCTGTATTGTAACTGAATGTTGGATGACAAGTGCTTAAAGCATTATTTCTCTAAAGCCTAAGCTATAAGACAAAGTCTCTACTTTTCATGTTATTTGTTGCTTAACCACTGAGAGCAGTTTTGCAATGGCTGATGACAGGTTACATTTTATAGATAAGTGACTAGCAATTACCACAGTATATAATCAACTTCTTACTCCAGTTTTTTTTTGTAGTTTAAATCACATATAATTCCTATTGCAGGGGTTATTTTACTGTAGGTACACATTACTTAGCTGATTAAAACTTACCAACAGAACATACAGTATCATTTAAAAGTTTGGGGTCACTGAGAAGTGTCCTTATTTTTTGAAAGAAAAGCAGGGGTACAGAGGCCCATTTCCTGTAACCATCACTCCTAATGCTACATTGTGTTAGCTAATGGTGTTGAAAGGCTCATTGATGATTAGAAAACCTTTGTGCAGTTATGTTAGCACATGAATAAAAGTGTGAGTTTTCATGGAAAACATGAAATTGTCTGGGTGACCCCAAACTTTTGAATGGTAGTATAGATGTAGGCGTACAGACTATAATTAACTACTTACCAGCAACAGTGGAAATCAGTCACAATTTTTAAGTTTTTGCACCTGAGCACAATTTATGTTACCTTATACCTCTACTTTAATACATTTTAGAATAACATTGTACTCTTTACTCCTTCTCATTTATTTAAAGCTGTAGTGCTTGGATCATGTGATTTTACAAACAAAACTCCTATAAAACGCACCCCAATATAACATGATAAATGCTGTGCACACTCACACAAGTGTTTGTAGTTATTGTATATAGTTACACTGGCTCAGGTTGGAGTTGTGCAAAACTATCCTGGATATGTCTGAGGTCACCACACCCTATGGACCAATAAGAATAATGACGTTTAAGCTTATCCCATCACGTAGAAACATGAGTGACAGAGAGAAATCCAGTCCATGGAAGTCTGCACAGCCTTGACAAAAGGCTGCATCAAAATGATGGACCAGTAATTATATTGTGCTAATGTAGTTACACTGTAATACAGTTTTGAAAATCCTCCCAAAGTTCTAAACAGAAATGTTTTTGCCCTTGTTATAGAACACTGCAACTTTGGCTGCAAGATCAACATTTGTGCAAATGTTTTATATATATATATATATATATATATATATATATATATATATATATATATATATATATATATGTATGTATGTATGTATGTGTGTGTGTGTGTGTGTGTGTGTATATAAAACCCTTTCAGAACAATAATGACCACTGACACAATATACAACATATGACCATATGATCAGCTTCAGCAGTAAAGGGCTGCTCAGAAAATGTGCTAAACCATTAATTCCAATAATAATATGAAATATTTTGATGCTAATGTATTCTCGTGTATTCTTTACTTGTGCTAAACTAAAGCACTTGTCAGAAAATATATCTACATTGTAGTTTTGCTACTTTTAGGCATTTGAGAGACATAAAGATGCATTATTTTATTTTATGTCATGTAGGCCTACGTTGATCCAGAAAATATCCTCATATCCTGCAGACTTTTACTTGTCCACATGTCTATAACAAAGGTTTTGATGAATAATGCATCTACATTGTATGATATTCATGTATTAACTTAAACATTACAAGTAGGACAACACACTGCAGCTGGAAAATCTCATATTGAAGCATCTTCTGTAAGGTCCAAGGTTATTACATGGATTCAGTTACAGGAATATTGGTCACTTCTTCCCCAGTAGCTGGGATCTGGTCGCTAACTTATATGCACAACGTTGGTATCTATTCAGCCTTAAAGCGTTCGTAATGCAGATCAAATGCAGACCATCTCTGGAGATGTTTGCCCTTTAAAAGTAACAGCTAAAAGATTACATCTGGAATCTAGTAGAGTAACATCTATCACGTGTGAGAGCGGATTGGAACCTGTTCCACTCTTACTGATGTGATATGGATCGTAGCCTGCGGGGAAATTGGAAAAATCTGCAGCCTGGTTCATCTGTGATGATCAAGGTCAGATCAACAGTGTGGAAGAGACCACAGTGTCCTTGGCAGGACTCCATCAGCAACACAGTTGTCATACTTTTTTGTGTGTGCAATCGATAAAGTCCCATTTTTCCACAGAGGCCTGTTCATGCAAGGTCTTCTCATCTAGCATCAACACCCCAAACCCTGATAGCCGGCAGTTGGCAGCCAGACAGGCAAGGAAGGTACTGTACATAAAAACCAACCTCAGATATCATGTAGTCAAGCTAGAGGCTTTTAAAAGTGGGGTTGGAGTTCTGGTTGGAGTTGTACTTTAAAGTTCTGGTTGGAGTTCTGGTTTAGAGTTTCTTCCTGAGGTGAAACCAGAAGACCACATCTGGATCATGCTGCTTCCTCCCTCATGAATCTTCAGGTACTCTGGCTTCCTCCCACAGTCCAAAGACATGCTGAGGTTAATTGGTGATTCTAAAATGTCCCTAGGTGTGAATGTCAGTGTGCTTGTTTGTCTCTATGTGCCATGTCACAGATGACCAGGGCCAGGGTCTTGCCTGCCTTCACCCTAAGTCAGCTGAGATAGTTTCCAGCCCCACCATGACCCCAATGAGGATTAAGCTGTGTATAGATGATGGATGGAGTGAATCTATCAGGATGTTAGAGGCAATCTTGATTGGGGAGGGTCTTATTTTAAAGTTATGTTAAGTCATGTGGTGTATAGATGATGGAATTGTAATCTTTGATGCTGTGCTGGAGCCCACTGCAGGCAGTTCAGGTTCACTGCAGCTGTGTGGTATTGATAGTAGGAGGCTGCTCTCTGCTGGTAATGCTGTAAAGTCCAAACCAGAGATCACAGAAAGATTCAATGCTTGGAGGAAAGATGTTTCATATTTGGGCTCTGACTGAGACTTGTCAGCACTCTAAACTAAACGATAATGAAAGTGTTAGATGAATGAACCTTTTGATAATAGATGCTACTGAAATCAGTGACTGAAAAAATGTCACTGTCACTTCACTCAGTCTGGTGTAATCTTACAGTTGAACTTTACATTTCACACTTTTTGACAAACATGCAGTCATTTCTTTAATTTCATCCCAGTTACACCATATTTAGGCTGTACTGATATAAACTGGGGCTGCACAGTGCCGTAGTAGTTCGCACTTTTGCCTTGCAGCGAGAAGATCTCCGGTTCAAATCCCGGCCTGGGCCAGGGATCTTTCTGCATGGAGTTTGCATGTTCTCCCTGTGCATGCATGGGTTTTCTCCGGGCACTCCGGCTTCCTCCCACAGTCCAAAACTATGCTGAGGTTAATTGATTACTCTAAATTGCCTGTAGGTGTGAATGTGAGTGTGCTTGTTTGTCTGTATATGTAGCCCTGTAACAGACTGGTGACCTGTCCAGGGTGTCCCCTGCCTTCGCCCGAGTCAGCTGGGATAGGCTCCAGCACCCCCCATGACCCTAGTGAGGATAAAGCACTGTATAGAGAATGGATGGATGGATGGATTTTAGTGGTTGCTCCCTTGTTTTAACAATTTATTACCTTATCCTTGTTTTATTATTGCTGTAATGCACTTTGTGATTTTGTATCTGTCAAAAGGTGCTACATAAATAAATTTTACTTACTTACTTGTTGCTTGCACCAATGTACCAACACGGTCTCACGGGGATTCGTGAAACTGTCACGTCAGTTTTTGTTTCGGTTGTTTCAGTTGTTTCGGCTCACCACGAGCGAAACCCGCTGTGGTAATCACATCTGAAAGTGGTTTATACCGGCGGATTCATGATGATCTAAGCTGTCCATCGGCATTTGCGGCCGCCGCCGCGGCCGCTACTGCGGCCGGATGTCTGGCGGCTGCAATGGCGGCCGCAAACGCCGATGGACAGCTTAGATCGTCATGAATCCGCCGAATTTGCATAGGAATTTAAAGAATGTCCGGCGGCCGAAGCGGCGGCCGCAGTGGCGGCCGCGGCAGCGGCCGCAAACGCCAATGGACAGCTTAGATCGTCATGAATCCGCCGGTATAAACCACTTTCACATGTGATTACCACAGCGAGTTTCGCTCGTGGTGAGCGGCACGAAAAACATGACGACATCGTGTTGGTGCGCACGAAACCGAAACAAAAACTGACGTGACAGTTTCACGAATCCCCGTGAGACCGGGCTGAATGTACAGAGTGTGAGCACAAGCAACAGGAGGCTGACTGCAGTTCTCTTAATAGCCACCATGTCATAATTAACAAGGCTCTTTTAAATGTTACTCAGAGAACTTTTAAGTTGAGTCATCAGCAAATTGTCTTGTCTTCATTTCTGGTAATTATTAGCTGTTGTGTTTCGCTCATGCCTTGTATGTTATTTTTGCTGTTTTGAGTTCAGTTCTGTTTAGCTCAGCTTTGTTGCCACATTTCAGATAAATATTTTGTGTTTTTAAAACCCTAAAGAATGTTAAAGAATGACACAACATTACCCTAAAGAAGCTACTTCGAATAATATTACAGTGTCAGGGCATCCTCTGAAATATTAAAGTTCCACATTTCTCATTAAGAAGTAATTGGTTTCAGCAGCTGCCTCTAATTTTGTAGCTCCTTAAGAGTTCTAGATTATGCTTTAATGTGTCTCTTTTTTAAAAGTAGAGGATTCACATAAAGATATGGGGATCTTCAAATAGTGATGCAACAGTACGATTTTGTACCAAGTTTCACTGCTGGAGGTTAATATAGTTAACACATTTTCATCCCTATCTTAATCATAATAGTTCAGTCATACTAATAATTGTTTGAGTGAAGAAACTATGACAAACCTTGTTTGGTTTCAGTCTTGTATAGCACAGGGGAGCAGAAAGTACATACAGCTTTATCTAAGAAACTGGATGTTGGTGCAGTTCCCAGTCACTGGTTAATGACTTTAATCATTAATCGCAGGACAACCTGAAGAGAATATCTTGTCTGTGTCAATAGGGCTGGAGTGGGCTTGGTCCACTTTCATTCAAAATACTCCGAAACTGGAATTGAAATTGTACATGTAAATCGTAGAGAGGTCGATATAAACAATACAGGTACATAGTTAAATGCTGACAGCTTGGTGTGGTGTCAGAAGGCTGTTTTCATTGTACAATGGGTTCACTAAGAGAGGGTGATTTGTACTGGGGTGATTTAGCTTTGTAAAGTTTTACAATGTTTTTTCATTAAAAAGACCAAGAAAACAGTGTTAAAAGGATTTTAGCCAACTGAGTGCTTTGCAGCTTCTCTGTTAAAACACTGATGACGAGTTTTTCTGTGATGTTCATGTAATTCACTTCCTCATTCTCAGCCTATGCCATGCACTGAGTTTGAGAAGCTTCACAGTGAAAAAAAATGTCTGCAAAACAAAAGAAAAACATTTTGAAAAAACAGTCATTCAGAGGATGAAAATGAAGATGAAAATGATGATAATAATAATAATAATAAGAAGAAAAGCACTCAAAGACCACAGTACTCTGCCAAGGCTGTTCATTCCCCCATATGGCATTATCAGCAATGAAGTATTTTATTTTATTTTATTTCTTTTAGAAATGCTGCACTTGTTTATTAGATATTGATGATCAGAAATCACGGCAACATAGAATGTGGTCATTTAATATAGATGTACCCACAAACAAAATGACTTTACACTGAGCACAGACGTGTGTTATGCATGTGTACATTATGTACAGAGACCGAATCATGATCTGACAGTTCTCTTTATTTCGCAACAACCAGGTAAGAGACCATGCTAAGCATAAAGATTTGTAACAGTCAGTGATTTGCATTTTTGTGATGCCAAAGTAACACCACGGAGTTTCACAAAACCACAAAGGCAGTAATTACAACAAATTGCCACCAGTGATACTGTTCAGCAGAATATGCGCAAGTTTGCTTTGAAGTATAAGTCATAAGTGACATTTTTCTTTGTCTTTACAAATTCTGTGCAAAGACCAAAGCCAACAATAAACTGATCTTAGTAACAAGTACTGTGTGTATCAAAAGGCTGCTGTATCTCCTTCCTCTGTGCCGTAGACGTCCACATCAGTAAACCACAACTTGACATTACTATCAAGGTAGGTATAATAGAATACCAATCCAACACACACAAGCTTGCTGCTGTAAATGCTCATCATCACATCTTAATGAGTGATCATGACTGAAAATAGCTGAAAATAGTTACCAACAAAAGCACTCTGACTCATGTTTGAGTAATATCTGCTCAAATATTAGTAAAGCTCAGCAGTTTCTGGAATGACTGTAATGGAATTACACTAACCATATGCTGATTTCTACAGATAGTATACATACGATTTAAATTCTTTTCTGTGCAGATTAAATTCAGTATTTTCAGGCACCACCACACATTTCAATTGATTGTACATGAGAAATGTCCTCTAGTCCAGAGCTTCCAATAAGGATAAACTACATGAAAGTACACAAATCTTCATCTCCCTTTGGCCTCACCAACACCCCAGCTGTTTTCCAGGTCGTGGTTAACAATGTTTTAAATTTTTTTGTGTATCTGAATGACATTCTTGTCTTCTCGTTGGACATTGAGACACATATCCAGCATGTTCACCAGGTCTTCCAGCGCCTCCTACAACACCAGACAAGCAGACAAGTGCAAGTTCCACATCCCGTCAGCGATGTCTGAGAGGGATGTGAAAATGGACAATGAGATGCTGAGGTTTTTGGGCTTTGCCGATTTCTATTGCAAGTGTTAAAGATAGTTTTAGCTGCATCGCTGCCCCACTGCCTTCAAAAGGGACTGCAGAGATTATGCTTTCATATGTTCTCAGACTGTATGAATACCTAGAGACGTGCAAGATCAAGGTCCCCTGCACTGTTTGGTTCATCAGTGAGTCTCTCTAGATATCACCCCCGATCTAAGGGACAAGCCTCAATCAAGAGTTTCTGCTGTCTGGCCTTTCATGACACCTACTCCTGGAGCAAATAGCTCATCCAACACTCTGCCCTGCTCCTCAACCTGTCTCTCTACATTACCAACCACCTCTGTTCTCTGACCGGGATGAAGAGATGGAGGTTCCTTCTGCTGTAACTGTGCTTAGACATTGTAGGCACATCTGGACACATGCCTGACAGATCCTCAAGAATCTTGCATCTCTACACGTGCGCAGCAGACCACCAGTTGAGAAGTTGTTGACATGGTCTTAGCATTTAAATGCAGCATTAGTGACGGCCCCTTCTCGCCAGAAGAATATACCAAAGTCAAGACCTCACTAAAGCAGGGAAAGAGTTCTGGCCCTGACGAAATTCCCCCTGAGGTCCCTAAGAACTGTGACCTGGACAACATCTTATTGGACATATGCAACCAGGCTCTGATCATTGGTAGTAAACCAGACCTCTGGTCACTCTCCTGCATTGTTCCGGTCCCAAAGTCGGGTGATCTGTCCAAAACCGACAACTACAGAGGTATTAGTCTGACCTGCATAATAGCAAAGATGTACAACCGCAAGATATTGAACACAATCAGGCCTGCAATCAAGGGCATCAGTTTGTTTTTAAAAGTGGGGGGGATGATGTTAAAATATTGGCAAAAGTTTTAGCAGGGCGCCTGGAGGGGGTGATTCCCACTATTGTTTCACCCGATCAAACCGGGTTTGTAAAAAATCGACAATCCTTTTTTAATATCCGGCGATTATTTAATATTTTATACACTTCCACTCCACCCGGTCAACAAGATGAGGAAATTATAATATCTTTAGATGCTGAAAAAGCTTTTGACTGGGTGGAGTGGAAATTTCTTTTCAAAGTCTTAGAAACATTTCAATTTGGACCGAAGTTCCTATCATGGATAAAACTGCTTTATTCCTCCCCATTGGCAGCCATCCGTACCAACAATAGTATCTCATCTTTCTTTCAGCTACAACGAGGTACAAGGCAGGGATGCCCCCTCTCGCCGCTTTTGTTCGTGGTTGCAATCGAACCTTTGGCTATAGCCATACGGCAAAAACAGAATATACAGGGAATAAAACGTGCGGGCTCGGAGCATAAAATCTCTCTTTATGCTGATAATGCACTTTTGTTTCTTTTGAATCCTTCGGCTAGTATTCCTGCATTGTTGGAGTTGCTTGGCAAGTTTGGAAGGATATCTGGGTATAAAATCAACCTTCAGAAAAGTGAGATGATGCCATTGACATCTCTGGAATCAAATTCTTCTGTTTCAATTCCCTTTAAGCTCAATTCTAAAAAATTTGAATATCTAGGCATTTGGGTGACACGCAGCTATAAAGATCTATACCAAGCAAACTATTCACCCTTACTATCAAATCTTAGAAAGGATATAGCTCGTTGGGAATTACTGCCCCATTCCCTGGGAGGGAGAATTAATTCCATCAAAATGATAATTTTACCCAAATTTCTCTATCTGTTCCAAAGTTGACCTATTTTTCTCTCAAAATCCTTCTTTTCTAAACTAGGCAGCCAGATATCTTCTTTCATATGGAATAAAAAGCATCCAAGAATAGGCAAAAAGATATTGCAGTTGCCCCGTGGGTTGGGTGGTATGTCGCTTCCCAACTTCATGTATTACTATTGGGCGGTTAACAGCAGAGCAGCGCTGTATTGGTTAAGAAGAAATAATGCTGTACCAAGTTGGGTATCTTTGGAGAAAGCCTCAATAAACTCAAGCTCTCCTGCTGCGCTGCTCTGCTCCGAATTGCCTTTTAAACAGCCCATTTCTTCATATTCTTCTAACCCTGTTGTTATTCACACAGTTAAAATCTGGAATCAGTGTAGACGGTCTTTTAAACTTAACAAATTATCATTCATGGCACCTGTTTCCTACAATCATATGTTTATTCCCTCAATGATAGATGAGGTCTTTAACATCTGGGATCAGAATGGAATACATTCCTTATATGATCTTTATATAAATGATACTTTTGGTTCCTTTGAACAGCTAGTGGACAAATTCAAGATTCCCAAATCACATTTCTTCAGATTTTTGCAAGTGAGAAGTTTTGTTAGCTCAAACTCTGATTGTTTTCCTCTGCGTCCCCCCCGCTCATTGATGGATGATCTTCTGGACTATCGAAATGACATGAGGACGGTTTTAAGCAAGATCTATTCTCTGTTTGCTTCATATCATGAAACCAACCTAGATGAGCTTAAGGGGAAGTGGGAAACCGACCTGGAGGAACTGATATCAGATACAGACTGGCAAAAGATAATCAAGAATATTCACTCTTCTTCGATTTCAGTCAGACATACTGTGGTTCAGTTTAAAGTGGTCCATCGTTTGCACTGGTCTAAAGACAAGCTGTTCAGGATCAAGCCGGACCTGGATCCTTCATGTGACCGCTGTAAACAGACACCTACCACCCTTCTACATACATTCTGGACATGTCCAAAACTGTGTGAATACTGGCAAGCAATTTTTGACACCTTCTCTGACATTTGTGGAACGTTGGTGGACTCTTCCCCTCTGATTGCCTTGTTTGGGGTGGTTCCTGTAAATACCCCCTTAGACAGGCATCAAAGAGATATGATTGCTTTTTGCTCATTGTTAGCACGAAGACTCATTTTGTTTAAATGGAAAGATTCATGTCCACCAACTTATGGTCACTGGATGAAGGAGGTGATGAGCCATTTACATTTAGAAAAGATTAGATACACGACAAAGGGTTCAATTGGAAAATTTTATGATCAGTGGCTGCCATTTCTGTCCTACTTTGAAAATGTGTCTGCTGACAGGCTAACGTGATTTCATATGTGTAATATATATTGGGGCTGAAACAATTAATCAATCATTTGAGATTGATTGATTGTTGAAATGACCGTCAGCTAATTCGATGGTCGGTGATAAGTTGTTGGTGGAGGCACCCACTCTGGGGCAAGTTTGCAGTTCTAGGGGGGTTTTATATGAGTGGCGATCAGAAAAAAAAAAAAAAGCGGTTTGGGAGTCATGCACGAACTGAGTGTCCCAAGGAAGGGGTGTTTATTTGTAAATTTGCCCCATCCACGGGGTCTGTAATGGCATATTTGGGGCTTCGTACAGTTCAAATTTTGTCAGAGGTGTCATATTTACACACTTTATGTAATTGACCGATTACTCGATTGATAAACTAGTGTTCAATAGATTGATCAATTACCAACATGATCGTTAGCTGCAGCCCTAATGTATATTTTATTTTATTTATTTATTTTTTTAAAAAAATATATTTTCAATTGTGTAGTTTTTCTCTAGCTCCGGTATAGCGGGGTGGGGTTTTGTTTGTATGTTTGTTTATTTGTTCCTTTAATTGTTGAAAAAAAATAAAAAGACATTGATCAAAAAGTGTGTGTGTGTGTGTGGGGGGGGGTGGGGGGGGGGGGGTGGAGACCACAGCACTTTGAGAAAATGTCAAAGAACGGCGGCAAAATGCCACAAGCTGGGCTCAAACTCACAACCACTGCACCAAAGGTAGAGGCCCAACCTGTTGAGCTATCGGTACATGTGGGTAGAGGGGCCTGTGGGCCGCTATAGAACTAATTCTCCCGGGCCGAAATTTTGCCCCTGCACGCCTCTGGTCGGAGCTTCCACTTGGCACAGGCGCAAATTTAGCATCTGCACGTTTTTTTTTAACCTCACGAAGGTGTGCTGCATGTCTGTGCAACTCTCTGCCGAGCGCAGATGGTGCGTTCAGGAGTGTCGGAATTTTCTATACTACTGAAAATAACTGGGTTTACAACGGCTTACATGTGAAGAATTTGAATGTGTTGGAGACAAAATGACCCCTGACAAAAAGTGGGGGGGACACATCCCCACCGTCCCCCCCTAAACTGACGCCTATGCCTGCAATAGATCCCCAGCTTAGGACAAACCAAAATGGATTCAGGCCAAAGAGAACAACTACAACTGTCGCCCAAATCGTCGCCTTGAGAAGAATAATAGAAGGGGTGAAAGAGAAAAACCTACCGGCTGTTTTGACGCTCATCGACTTTAAGAAAGCTTTTGATTCGATCAACCGAAGCAAAATGTTTAAGATCCTGAAATCATATGGTATCCCACCAAACATGCTGAATGCAATCAAGAGCTAAAGTGAGAACACCAGATGGGGAGACAGAGGAATTTGAAATCAAGGCAGGTGTACTACAAGGGGATACTCTGGCACCATTCCTTTTTATCATTGTCTTGGATTATGCACTGCGGCGAGCTATAAGTGGTAAGGAGGACAAGCTGGGATTCACATTTACCCCAAGAAGGTCTGCCAGAGTCCATAAAAAAGTAATTACCGACCTTGACTTTGCGGATGATATCTGCCTCCTGAGTGATAATATCCAGCAGGCACAGCAGCTGCTTTGACTCGTCGAAACTAAGCGCAACAGGGTGGGACTGGCGCTTAATGCAAGAAAAACTGAGGTGATCATATACAACATCAAAGACCACCTTCATCTCAGAATGACCTCTGGAGCAGAACTTAGAAGTGTGGAGGACTTTAAGTACCTAGGAACATGGGTCCTAGACCTGAAAATCAGAAAGGCACTCGCTTGGCAGGCGCTCAACAAGATGAGAGCATCTGGAAGTCTAAGATGTCGCGGGATACCAAAGTTCGCCTCTTTCAGGTGACCGTGGAATCAGTTCTACTCTACGGATGCGAGGCTTGGACACTGACACCGACCTTAGAGAAATCCCTTAATGGTTGCTACACCCATATGTTGAGGGCAGTCCTCGATATAAAGTGGTTTCATCGCGTGCCAAACAGCGAGCTATATAAGGGAATGAACAAAGTTGGAGACACGGTGGCTGGTCGGAGAATGCAGCTAGCAGGGCATTGCTTTCATCACAAGGAATAACCTGCCAGTGACCTTATCCTCTGGGCACCAATGCATGGGAATAGGACAAGAGGGCGGAGAAGAATAAATTACATCGATATATTGAAGAGGGATACTGGAGTTGAGAGTGAGGGGGAGCTGGCCACGTGTATAATGGACAGCGATGTCTGGAGGATCCATGTTGGAGCCCGGCTGAGGCTGCCATAGTAGTAGTAGTAGTAGTAGACCACCATCGGACAGTTACCTCCCAGTACAAGGTGGGCAGCAAAGTGTGGTGAGCTACTCAGGGCCTTGCTCTGGGCACTCAGTCTCGTAAGTTGACTCCTTGTTTTGTTGGACCTCTTTCTCTGTCAAAGAGTATTAATCCCTCTGCTGTGAGGTCAAAACTCCCCAGATCAATGAGGATCAATCCCATGTCAAAAATATCAAGCTTGTCAAAGACAGTTGCAACACTTGGAGAGTTTCCAAGTGTTGCATGTGTTTTGTGTTCCAGCTTGTTTTGACCACTGAGCTTGAGCTTGTGATTGGCCTCTGCCTCTGAGCCTGTTTGGCTACTCGACCTGTTTTTTGTGATATGGATATCTCTGCCTGATTATTATGCTTTTGTACAATAAACTCTGACTTTTTGTGTATCTTTGGAGCCATGCATTTGAGTCCATACCCTAATTATACTGTGTCAATTTAAGGTCTTAACGAGGATGACGTATTTGCTTGTCCAAATATGTCAAAAAGCCATCGATTTCCATGGAATTTAGTTATTCTTACACATGACTGTACAACCACACATAGTGTTATAAGACATGATCCTATCGGGGAACTCATCAGTAAATGTTGGTCAGTAACAAAAGGAGGACATGTAGTTCTGATGTATATTTCTTGATGGTTTCACAATTTGCTTCCTCTGCTCAAAAGGTTGCATCACAGTACTCAAAGCTGCACTTCTTCCATTTCTCATTTAAACAGAAAGATGTTTGAGTTGGTGTTAGGAAATGTGTTCTCCAAAATTTCACTGGTCAGGCAAGTTCAGACTCAGATCTATGAGATACATTGGAGGGAAAAACACTGCCCCGATGATGAAGAAGACATACAAATACACTTTGATTCATAAAATAGATGCTGACTCTGGCAATGGTTAACAGGGTTGAATCATGACCAGTATATGTCACGTAATGTAAACCACAGGGTTACACAAGCAAACAATCACACTCACATTTCACATCTTCGGAAATTTTACAATCAGCAGTTAACCTCAGCATGTTTTTGGACTGTGGGAGGAAGCTGGAGAAAACCTGCGCATGCACAGGGAGAACATGCAAACTCCATGCAAAAAAATCCCAGGTCGGGACACAAACCACGGACCTTCTATAAATGCAGCATGTAATATTTTATTATTTTTTATCAGCTTTTGAACAGATGAAGATTGGAGTCATAAACTAGAAATCACAAATCATTCGTGAGTTAATGCACAGTGTTAAAGGTTGTTGATGCTGCTTGTGGTCATGCAGTCATACATCCAGAGCATCATGTGACAGGTCATCTGTCCTACGCTGCTGTCTGAAATGGTTTCTTAGATGACAGATGGTGGGGTTGTAGACATTCAAGTGCCTGGCTACAGTCCTAACAGACAAGTCTGCATCAAGCACACTAACAGCTTGTTCTCGTCCTTTTTTTTAATCATCTGTGTCATTGCATAATTTGAATAAAGCTGCATTTTAAGGTGACCTTTTTCTAGTCACTGGACAAAGGAGAGTCTGTGTGCTGGTCACGCAATCTGATCATTGTCCTGTAAAGCCACACCTGAGTAGAATGTAGTTAAATTCAGTGGTCGAGAATTTGTCACAGGTTGTGTGACTCGAAACATTTTGTGAACAACTGGCTGAACTGACTGACCTTTCCTCAGCGGAAGGAGACAATTTGCATGCCATTTTCAAATTTTTGTGCATATTTGGAAAAAAACTCAGAAATCCCTGCAAAAATCAGAGCTTCTCTTCCTGAACATACAACATATTGCAACACCATGTGATTATGCTTTAGCATTTGCATAAGATGGACTGACCCATGGCATTCCTGTCATGCAGCAGAGCTCATAATGTAGTCTGAGGGTGGAGTTAAACAACAGGTCAGGAAATAATCATCCTATGCATATCTGACTGTCACAAAGTTAGAGTTATTAGAGCTATTCTGTGCTGTGGTACAGAGTTTTGACCCTCCCTCAAAAATACAGTGGCCATGACATGGAGAACATGCAGGAGAAAAGGAAGTGAAACACAAGCAATATCATTACTAGACCCAGTGTTTAAAATTAGAAGATAAAACCATTGTGATGAAAGC
The DNA here is from genome assembly GCF_021347895.1 of Acanthochromis polyacanthus. Lineage (NCBI taxonomy): Eukaryota > Metazoa > Chordata > Actinopteri > Pomacentridae > Acanthochromis > Acanthochromis polyacanthus. The sequence continues at coordinate 37,766,391 of NC_067119.1, forward strand.
CAACTAGAGTTGCATCATTCTACTCCAGCAACATTCTTCATGAAAACTGAGGACAGATTGGATTGTGCAAATTATATACTGCTATTTTCCAGAGTCTGGATGTACTTCACTTGTCAACAGTTCAAAAGGCAACTGCAGAATTCTGAAATTATTTGAACAGTCATACATTAATGGAGTTCAATATGTGTTCACTGATGACATATTTTTAGGAATTAGGATCTTTGGAAACAATGACAACAAACCTCTTGTTAAGAGTCTAAAAAAGAAACCAGTATTTATCAGTCAACCAATAAAAGCAGATGATATACTGATGTACTGGTATCAACACATTTGTTGTCCTCTACAAAACAACAACTTTGTATTCTACAGAATATAATGGAGAAATCTTTGGGTAATTGAGGTATGGTGTCAGCACAACATGTACAATGTTAACAAGTCTCCCAGCACTATCTGCACGTACGTGCGTGTTGCAAGAACTATGAGCATGAGTAACAACAAACGTGAGCTAAAATGAACCAGGACGAATACTGACTGGAATTGTTCACAATCTGGGGACAAGTAGTGGCAGCATCTGGCTTGTATGGAAGGAGGATGATGCGTGGAGGATGATTTGTGGTGATCATTCCCGCCACTTCTGCTGATTGTGATTGGCAACATCTGTCTGCATGCCACACACCACCTAGGAGAGGGAGAGATGGGGGAAGGGAAGGAGAATCTGCCACTATCCAGCAGCTGAGGTGGAGGGCGAGACAAAACAATTGATTGACAGATAGGCAGCACAGACATCATTGCTGCCTGATTTAGTCTGGGTCAATGTGGAAACACTGTCCAAGTCAGGATGTCTACTGAGATGTAGTAGTCTGGTTACCTGTGGGGTTGATCACATAGTCACTGACTGACCTGCAACGATAGTTGTGTGGTCAGTGGATGCCAATGGAGCATCAACCTCCACATAACTGTGCTGAAATTTGCAATTTTGTTGTGCTTGTTGCAATGACAAATAAAGTTCTATTCTAAAAGGAGGTCCAAAATAAGGCAACAGTTAAAATAAAACACACACCTATGAAAAACATGTGTGGGCTTGTCCCAGGACCAACCAAGAAAACTGTGTGTTCCAAATTAAATACCAAGTATTGCATGACATTATTTTTTTTTACATACTTACAGAAAATGGAAGAATACCTGATGACCTGTCTTTGATGTGAATACTTGTGAATCATAAAGTCATTCAGTTCCTGACCCTGACACAACTCTGGTGAAATCAGTTTGAAATCCTTGTCTTGCTACATCAGGCTTTTGAAAAAAGAAGAAAAAAATCGGTCATACATAAACATGTCTGCTCAACCAAGTTAGATAGATGAATGAATAATGAACGAAGTATGACACAGATTTTAACCTGTTACATTGTGTTGGGGTGAAATATTCTTTCACGCTGTTGCAGTTTATTCATAATCACACATTATGATTAGTGTTGTGCTGACGGACTTGCTGTGAGATCAAACAGTCATCGATGATAAGTTGCTCCTGCTTTAGTGGCACAGGTTGATTCCTACAGTGATGCGCGGTTTCTCTGTGGTAGCACCTGCCCCTTTGTACCTTGATGCCCAAAGCATGTGTGTAAAAGTATTTGAGGTCCAAAATAATAAATAAAACAAAAATGAAAATAATTCAGATCTACCCTCATCGTCACATGATCTACATTGACATCTCTCACTGCCCTGAGGTGCCCAGATGTGCCCTGTAGTTCAGGGCGAGCGCTGCTGGTCTAGAAACTGGAGAGCCGAGGGAGGACCTCAACAACGGATGGTCTGATGAGGAGGTTTTGCAGCAGTTGTATTCGTTTGTGCACGGTGTATCTTTGCAAGATGACTGATGCAGTGAAGTGAGCATCCTGTTTGTGTGTCTGACTCTACACACACCTCTTATCGGTTACAGCCACTAGTTAACCACACAGTGTGCTGAGAGGACAAAGTATGCCAGGCTTCTTTTTGTTTCTGTATTTTTCTGTTGCCATGGGCAAAGTGCATCAGAGAGATGTATTATTTTACTGACAGTGCGTGGCAATGTGTTTCCTGTTTCTAGAGGCAATGAGGCAAAGGTTATGTTATTTCACTAAAACTGTGTACATGCATAGCCCTGTGACAGACTGGTGACCTGTCCAGGGTGTCCCCTGCCTTCGCCCGAGTCGGCTGCGATATGCTCCAGCACCCCCCATGACCCTCGTGAGGATAAAGCGGTGTACAGAGAATGGATGGATAGATGTGTACATGCATTTCCACATAATTTTGGACTATTGCAGTATAAATACAATATCAGTTAGAAGAATGTGAATTGAGATTTTCTCAACCTCTCATTTAAAGATATCAGTACTTGATTATAACATTTGTATATATAGACACAAATTAAATATAATATGCACAAATATAAAATACATAACTTTTATAACTTTGCAAAGTGGATAGTCAAACCGAATAAAAGCACAAATACATTTATGTACATGATTTCTGTATCTTTTTTTTAAACTTTATTCTTAGCTCTACAAATAAAGGGCAGATTATGAATCAGCACCATGGAACAAATCTGTGGCTATACAGTATATGTCTGGAAAAGGCATGAAATTTAAAAGCAGGGACTCCAGGAAGAGTAGCCACAGTTAAACAGCCCAGTGTCGAATGGTGATCTAAATTCAACTTCAAAATAGTAACATTTTATCAGCATTGCTTAAGAGCCCAATGATGGCCACATCATGGTTTGAACCACTGACCTTCAGATCAGTAGCCCAGAAACTTAACCTTTACACCATTACTTATATGTTACATACTTCGTGAACGTGGGTTACTACAATTCAGCCAGTTGTATTGTAAGGTATGTTTCTGTATGGTGTTTCAAATTCGTGCTCCATGTGCCCCCTTTGAATTTGAGCACCTGTTCCTCCTATGGTCTCTGCACAGCCCTGATTTAGTCGCAGTCTGGAGCCCTGACCTGGGGTCTTTCTGCATGGAGTTTGCATGTGGTGACCTGTCCAGATGTATCCTGCCTTCACCCCAAGTCAGCTGGGATGGACTGCAGCCTCCCATGACCCTAATGAGGATTAAGCATTACATAGATAATGGATGGATGGATATTCAGATACTCCAAAAGCAGGTAACCCAACAACAGACAAGACATGAGTAACCTTGAGTGGTTTGGAATTCATTTGAAGCCACACTGGAGATAAATCCATTGTCCTCATTAAAACAGTTCAGTCAGTTTTCCATATTCTAAAGTAGATATGTGATTTTTAAAGTGTGTAGAGTCTTACTGTGAGTCCCATGTGCATGTGTACACCAACACCAAAAGGTCAGGATCATTGGAAGAGATGTTCTGAGTTCTGTTTCAGTCAAACTCTCTCACACTAACAGCTATTCTCATTCATTTGTCAGATAATCAGATCAACTAGGAAAAGTTTCATTTTTTATTGTCAGTGTGCCTGCATAGTTTGCTATCTGGGATAAAAATAATGAGAACACATCAGGAAGTTCGTGACATGAAACATTCAGAGTCAACGTCACCAGACAGAAACCATCCAAATAATATCATGTCTCTTTAAAGCACAGCAGACACTCGCTCTTGTAAATAATAAATGTCCAGTTCCTCTTATTTGTTCTGATAAATAATCTGAGCTTGACTGTGTCACAGGCAATGTTATATTTCTCTAAGCAACAGGTTTACCTAATTATTTAAGTGGGTTCTAGTTCTGTGGTTGTAATGGACATTTGAGTACTGTGGCACAAAATGCGTCACACAAGTATCCACATGACTGCTGGTAAAAAGTGTGGCTAAAGGGGCTGACCCGCTGACGGTATGTCACCATGCTAGCATTATTATAGCCTCTTTGGAATATGGATTTTGTCCTCCATTGCTGCACTGCAATTTCTTCAGAAAAAGGGTTCTGAGAAATTATTACAGAACCGAGTAGTTCCTCAAATGTACAAGGCTGTCCTCTTATAAAAAACATCTCACGGGTTATCTTAGCTACCAGCTTATCACGACCAATAGTGATAAGCTATTATCAATGCAAGGTCTGCACATGGATGAGGTTAGGGCAGTTGGACTGGTCCACAAAGCACTGGTCTTCAACATGGAAGACTGTTGTTCATTTTTCATTTCAAACAATTGTCAGCATTAAATTTAGTCATAATATTCCATAACTAACATGCTGATAATTATTAATGATGAAGGGCCTCTATTTTAATATTCCACAAAATTTCTTGAATCTGATGTTAGGGGTGAGTACAGAGTGGCCACGACAGTCACAGTCAACATAACAGCTTTTCAGTTAAGGTCCTTTATGAATGGAGCTTTGTGAAATGAATGAGCATCATGAATTTAAAATCAGGATTTACATGAACGAGGCAGGTTTCTTTATGCTTTATTCCATACTACAGACTCTCTGTGAGTGTTCAGTAATTAGGTCTTTTTCCTCAGAATTTCTGTTGAGATTCTGTGTGTGGAACTCCTTTCTTTGTCTATTGACCCACCCGTGTGGGAGACTACTGTTAACGGTGCAGTTCTTACTCTGATCATTCAGGGTGTAGCATTTAATTGTTGCGTGTCCTTATCTTTTACACAGAAAAACCTCTAGACACTTTGTGTTAAAAACAAGGAATCCTGCTTTGGCTTATAAGCTCAGTCGCTGTTGTGTTTTATGCAAGATTAGAAAGCAACATTGCCCCTTTATCTCTTTTACTGTATTGCTCAGTGTTGCTTTAACTCCACCATGCTCCACCTACTGAGAAACACAAACTAACCCCGTGTCCTGAATTGTCCCAGTCTGTTTGACCGGCGTGCACATTGGCCTTATTGTTTTCAGACTCTTTGTCCTTGCAGTGAATCCAAGCATGTGTCCAGTGGGTGAGTGTCAGAAAGGCAGAAGAAAAAAGCCAAGCCCAACTGCTGCGGATGGAGCTCACTTTTAGTGTCTATATTTGGCAAACATTCTGAAACTATGATATGGTGATGGCAGCCTGACAAGTGTGGAAATTACCGCATGGCTCAAGTACTATTAGTGAGTCAGTCACAACACTAAATGAGTCAAACTGCTGATTTATGGCTTTTAAAAAAGGCAAAGAAGAAGCAGCTAAAATTTCATCTGGCAGCAAAAGGTAGGAGGTTTTAAACTATTCTAAGAAACTTTCTTTGGTCTGTCTGTTTAAATTACCTCTGAAAAGACCAGAAAGTGTGTCATGAAACTTATTGTAGAAGAATGCAAGTTCAGTACTTCCTGCAATACTCGGTGGTGTTCTTCCTGCATTCCTTAAAAGAAGAAGGGGCGTGTTGTGGCTGGTTTGGAGCTGTTGTAAGTTTGTTGTCAATGAGGAAGTGCCTGTGACAGGTCCAGGAGGGCCGACGAAGGTGTGGCTTCACAAGAACAGCAGCACAGCATGCAGGTAGACAGCATAAAGACTGATAAGAGCACAGATCTGCTCTGTTACAGTGACTGTCTACGCTTGGACAATGACGCGAGCACTCCTATTGTGGGTCCTCATCCTAAATGCCTCACTCAAGCCCTCAGGTAAGTCACTGGATACCATTACCTTCACTCAGCACAGTAGCTAATTAATAACTAAAGCCTGGCTTTATCCTGTCCTATTTATTCAAAGCACTTTAAATTGCAGGCTGCTGTTCCTGAGCATCAAGTAGTGCTTTAAAGTACCAGACTGAACAGGTCATATTGTGTTTTATCATAAGTAAAATTAATGTAGATGTACTTACAATACTTGAATACTATAGACATGTAGCTGAAGTTTTCTGTTCATGAATGATATCTGCGTCCAGTTCGATGAGTTTACAACTGGGCCCAGTCCAATGGCTTGTACAACATATGATTAGAAAGGAAATTCTCCAGCGTCCTGTTATCCTGCCTGGTGTACCATCCTCAACTTGTTACTTTCCAACAATCCTTCATACCATAAACAAATAGAGGGAATTACTGTTGGTGCATTGTTGACACTGTGATACAGTGTCAGAGCTGAACTTTGGATCACAACAAAGTCCCCTCCCACTCTTCAGGTGCTACTGCTGCCAGGTAGCTCTGACTCAGGCAGTCTTACTCATTTCCTCTCAGTCAGTTTGTCTGGTGGGGTAGTACAGTCAAAAAGTGTTTATTACTTTGGTGGGACAATGTTCAGTGAAGATGATGCAGAGGATGTGTTTGAACAAATATGGAAAAAACGCAGGTTTATTAATGCTTCAGCAACTTGTGACATTGTTTGTGGTTTATCAGAGAAAAATTCTGTTGAAAAGATTGTCAAATCAGGAACTGATGAAATATACATAGAAGGCAGAAGATGAAGCAGGACTTCTGTTTTATTAATATGACAAGCAAGGGCCAGTTTGATTCCACTGCAGTTGTGAAACTGTGACGAATGAAAAGTTCTCATGTACAGGTTTCTTTTGACTCATGCTATGAAGTAACACTGTTAACCCTCTGAACTCCAAAAAGTTTCTTGGTGTTTTTTGCTCCCATTGCATTTTAACTCACTGTGGACTCAGTTAACTCTGTGATTTAAAGTCCTGCACCTCTATGGATAAACACAGCTCTGGCCAAATGGCAAAAAATGGAAAGCCCCCACAGTCATCAAAAAAGAAAAATAATGGCTCTATGGAGCATAGGTGTTTAATGTTCACAATTTTTACAACCTCTACAAACCCTGCGTTTTTACACTATTTTGTACATCCACTAGAAAGACATTTCATCATGCTGAATGCATCTTCCAACAATTTACTCACAGCTTGCTCCTCTGTATGCCATTTAAAAATCATACAATATATATTTTACTAATGACGTATGTTTAAACGTCTCTCTCTCGCTCTCTTTTGTTGTCTCCTCTTCTCCTCGCAGATATTTGAATAACAAATGTAGAGCAAAGTGATTTTAATAAAATATCACAATTTTAAGTTTAGTTTTGGTTATTTTTCCTGACAAATCCATACATCATACATTCATGGGCCTTTGAAAAAATTCAAATCCTTTTATCAGTTTTTAGTCTCCGGCTCTGATAACTGGTGTAATTTTGATAATTTAAAAAATAAAACAAAACATGTCTTTCAAACTCGGGATTCAAAGGTGATAACGTAGCAAACACATTTTAAACATACTATCAAGACAGTTCACTTTTCTATTATATTTTCCGTATTAATCGCAATGAAATTAAATTTTAAAATAAAATAAATGTCAACCTCTACTGTTGTATTGCTAATGCTCAACTCCCCCTCAAAACCATATAGTGTCACTGTTGTCGGGGATGTTACATTTGGATCATGATTATCTTTAAAAATGATTAAGTGAAAGTACAATTTGAGCTATGTATTCTTTTTATATGAAATATAAGCAGAGAGAGCAAAAGTACACTTCTGTTCAAAAGTTTGGGGTCACTTAGAAATGTCCTTATTTTTGAAAGAAAATCATTTTTTCAATGAAGATGGCATTAAATGAATGATAAATCCGATTGAGACATTGTTATTGTAGTACAGGACTATTCTAGCTGGAAACGACTGATTTTAATAGGGGTACAGAGGAACATTTCCAACAATCATCACTCCTGTGTTCTAATGTGTCTATGATTTGACCAGTCCTGCATGAAGATACATAACTTTACATCTGATAAGCGTATCAAAAGATCTCTTCACTGATACTGACGTTCAGGCATTGTGTTGATATTTTATACATTTCATAATAATGTGGCATGGGTTGCTACACACAGACAATAGAAAATCCCATAATTACACTGCAGGTTGGTTGCCCAAGTGTTGAAACCAAAGCCACAGATACCAGAGGGAATGCAAGTAGGGCAACAACAATTCTGCACTAATCTGCCCTCTGTAGCCTGCTGTGATGTAAGATATCAATAACTTTTTCTTCAGGGTCTTTTTATTTTCTTCCCTTTAAAGTATCTAATCTTTTATTTTGTAAAAACCACATTGAGTGGGGTTAATAATTGGGAATGTAACCATCCATTCTCTATACACCGCTTTATCCTCACTAGGGTCATGGAGTCTATCCCAGCTGACTCGGGTGAAGGCAGGGGATACCCTGGACAGGTCACCAGTCTGTCACAGGGCTACATATACAGACAAACAGTCACTCTCACATTCACACCTACAGGCAATTTAGAGTGATCAGTTAACCGCAGCATATTTTTGAACTGTGGGAGGAAGCCGGAGTGCTCAGAGAAAACCCACACATGCACAGGGAGAACATGCAAACTCCATGCAGAAAGATCCCTGGCCCAGGCCAGGATTTGAACCAGGGATCTTCTTGCTGTAAGGTGAAAGTGCTAACCACTATACCACTACAACTGACACGGTAAACCGAAAATAAGGACGTGTTAGTTGTTCACAGTACATTATTTAAACACAAGGGAAATGTACTTAGGAGCAAACAGAACTGAAATGAAGTGAAACTTTCTCAATGATTCATTTAGCATATAACTTTTTGCAACAGTTCTATGCTGAAGCTGGTTCTCTTTATCTACTTCTAACTCTAGCTGCATGCACCTGCTGCCTGTGTCTTTTATCAGGTTATGGTTTAGTGTGCTTGAACATGTGTGCTGGTTTGGCACATGTTTAGCCTCACACATGCACGACCACATCAGTGTCACATCCGTGTGAAAACAACATTTGAACTGTACCCATGATACTTACAGAAAACAAAGCAGAATCACTGCAGGCTAGTCATCGCAGAAGTAACACTGTTACTTTAACTTTTTTCTCGAATAGTTTGTCTATTTAAGTTACATTTTTATTTGTATTGAAGAAACACAAACAAATTAAAGCTGCAGGCAGCATTGGTCAGGTCCTCGCATCCTTGCAGCTCGGCTGTCCCACGCATGTCCACCTAAAAAAAGCTACGAACCTCCGACAGTCGAGAACAGCAACGAATAAAAACTCAAAACATCCTCAGAAGTTTAGCGTTCTGTTGTTTATATGTTGTCTGCTTTATTTGATTCACTATGAAATGGCACAAAGAAACAACGCAAGAGGCCATGGTGGGTTTGGCCCAGGCCGGGATTTGAACCGGGGAGCTTCTTGCTGCAAGGCAAAAGTGCTAACCACTACATACTGTGCAGCCCAGGAATGTAACCGATGTTACAAATATACCGTCTCTAGAATGAAATTCTGCATAAGCACCCAGAAAATGCTTGGAGTTCAAAGAGTTAATCGTGATTCCTCTGTTAACTATAGCTGGGCTGCAGCTTTCCAGTTTAAACCAAGACTGGAGGGTGATGCCAAACAATGTATTTAACTTTTTTGATCAATTTGGAAGCCTGAGAAGAGGCTGAATGTATTAAGCTTAGTTTAATTAACACAAAAACTGCAAAGGGTTTGAATGGGTTTAACTGAAAATATCTTTTTAAATAAATATGACCCTTAACTATTTGTTCTATACACTCGAAAGATTGCAGTCTTTCTTATCACACAACAATAACATGTGTTGTATCTCTACAGAGAGCCATGGTCCTGAGTTTGGAGACGGGAAAGACTATGAGGTGGTCCAACCTGTCAGACTTCACACAGTGCGAAAGAGACAAGCTGAGGTAGTTTGGTTTTGCTTGTTATGATGACTACAGGAAACACAGAAGGAGAATTATTTACTGATGGCACAACTTTGCTTTTTTTTCCCACAGCACCTCAGACCTCAGACTATTAATTATGCAATGACTGTGGGAGGAAAAGACATTGAAATGCAACTAGAAAAAAATAAGTAAGTTTTCACTTCCCTAAAAGCCTGCTTTTGTGGACAATGAAGGACAAAACGATATACATATACTAAAAGTTTGGGGTCACCCAGACAATTCCATGTTTTCCATGAAAACTCACACTTCTGTTCATGTGCTAACAAAACTGCACAAGGGTTTTCTAATCATCAATGAGCCTTTCAACACCATTAGCTAACACAATGTAGCATTAGAACACAGGAGTGATGGTTGCTGGAAATGTTCCTCTGTACTCCTATGGAGATATTCCATTAAAAATCAGCTGTTTCCAGCTAGAATAGTCATTTACCACATTAACAATGTCGAGACTGGATTATCATTCATTTTAATTTAATGTTATCTTCATTGAAAAAAATGCTTTTCTTTCAAAATAAGGACATTTTTAAGTGACCCCAAACTTTTAAATGGTCGTGTACTTGATGATGATACAACCATCTAATAAGGTACTGTAACCATGGCTTTCTAAAATACTGATTGCTTGACCATGAACAACTGATACTGTCATTCAGAAGAGACTCTGAGTAATGTGTTGCTGATTCTTGATGCCTGAAACAAAGCAAGTCGTAACATTAAGAAGTCTAGACAACAGTTGAAGCAGTCTTTCACTGCAACTTCCTGGTTTCACTTTGTTTTTCAACAAATTTGTGGTTAAGACATTTTTCCCACCTCAGAATCTGTCACACACGTGTGTGAAAATAAATGTTGAATTTTTGTTATCCCATGTTATCCCATGCAAGAGAGAAAAGCACATGGTATGTTAAGTTATTTTATGTTTTTCCATCGTCAGTGAATTACTCACCAAAGACTACACTGAGACGTACTACCAAGAAGATGGGACTCCAGTCACCACAACACCAACAGACATTGTGAGTTTGCATTTGTAAGCGAGTTTCAGTTCCACATGTACGTGATGTGATTCAACTCCAATTACATGCAGCCATGTTTTCTAAACCATATGGTTTTAACTTTGACTGTAAATCAGGAGTAAATATCGGAAAGATGAAGTAATTACAAAGACAGTTGAGGTTTTCATGTTTGATAATCCAGTCAGCAACTTCATGTCCTTACCAGGATCACTGCTACTATCATGGGAGGATTGTGAACGACAGTGAATCGTCTGTTAGCATCAGCACTTGTGATGGACTCAGGTGAGCAGTTAGGCCATCCTGTCTTTTACCTTACTTTCTTTAAACTGTCATTAAATTATCCAAACACATGATACTCCCATATTATCGCAAACATAACCTCATACTGATATCTCTGGCCACATTGAAGCACAAAGACTGAAGCCAGAGAATGTGTTTCTGTTTCTCTGTTTGTATTACAGACTAGGTTCGCAGTTCTTCATATGAACTTAAAACTGCATTAGCACTTGACTTTTATGACCACCTGGGAGCGTCACACAAAAAATAGTACCTAATACAATCATCACTTTTCAAGTTGATATAACCTCACTGCCAAACAATGGCCCATTTACACATCCACAGTATACACGAGGGCAATATCATATAAATGTCAAATGATTCAACTCAGTAATGAAAGGTGTGCTGTGTTTTGTGGCATTAAGTTTCTGCTGTGAGCCCTGTGTTTTATTGGGAACTTAAACTGTTAGCTTTTCAAATTTAAATATAGCAGACACTCTGCTGTTCAGATTGAGTAATGCAATTACAATAAGGCAAAAATAGTTTAGAATCACATTTAAATGACATTTCATACTTTATTCTGTTGAGTACTGAAGCCATGCAGTAAAAGGCAACAAAGGAGCCCACCTGACAAATCAAACTTTTCTTTTATCTCTGTTTGGCTTTCCATCACCTCGAGGGAAATATCTGTCTCTTTAGGCGCTAAATGCTCTCCTCTCATTGGATAATTGCAAATTTCTTGTGCCAGGCATGTAGCAGAATTAACTGTTTTGCTCAAAAAAGCTTCTTGCTGTGTGTGGAAATCATAATAATGACTTCAACAAGAACAAAATATTACAATCACACAAAATCCAGAACATACTTGCTATGCTAGCTTATTGCTACAAGAATAGCAATAGGCTGTTTCTGTACAAATCTAACATGCATGATGTTGGTTTAGGGGTTACTTTAGAACGTCTGCCCAGAGGTACCTGATAGAGCCTCTGTCTGGTGACGATGAAGGAGATCATGCAGTGACAACATTTAATGAGAAGAACTTCACACCTGCAGTGTGTGGTGTCACCAACACCACCTGGAGCGATGACTACGAACCTCCAACAGGCCGCAGTCGCTCCAGATCAGCGGTAACATTACTATCCCAATACTCTGCATCTTTTAGGTTATCAGGAGGTTAAGGTTGAAATCTAACAGAGAAACTAAAGTAATGCTATGCTCAATAAAGAAATCTGCATGAAAACATTAACGCCCCTTTTGCTCTATTCTTTTGTCCTTCAGGGTATTTCTATTGTCCAGCAACAGAAATACATCGAGCTCTTCCTTGTTGCTGACAACCGTGAGGTAAGATATAGATCATTTCAACGGGAACTTTTCTGCATATTTTTGCACACTTTTTTAGTAAATGACATGTCTAGGCTTGTCTTTTTAAAATTGCAAAATATCAGCTATGTCAGCTAACAGAAGTGGATTTTCTTGGTCAAAATCAATGTATTGTCATCAATCTTGTGGGTAATTTCTACTGAATCCATTACTCAGACACAGAATGTGACCTTACTCTAACATGATGGCATGGTGTTTCAGTATGTGAAGATGAAGAGAGATCAGACGGTGCTAAGAAAGAGGATATTTGAAGTTGTCAACTTTGTCAACATGGTGAGTCAGTGTTTTTAATATTTTTTTTCGGAAAATTTCACAACACAAACCATACAAAGCCACAGCTAGTAAGGAATTTAGCACAGATCAAGTCTATAGACTCTCTATATATTCATCCAGCCCAATGTCTTCCCATCCAAAAGTGTCTAGATTGCCTGATACTGATGTAGCTGTTACAATGGTGTTCTCATGGTTTGTTTTTCTTGATCATCTTCAGGCATACAAACCCCTGAGAACCTTCATTGCTCTGGTGGGATTGGAGGTCTGGTCCAATGGTGATTTGATAACGGTGACACCCCCTGCTGGGGCCAACCTGGATGCTTTCAGAACATGGAGGAACACTGAGCTTGTGAAGAGGAAAAAACATGACAACGCACATCTCATCAGGTCTGAATGAGCTCTATAAGAACCTAATCAGTCTCTAATTATATAATTCAATTTAAGATAAAGAATTCAGATATTCCTTATGTGTAGTGTGAAAATGGAGGATGCTGCATGGAGGAAGTTCATTGCTTGTACGCTGTTTCTCACTTCATGTTGGAGATTCTTGAGATAAATACCCAGCTTTTAACAGTGAGCTGTAAACAAAAACAATAAAGTCTAGCATTCTGTATCTTAAGCTGTTATGTTTTCACAAGTTCAACCACTTTGACACATCAGGTCTCAGTGTACTTGATGTTTTAGGTTTCAACATAATGCTTGTGTAACATATTGGACCAAGACTGGCTGAGATGTCACAAATTCTTCTTGTATGCTCATCTCTCAAAATTTGTGATAGCACAGGGAAACTTTAGTGGTGTCGTTCAAAAGACAGTTTCCAAGTGGCACTAACAGCCTTTATACAGAATCCTGTATCACTCTAAGCACGAGGAAGAGATGTGTGAACCAAGTTGAAAGTTACGTTCGGATTACCAGAGCTGACACAGTAAATTTTACGTTTTGTGTTCCTGATTATTTCCGTCAAGTGGTTCCATACCTCGCCCAGTGGGCCCACCACCTACAGGCAGGAAGTTGGGGTCGGGTGCTATGCCCACCGGGCGTAGACTAGCTCTGGGGACGTGGAACGTCACCTCACTGGCGGGGAAGGAACCTGAGCTGGTGCGGGAGGTGGAGCGATACCGGCTAGATATAGTTGGGCTCGCCTCCACGCACAGCAAGGGTTCTGGAACCAGAATCCTGGAGAGGGGTTGGACTCTCTCCTACTCCGGAGTTGCCCAGGGTGAGAGGCGCCGGACGGGTGTGGGGATACTCACAAGCCCCCGGCTGAGCGCCGCTTTGTTGGAGTTCTCCCCGGAGAACGAGAGGGTCGCCTCTCTGCGACTTCGTGTTGCAGGGGGGAAAACTCTGACTGTTGTCTGTGCTTATGCGCCGAACAGCAGTTCAGAGTATTCGGCCTTCTTGGAGTTTCTGGGTGGGGTCCTGGAAGGGGTACCGCCCGGGGATTCCATAGTTCTCCTGGGAGACTTCAACGCTCACGTGGGCAACGATGGAGAAACCTGGAGGGGGGTGATTGGGAGGAACGGCCTGCCCGATCTGAACCCGAGTGGTGTTTTGTTATTGGACTTCTGTGCTAGTCATGGTTTGGCCATAACAAACACCATGTTCGAGCATAAGGTTGCTCATAAGTGTACTTGGTACCAGAGCACCTTAGGCCAAAGGTCGATGATCAACTTTATAGTCGTATCGTCAGACCTGCGGCCGTATGTCTTGGACACTCGGGTGAAGAGAGGTGCAGAGCTGTCAACTGATCACCACCTGGTGGTGAGTTGGATCCGATGGCGGGGAAGACTGCCGGACAGACCTGGTAAACCCAAACGTGTAGTGCAGGTGAACTGAGAACGTCTGGCGGAGGACCCTGTCTGTAGAGTTTTCAACTCCCACCTCCGGAAGAGTTTCTCCTGCATCCTGGGGGAGGTTGGGGACATGGATTCTGAGTGGTCCATGTTCAAAGCCTCCATTGAAGAAGCAGCTGTTAGGAGCTGTGGTCTGAAGGTCACTGGTGCCTGTCGCGGCGGCAATCCAACGACCCGCTGGTGGACACCAGTGGTGAAGGAGGCCATCAGGCTGAAAAAGGAGACTTTTCGAGCCTGGTTGGCTCGGGGGTCTCCTGAAGCAGCTGACAGGTACCGGCTGGCCAAAAGGGCGGCAGCTGCGGCAGTTGTGGAAGCTAAAACTCGGGTGTGGGAGGAGTTCGGGGAGGCCATGGAGAAGGACTTTCGGTCGACCTCGGGGAAGTTCTGGCAAACCATTCGACGCCTCAGGAAGGGGAGGCAGGGCTTCGCTCAGGCTGTGTATGGTCGGGGTGGAGAACTGCTGACCCGTACTGGGGATATCGTCGAGCGGTGGAAAGAGCACTTCGAGGAACTCCTGAACCCGGTAAACACGTCCTCTATGGAGGAGGCAGAGCCTGAAGACTCGGGGGTATCTGCGTCCATATCCGTGGCAGAGGTCGCCGAGGTAGTTAAAAAGCTCCTCGGTGGCAAGGCGCCAGGTGTGGACGAGATTTGCCCTGAGATGCTGAAGGCTCTGGGCATTGTTGGATTGTCTTGGTTGACACGTCTATACAATGTCGCGTGGGCATCGGGTACAGTACCTGGGGAGTGGCAGACCGGGGTGGTGGTCCCTATTTTTAAGAAGGGGGATTGGAGAGTGTGTGCCAACTCCCGTGGTATCACACTTCTCAGCCTCCCCGGGAAAGTTTACTCTAGGGTGCTGGAAGGGAGGATTAGGCCGATAGTCGAACCTCGGATTCAGGAGGAGCAATGCGGATTCCGTCCCGGTCGTGGAACAGCGGACCAGCTCTTTACCCTTGCGGAGCTGCTGAGGGGGTCATGGGAGTATGACCTGTCAGTCTATATGTGTTTTGTAGATCTGGAGAAGGCGTACGACCGTGTCCCCCGAGGGGCTTTGTGGGGGGCACTGCGGAGTATGGGGTCCGAGGCTCGTTGTTACGGGCCGTTCGGTCCCTGTACAACCAAAGTGAGAGCTGTGTCCGCATACTCGGCATTAAGTCAGACACGTTTCCGGTGGGTGTTGGACTCCGCCAGGGCTGCCCCTTGTCTCCAATCCTGTTTGTGGTTTTCATGGACAGGATTTCAAGGCGCAGTCGTGGTGGGGAGGGTTTTCGGTTTGGGAGCCTCAGGATCGTTTCTCTGCTTTTTGCGGATGATGTGGTTTTGTTGGCATCCTCAGACCGTGACCTCCGGCACGCACTGGAGCGGTTTGCAGCCGAGTGTGAAGCGGCAGGGATGCGGATCAGCACCTCCAAGTCTGAGGCCATGGTTCTCTGCCGGAAACCGGTGGAGTGCTTCCTCCGGGTTGGGGGGGAGTTGCTTCCCCAAGCGAAGGAGTTTAAGCATCTCGGGATCTTGTTCACGAGTGATGGGAAAATGGAGCGAGAGATGGACAGGCGGATTGGTGCGGCATCAGCAGTAATGTGGGCGTTGTACCGAACTGTCGTGGTGAAGAGGGAGCTGAGCCGTAAGGCGAAGCTCTCGATTTACCAGTCCATCTACGTTCCAACCCTCACCTATGGTCATGAGCTTTGGGTAGTGACCGAAAGAACAAGATCGCGGATACAAGCGGCCGAAATGAGCTTCCTCCGTAGGGTGGCTGGACTCAGCCTTAGAGATAGGGTGAGGAGCTCAGACATCCGGAGGGAGCTCGGAGTAGAGCCGCTGCTCCTTCGCATCGAAAGGAGCCAGTTGAGGTGGTTTGGCCACCTGATTCGGATGCCTCCAGGGAGACTTCCTCTGGAGGTTTTCCGAGCACGTCCGTCTGGGAGGAGACCCCGGGGCAGACCCAGAACTCGCTGGAGAGATTATATATCTCGTCTGGCCTGGGAACGCCTCGGGATCCCCCAGGAAGAGCTGGAAAGCGTTGCCGGGGGGAGGGACGTCTGGAACGACCTGCTTTGCTTGCTGCCCCCGCGACCCGGCCCTGGATAAGCGGAGGGAAAAAAAATGGATGGATGGTTCCATACCTCTGTAGTGTTAGTTTATTTGATGTCAACCTGGTTGACTTTGTCATTTCAAATCATGCCTTTGTCCCACCCAGATGGCTCAGCCAGTTGAGTGGGTGACCCATTAACAGTTGCTATAGTCCCCGACGCAGTGGTCTGAATTCGATTTCAACTCACGGCCCTTTGCTGCAGGTCTTCTCCCCATTCTTCTCCCTACTTCCTGCCAGACTCTCAACTTAACCTGTCAAATATGGCAAAAACATAACTTAAAAAAGAGAAATCATGCCTTTGTGGAACTGACAAATTGCTTAAGTTCCAAGTAAGCAACTAAATGGAACCCACATAGCCGCAAATACCTCCCATCTGGTCTTGGGTCCTGTAAAGTTGTTAGTTTTGTTCAGCTCTAAGGATGAATGGATGAACATCATGAATAGTTTTGTGGTTTATATTTAAAGTGTTTCTCATCTTCTTTTGCAGTGCTATTGACTTTGAGGGAGCCACTGTGGGTCTAGCTTACATTGGGACTCTCTGTTCGGGTCACTCTGTCGGGGTCGTACAGGTGAGATGTTCCAGGACTGCCGTATATTGTTAATCATATTCTTGGCTGGGTGTAATGTTTTGTGAGTAGGTGTAAAGATTTGTGAGTTGAGGCTTTGGCCTTGTTGAAGTAACAGACTTTATCCAGGAAACTGTATCTACAACTCATCATTTGATCAGATGCGTTTAACTAAATATGAGAGGAACATTGTGATTCATATCTTGGACTATGATTCTACTCCAACACACTGATAAATGATCTTTTGGCCAAATCGCCCACTCTGGTTATGCACAGCCCCTAGAGTACAAATCAAAATGGT
This sequence comes from Acanthochromis polyacanthus, assembly GCF_021347895.1. Classification (NCBI taxonomy): domain Eukaryota; kingdom Metazoa; phylum Chordata; class Actinopteri; family Pomacentridae; genus Acanthochromis; species Acanthochromis polyacanthus. The sequence continues at coordinate 37,783,759 of NC_067119.1, forward strand.
GTATGAATGGGTATGGTTACATGGAGTATTTTTATTTGGAATTAACTCATTCAGAATTAACTCATTCGGAATTAAAGTTTTGTGCCTCGAGCTTACATGGAAATATTAATTCCGAATTAAGATTTACATGGACTGCACATTTTTTCCCCTTCCTTAACCCTTTAAGCTTCAGTCAATTCCAGCCGTTTTCAGTACAAAAAATCGCTAATATTCTATTTTTAAATTAAAAAAATGACGAAAAATACAGGGAATATTGGACGCACATCGCGAGGTGCATTTCCTTCAAAACGACCGATTGGTGGATTTTATACCGACTTCAGGACATGTTTTGGACAAAATAGTTTACTGGCTTGTGTCGTCTGGATGTAAAAGGTTGGATTATGGCCGTTTTTTGTGGAATCTTTTTTTCTGTGTGTAATAATGAACCCGGAAATGTGAGTCGCGCTGTGCGCGTTGAAGCCGTGTATAGAGAACGGATGGATGAATATTTGTTTTTGTCGGACAAATGTGTTTTTCTCACCCGCTGTGGTAATCACATCTGAAAGTGGTTTATACCGGCGGATTCATGAAAATCTAAGCTTTCCATCGCCGTATAGTGTTTGTATAATCTGGTTTGCAGCCGTCGGACATTCTTGAAATTCCTATGCAAATTAGTAGGTGTACCGCCGGCGGTACACCTACGACGCACTGAAGCGTAAAGGGTTAATTCCGCTTTAACGCTTGGACGTTGGAAAGGATTCTGATTGGACAGGGAGTGGACGTGATGTATCCCTGTTTACCGGAAGAAAACAAGCTCCATTTGCCGCGACATTTCTTTTACCCAACAACACAGAAGAACAACTAATAAGCATGCTTTTCGCTTTGCTTTTTATTGTTGTTTTGAAACAGCAACTCGACAAAAGTCACAGAACGTGTACGTCGCTACATCAACGCTACGTGAGGAACCAAGCATGCGCAGAATGACTGGAATTAACTAAAGCAGAATTAACTGTATACATGAATCAAATGTACACAGGAATTAGTCTATTCTGAATTAACATCGGAATAAACCAGGTGGTTTATTCACAATTAATTTTATTCGGAATATTTTTTTAATTTGGAATTAAGTGTTTACAAGGACATTTTAAAGCGGAATTAACTTTTATTCCGAAGTAAAGAGGAATAAAAGGTCCCATGTAAACGTACTGCATGTGTCCTTATCTTGCTGTAGTCTTGCAATATTTTCAGATACCACTCACTGGACTGGAACAAAGTTTTGTGCAGCCATTCATCTCTCCCAGATGATGTACACACGTGGACAAAATTGTTGGTACCCCTCAGTTAAAGAAGGAAAAACCCACAATTCTCACTGAAATCACTTGAAACTCACAAAAGTAACAATAAATAAAAATTTATTGAAAATTAAATAATCAAAATCAGCCATCACTTTTGAATTGTTGATTAACATAATTATTTAAAAAAAAACAAACTAATGAAATAGGGCTGGACAAAAATGATGGTACCCATAACTTAATATTTTGTTGCACAACCTTTTGAGGCAATCACTGCAATTAAACGATTTCTGTATTTGTCAATGAGCGTTCTGCAGCTGTCAACAGGTATTTTGGCCCACTCCTCATGAGCAAACAGCTCCAGTTGTCTCAGGTTTGATGGGTGTCTTCTCCAAATGGCATGTTTCAGCTCCTTCCACATATGTTCAATGGGATTCAGATCTGGGCTCATAGAAGGCCACTTTAGAATAGTCCAACGCTTTTCTCTCAGCCATTCTTGGGTGTTTTTGGCTGTGTGTTTTGGATCGTTGTCCTGTTGGAAGACCCATGACCTGCGACTGAGACCAAGCTTTCTGACACTAGGCAGCACATTTCTCTCCAGAATGCCTTGATAGTCTTCAGATTTCATCGTACCTTGCACACTTTCAAGACACCCTGTGCCAGATGCAGCAAAGCAGCCCCAAAACATTACTGAGCCTCCTCCATGTTTCACCGTAGGGACAGTGTTCTTTTCTTCGTATGCTTGGTTTTTGAGTCTATGAACATAGAGTTGATGTGCCTTACCAAAAAGCTCCAGTTTGGTCTCATCTGTCCAAAGGACATTCTCCCAGAAGCTTTGTGGCTTGTCAACATGCATTCCAGTCTCTAATTTCTTTGGAGGTTGCTCTGGGCTCTTTGGATACAATTCGAACGATCCGTCTCTTCAATTTGTCATCAATTTTCCTCTTGCGGCCACGTCCAGGGAGGTTGGCTACTGTCCCGTGGGTCTTGAACTTCTGAATAATATGAGCCACTGTTGTCACAGGAACTTCAAGCTGTTTAGAGATGGTCTTATAGCCTTTACCTTTAAGATGTTTGTCTATAATTTTTTTTCGGATGTCCTGGGACAATTCTCTCCTTCGCTTTCTGTTATCCATGTTCAGTGTGGTACACACCTTTTCACCAAACAGCAGGGTGACTACTTGTCTCCCTTTAAATAGGCAGACTGACTGATTATGAGTTTGGAAACACCTGTGATGTCAATTAAATGACACACCTGAGTTAATCATGTCACTCTGGTCAAATAGTTTTCAATCTTTTATAGAGGTACCATCATTTTTGTCCAGGCCTGTTTCATTAGTTTTTTTTTTTAAATAATTATGTTAATCAACAATTCAAAAGTAATGGCTGTTTTTGATTATTTAATTTTCAATAAATTTTTATTTATTGTTACTTTTGTGAGTTTCAAGTGATTTCAGTGAGAATTGTGGGTTTTTCCTTCTTTAACTGAGGGGTACCAACAATTTTGTCCACGTGTGTATCCTGTTGGATGGAGCGACCTAATTTTTAGTGCAGGCCTTCACACGTCCTCAAGGTGTATTGAGGGCTTTGGAGTTCTCTAATAGCTTTGGCGATCCTCTATATTTTCTTCTAGCACCATCATAATAACAAAACTTGGATTTGCCTGATTCTTTGATTTTGACCAAGTGCCTGCAGAATTCCTTATATCAGCCGTAGCAATAAACGTCAAAAAATATATTCTCAACTTTGTCATTGTTAGTGTAGCCTCACCAAATTGCAGGCACACCAAGATCTGGAAAAGTGCCAGCACTAAAGCAGGACTGTATCTACAGTCACATATTGTCAATCCATTCTTCATTATTTGAAGTTCCTCACTATCTCCAACAAGTAGTCCTCTGATCCTTTGTTATCCTTTGAAACAGAGTGATTTCTCTTGTCTTGTAGTGCAGCACACATCCTTACTTTGCCATGAAAATAGAGGAATTCTGTCAACAAATTCCACATGAGGAAACATAATCTTATAACGATTCTAACATGATACCCTTGTGTGCGTTTGCTTTAAATAGCTGTGAAATACCAATAAGCATTTATAGATTTCCAGTAAAGTAACTGGTGCTATGTTTCCATTTAGGATCACAATGACCGTGCAATTGCAGTGGGAGCAACCCTGGCCCATGAGATGGGCCATAACTTGGGCATGGACCATGACGACTCCAGAACTTGTGCTTGTTCAGGGGATAGCTGCATCATGGCTGCAGCCCTCAGGTAAGAAAAATCATTACATAGCCTTAATAAAAAGGTGTGTCTATGGAAGTAGGTCAACAGATTCTGTCAGGAAATGATTACTTTGTTTAACAAATGCAGCATTTACAGTAAGAAACATGACTCCAATTTTTCCCCCAGAAAATCCCCTCCTTTGTTGCATTGGTAAAAATAAAAGACTGCTGAAAACAGTTTCATGGTGGTGCCCACTCACTTAAAGGAAAATTTTTCACCTGACATGTTCATCAAAACTTTTCTCAGTCTCAGTTTTGCCTCCACATTGTCTGACCCACTGTGGATTAGTACTTACCCTGCAATTCCCGCTTTTGGAATCATTCTCATTCCATAGACTTTGACTTTTATGATGGCATGCACTACCCATTGATGATTAATGGATCAGGGTCTACTCAATTTCTTCTAAAGTCAATGATAGATTCTTGTTTTTGTGGAGTTCAGGACCAGATTGATCTCTGAACACCACACCATCAGTCTTTAGACTTATCTCCTCCTGAGCTAAGTCAAACCACAGACATGTTGTGGGCAAACTTAATGATGGTGTTAGAGTTATGGATGGGGGTGCAGTCGCATAAATGAAGGATGGAGCTCCGCACACAGTCTTGTGGGAAGCCAGTGCTGAGTGTGATGGAGGAGTAGAGGTGGTTACCTATTCTGATTGTCTGGGGACAGTTGGTTAGAAAAACCTTGATCCAGTGACAGGTGGTCTGTGAAAGTTCTAGGTCACTGCTGGGGATGACGGTGTTAAAAGCATCCTCACATAGCTCCCTGGTGTTCAAAGTGGGTCAGTGCAGTGTGAGCAGAAGTGGCAATGGCATCCTCTGTAGACCTGTTGACCCTTTAGGCAAACAGTTGAGGGTGGCAGACTGGCTCTGATGTCCTGTAGGACTAGCCTCTCCAAAGTATTTCATAGAGATCAGTGTGAGGAATACTGTAGACTTCAGGCAGGGTGGGATGATGGATGCGGGCAGGGACGGGTTGAAGATTTTAGTCAAGACTGTAGAAAACTTATCTGCACATTCTTTTAGTGCCCTTCCAGTCACACCATCAGATGCTATTTCAGCAGAACAGAAAGCAGACCACCACCTTAAAGGGGAACTTTGTTTTTTTTCAACCTGGGGTCTGTTTTCATATGTCATTTCATACATGTGAGTGATGGAGAAATGAATTTTCGACATAGCTCCAGTATTTAGCCAGGCAGGCAGCTTAGCAGCTCAACTAGCAGCTCAGCTAGCGAAAAGTATGGGACAGCTTGCCCCCCCACGTCAAAGTCCACCCTAACGTGCTTTTTTTTCCCACACTGACCGGCTCGGATAGTCTCAATGAGTGTCCCACAACATACTAGAGATGAGAAGTGAAGAGAAGTGAACTGAGATTTGGATACAGACCACAACAAAGAGCGATCGCCAGTTAATGTGGAGGTTTTCGTTCAATTCTCATCTCTAGTATGTTGTGGGACACTCATTGAGACTATCCGAGCCGGTCAGTGTGGGGAAAAAAGCACGTTAGGGCGGACTTTGACGCGGGGGGGCCAGCTGCCCCATACTTTTCGCTAGCTGAGCTGCTAGCTGAGCTGCTAGTGGAGCTGCTAAGCTGCCTGCCTGGCTAAATACTGGAGCTATGTCGAAAATTCATTTCTCCATCACTCACATGTATGAAATGACATATGAAAACAGACCCCAGGTTGAAAAAAACTGAAGTTCCCCTTTAAGGTGGTGATCTGCTTTCTGTTCTGCTGAAATAGCATCTATAGCCTAGTAGTGTGCACAATAATTTTGCTGAATTTTTGTAGTTGGTATTTTACCTGACACTTTAATGTTGTTATCTAACACAGGTAGACTGTATAGTATAATAAAGTGGGTGGAATTGGCTGGCTGTAAGGGGTGGAGGAGGCCAGAAAGATTAGTTTGTATGAGAAAATTGTTTCAGAAATTCCGTTCAAAGTCCTGGAAATTGGATGATTTTTATCCTGGAATATCCTGGAAAAGTCCTGGAATTTAGTTTTCAATTTTCAGTGGGAACCCTGACTAAACCAACATCCATACTTCTGCTTTCCATGTCCCCTCCATCTTTGGTGCTTGCTGGGGTCAATAACAATCCATGTAGAGCCCAGTGACCTGGCTATGTCTTCTGGTATATTGTGCAAATGCAGAAGTTCATTTGTGTTGACCTGATTACACTGTAAGCCTTCAGTCAAAAGATCATGTTGACTGTAGGAGGGATTTGCATGTGAACAATTATCTTGATGGAACATGAAGAATGAATGAAGTGAAGGCAGATTAGGCATTATGGCATTGAAAGAAAGTCCAATTGTAGTTATAAAAGAATGTTATTTTGGAGTTAAATGTGTTGTTTCTCCTCAGCTGGAACGTTCCTCGGACTTTCAGTAGCTGCAGCAGCAACCAGTATGAAAAATACTTGACAAACCGCAGCCCCAGCTGCCTGCTGGACAAACCAGACTACAAGAGTGTAGTGGCTCCTGCAGTGTGTGGGAATGGTTTTATGGAAAATGGAGAGCAGTGTGACTGTGGCACTGTGGAGGTAAATACACCTTCAAGCACTCACTCAAGATGGATATGATCTAGAATTATTGCACTGATTCCTTTACAAAAAGAAAAAAAATGTTATTACAGATCATCGCTCACTCATTTTCATAAGGATAACTTATACTACTGTTCAAAAGTTTGGGGTCACCCAAACAATTTCACATTTTCCATTAAAACTCCCACTTTTATTCATGTGCTAACATAACTGCTCAAGGGTTTTCTAATCATCAGTTAGCCTTTCAACACCATTAGCTAACACAATGTAGCATTAGAACACAGGAGTGATGGTTGCTGGAAATGTTCCTCTGTACCCCTATGGAGATTTTCCATTAAAATCAGCCGTTTCCAGCTAGAATAATCATTTAACACATTAACAATGTCTAGACTGGATTTATCATTCATTTCATGTTATCTTCATTAAAAAGCTGCCTTTCTTTCAAAAATCAGGACATTTTTAAGTGAGCCCAAACTTTTAAACCGTAGTGTACATAACATGTAATCCAATCAAAGCATGAATCAGTGCATTAATACAGGAGAGTTTGCATGCATTTCTATTAATAGTGAAGAACAGGTCACAATCAGATTTTTTGCTGTATGTCTTGTGTTCATAGCTATAGTTCTTATTCACTGAGAACAACTAAATATTAAAGAAACTTGCAACACTCAGCAACTTACATGTCTAAACTGATTATTGATGAAGTTAATAACAGTGAAACTATTTTAATTTTCACTGAGAAGAAGATTCCAGTCAAAATCAGGTTCAGACCTGTTGTTGCTCCAGCTGGTATTCAGCATGTCTACAAACCACAAACTGAACCTTGGTTGAGACTTTATCTCCACCTATCTCCCTAAACAAGGTGGGCTTTGTGGTGGGTGGGGCAGCCCTGCATGCAATACACCAGATTTCCACAGTAGTTTCACCATGTTCCTGTGTTGACAATAATAATAAAATAATCTGAACAAATGAAGAAGAAAATAATACAAAAAGTAAACCCAAAAATACAGAAGTATACTGAGAACAGAACAAAAATGAAGCTTCACACAGCAAACATCTGCTAAAAACAGCCTGCTGTACTGTATACGGTCTTTGTAGGAGTGCACCAATCCATGCTGCAATGCCACCACCTGCATGTTGAAGGAGGGTTCGCAGTGCGGGGACGGCGAGTGTTGTGAAAACTGTCAGGTGAGTTGGTATGAAACAATGTACCTGCTGCTTCCTGCCCTAGATGCTGTGATGTGGTTGCTTGGTCAGCTGTGGCCCTCTAGTGGCTGTTTGAGATTGTGTGTGCCTTTTTTCCTCCAATGTTATCATCTACATTTGTGCTTTGTTTTACTTTGAATTCATTTTATTTTTGTTGCTGGATTTTTGTTTTTCCAGCCTTATTTTATTTGCCAGATTGTATTTGCCCCACTTTCATGTGAAACACTGTGTCAAGCAACTATAACTTTACAGCAACTTTTTAAAAAGTATTGATTAAGTTTAGTTTTTCTTTCATTATTATTATTATTATTCTTATGCACATATGAAAACGTGATGAGAGACATGGACACTGTTCTGTGTAAGTAAAGGGAACAACTGGTTTGATCTTAAAGTGTAAATTGTATTTTGTAAACTTAAATTGTTTAAAACTGTTAAAAAATTTCAGAATGATTTAACAAATATCCATTTGATACTGCATAATATGTTATATTACTAAAATGTGTGAAATTTGACTTTAAAACTGGGTTAAATAAGATAAGATAATCCTTTATTCTCCAATGCTGGAGAAATTTACATTGTTAGAGCATCATTAAACATTTATATAATAATAATAACAATGTTCTGCCCTTTAATCTTGCTGAACAGCACCTCCTACTGGCCCCTTTTTATATCGCTGTCCGCAGTAGTATTTTCTCTTCAGTGTAGCCATGTGCATCAGAGCCATGTGCAGTTCTCCTTTTCTATTTCAAGTCTGAGCGATTATACGTCTGTAAGTAGCGATTCATTGTTTTATTACTGTTTATTGATGATACCTGTTGCAAATATGCGTTACTTTCTGTGGTAGAAATGCCAAATTCATTGCTAATCAGCTCTAGCTATGAAGCTTATTCTGTTAGCCTTTAGCATGACGTGCAGTTTACTGATTGTGAAGCTTGCTTATAGGGTTGTGAGCTAATACTGATTTAGTTCTCCTGTTCACTTACATTGTAATTTTGTGAATGTTTAGTAGCTAAATTCATGTTTGTGTCAATTCATATGTTTAAAAAGCATTGTTAAAAGGTAAACTATTTACAGTGGAAAATGTTATTCAGTACACAGTGTAAATTTATTCTGTGTGTATTTCATGTCATTGCAGTTCTACAAAAAAGAAGGATATATTAAAAGAAGGAAAGGAAAAGAGAATCAAAAACACAAGACTTTGCCTTCAAACAAAACTCAGTCTCCTCCTGGTCCTTTTCCCACCTTCTGATGTTAACTGTCTACCTAGCTTCGCAAAAGTGGCTTACGCATAGTGAGGGCAGAACAAACAATATGTACAAGGATGGAAAAGAAAATGAAGAATACACTATTAATACACTGTAGACAATAATAAAACAATAACAATACAAAAATGAAATGGTAGCTGAAAGTCCACAACAGTAAAAACAACGCATACTGAGGCTGTTTGTTGTTTGCTTTGCATACCATTAAAGTTGTTGCACATGAAATACTTTCCATACAGGAGAAAAGTAATCTGTACCATTTTATGTAATCTTTGCTCCTCTCAGATTTCGCCTCGCTCCAGAGAGTGTCGCAAGAAGCAGGATGACTGTGATATTGCAGAGTTCTGTGATGGGAACAGCGCCACCTGTCCTGAGGACGTGTTTGCTGTGAACGGGCTCCCGTGTGATGGAGGTCTGGGTTACTGTTTCAACGGTCAGTGTCCACAGAGGCCAGGCCAGTGTGTCAAGATGTTTGGATCAGGTGAGGTTCCTTATCTTACATATACTTTGGACTAACTGACATCCTGCTGTCAAAAAACACATCTGAAGGCCTGTTTTCTCATGTCATCTCTTCTTGCCATCAGGTGCTGTCGAGGCCCGTGCGTCCTGCTATAACCAGAACAAGAGAGGAGTCTTCTACGGCTTCTGCAGACGTCCATCAAGGGACCAGTACATACCCTGTCAGCAAGAGTGAGTCTTAGCAGAACATACAATATGATAATTCTCTATCATCTCAAGATTATTTCTCCACCTGGGTACAAATTTCATATATTCGGTCTGCTTGTCAAGATATCCAGGTCAAGGTCAATTCAATTCAATTCAATATAAAATTTATTTCGTCAAGGATGTGTAGCACAGAAATACACATTTATGATCATCAGGTGACCAATCATACACACATGTTATGCCATACACACCCCTGCTCGAAAAGGAGCAGGCTGAAGAAAATCTTATTTTTCCTGCCCCTTATCAACTAAAGATAGCCTTGCTGGATGGCTCACACAACTAAGTAAACATATTCAAGCTATAAAATGCATTCAAAGATAATAAAAAAAGAAGAAAACACAAATAAACAAAATTACCCTTCCACATCCTTCCATGAAATACAAAACAAACACAACACATACAACTGTGCAGCTTACAAAACTGTACGGGACATCTTTTCTTTCCTAAATCATAGATACCTGCTCTGAATGAATAGCCCAAATTTAGGCACAAAATAAAACTCAAAACAAATCAAACATAACACCTATGCTCTTGCATATAATTTCATTTTAAAGACTTTCTTTCGATAAAATATATTTGTACAATCCTTGAATTCATCATAAAGAGAGTTCCAAAGTCTAACACCCACTACTGACACACACATCCGTTTTAATGTGGTTCGTGCATAGCAAACTGAACCAGAATGGCTGGTATGGCTCTGGATCTCCCAGGGAGAGAATAATATGCCGAAATCCCGTCACTCTGAATGACCATGTCCTTACTTTTAAAAACTTTGTCACTTGTTTATCGAGTGACTCCTGCTCCTCTGCCGGTGCATCCTCCTCACCCTTGTTGCTGCGGTCGGCCACGGTTCTGGCATATGTCCGATGTGTAGTTTTGAGTCCAGTTATAATCACCTTGTCCTTCCTCGTATGTTGTTCCAATTCCTCAATTCTTAGTTCTTTGATTTTCTTATCCTTCTCTTTGACAATGATCTTCAGGTCTGTTATTTCGTCCATCATTTTCATAAGCGTGTCCTGCTGTTTGGCCACTGCCCTCATGTCTTCAGCCAGTTGACTCAGTGTTTTTCTTATTTCCTCCACGTCCTCCTCCATTTTCTTTTGTTTTGCACTCATTTTTCTTTGTTGTGTTTCCCGTAATACAATATCATAATCCAGTTTACTTTCTTTAGTTTTGCTTTCTTCCTGACTTTCTTCCTTCCTGAGCTCATAGCTCATAATCGGTGTTGTCCGCCATCTCGCTTACGTGAACCTGTGGTCAAGGTCAAGGTTCACTTTATTGTCTCCCATTGGAGAAATTTGTCTCAGACAAAGGCAAAAGCAAGCTGCACTGCAACACATAAAACAGAACACCTGCTACTAAAACACTTAAAATACATGACATATAATAAATAAGTTATAATAATATAATAGAAAAAAAGCCCTAAAATACACACATACCCCCATACATACACTATCGTTCAAAAGTTTGGGGTCACTTAGAAATGTCCTTATTTTGAAAGAAAGGCATTATTTTTAACATGAAGATAACATTAAATGAATGACAAATCCAGTGTAGACATTGTTAATGTGGTAAATGATTATTCTAGCCAGAAACAGCTGATTTTTAATGGAATATCTCCATAGGGGTACAGAGGAACATTTCCAGCAACCATCACTCCTGTGTTCTAATGCTACATTGTGTTAGCTAATGCTGTTGAAAGGCTCATTGATGATTAGAAAACCCTTGTACAGTTATGTTAGCACATGGATAAAAATGGGAATTTTCATGGAAAGTGTGAAATTGTCTGGGTGACCCCAAACTTCTGAATGGCAGTGTATGTACATACATCCCTATGTACACAACATTTGGATACCTCCTTTTGGTAGCTGCACCTAACTGCTCACTAATGAGCATGACTGAGAGGTGGATAAAGGAGTTTTTAATACGGTTGAGCCTGCATAGCCGGACTCTGTACCTTCTGCTTGAATTCAAGAGAACATCTTGAAACATGGTAAGGGATGAGTCCGAAAGAATGCTATTCACCTGCCTGATGGTGGCTGACAAACAAGTCTTGTGGCATGAGTGGAGCAGGGGTAGCCATGAATTTTCTCGCCATCTTTACCAGATTATGAATCTGAGTTTTGATATGACTGTGAACCCCAAACCAGCAGGTGATCCCGTACCTCAGCATGAACTCAATGGCTGCACAGTAAAAAATCAACATATTTTCTCAACAAACACCAAAAAGCCTGAATCTTCTGATAAAACGGAGCCACTGATTTATTCTGGCACAAACACTTGCCAGGTGATGTGAGTGCCAGCTGAGGTTCTATGTGCACACCTCGGTATTTAAAAGAGGTCACCTGTTTAATGTAGTTACCATGTATGGTCACTGGACTATCGTCACCCACTGATTTGGGGTCTAACAGCATCTCAACTTTATTTCCTGTGTTAATGTGCAGTTTGTTGGTGTTATACCAGTCATCAAATTTATCCACAGCAGTTTTATGACAGTCTGGATAATGAGTGATCAAACTGAGAATAACAGTATCATCAGAAAACGAAATGAACATGTGGAGGAAGATGCACCAGAAGGGTCATTCCCCGTACACATGAAATATATAACTGGATGGAGAGATAGTCTCTTCACTCAGTGAACCAAAGTTACAATACTAATTGCATGTTAATTAAATTAAATATTGTATTATTACAATGTATATTGTATGTTACTCTGCAGTGGAGCCTTCTTAGTATTGTTAGTATAATACTCTCCTGCAGTTTTTTGTTTCAAGAACAAATTGAAGTGTTGGCTCAGAGGTGAAAGGAAACACAAACAAACCCTATGTATCCTTCACAGGGACGTGTTCTGTGGAAAGCTCTTCTGCTGGAACGGCAATGAAAATCCAAACTATGGCCGCATGGTCACGGTGTTAGAATGCAAGGCGGCTTTCTTTGAAGACTACACTAAAGACTACGGCCAGGTGGACACAGGGACGAGATGTGGAGATGGAAAGGTAGCAGTCTGTGCAAGTGCTTTTTTTGCTTTCTAATGTCTATTTTTGCACCTCAGTCAGCTGAAAAATCACTTGTTGCTGCACTAAATCTGCAGTGTCTGTCAAAGGAAGTCATGTCTGTGTCACCGATTTGCCTTTTTCAAGGTGTGCAGCCAGAATCAGTGTGTGACTCTTGAGACGGCCTACCGAAACATTAACTGCTCTGCTAAATGCCCAGGCCATGCTGTGAGTACATTTTAATTCTAAACTGTTTGGTTGAACTACAGCTCATGATTATTATTCTACCAAGGAACGTGGTGGAGTGACGATTAGCATTGGTCTGTCTGTTTGTCTGTCAGTCTGTCTGTTAGCAACATCACTAAAAAACGGATAAACAGATTTGGATGAATTTTTCAGGGAAGGTCAGAAGTGACACAAGGACCAAGTGATTAGATTTTGGCAGTGATACAGCTTATAGTCTGGATCCAGGGATTTGTTAAGGATTCCCCATTGGGAGATAGAGTGACCGGCACTGCGTCACCGTAACTATGACGACAAGTGAACGCAATTACCTGCTGATGATCACATGATTGCGATCCTACTACAAATTGACCATGCATTGGAAATCATACAAGGAACAACTGATTAAACTGTGGGGGTGTTTCAGAGTCCAATCAAGCTTCTGGTGTTTCATAAAGCCTTTGTTTACGTTCAGCGTCAGCCATATTTTGAACACAAATTCACCTTTCTGTCCTTCATTCCTTTCTTCAGGAAACACTATAAGAGTTTATCCTCATTCGAGCTAGGTGCTTATAAGTTTATACACATCCTTTGCTAGACAACAAAAGTGTGTAACCGTTTTCAAAATAAAAGCATGGAGGGAATGGTTATTTTAAGACTAGCAAAACAAAGCTTTGCAAAGAGTGATGAACTGATCAACAGACCTTTATAAGAGTAATTTACATGTGATTTGATATAAATCTATATATCTTGTGTCTGGTGGTTTTAGTGTACATGGCTCAGTAGTGCTCAAAGGGGAGGAGAAGGAGAACAGTTTATGTTCAGTTTGAGTGGGGTCTCTGATGATGTTCCCTGAATGAACTAAAACATGAGCAACAGGAAGCAAAATAAGAAATAATATCAAATAAAAAACCTGAATCATATTAAAGATAGAAATGAGTCCAGTTACACTTGGTTCTGCAGGTTATTCCAGGTTGCAGCTGCTCAAGGAGTAAAACTGGCTCATTTGAGAACATATGGTCACTTTAAAAGACAGAAGAGAAATAATTTAAGTCTTTATAAATAAATAAAGCCCAGTATGTCTTGCTTTCCAGAAAGGGAGGGCCACCCAAGCCCAGCATGCAGCTCACTGCGATGAGGATCGAAATTATCAGCAGCAACAAATACAGAGAGTTCAAAAGCTTGAGATTTTTTACATGTAAACCTCTGAAATCCAGCTACATAATAAACCAGTAACTATGTAATGAAAAAAGGTTGTGACCTATTAATTCAAATTTATAGTACAGTACTTGAGTGATGTGCTTTCTTATGCATCACCATAGCAGAAGAATGGGGCTCCACAATTTAAGTCTTTTTGTAAAGAAAGAGAAAAGTGCTATTAGTGTTATCTGGTAACTAAACTGTAATAATAATAATGATAAGATATCTCTTGCTATAAAGAACTGGTAGCATCTGACAATGTTTGATCTCCTTTGCGTTCTCCAGGTCTGTAATCACAGAAGTGAGTGTCAGTGTGAGCCTGGCTGGATGCCTCCTTACTGTGATTCAGAGGATGGAGCCTTCAGTTCTCTTTCTACAGGTATATACAGGTGTTCATTAACACAAACATTCAGTCTAAATTACAGTATCATGTGATGCAGCCTCATCCCAAACAAACTGACCTGTGTTCCCTTCCTGCAGGAGCAACTGTTGCCATCATAGTAACGGTTATATTAGTGCTTCTGGGTGCCATTGCTGCTGCAGTGGGGATAATCTGGAAGAAACGACAGAGTCCCCTCTTGCCAACGTAAGTAATCATCACCCTGCTATAGGTGACTTTTTGCAAGGGTTGGTATCTGCAGATTAAAGGTCTCTTTTCATGACAGAACACAGACACAGAGGAAGCCCGTCCTTAGCAGCTCTGCTGGCCACCTGAACAAAGTGCCAAGTCAGCCCAGGCCAGTCAAACAGGTAATGTGCTGGAATACACTGTCCTGACTTTGAATATGTTAAATATCTATTCAACACAATGTCTAACATTACCTGAAATTTTAGGCTGGAAGGCCAAAACCCAAAGGAGCTCCACCTCCACCACCCCCTGCAGGAAACAGACCCAAACCCCAGAGTCAGAACTACATTGCTGCACGTCAGGTAACAGAATCCCCTGAACCTTGTCCAGGGATCTAATGTGATGCTCACAAATCATAGGCCTCTGATCATCACAGCTGCAACGTGTTTCAGTTAACCCGTTGCGCTTCAGTGTTCCGCCCGCGGAACACTTTGAGATCTGCATAAGCAGTTCCTTAAATGTCTGAAGCTGCAAACGCGATGATACAAACACTATACACCCATGGAAAGCTTAGATTCTCATGAATCCGCCGGTATAAACCACTTTCAGATGTGATTACCACAGCGGGTAAAATAAACACATTTGTCCGACAAACAACGAATATCCATCCGTCCGTTCTCTATACACGGCTTCAACGTACACAGCGCGACTCACATTTCCGGGTTCATTATTACACACAGATGAAAATATTCCACAAACAACGACCATAATCCTACCTTGGACATCCAGACGAAACAAGCCAGTAAAATATTTTGTCCAAAACGTCTTGAAGTCGGTATATAATCCACAAATAGGTCATTTTCGAGGAAATGTACTTCGCGATGCGCGTCCAATATTCCCTGTATTTCTCGTCATATTTTTATTTACAAATGAAATATTAGCGATTTTTTTGTACTGAAAATGGCTGGAATTGACTGCAGCTTATAGGGCTGCAGTCTTATTTCTGTGATGAGTTTTATCTGGAAAGAACCATGTCATTCTAACTGGCACCAGTGGCTCCCACAAAATTCACGTCTCACTGTGCATCCACTAAAACTCCATTTCTGGAAGGTTAGGAGTGAAAACAGTGAAAATATTTTGTATTGGATGCAATGTGCAACATGCAGACCAAACTGATGCTTTCGAACAGATATGTACCGCTACACAGCATACGTGTATTTCTCTCTTTCTGGTGGGTTCTTTGATTTAACTGGATGATTAGAAGACCCCTGCAGTTAATCACATGAAACTGACCAGTTAGAATGTTTTTCATTGGTTTGCTCTAAAGAAGATCATTTACATTACTGCAAATCTGCCAAGATATCAAATATATGATTTTTTTTTCTTTTTTGGCCACTTGAAGGCAGCACAAGAAGCCATTAACAACACTGGTATCAACAAAGACTGCTGGTCAAAAGTTTTAGAACACCCCAATTTTCCATTTAAAAAAATAAAATTCAAGTAGTTCAAGTAAAATGGATAGCTTGAAATTTTACAAAGGTAAGTGGTGAACTGCCAGAGATTAAAAAAGGTAAGGTTATCCAAAATTGAAAAATATTGTGCATTTCAGAATTATACAAAAAGGTCTTTTTTAGATAACAAGAAATGGGTGAACAACTTAACGCTGTTCTGCAGCAATGGAGGTTGATCAAGCTTTGAAAGTTGGAGCTACCAAATCCTACAGGAGTCCCAACTTTTCTAGATTACTTCCTCTGTCTGCATAAAAGTAGTGTTTGCTGGAACAAACCCTGGCACCGTACCCTCCAGAGCATTATTAGAACAGTATTGTACTGCAGAAAGTAGTGTGTTGCTATAAAAATGGAGAGGAAAAGGCAATTAATAGAAAAGAAGACAGACCATCAGAACACTTGAAAATGTAGGTCTTTATACAGAGAAACTGTGAAGAAAGTCAAGGTGTCAGTGACAACAGTTTTACTTCACCATCAAAAGGCTCAGAAACTGGAGGAAACTCTGCCAGGAAGAGGTCTGGAAGACCCAAAGCCACAACGGAATCAGAAGACAAGTTTCTGAGAGTCAACAGCTTGGTGATAGGAGCTCACAGGACAACAGCTTCAAGCACAGCTTAATAGCGGTCATAGTAAAAAGTGTCAGCTTGAGAGAGAAGACTTGGAGTTGCAGCCGAAAGCCGTTGCTAAGACGTCAGAATAACAAAAAGAGGCTTGCCTGGGCCATGAAACACCACCAATGGATTACTGAAGACTGGAAGAAGGTTCTATGGACTGATGGATCAAAATTTGAACTCTTTGGTTCATCAGCAGGATTTTTTTTACGTCATCCAGTAGGAGAAAGGATCGTTCCTCAGTGTGTGACGTCAACTGTCAAACATGGGGGAGGAGGTGTGATGGTCTGGGGGTGTTGTACTGGATCCAGGGTTTTTGACTTGTACAGAGTGAGAGGAACCATTCATAACCTGGTGAAGATGGCAAGTAAAGTCATGGATACCCCTGTTCCACTAATGCCGCGAGAATTATACAGGCCACCATCAGGCAAGCAAACAATATTCTTGCTGATCCATCCCATGTCCTGTTGAAAGAATACGAGCTGTTGAATTCATGCAGGAGGTACAGAGTCCCGCTGTGAAGGCTCAACCGTTTAAAAACTCTTTTATCCCTGTTTCAGTCAGGCTCATTAATGAGTGGCTCGGTGCAGCTAGCAAAGGGAGGTAATTGGGATGTGCGATATGTATGTATGTATGTATGGAGGAATGTGTGTATTTTAGTTTGCTTATTTATTTATTTATCTTAACTTATTTGTTATGGCATGTATTTATTTATTATATGTCATGTATTTATCGTGCTTTTAATAGCATGTGTTGCAGTGCAGCTCGATGTCTTGCCTTGTCTAAGATAAATTTCTCCCATGGGAGACTAAAGTGAACTCGAACTTGAACTTGAACCCTGAACCCTGAACCTAAACGGCTACCACAGCAGTCTGCAGCACCATGCAGTACCCTCCGGTGTGTTCTTAGTTGGTCAGAAGTTCATCCTACAGCAAGATAATGACCCAAGCTATGCCAGAACTACTTTAGGAACAAAGAACAAGATGATGAGCTTGAAAACATGGAATGGAAGCACAGTCTCCAGACTTAAACCCCATGGAGCTGGTTTGGGATGAACTGGACAGAAGAGTGGAAGCAAAGCAACCTACATAAACCACACATTTATGGGAACTTCTGCGACAGAGATGGAAGAACTTTCTGAAGAATGCTTGATTTCCACTGTGGAAAGAATGAGTATGTTCAGCTGTTATATCTGCCAAAGGTTGTACTTTGATGAGTCTAAAGTTTTAAATACATTTTGGTTTCTAAATAGATTTTTTTTTCACTTTATTTGGTCTATGCTTTAATTTGAGAGTACAATGAGACATAACATGCATCATTTTCAAGAAAAAAACTGATAAAATTGGGGTGTTCTTAAACTTTTGACCAGTAGTCAAAAATCACCTTCGCAAAAATGTTAGCAAACAGTTATGTACTGAGCAACATTATTGTTCATGTAAAATCATGTTTTTGGCTAGATTTTGGATGGTCCATTTAAGTCTCCTCTCTCTTTAATAGTTATTTGTGGGTACTGAATCAAAACAGTAAAATGATTGAAAACAAAGACAATGAGTTCAAAGCTGCTACACTCCAAAGAGCTAATAATTCTCTGTATTCCAAGTGGACCACACAGTCATGTGACCCAGTGTTCACATTAATTTGTATGTATGCAGCTTTAAGATCTGTGAATTAATCCATGATTTTTATTCTCCAGGCTCTGAGGCCGGTACCTCCACCAAAGGTCTGATGTCTGACACAGGGGCAAATATGAGCGAATCACTGGATGCATACCTTTGTCTTCTGTCTTCTGCTGCTGGAAATCCAGAGAAGCAGACATTTAACAGTTTTTTTACTGCAATGCTGAAATATCAAGAGAGACATACATCTGACAGGATGGAGAGACTGGACTCTAGATGTTACTGGAATGACATGCTCTGAGGACTTCAATGCAGGGATTCGCTTTAAGTTATATGTCACTATTTTATACTGTAAAGTTAGAGTTGGTAGTGATATCTTTAATTTTCACAGTAATGGTCTGACTGTGTCGACATGACTGAATTTAGCTGTCAAATGATGTTCAGCATCTTCCTGATATTTTACGGTTGTTTTTTTTAGAATCCTGATAAATATCCCAAACTGCTCTGACTAATTGGAGTGATGGTCAAAAATTGCCTACACTGAAGGGCGTTGAAGTGCAACGGAATAGAAATACTAACTGCAATTATCCTGTCGCTCACAAGTTCTGTCATACGTTACTTGTCTGTCTCAAGGCAAACCTTCTTGAAAATACAACAAAATCACTGACTGATTTGAAGTCATATTTATGAAGATAGATGGATAGATACATGGGTTTTCTCCAGGTTCCTCCCACAGTCCAAAAACATGCTGAGGTTAATTGATAATTCTAATTTGCCCAAAGGAATGAATTTGAGTGTGATTGTTTGTCTCTATGTGTAGTCCTGTGATAGACTGCTACCTGTCCAGGTGTCCCCTGCCTTCACCCTCAGTCAGCTGGGATAGACTCCAGCCCCACTACAACCCTAATGAGGATTAAGTGGTGTATAGAGAATGGAAGCATGGGTTTGGACTAATATTGTTACAGACTTGGTTCATGTAAATATATATATTTTTCTGCGACTTCTCTCACACAAGTTCACTGTGTGAACGTGTATACAATGTAAAAAAAAAAAAAAAAAAGGACGACTTCTTGTAGAGGTTTCACACCAGCGCTGGGTATGATGATAACCAAAATCTACTAAATACCCCACAGTGATACTACAGGCAGCAAGAGTTTCACATTACTGTAATAATTTTATTGTTTTACTTGTGTTTCTGTGTTTTTCGTGTTGGGGGCAGCAGAACAGTCTGTAAACAGCTGGAAGTCAATGCCTGACCCATCAGAATCAGCCGATCTTTTATGTTCACTACCTTTAGTATATTTGATGAAGCAATGCAAAATATGACCTTCTGACTATGAATATTTTCTAAGCTGCAGACCTTAGAAGTACATAAGAGTGGGATAAAACGTCATGTTAATGTTTTCAGCATTTTTGAGCCCTCATGGCATCATAAGTACAGGAAATGCATACATGAAATTTCAGGTAGGAACTGCAGTCAAATTAATCTTAAGTGAACTTCAGGTGTCATGTTCCAAAGCGAGGAAGTTTGTTTGGCACTTTTTTTTTCTATAACCAACTCTGAGCATCAACATTTTGGGATATATTCTTGTTACAACCACAAAACTGTATAACATAAAGTCATAGAAACAAGCATCAGTACTCTGGATGTGCTGTCTGACAATTCACTGGCGAAAACATTAAAAAGTGAATTTTGGGTAAACTCTGAAGAGTCAAATCATCATGTGGGTAGGTGTTCAGTTAAAACAACTTATGCTGGTGTGCTAGTGCTTGTATCTAAGACTATGTCATGGACATTGAGCTAGTGCAGTTTTGCTATTGAAATAAAGGCACTAAGTTGGGTATATAAAAATTGTGCTTAAAAGACAGTACAAGGAGAGATTTTGGTTTTTGATTGTGGCTCCTGGAGTGGATGTAAAATTGATATGACTGCCAGTTTCTTAAAGAGCTCAAATGTGTTTTTTTGTCCATGAAAATTTCATACTTCTATCTCCTTTACATGTGAAGTGATGAAGGCCCAAAAATGATGAAATAATTAATTTAAAAGCACCAACTTTTGATCTATGTTTTTAAAGGCAAACTTGGAAAAATACTCATAGTATGAAGGTAATGTATTACATGGCTTCAGATGTTATTATACACAAAAAACTGCTGATTCTGAGGGGTCAGGTGGGAACATTTTCCGCTTTTGGTCAACTGTATCTTGAATTATCCAAATTTGTCCTACTGATATTTCAATATTAAAACGAGACCTTATTTAAAAAGTTGATCAGAATTAAGAGATCAATGTTTGGACTTTATGGAGACATTTTTAAATGAACTGTCATAATGAAGACAAGCCAAATAAAACACTGCATTTGAATTTTATTTTTTCCCCCCAAGTGATACATCTACGTAGAAGATTTCATGGCCTCGCATGACAAATACGGTACAGCTTTTTCACCCCTCTTTACAGCTATTATAAGATCTTTGATGAACAACAATTTTTACATTCTGCAAGATATGTATAGGACCTGACGGGTCAGTATGCTGAATGGCTGAACCAATAACGTTTTACCTTTCAAACAAATTTCAACATCACAGTAATTAATATGAACCAAAATACTTAATCTTTAGGAAGCTTTCCAAGAAGTCTACTGAACATAACAGTAAACAACAATATTTTGGAAATTTTAAGGATATTAAGACTGCTGCAATTCACTCTTTAAACATACGTGACTGAAAGTCTCCTGGTTTGACTCTGTTCACCATCCACACACACACACACATACGAATCTTGACATGTGTGGCCAAGGTGGCATGGCACATGAGCACAAATGTCTCAAAATTCTTTTTTTTAGTACAAAAAAGGAGTACATTTAACAAGAGAATAGCAAATCTTAAAGCTTATTTCCCTTTCTCTCTTGACTGACAACAAGACAACAGAATTACAGTCAGGTGTGTCGAAGCACCAGTAGAGTCAGTTTTTAGAGCATGTCCTACAAATAGCAGGTCTTAAAGGGTTGGGAGTGCCAGTGAAGAGGAGTGGAGGTCTTCAGTCCAGAAGACGGCTTGATCACTGAAGATTCATAGCAGAGACGGAACATCAGACACACACCAGCAATCTCAGCAGGTAGTAGTGGTCCTCCATTTTGGTGTGACCATGAATTGTAAAAAAAAAATGCACTGTATATGTGAATCAGCCATGCTTGAGATGATTACAGGAGTAATCCTGAAGGGCCAACAGACAGCTGATAGCAAGGTGGTGGTGGTACCACTTATAGTATCATCCATGCTGATCGGAATGACTCAGTCCATTGTGTCTGGGTACAGCATCATCAAAGTGCTGTCAGTAGTCAGAGATATGTGTGGTGAGAAGAATTCAACAAATCTGCATACTATATAATCAACAGTAGATGGAGACACGAATACAGCTTTAGAAACAAAGGAAAGCCCTGAAAGCACTTCACCTGTGTTTTTTTTAGTGTTTTACAATTGAACATCAAATCAAACTGCCAAAACTCTGTTAAATACACAGAAATATCCCACATAATAATGATCAGTCTGTTGTGAGGACAGTACGGCAGCAGGGCCACTGCTTCGTGGAACAAAAAAAAAAAGCAAATATTTCCTCTTTCGTCCGATAACTGAAGAGAATAGTTGAGTATTGAGAATAATTGAGAACAGTTTTTCTTCGCCTGCAGTGTTCAGCCCAAGAAAGGCTGCTTTAACCAGCGCTCAGAAGTCTTTTCAACTACGCTGAAGTGTTGATGGGCCTGATGATAGAATAAGACAAAGTGTGTGTGTGTGTGTGTGTGTGTATATATACATATATATATATATATATATATATATATATATATATATATATACTGACAGTCAATAGAAACTTTGAGGTAGAAATGTACGCAGAATTCTACTTGTAGGGGGGTTGCAATTATTCATTGTGGATTTACTGATGATCTAGTGCCCTGGTAGTTGAGATAATGATGAGTTGTCATTTTGTCATGATTCATTGCACATGGGTTGGTCACTTTGCAAAAGTGAACCAAATACACACCAAGCCATACTCAGTGAGTATCTGCACAATGTGAGAATGGGTTTTGAAGGCCTATATAAAGGCCCAAAAAAGGCCACCATTGTTAGTCCAGTGAACAGCATCATGCCGCGTCTATCACATGAACAACGTCTCCGGGCACTGGGGATGGTGGAGGCCGGTTTGAGCTACAGTGATGTAGCCAGGCGTATGGGCTGTTCCCAACCCACAATCAGAAGCCTGGTCCAAAGCATGCGCCGACGGATTGCTGCCTGCATCCAAGCAAATGGAGGCCATAGTCGGTATTGACAGTTGTGACTTTGTGTTTGGCAGGTGCCGTTTTCTTTTGTGAAATTCTTTATTTTGAAATCATTCTTGAAACTTTAGATTTTTGTTTCTGTATGCCAATATGCTAAACAAATGATTCATATGAAGAAAATCCAGTTTCGGGCTTCAAAATAAAAATTATGTTTAAAAATATGGTCTCAAAGTTTTTAATGACTGTCAGTGTGTATATATATATATATATATATATATATATATATATATATATCCCTTTTTCTTCTTTTTTGGTTTAGAGAGAGAACATCCTAGCTGCCTTCAAGTGAACACAAGTCGTAACCAGCAGAGAACAGTCAGCAACACCAACTATCCCTTCACACAAAGCATTAATCCTTCTCTTTCACCGTGTCATTCATAGTACACAAATACAGGACAGCTTTTCTGTCTATCTTTGGGGATTTATTTGAAACATATAAATAAGACTATACTCTGATCAAGTGCAACACTGAAACCACCTGCCTCATAATGTGTAGGCCCACCTCGTGCCACCAAAACAGCTCAGACATCACAGACTTCTGAAGGTGGCACCAAGACGTAGGCGCATAGGGCGATCCTCCAACACATCCAACAGATGCTCGATTGGATTGAGATTTGGGGAATTTGATGGCCAAGTCAACACATTGAACCCATTGCTATGCTCCTCAAACCATTCCTGAATAATGTTTGTGGAGTGGCAGGAGGCATTAACCTGTTTAAAGAAGCCACTGCCATCAGGGAATACTGATGTGTAGGGTATGTAATGAGCTTCGTCTGATCCAACACTGTTCAGATAGGTGTCAAATTAACATCAACATAAGTGCCAAGACCCACAGTGTGTGAGAACATTGTCCAAAACTTCACACGGCTTCCACTGGCTTGCCTTCTTCCAATAATCATGCCGTCATCTCTTGTACAGGTAACTGAGGCAGACACACACAGCCATCCATGTGAGTTCAAAGGAATTGTGATTTATCAGACCTTCCTTCCACTGCTCTTCCTGCTTCCAGAACATCAACTTCAATAAGTGACTGTCCACGTACTGCCTAATATATCTCACTCTCTGTCAGGTGCCATTATAACAAGACAAAGATATTCCCTTTACCTGTCAGTGGCTTTTATTGTTGCAGCCAACCAGTGTAAGTCTTTTTGAAATTTCTGCTTCAAGTATAAAATGATGATTTGTACATTTCATTCCCTCACTATTGTCTCAACCTCTCATATATATATATTTTTTTTCAACTGACATACGTTCAGGAATGCACTGCACTGTATGTGAACCTCAAGTGCCTAACATATCTTGAAAAGAACCTTGCAAGATCCGAATGAGGCTGTTGAGGCTATAGTATTTGTACTTTTCCCTTATCCAACACATGGAGAACAATAATTAAAAAACACACTTAAAGTGACTAAAACTCTTGGATAACAAGGGCTCCATCTATCTGTATCAACTCAAATTTATAAAATTCTCTTTTTAACTTTGACATGTATAGGTTCAGTGTGCAGTACACATTGTAACAACTGTAAAACGTCTTCAATCAATGATTGTTGCTATTAGACAATATAACTATTATCTTTCATCTTTAATGAATAAGATTACATTTTTACCCAGATAGTCAGAACTTATGTCTTTTTTTTGTTTTTCTTTTTTTAGCAGCTGGAACGAGTTTACCCAGCACGATGGCCTCCTTTTGTTTGCATACACTGATGTGTCTGCTTCTGTTCTCCGCCCAGCTGTAGGCGAGCAGAAGATAGACAGGCAGTTTCAACAGAGGAGGCAGGCAGAGAAAGAAAGACAGAAAGATATTGAGAGACAGAGAGAGAGGGAGAGAGAGAGCGCAGTTGGGGTTTGTGGGTTGTGTGAAGATGGGAGAGTGATGTTTCTGTGCCTATCCATCAGTGCCGTTCTTGTTGGGGGTGTTGATGGTGGTTCCGTCTGGCTGCTGGCCATCTTTGCGTGGTGGCATCCTCTCATTTATCCTGTCCAGGCCACGTGCTTCCTCAAAGTTGCGAATCTTCCTTGTAGGAGAGAAGCCTTGAATGGCTGAAGGGCAGAAGAGACACCAATAAAGAAAATGATCAGAAGCTGGAAACCCTTGAGTAAAATCCCTACTGTACAGCACATTGCTTAGCTTTTTATCAGCCTCAATCAAAATGGATTTCTTGTGGAATTTTATCTGATAAGCACAAAACACAGTATCTGCCTAATACAGTACACATGATCCGTAAATAAAAAGCATGCACAGGTAAACAATGAGTCCTAGTGTTCAAACACCAGTGGGACAAGCTACAACAATAAAACATCTCACACTTCATAGACTTACGTTGATGTCCCGAAACAGCCAAGGAAACCAGACAGAAAACGTGTGCAAATGAAAAGCAAACTTGTAAAGGCTGTTCAGACATACTTATCAGTCATTTCAGTTATCAAGGTAAACAGAGAATGAAAACTCAGAGGTGAATGTTTTATAGGTGGATTATTCTGGAACAAGGCCCTCAAGGACACTCTTGCACAACCAGATGTCTGTGATAATGAAGGATTAGCTCTATTGAACTGACCGTATTTAAAGTCAGTGATTACTAAGCAGAATTACTTGTACCATAGGGGGCATTGAAATATTGTTGAGGCATAGATTTGAAAAAAATTGTGATTAGGGTTTGGGGTCCATATTTGTGTTTTAAAAATTAGCTAATTTAACAGTTAAGTAGCTGATAATTACCAAAAAAATATCTAAAAATAGCTAAAGGCAATGCTTATTCACTACTGTTCAAAAGTTTGGGGTCATTTAGAAATGTCCTTATTTTTTTAAAGAATAGCTTTTTTTTTTTTTTTTTAAACGAGGATAACATTAAATGAATGATAAATCCAGTGTAGACATTGATAATGTGGTAAATGATTATTCTAGCTGTAAAAGGCTGATTTTTAATGGAATATCTCCATAGGGGTACAGAGGAACATTTCCAGCAACCATCACTCCTGTGTTCTAATGCTACATTGTGTTAGCTAATGGTGTTGAAAGGCTCATTGATGAGTAGAAAACCCTTGTACAGTTATGTTAGCACATGAATAAAAGTGAGTTTTCATGGAAAACATGAAATTGTCTGGATGACCCCAAATTTTTGAACGGTAGTGTATGTTAAAATAATCTGTTAAAAGTCACAATGAAGCAGTTCAAACTATTGGCTAACTAATTGGCTGAAAGCAATGTCTAAACACTTAAATAATAAGCTCAGAGTAATGGTTAAGTAATTAGCTAAAAGTTATAATGAAATAACTTGATAGTAGATATAATTAGCTACATATAATGATCAAGTAGTCGATATTAACAAAATAATGAGCAAAAAGTGAAAATTAAGCAGTTGAAAAAATAAAGAATAAAACAAAGAATAAAGAATAATGAGATGAAAAATGAGCTAAAACAGCTAAAGGGTACAAACTAACACTTAAATGTGAAATTAGTTAGCTGAAAGTACTGGCTAAATAGTGAAAATAACTCGCTAAAAAGTAACAGTTACTCAATATTCACTTTGAAGTAAGTTGAAATTAGCACATTTGAACATGACTGGTGGCTTCCATTGAGGGGTGTCGGAGTTTGTCTGTTCTGGATGTGGACTAAGCAGACAAAAAAGTTATGACCAACTACAGTACCATTCAGAAGTATGGGGTCACCAGGAAATGTCCTTATTTTTGAAAGAAAAGCATTTTTTTCAATAAAGATAATCAAAAAAAAAAAAAAACACTAAATGAATGATAAATCCAGTTAATGTGGTAAATGACTATTGTAGCTGGAAACGGCTGATTTTTAATGGAATATCTCCATAGGGGTACAGAGGAACATTTCCAGCAACCATCACTCCTGTGTTCTAATGCTACATTGTGTTAGCTAACGGTGTTGAAAGGCTCATTGATGATTAGAAAAACCCTTGTACAGTTATGTTATACTCTATCTGTTGACTTGTTCTGCACCTAATCCACCAGAACTAAATCTCTTTCATTTTGTGGATTTGATAAAATGAGTGTTTCTCATGTTTCAGGCCTACTGAAGCAGCTACCATTACTATCAACCAAACAGAGCAGACAGTGTAGCAACAGCCAACTGGTGTAACAGGATTAGCTTCTGTAAATATCCCAGGCAGGGATGTCCCTGGACTTATCTTAGCCAGGTCTTAGCAGGCTTTTCTCTGCATGGGGAGCCACACTTGGCAACTAAAGCCTATGTGGCAACACTCTTGTCCCTTGTTGACTTGTTGTCAGCAGGGAAAAGGGACAAGGTTTGAAACCCAGTCTATGCAAGTTATTACAAAACATTTTGTAACATACGCTTTCTTTTTCTAGATCAGTGGTAAGCCAGATTCAACGAACAAGGGTTAAAATAATTTAGTTAAAACAGCTTCTTTCAATGCATTTTAATGGACTATTTCATAATTTTTGCAACTAAATACAGTTCTAATGTCGTTTCTTTAATTGTTTTTCTACCCAGTAGAACGCAAACTCATTTTATAGTAACAGAACCAATGTGATCAGCAGACACTGATTATGCAAGAGGAACCAGTAATATATTATCAGTAACTGGTTAATCATTAATACAAAAAGAGTGGGGAAAGTAACAAACAAAAGTGAGAATAGGGCTGTGTTTAAAGGGTGAATAACACACACAAAACACAAACAAGAGGTTTGAGCCACACAGCCAATGCGTACCTTTTGCTTTAGCTGCCTCAATGGTAGCTATGTTAATGGGAGTTGAGGAAGAGAGGAGAGGGGTAAGGCAGTCATCAAAGGTAGCCAGAGACAGGAAATGCAACAGTAAAATAAAACTGTAAAATCCAGTGTAAGACACAGATAGCAGAATATAGGCTAACACCCATTTCATGGTCATGGACCAGTAAAATGTCATCAAAACACATTAGTGAGTGGGCGGTAAGGTTAGAGTGAAGAAGGCTGTTGGAGAATAAGATGGTGCTGGTGTTAAAGGGTCATGACGACTTAGGTGTGGAGAGCTGAGGGGGGATTTGGCTGAGAACTAAGAGTCTAAGGACTGGAGTGAGATGGGCAACAGTGACCAGGCAGGACGACGCATTTGCACAGTCCAAACCTACAGCACACATGCAGTCAGACGCTCAGAGACAAAGACAAGTAAACATTTTAATATGGGTGAATATATAATTGCGGGACATTTTGTAACATAGTTGACAAGTATCATAGTTGACATTTTTGCTGTTTTCAGGCCTAAAATCAACATTTCTTTTATTCTAACCAAACACCACATGGCATTTATAGACAAAGATTCTTCTAAACATCATATATGCAATTCAGTAAAATAGAAAGTCTTTTATAAAGATATTGTGATAAACCTGTTTACACTTGACTTACACACTACTTTATGTTAAATAACTCAGAAAGCCTTGGAGTCTTGCCAGTCTTTTCTTAAGGAGGAAATGACATCATGTGGAGCAGGTCATGTGATCTGGAATTAACACACTTCCTTGAGAGGTGTTTTTGTAATGGGGAACTTAGTTGAAAGTGATTTCTCGGACACAGATACAATTTATTTTCCAGAAAAAATTTGATATATTGCCAAAAAAAGAACTCTGTCATGATTATCTCAACTTAATAAAAAGAACACAATGAAAATATATTTTTTAAATAAGTTCATTTTATTATAGTTCAGCTCATTGGAAGGTGGTTGTTATTAAATTCGGAGGTTATTTAGTTGACAGTTTAGTGATATCCAGTCATTTTGTATTAATAAGTGATTGTTTCCTTAATATATAATTATTGTAAAGACATGATCATAATGAACATAAAAAAACATATATTTTTTTAATTTTAATTAAAAATGGATGAAAGATATAGTATCTCATGGACATCAAAAATCTCTCAATTATATACTGACCCACATAATTTTAGAAACATAACAAACATTATGAATATTTCTAGTTAAAAATGGGTGCTTGGCATTGTGGACCTCGACATGTTAAATTAGTTCATTTGCTTTTTATCGGATGTGTAGGTCTATTTAAAGCATCTAAGCCAATCACAAGAAATATTTTTCAGAGAAATGGTTATGAATTCTTAACGAAAGAGTTGCGTTAAAACAACAGTCTGCATGATGAATTTTCGCCATGACTACTTTTCCTCTGCAGGACAGCATAGCAGCAGGTGCTCTGTTGTTGGTGACACTTGGGAAAACAGTTTATCCTAATGTCCTCTGAAAGAGCTGTGTGCCTCAGTGCATTCTCCCAGAACATCAGAATATAATATCAGCAGTGGTACAGTGGATTACAAATAAAGAAAGAAAGAAAAACACAATCATATGCCCTCTTTTTGTTTGAACCAGCCTATCTGACCTGAAAACCGTGATTAGGGGAGCAGACATGGACAATGACATTTTCCGAAAGGTCACAACATGTGGTTTCTCCTTCTCCTTCAATTGCTCTGCAGCTTCTGTGAGCTTCCAGCGTGGCTCTCAGCATGTCCTCTGGCGGACGAGGCCAGGCGCTGACCTTTAGATCAGAGGGTCAGTAACCACGTCCAGGTGACAGGATGACCTCCCTGACTAGCCAGACCCTGACTCAACCCAAAAACTTTCTGTGGTGGGGGGGTGGGGCTTGAGTCAAAGTGTAGCCAGTGCTTCCTGTGGCTAGCATGCGTCATTGATCTAGAACCCTTCAAAGAGACTAACAGAACAGGAAAGCTAGTCTTCACAAACTGGAAGCAAGCACGGAAAGTCTTCAGCTCCAGATGTTTTTGCAATATGTATATTGCTACAATTACATTTACAACATTCGCAACTCTAACCAAGCTACCTCAGTACCCATCTTTTTGACTATCTATTGTGACTGAGCTGAAAAAAAGCCTTTTAGGTTCACTGCAGGAATAAGGAGCAAACAAAACTGTCAGCTTGGTTTCAACTGCATGAAAGTGTTCTAATAAGGACATTTTAGCGACAACAGTAATGTTGACCTCTATATGTTGCTCATGATCTTTCATTTGACATTATACATCTCCTTACTTTAACTTAAAGGAATGTGTCTACATTTTGAGATATTCATTTAGTTGTTTTATTTTTAAAAGTTAGATGAGACAATCTGTACTACTCCGGTTTTATTGAATTTCCCTTTGGAGATTAATAGTTATTGTATTGTTATTGTATTGTATTGTTTCAACACTTGCTTTTTGCGATCATCTTCATCACAAAGCCTCAAAACAGAGCTAAACATCTAATCTAACTGTCTAAAGACAAGAAAACCCAATTACAAACAAACAAAAGGCCATTTCCACTGCAAGAACTTACATGCAGTTTTAGGGCGGCCTGAACATTTGTGTGTTCTGCGGTGGGAACCTCGCCTGTAGAACCTCCTCCAGGGTGGTTTTCAGGCAATGAAGTACCTATTCCAGGGAAGGTACTTCTGAGCAGCCCTGAAAATTTGCTTTTCGAATGAGTCACACAAACGTGGTATAATTTGTTCATCGGTTAGCATTAGAAGTGCCTGGAGGTGGGTTTGTTACCTCTGGACAGAGCAAAGACAACCATTTCTCCCTGTTCCCAGTCCTTATGTGAAGATAGCCAGCCTGCCTAGGTGTTGGCTCCAGCTACAGATTTTCTATGTAAACCTTAGCACAGTGTCAATCTTCTTACCTAAATCTTAGCATGAATGTCAATCAGTATACTGTCAGGTTTGTACATTTGCCTTTCAAGCTGTAAATCTTCCTTTATTGGTGTAGCCTACAAACAGTATTATAGTGTGCTGTAGTTACCCAGCATCTTGAATAGTTTTCTCTACCGATGTGCTTGTGGATTACCAGATCATGTAACACCGCCTCTTAGCCATGAAGAAAGGAAAAAAAATAAAAAATCAGGTTTGCCCGTGAGATACAGCGTGTAGAACAACACAGGCCTGGTGACAAAGAGTGAGAAAATGTCCCTAAGGGTAGAGAGTTGGCCAAACAGCAGCCTGCAAGGAGGAATCAAAGAGTAGGATTACTGAGTGTAGAACACACT
Source organism: Acanthochromis polyacanthus (assembly GCF_021347895.1). Classification (NCBI taxonomy): domain Eukaryota; kingdom Metazoa; phylum Chordata; class Actinopteri; family Pomacentridae; genus Acanthochromis; species Acanthochromis polyacanthus. The sequence goes on from NC_067119.1 coordinate 37,814,096, forward strand.
TACCGGTCTGTAAGGTCTGCTTTCCCCCTGACAACACTCCCAGCGGAAGAGTTCCAGTTGGGGTCAGGCCTTTGAGTGTTAACACACTCTCACTTTCCTCCCTAGTTCACAAACAAAACACAGGCACACAAGGTACATGCAAATTACATTTCAGTAAGCAGGGCAACAGACACCTGTTCTGTAGCTATGAGGTCATGAGTTCAACAATCACAGGATATTTAACCCGTGTCCATTCATTCAATCCTTGATAAGAGTGACAGACTGTGAGCTGTAAATGCCTCAAGCCAAACTGCTAGTATGTGTCCTGGATTTGTAAGTGGGTCAATGACAACTTGTGTCAATTTTAGCAGCTGAAGCAATATTTTTAAAGGATCAGTTATCAGAGTAAAGACTTGTGTCAACACACTCTTAAAGCTGCTGTCCGGAGTTTCCGTTTGTTTTCAATTTATGTATCATTTTTTAACAAAGCTTAAATGTGTTAGTCTAGTTCGATACTATAATATAAAGTTAGTATAATGCGATATGAAAATTTATTCCTGAGCTCCGCCTTCCTCTCATAGACCCCCATGTTATTCCAAAAAGCGCCGGTTGCTGCCGACCAATCAAGTTCGAGCTTCAGCTTTGTCATGCTGTCAATCAACGGTTACGCGCACAGCCAGTAAGACCATGCAGAGGTGGGCGAGCTACGCACTACGCAACCGCGCGCACATTTGTTTTGCTTGTGGAGGAGAGAGCATCAGGGCTCAGCAACTTCCAGAAAAGTTACCAATCCCACGGCTTGTCAGGCCAAGAGACTGCAGGACGTTTTTTGGCTCGGGGTGCTCGCGTCGCTCCCCGACCACGGCCTCCATAGCCCGCCTGACGGCTTCGTTTAGATGCCCGACCTCTGGAGGAAGATGTTGGGGCGTCTGGGACATACTCTTCGTCAGAGGAGTCATGCAATTCTGAACTCTAGATAGAAATAAATAAACAATCTAACACATATACACGCGTAAATGCACTAAGTTTGATAAACAACGTCATCGAGAGGGATACACGAGTGTAATCACATATTGAAACTTTACTCGTTATTCCTAGCAGATTCATGTTATTTTGGTATTAGGACAAGTTAGACTCAATACAGAATTCTAACGTAATTCCTTTATTATTTACTAAATGTACTAAATGTAGAAGAGGGGAAAACAGCAAAACAGGCGAGATGCTGCAGCACTCCGGGCACTCCTCTCAGGTACTGCGCGCGTGCACAAATAAAGGGGCGAAATCAGAGGGAGGGACCAACAGCGTTTCGGGAGACGCTGCGATTCAAACTCCGGACAGCAGCTTTAAGTGAACATATCTTTAGCACTACCGTTCAGTAGTTTGGGTTTACCCAGACAATTTCATGTTTTCCATGAAAACTGCCATTTTTATTTATGTGCTAACATAACTGCACAACAGTTTTCTAATCATCAATGAGCCTTTCAACACCATTAGCTAACACAATGTAGCATTAGAACACAGGAGTGATGGTTGCTGGAAATGTTCCTCTGTACCCCTATGGAGGTATTCCATCAAAAAATCAGCTGTTTCCAGCTACAATAGTCATTTACCACATTAACTATGTCTACACTCTATTTTTGATCAATTTCATGCTATCTTCATTGAAAGAAACATTTCTTTAAAAAAATAAGGACATTTCTAAGTGACCCCAAACTTTTGAACGGTAGTGTATACAGTCATGTCAAAACTTATTAGACCACCCTTGCTTTCTTCTATTTCTTGTTCATTTTAGGCACATTTGTTATAATAATATAAAATGATAACAAAAATAGCTCATAAGAGTTTAATTTAAGAGTTGATATCTAGACATTTTCTATGGTATTCTTGATAACCAAAATCCCTCAAGTTCTTCCATCAATAGCTATGGCATTGTTCTGCCAAAAACAGGTTTTAGGATTCCATGTTTTCTTTTCTGTCTGTTTTAGTCACATGATCCACACAGGAGTTAGGACTTGAGTCATAACCATTGTTTTTGATGATTTAGATGGCGGCAGCCATGCATCTCAGCATGCTCTCCACCAGCTTCTGACATTGTTCTGCTTTCACAGCAGCACATTCCTGTTGCAAAAATTCAAAATGATTTGTTTTTGGGCTGTGGTTGCGTTTGATGATTTTCCACAGGATTCCAATTTGATTTAGATCTGGTGATTGAGCAGGCCAAGGCATGGTTCCACTGTTCTGGTTCTCCATCCAGGCTTCAGCTAAGCTTACCATGTGGCAAGGGGCATTGTCTTGTTGGAAAATCCAGTAATTGGAGGCAGGAAAGAGTTTTCCAGCTGATGGAAGAAGACTGTTTTCAAGAGTAGCCCTGTATATGACCTGGTTCATTCGTCCTTTACAAGCTTGCATTTGCCCTGTTCCACTCATACTGAAACAATCCCAGATGGTCACTGATCCACCCCCATGTTTTACTGTAGGGGCGAGACAGTCTGGTTTTAAGACTTCTCCAGGCTTCCTCCTAGATAGGAAGTTGGCTGAAGTGGGAACTGAAAATTGGATTCATCACTGAAGAGAACCTTAACCCAATCATCAATGGTCCAATCCTTGTGATCCCCAGCAAAGAATAACCAGGCTTTCCTCTGCCTTTCCTTGATGAAGGGCTTCTTCCTGCCCTATGTGACTTCAAACCAGCTTCAAGAAGTGGCTTTCCTTATCCAACAAGTCCCATTTCTCCACAGTGCCCACTCATTTTTAAGGTCCCTGGAGGTCTGACAGCGATTCCTGAAACAGGGATAGAAAGATGTTTCCTGACCAGCTAGCAGTTTGGTAGAACCATGTTAGGCTTGTTTTTTCTTGGTGTAATGAACGGCTGTCTTGGAGATATCCAGTTTTGTCGCAACCTGTCTCTCACTCATGCCAATTTCCAGCCATGCCAAGATGGCTGTCTTTGTGGCTTCACACAATTCTTTAGTTTTTGGCATTATGTGAGAGCTGACGACTTCTGAGTTGTGCTGCTGCTTGAATGTAAGCAGGAAACCACTTTAGGCCTTTGCATGTGCAGCGCTGCTAATGACATGAAATGGCCACTTACAGTGTCTTGTGAAAGTATTCGGCCCCCTTGAACTTTTCAACCTTTCGCCACATTTCAGGCTTCAAACATAAAGATATAAAATTGTAATTTTTTGTCAAGAATCAACAACAATTGGGACACAATCGTGAAGTGGAATGAAATTTATTGGATATTTGAAACTTTTTTAACAAATAAAAACCTGAAAAGTGGGGTGTGCAATATTATTCGGCCCCTTTACTTTCAGTGCAGCAAACTCACTCCAGAAGTTCAGTGAGGATCTCTGAATGATCCAATGTTGTCCTAAATGACTGATGATGATAAATAGAATCCACCTGTGTGTAATCAAGTCTCCGTATAAATGCACCTGCTCTGTGATAGTCTCAGGGTTCTGTTTAAAGTGCAGAGAGTATCATGATGACCAAGGAACACACCAGGCAGGTCCGAGATACTGTTGTGGAGAAGTTTAAAGCCGAATTTGGATACAAAAAGATTTCCCAAGCTTTAAACATCTCAAGGAGCACTGTGCAAACAATCATATTGAAATGGAAGGAGTATCAGACCACTGAAAATCTACCAAGACCCGGCCGTCCCTCTAAACTTTCACCTCCAACAAGGAGAAGACTGATCAGAGATGCAGCCAAGAGGCCCATGATCACTCTGGATGAACTGCAGAGATCTACAGCTGAGGTGGGAGAGTCTGTCCATAGGACAACAATCAGTCGTACACTGCACAAATCTGGCCTTTATGGAAGAGTGGCAAGAAGAAAGCCATTTCTCAAAGATATCCATAAAAAGTCTGGTTTAAAGTTTGCCACAAGCCACCTGGGAGACACACCAAACATGTGGAAGAAGGTGCTCTGGTCACATGAAACCAAAATCCAACTTTTTGGCCACAATGCAAAACGATATGTTTGGCGTAAAAGCAACACAGCTCATCACCCTGAACACACCATCCCCACTGTCAAACATGGTGGTGGCAGCCTCATGGTTTGGGCCTGCTTTTCTTCAGCAGGGACAGGGAAGATGGTTAAAATTGATGGGAAGATGAATGGAGCCAAATACAGGAGCATTCTGGAAGAAAACCTGTTGGAGTCTGCAAAAGACCTGAGACTGGGACGGAGATTTATCTTCCAACAGGACAATGATCCAAAACATAAAGCCAAATCTACAATGGAATGGTTCACAAATAAACGTATCCAGGTGTTAGAATGGCCAAGTCAAAGTCCAGACCTGAATCCAATCGAGAATCTGTGGGCAGAGCTGAAGACTGCTGTTCACAAACGCTCTCCATCCAACCTCACTGAGCTCGAGCTGTTTTGCAAGGAAGAATGGGCAAGAATTTCAGTCTCTCGATGTGCAAAACTGATAGAGACATACCCCAAGCGACTTGCAGCTGTAATTGCAGCAAAAGGTGGCGCTACAAAGTATTAATGCAAGGGGGCCGAATAATTGCACTTCTCAGGTTTTTATTTGTTAAAAAAAGTATAAAATATCCTATAAATTTCGTTCCACTTCACGATTGTGTCCCACTTGTTGTTGATTCTTGACAAAAAATTAAAATTTTATATCTTTATGTTTGAAGCCTGAAATGTGGTGAAAGGTTGAAAAGTTCAAGGGGGCCGAATACTTTCACAAGGCACTGTATATACCCTGGTAATACAATTAAACTGATGCATGTCAAAAAAGACATAAAGCATTATGGAATCAGCTGCATTTTTGTCGTGTTCATTGTATTCTTCAAGTGATATACCTTTAGTGGTGCCAGGCATTGAAATGAACAAGAAACTGAAGAAAACAAGGGTGGTCTAATAATTTTTTTTTCTGTGACTGTATTTTCAAAAATTTTCTCTACTTCAGAAGAGACTACAGGTGACATCTGAAATCAGACGAAGCTTTGCAAAGTTGCAAATTGCACATTTTGAAAATTGAAAAAAAAAAAGAGAATGGAAAAAATAGATAACTAATATGTGTTTTCATATATTGAAATGTATCAGTATCTTTAATACCACTGACCCACATACACTGGTCTGAAAGACAGGGTGCTCTACATCTTACCCACTTACAGCAGTGTGACAAGCTAGCAGCAGCAGCATAATCTGGAATAATGTCTAATGCCATTATACTGTCTAGGTGCTTCGTGACTCATCTTGTGCCAGCTCATTAATCCTGGCAGACCAACATTGTGTTTTCGAACACAGCTTCATTGTGCACTCAGCTGACTCCCTTCCTTTCGCCAACACTTCCGCATCCTACTGACCCTGTGGTAAAATGCATTTTATGTTACTATCCTGACAGCTGACTGCACTGAGAGCCATATATATGAACATAGGGTGTTTTCGGATAAAGCATTATCATAAAAAAGGAACAGGAGCATCAAAGGGACAGTGTAAAAGACAAGGTCAGACCTGAGAACAGAGAAGACTCGGGCCATTTTCCCCACAGCGCGAATCTTGTTCCGGATCACCTCTTTGCGCATCGCTGAGGTGCCACCTGGGAACAAGTTCAAATTGGAAAGTTAAAACATAGCACACTGCTGTTTCCATCCTTTGCTAATAATTTCTTAGTACTTAACATTCAAATTAAAATACAAAATGCTAGATGAAAGACTAGAGAGAAGAGAACAAGGGATGAAGCTGTAATACATCCAAGAGATGAAATAAGTGCAGAGCGGCTGTACTTCAGGGAGCAGAAGTCTCTCATCAACACCAGACATGTGACAGAAGTTGAATTATGCTGAAGTGCTGCGGCTAAATCACCTTCCAGCATTTGATGTCAAGTAAGAGTGTGCCGGGATTAATTTTCAAATCATCTAATTTAAAAAGCAAATTACAAATGTGATTCCCAGAAGAACCAGAGATGGCTGTGGTGAAAGTCTACAATGTAAACACTGGAGATGTGCACAAATGAGCACACATATCATAGTTACATAATTTTAGATCAAAGCAAACATTAATGTTTCAACATCTCTGAATTGTTGAAGCGTTAGACAAAAATGTGAGTAATATTGACACTTGTTTCCTGACAGACAGTAATCTGTTAGGAACAATTTGTCTACCATCACAATAAATTTATAGTAGATTAGGTACTGGTCACACCAGCTAATGTTAACTTCTTTAAACTAACATACTGAATGCTCTTAACCTGAGCTTGGTGCTGCCCATAGTAGATTTATCAGGCTAATGTCTTACCATTCAGGCCTTGTTCACACATACATGGGTAATTTATAAAACAAGGGTTATTCTTCGTTCTCAAACAAAATCTCTGTCCACATCATGTAAAAACACAATTAAGGTTGTGTCAAGAGTTTGCCAAAACAACAGGCGGTGATATAATCCTAACCGTAACGCCAGGATGACCTATTAAAAGCTTAAAAAACACTATGAATGGTTTTCAAACCAACAATGGAAACAGGGAATCATATGCATGGACTGTTTCTGATGCCTCTATTTGTAAATCTAATAGAACAGTAATTGTATATTTGTGTGTAAACGTGTATAAAGTCCTTTTAGGAACATTATCACCAGCACTACTTCATCCACATCCGCCACTGCACAAAATCACGTCATGTAAACACAGGAGAAAATGGTGCTCATATTGACTCTCACAAGCCAAAACTCCATTTCTCCCTATCTATATATCAATACTGCCAACAGTTACAGTCTGAATATATTCAACCTAGGAGGAGATTTTCAAAAGCTCCATTTTCAAACTGTGTTTGTGTGTGTTTTAAGAAAAATCTAAAATTATCATGTGGCATGATCATATTAAACATAAGAGATGGTGAAGGTATCAGCTGGCCAATTTCTGTTTGTGACAAAAAGAACATAATCCTGTACAGTGTACCATCTACCATCAAAATCAAAAGAAGGCATCTACCAATATAGTTTATTAGGGTCAGTGATAATCAGTGATAACCAACATTTGGGGCCATGAAAATCAAAAGTAAAATGACAATCAGAACAACAATGCAAAAGTTAAATTTCCTACCTTTGTTACCTTATTATTATTGATACAAATGTTTAATTAAGAGAGAACATTTCAGCAAATATCTTTCAGTGTTGGTTTTAAAGTTGGCAGTTTTCCATGTTGTGTAACCAATCAGATAGCCAGACCACAGTGTAGAGACTACAGACGGAGACTCAGCTGTATGGGACTTATAAATTAATTTTTCATGGGAATAAGTTAAAAATAATAATAATAATAAGTGGACAAATACTACACATCCATTTCTATAATCACCTAGCCTGATAATCAAATCCCAAATTAAAAAGGTCTAAGTGTAAATTATCATTCTTTTAAATGTACCTTCATAAAGATCGTCTCCCTCCGACATGAGCTCGTCATCAGAGCAAATGTTCAGTACATTCACCAGCATCTCCGTCACTGTCAGGGAGGGAAGCCACAAAACAACTTAAGTTAAGACTGGTGCCAAATATATGTTTGAGGCAAGTTTGTGGCATTGCCTGTCCTCACTATGAAAGTTTGTTTTATCTGGAAAAGAACACTTTCGTAGTCAATTTAAATTTCATTTTAAAGTCTAAGGGTACACATTTATGCAAATTATGGTAGGTCTAAACATTCTCCTGATGTTCAGCAGGTTGCTATAGAACCAACACCTTTTACAATAATTAGCCTTTAGCAGGAAAGCAACAAAAAATGTCCCAATGTAAAACCATGCAGTAACAAAGGCGTTATGCACTTATCATTTTAATTTCCATCTTGTCAACTGTTGGTCTGCTGTTTTCCAGATGGCAATTTCAGATTAGATATGGAAGTTTCTCAGGAGCAAATGGCAGACAAATTGAGTAAATTGGCTAAAACATGCAAAGGATATATTTTTAAAAGAACTCCTGACTCTTCAGAGATTTACAAAGCAAGCAACATTTACTATTTCATTGTGAATTGTGTTCATCTCTCTTAAAATTCCACCGGCTGTGTTCTGAATGAACAATGAAAAAGTGTAATTGGCCATAAACTGGCCCATTTTAAAATTCACACCTATTCTATAATTTAACAGAAATAAAAAGACACTGGACACGTCTGGATATTCTAAAAAGCCACTGGATCATAGACAACTGTATACAGCATTTTTTTTGGCTTTCTAGCTCCATTTGTCTTTCAAACAACTAACATACCTTTCTCTCCAACAAAAGGCAAAGACCATGTAAAGACATCCATAAAGTTGGGCAACCAGTAAGGGTGGGGGGAGCAGTTGAACTGCCGAATGTTCATCACGTTGTTCTCATATTTTAACACAGCAGCTAGGATTGACAGAGGGAAAGAGATGGGAGGAGAGATTCAAGGACTGAAGCCTGGTAAAAACAGGAAGAACAACACTACTGAGAAAAAATGACAGAAACCTTTGTTGTTGTAGACGTCTAGGTAATTTGGAGCTGAAAAGATTGTGATTAATGAAGGGAAGCCTGTGGTCTGGCTTTTTCTGTACATCCGATACCTGTGCAGCCACAAATAGAAACCCTCATTACACATATTCTATAATAAAAAATTTGCAGAAAATTCATTTTCCAGAATATCACTTACCCTGCATCCTGTGCTTCATGGGCTCTTATTACTGACAGCAAGTTATTATTTACCAAAAAGTCACAGACTGCTGAGTAACTGCAAAGAGAAAGAGAACAAGAGAAAAAGAGGGTAAACCTGTTAAACCACTGTCAAAGCTTATTCCAAACTTAAACCATTACAGGAACAGCATGATGCCACTTAAGGCCAATTGACTGTTGTTGGCCTAAGGAAATACTTGGATATTTATTTTCAGCATGCTGTGCCGCCTGGTCCGTTGAGCTAGGGGTTTAAAGATGCTGGGTGTACAGAGGCAGAAATCTGAGTATTTATGGGCTCCAGAAAGTTGAGAACTAAAATACAGAGGAAAAGCAGGCAAGATCTGCTGGATGAGAATACTTTAGGGTACCACTAATCCAGTAGTGAAGCTCAAGATATATTAGTGTGGGTACACGTACAGCATCACACCAAAGTGAATGGTTTCTTACAGTTAACACCTCTCTGGAGTTAAGACCAGGCAGAATTCAGTTGAACCAAGTACTTGTGTCTTACTTTAGTTTAAACCACCAGCTGGTCTAAAACTGTGATTAACCCAGTGGTGCCACTGAATCTTGAGAAACTAAAACGTCACCAATATGCTTTTTTTTAGGGCAAACATCAACATCGATAATCAGCATCAACAAGATCAATGAGTCATATATAAAACTGATATACATTTGTAGCAAAAAAACAAAACAAAACTGTATCTTGGTGCCAGAATCACACAATCTCTAACAAAAAAACTGATTTATGTTTTAAAAAGAGAAAGTTCTAACACCTATCCTTAAGCTTCGATTGGCTATTACTGGAGGCATGTAACAAATCAGCTTAACACTTCTCCTGTGTTCTGGAGAAACTAAAGAGCATAGTGACTACAGAAAGAGGCAGGAGGCTGAAACATAGCCATATCAGCACATTTATAAATTCATGTATTTCATTGGAAATCCATTTAAAGAAACAACAATACCAATATTTGGAAGTAATTACACAATGAGGCATTTGCTGCAATTTTTGTGAAACATAAAGTAACTAATTCTCATTTTACGTTCCTACCAAACAGCATTTTAATGAAGCATCAGTAAGAACCAGTCACCTCTTTCATACTTTGGTGGCTAATATGTTAGGAAGCTAACACCGCTGTTGCTAATAAGCTCAGCCTGCAGTACTTGGGCACAGAGATGCTATAAGCTAAATGCTAACTGGTGCTAAAGAATTTGGAGAAATGTTTGAATGCTGTTTTTCTGACAGATGCTGGGATTGCGATTTGAACTGCAATATCATTTTGTAAGGTAAGGTTAACTGTCACATAAGTAGGTTGGCATGAATTTGTGAAACCACTTGACACAACAGTTTAGGTGTGACACATGCTGCATAATATCATATACCCTAACTTTGCCAGTTGCATTGTATCAAATATCAGTTTGAAATTTTATTAATCATTCAGCACCAATGCCAACTGACATCAGCAAGAACAGTGTTTAGCATTTTCTTCTAGCTTAGTTTAGAATATGCTAATATTTGCTAGTAAACACTAAACACAGCTAAGTACAGCTAAGGCTGATGTGAATTGCATTAGCTTTGCAGGTCATAAACTCACATATAAGACAAAAATAGATTTTGGCGTGACGATGAAAATGAGCAGGATCATCAACTATGTTACAATTTATCCTGAAGGAGACCTAACAGAGCAATTAAGCAAATATACCACACATAGAATAAGACCTAGTTTATCTAGCGCAACCTGTTTTAATGAAGAGATGCATTATTCTCTTCTTTGTACAGATATTTGTGGCTACATTTGAACTTACACATAGCTGATGTAACCAATGGGATATCAACAAAGGCAACAAACAGTTGAAGTTGCATTCAGAAAGAGAATTTAAAAAATGCCTCCTGAGATTAACAACTTAAAATGTTTGCTTGTGAAAGTGTTATTGTGTGTAATTAAAATAACTGCATGATTTTTCTTTTCTATTCTAAACAGCCCGTTATATCTTTTGACCGACAGAACTGCACACAAGCTTTTTTTTATTGTGCTATTAAGTTGTTTATTTGTCTGCTCTTGAGTATTTAGAACCCATTTTCACACTATATTCTGAGCAATCTCTTTGCCTCTGTTTACTTATTTTGTCATGTGTTAATCTATTTTGAACAAGCTGTTTTTATCTGTTAATCTGTTTTGAGAGGGACATTTTTGAAACTGCCTCAATAAGCTGTTTGACCTACAAAAAGTGAAGCACCATCCTCTGACCTGTGTGATGCAGTCTATTTTATATTTTCATTATCATAGGTCATTATCTTTGTGGGTTTTTTTTCAGACTGATCTACAAAAAGCACTGCACAACTGCAAGAAATCACTGTTAATATTTCAATAAAATCCTGTCTTTGTATCAGTCTGTCAGTAGTACTTCTGTGGAGTCAGACTAAAGCAGGAACGATGAAGGCAGTTCAATGTAATACCTGAAAAAGTAAGAGCAGCCTCTGACGGAGTTATGGTTGAAGTGTTCAGATGTCTTTTCACTGCCATAGTCCTCACCAGGGTCAGCCCAGATCAGGTCGCACATTGGCCCAAATGCTGGAGGCTCTTTAAACCTGTCTAACTGTTGATTACAAAACACAAATACACTTGCTTGAGATGATGTATGATTTAAGTCAAATTCTTATAAGCAGGAAACCACATTGCGAAAAGGAAATGTAATTTTGCAAATGTAATTTTAGAAAAGTAAAACCATACAAAAAAAAAAGCCATGGAGATTCATAGATCTTCTATGCTTTGCCACTACTTTGTATGTCAGTGGGGCTTACTTACTTTCCTTATGTCATCTAGGCAGTTGATTTCTGGTGAGAGTCCACCATGTACACACAGGAACTGTTGGTTGAGTAGGGCAGCAAGGGGCAGGCAGTCAAAGGCCTCCATACAGGCATCATACACCCGTTCAGAGTATTTAATTTTACCTGCAGCAAAAACACAGCAACAAACAAAATGCATTGCTGTTAGTTTCTGTATCTATACTTGCCTACTATAGTATCTACAGTCATATAAAAAATGATTAGACCATCCCTGTTTTCTTCTATTTCTTGTTCATTTTAATGCCTGGTACAACTAAAAGTACATCTGTTTGGACAAATATAATGATAACAACAAAATAGCTCATAAGAGTTTAACTTAAGAGTTGATATCTACACATTTTCCACGGTTTTCTTGATAATAACCAAAATCACTTAAGTTCTTCCATCAATAGCTATGGCATTGCAATTCCAAAAACTGTGCTTTTAGGATTCCACGTTTTCTTTTCTGTCTGTTTTAGTCACATGATACACACAGGAGTTAGTACTTGATAACATAACCATTGTTTCTGATGTATAGAGCCACGCGCCTTGGCATGCTCTCCACCAGCTTCTGGCATTGTTCTGCTTTCACAGCAGCCCATTCTTGTTGCAAAAATTCAAACTAATTTGCTTTGGTTTTGGGCTGTGGTTCTCCATTTTTCATTTGATGACTTTCCACAGGTTTCCAACTGGAGAGCAGGCCAAGACATTGTTCCACTGTTCTGGTTCTCCATCCAGGCTTCAACTAAGCTTACCATGTGGCAAGGGGCATTGTCTTGTTGGAAAACCCAGTAATTGGAGGCAGGGAAGAGTTTTCCAGCTGTTGGAAGAAGACTGTTTTCAAGAGTAGCCCTGTATATGACCTGGGTCATTTGCCCTGTTCCACTCATACTGAAACAATCCCAGATGGTCACTGATCCACCTCCATGTTTTACTGCAGAGGCAAGACAGTCCGGTTTTAAGGCTTTTCCAGGCTTCCTCCAAACCAGTAAGTTGGCTGGAGTGGGCATCAACTGAAAATTGGATTCATCCCTGAAGATAACCTTAACCCAATCATCAACAGTTCAATCCTTGTGATCCCCAGCAAAGAGTAACCAGGCTTTCCTCTGCCTTTCCTTGATGAAGGACTTCTTCCTGCCCTATGTGACTTCAAACCAGCTTCAAGTCGGCTTCCAACTGTCCTTGTCCAACAAGTCCCATTTCTCTACAGTGCCCACTCATTTTTAAGGTCCGTGGAGGTCTGACCACGATTCCTGACACAGAAACGAATAAGTGACGGTCATCTCGTGAGTTAGAAACACGTTTCTTGCCATGACCAGCTAGCAGTTTGGTAGAACCATGTTGGGCTTGTTTTTTTTTTCTTGGTGTAATGAACGGCTGTCTTGGAGATATCCAGTTTTGTCGCTACCTGTCTCTCACTCATGCCAATTTCCAGGAGTGTCAAGATGGCTGTCATTGAGGCTTCACATAACGCTTTTGCTTTCGGCATTATGTGAGAACTGACAACTTCTGAGTTGTGCTGCTGCTTGAATGTAAGCAGGAAACCACTCAAGGCCTTTGCATGTGCAGTGCTGCTTGTAACATGAAATGGCCTCTTATATACCCTGGCAATACAATTAAACTGATGCATGTAAAATAGGACATAAGGTATTGTGGAATCAGCTGCCCTATTTTGTTGTGTCCATTGTATTCTTCAGGTAATATACCTTTAATGGTACCAGGCATTGAAATGATCAAGAAATTGAAGAAAATAAGGGCGGTCTAATAATTTCTTGCATGACTGTATCTGCAAATGTTGGTCAGAGGTGTTGTAAACAAGTAGTACAGCTCCTCTGCCAACAACAGGACTGATGATTGTTTCCAGGCAGTTTCTGCAGTTGCCTGCAGAACACTGCAGGTCAAATGAGGTCAGGAGGAAGTCGAGTCCTTATAGGGCAAGAGCAGCTAGGACACAATGCCAGGGACAACTTAGTGCCGCAATCAAGTTGGAAAAGTGTGCAGAAATGAGCTTTGTACTTGAAATAAATGTGGATAATTAAGCTTGTCAAAATTTAAGTTTAGTTATTGACCTAAGTTTGACCTCTAAATTAAACTTTTTTTTAAATGAGGAGACAATTCATTATCTGACTATTTCTGCCAAATTCTTCTGAAACTACACCACAGATTTAATGTAGTTTTTACAGACAGCTGGAGTCACATTTCGAGGATCAACTGGTCGAAGGCTGCGCAGCCATACATAACCTATGTTGTGAGTTGCAAGCTGTAAAACACACTTTGCAACTAAAGTATTTACAACATATGTATTGAAGGCGGTCATTCATATTCAAGGTGTGATACATGCCCTAACACACCATCACAGATTTTTTTACTATTTTTTGATTTCTTTTTAAAATTAATTTATTTGATTATTTAAGTATTTTAGGACTACTACAATATTGCTTCAGTAAAAACCATGTGCTCGAGAAAATCTGGACTGCACGAGTTGATTGGTGGTGTTGATGTTGCGATTTTGTACACATTTCTTATTTCCCTTTTTAAAGTCAATGAGTGCTTATGCATTTATATTCCGTTTTCTCAATATGTCCCTTGTTGTATGCCACAAGATGTGAAGACATACCAGGCTTTTAAACTTTTAGTATCTTAGTGAAAATAAAACTGGCATAATACAACATTGCAATAAAACCTCTCTCTTGACTGCCTTAGCCAAGTATGAATGAAGACTTCTTGTTGCATAAGATTCAACTATCATAAATGAATACCTGTAATAATAAAAAAACCAATAATAACACAACAGAAATTACAAATTTTGAAAGAAGGAAACTGATGGGGAGGTAAAGAGATCAATAGCTTTTAAACACTGTTTACTACCACGTAAGCTATATTACAACAAGTCAAAGTCAGTGGGCAGTTATGTTCACAGCTGCAATAAGTTTGGGCCATAAAAAGCCAGCGATGTGTGCCACTGAGTCACACTTAAGTGGTTAAATCCAAATGAAACCATGTTTCTGACGGTCTTTTCTAAAAATAGGTCATTAAAAGTCATCAAAAATAACCAATATTGACTGAAATGCAACATTTATTGTGAATTTTTAGTTATATCACTAACCCTAAGTTGTTATCCTTTACAATTGCAACACCTAATCTCTAAAGGGAATCCATCATTTCAGGTAAAGACTAAACCAGAGCAACATTAATCAAATTCAATCAGAAAGCTTTAGACTCTTCATTCACTGAACGTGTTTTTGTTGATGCATAAAGAAATAAGTGCTAGACAAAGGTGAGCAATTTGCAATTTAGCCAGCAGCCTCTGAGGAAGCCTTATAACTCAGACTAAGAAATGTCGTTTTTTTTTCCAGCCTCTGAAACTTTATCTTCTGATTTAGTTTACACACATGCTTTATGAAATAATAGATATTCAAATCTCTAAGTCTACACTGCCTCCAACAGTCACCATCCAAACCACTAACAAGCGTGTGTGTGTGTGTGTGTGTGTGTGTGTGTGTGTGTGTGTGTGTGTGTGCGCGTGTGTGTGTGTGCGCGCGCTGATTAGATGGTGTGTGGGTGTGCGTGGGTGAAGATGTAGTAAGTGAAATTCATTTGCAGTTGGCAAGGCTCTGTCTTTGCTGTCTGCCAAAGCGTCTTTGTCTCCGAGTTTGAATACTAATACAACCCCACCTGCTTTGCACACACAGAGAGATGGATTCACGCACACAGCTGTCACAGATTGAAATCAGTGTGTGTGTAACTGTCTGAAACGCATCAACAGCATGCCTGGCTGCTCTCCATGCTCCAGCAGTTCATCGTCTACAACATGAAAAGGAAAATCTTTCTTCTCCTCTGTGCAGACTGTAATGCTAATGAACTGCCACATCTTGTGACAGGACTTCCACATTCTACACACACTTTGTAACAAACACGCCCTACTTGTGGGAAACTAGTCATGTTATTAAGAAGAATCTGTCAGAGCAACCACACTCCTTTTTCTCTGGAATGGAGGTCAACTTGAAATTCTTACATTTCTCAAAATTGTGTTTTTACATTTCTCATTTGTATGTGTGCTATGAGAAAGTTGAGAGAAATATCAAATTTTTATGACAGATATTGCAATTTGATTTCTCAATCCATTTTTTACAGTCAAGCTTTACTGTGCAACAGTTTTAATAACCCTGACACAACAATTTAAACCCTGAGTCTGAAGGTTCATAACGTTCATCCTGAATTTCAGCTTTTGCAATCTGCTAATTGCAACATTTCAACATGCAAATTCAGTTGATCAAGTGCCTAAGTGATCTGCACTCACATCACAGATGCCATACCATATGCCCTGACTTTGTTGGAATTCTGAGACCTGATTGATGCAGACCATTCTGAAGTGCTACAGAGAGCATAGGAGCACATCACACCGTTCTTCTTATGGCTGGAAGAGGCCCTACACTTACATTCCTGTTTGAAGGTGAAGTATTCTGTGAGGTGCCGGCACTCGTGGTTCCCACGCAGGAGGAAGAGTGTGGTGGGGTGGTTGATCTTGAGCGACCAGAGGTAGAGAACACACTGTTAGGACAGACAGAGCGAGGGAGAACACATAAAAAGTCAGAAGTGTGACAATTACAACATTTAGCGTTGATTGATAAATGACAGAGAAAAGCAGCCAATGGTCCCAACAGACATGCTGGAACCAGAGAATGATTGGAGCTTTAGCCTGAAAAATAACCCAATCAAATCAGTATAATTGCTCATAGGTTGTCTGCCAGTCAACTTATTGATTAATCACTTAATCATTTCAGTTTAATCACATAAATGGCCACCAGTAACAATCTGGCAAGCACAACACCATCTCCCAATAGGAAAAGCCAATTCAAGTAAAATCTGCAGGTGAAGAAAATTAATTCCGGACTTGTGGATAAGTGGTATGAACCTGCTACACGTATCAGACACTGACACATACATACTCCTGTAGGCCCAGCCATCCACAACAAATCTAACAAAGAGCATGAGACTTGAAGGTCTTGTTGGATTCAATGTTTGCTCTGCAGACAGCACAACTTGTTGTACAGCTGCACTCTGCACATAATAATAAAAGACCATCAAGTAGCAGTAGCCACATACTTTTCTCCTCTTTATCTTTTATGTTTTAGTCTCACCTTGATCAAGTGGCCTTGATCAGGACAAGTTAACTACTATTTATGCTTCATCTTGCAGCAGCAGTCTACAGATGATTTTATTCAAATGGAACCAGTAGAAATTCACGTCAATTGTGCCAGGCTGCAAACACACCTACAAGTAACTATGGCGTGCAAAAATGGGAAAACACACACACACACGCACACACACACACAATCCAAATCAACTTGCTTCTTCTTGAGTACTCAGAGAAGACACTGTTGAATAGCCACCATTTGTCATGCTGAGCCCCTTGTTTTAACATGCACCAGCCATGGAGGTAAGAATATGGTGCCAGGGCAACCACAGCCAGCAGGTGTGCATTCACAGTAAAGAAACAGGAGACAACTACCTTATCTTATTCCCTTCCATTGTTGAGAGGAATACTGAAGCGTGAAGTATAGGTAAATGTGTAGATGGGGCTGTGACTTGATCTCCTCTGCGCGGAGGTGGAGAGAGGGACATGGCTTGGAGAGGCTGGAAGCTGACATGGGTTTTAATGAGAGCCCTCTGCACTCTTTTAGCCAGCCACTCTGTATCAGAGCCTGGAGTGGGGGAGGAAGACAAAGGAAACGGCACAAAGCTTTGTGTGGCCGACATGAACACTGGCTACCTTCACCTCAAACCCAGATACACACACACTTCAGCCTGTGCCTGGTGTGTGCAGGGGCTGGGCTGCGAAGAGACAAGTCAGTGCACCGACACACTCTCTTGGATCAAAGAGAATTCACTAAGTAGATAAAGAAAAGCACACAGAATAAAACGGATTGTTCACATTCACTGAATTTAGACTCTGACAAATTGCTGGCCAGCAATGGCACAAGACAGTGAATCTTTTAGTTGCCTTGGTAACCACATCCTGATATCCATTTTGCTCTGTCTGTCTTATGTGCTCTTGAAGTGAGCTCTGTGGCCTTTGAAATGAACAGAACTTTCAGTGCTGCTAGTGAGAGAAAACAGCTATAAATGCGGAGCTGTAAGACTTTTGTATTGTTTTGTAGTTTATACATTTATCACTAGTTGTCTGGCTACAGTCGTGACTTTTGCCTGAGAGTGACATATATCTTAACCAAGTGACAGCTGTTCATTATTGATTATGTTTTGTCAGTTATTTTCTCCATTAATTCATTAATAGTTTTTAGGGTCCAACCGATTTATCAGCCAGCCGATAAAATTGGTCAACTATAGCCCTTTCCAAAATAATCATCTTCGGCTGGAGTTTTGACAATTAAAAGCCAATATATTTTTAATTTTTTCATTAAACAGTGAATGCTTTTGAATGGTGTTGCACTATTTGTCCAATACATGGAGCTCTGACTTCATTCAGTCCTCAGTAACATACAGGAGTAAGCTGCAGTCAGGCAACATTACAGGAGTGGGCTGAGCCGACAGGTGAGTTTATAACCACGTTGTGACAATGGGAACATGTCTCCTGTTTCAGTTTAACTCTCTTCATCATGACGAGTGATGCATGCTTTGTTGCGTGGGTCATGCTAAAGTTGTGCTAACCTAGCTTAAGTTACTCCCTGTTTGTTTATGTTAGCAATAACAGTTACGCAAACCTAGCCATAGGGTTAGTTAACAGCTTAAAAGCCAGTAAGTAACTGCAGAAATAAAGCAAATGTACAAAACATTGTGTATAGTGTTTCCTCTTTGGTTGCCAACATGAGACAAAGCCTGTCCTCCTCTGCTCATAATGTTAGCAACAGGAAAGCGGCAACTGGCGGGGACTAGCATCTTTGACATCAGCAGCAGAGCTTCTATCATCCTCAGCACTGTCATCAGATTGAGACTGGGTTGCATTTTTTTTAAAAAACCTAGACAGCTTAGCCTGATTTTAAGCTGTTTGGCATCAACATCTGACCATCTATGGTTTTAACACTTGCTGGGAATGTTGCAAGTAGTCGTCAGATCCAGCAATGGTATCTTCATTGTCTCACAGATCAACTCAGTGTGTATGGGAAGGTTGCTGAAACAGGCAGCTGAGAAGATATGAGAAACTAGTGTGACTGAAAATGACAGCAAGTCGGGGTACATTGACACTAATCTGAAGCTTAAATTAAACAACTGCACATATAAATTGGGTTAGTAAAATGAATAAAATATTTTGTCTTTGTTTTCCTTTGGTTTTTATTGGGAGGCGGATGGGTAAACACCACATGCCATTAAAGTTAATCCAATGTCAGGCACTCCTTAAAAAATTAACCAGACAGGATATTCACAGGCCAAACAACTGGTCCCTTTGGGCAGCATTCTTAGTTATATTAGGATAATTGCTTGACTACAAATTATGTAAGTGTACAATGAGTGTCCTATTTCTTCTAATTAGCTGATCCATGCTCGATCTGCCACAGTGCTGACAGCAGGATGAACACTCCTCTCTGATCACAACTGTGCTTCAGCTCCTCCTCCGGGGTGGACGAGCTCTACAGTGACACTGATAAGCGCTGTGGCTCAGACAAGTTAAACAGTTTTTCAAGTGGCATTGAGATCAACCACCTCCTTTGGGTTGGGAGTGCTTCAAGAGTCACTTTTCAGTGGAAATAAGTGGGAAAACAATCTCAGTGGCAATTTTTGCTGTCTTTGGTGGAGATAAAACTACCTACTTCACCATCAGTCTCATATTCCTTATTCTGTTTCAATCCCCGCTTTTCATCTTTGACATTTCACCCACATCAATGTACTATCGAGTGTCCATCAAAAAGCTCCACAGGGAGGTCAAAGTGTTAGTATACTGCTTTGTTAACTCTCACACAGAGACCACTAAACTCCATCTTTGTTGAAAAAATGTTAAAACACTTGAAGAGAAAAATCAGGACTGCGTAACCGCTCAAAGGAAAAAAAAATCGAAACTCTTATCTACCTTTCATACCAGCGACATCAAAAGAATACATTTCCCTTTATCAAATTTCTAAAAAGACTACTCTATCCATTGCTGGACTCAGTGTGGTCAGACGTTTCTTAGTCCTTAACCCAGAGATGTCAAACTCAGTTCCTGGAGGGCCACTATCCTGCATGTTTTAGATGTTTCCCTCTTCCAACACACCTGATTCAAATAATCATCAAGCTCAGCAGAAGCCTGATAACGAGCCTGATCATTTGAATCAGGTGTGTTGGAAGAGGGAAACATCTAAAACATGCAGGATAGTGGCCCTCCAGGAATGGAGTTTGACACCTCTGCCTTAACCCCCAACACAGCTGTCTCCTACAACTGTGAGATAACTTTTGGATTGTAAGCTCAATATTGATTTGTGGCAACTCTTTAGTGTACACTACAAGGCCTCCATGTTTCATAACAAGTGCTAGAAATATCAGACTAAGTTCTTTAAACTTGCAGGAACAAATTGAGAAAGATGAAGTATTCTCATGTTGAGTCATGTTCAATAAAGAAGACACTGTTATTACTGTTCTCACTGTGAGTCACAATAAATGACACTAAAGCTTGAGATTCACACTACTCCCACAAAGTACCCTCATTTTTTCTAGTTTAAGACTCTTTCATTGCCATCTGGTACAACTTCTGCTGACTTTTTTGTGAGCATCAGTCCGAACAGTTTTCAAAGAACATGTAAATGGCTGGCTAACTAATTTCAACAATTTGTCTACTCGAGAGCAGAAAGACTTTTTTTCATGTAACATATGCAAATCATGACTAAAGCACAATTATTGGGAATATACATTTTTTAAACAATGAAACTGGGTCACCATTGTAACTGCAAAGAATCCGAACCCTCAACAGTCTCAACCCTCCAATCAGGAACCTCAGTAAGAAAACTGTCATGTAGTTTGTGCAGTCAGACTGCTGCTCCATGTTCAAATCCTTCATCTTATTTTTAACTGGTGCAATAAGTATCCATGAACTGCCTTTTGAAGGTGCCACTGAAATAGAACTTCACACAGCAAAACCCATTTAGCCATCAAGCACTACAGTAAGATTTGAAACCAGCACTGCCGTAATATTCTCACTACAGGTAACTATCTTGACAAGTCAATATGGGACACACCATCACTATCCAGTTAGTTTTCATTACATCAAGTCCTTTCAGATTGGCATGCAGCCGGTGGTCCAACTTCACATGCGCTACACTACCAGGCAGCGTCAGAAGCCAACAACACACTGACGAGGAGCCAGTTTACAGTAAGAGCTGACATTATGACAGCTTAACCCGAAGATAGGTTAAATATATCCGATGTCACCCATCACATACCAATGCCAAAGAGCTGAATCATGAAGATAAACCATAAAACCAATTTCTGCTCTAATGGAAATGTAATCAATTAAGCAATGGAACAGTGAATACTCCAATTCCACTTTTTGGAAAAAAAACTGCCAAT
Organism: Acanthochromis polyacanthus; assembly: GCF_021347895.1. Taxonomy (NCBI): domain Eukaryota; kingdom Metazoa; phylum Chordata; class Actinopteri; family Pomacentridae; genus Acanthochromis; species Acanthochromis polyacanthus. Next base: position 37,835,028 of record NC_067119.1, read on the forward strand.
GGGTAAAATCATATTTTAATACTGACACACTCAGAGTCAACAAATGGATGGTGATCAGCACAGTGAAATCAGCATAAGTGAACAAAATTTAAACCTTTTTGTGACAACTGAGAGCAAAATATTAACTGCTTAGCTAATATTAATTGCTTAGTTCACAACAGAAATCAAATGGCTTTTATACAGTGTGACGGTAAATTCATCCATCCATTCTCTATACACCACTTTATCCTCACTAGGGTCGTGGGGGTGCTGGAGCCTATCCCAGCTGACTTAGGGTGAAGGCAGGGGACACCTGGACAGGTCACCAGTCTGTCACAGGGCTACATATACAGACAAACAATCACACTCACATTCACACCTACAGACAATATAGAATCACCAATTAACCTCAGCATATTTTTGGACTGTGGGAGGAAGCCGGAGTGCCCGGAGAAAACCCACACATGCACAGGGAGAACATGCAAACTCCATGCAGAAAGATCTCGGGAAAGCGAGGACGCGAACCAGGGATCTTTTAGCTGCCAGGTGACGGTGCTAACCACCACGTCACTGTGCAGCCCATGGTAAAAGCAGTCTTTAACAAATTAATAAAACATAATATCACAACTTACCTCAATACTGAAGTATCCTCGATCTACGTAGTCACCGAGGAAGAGATAGCGTGTGTTACTGGGTGATCCTCCCACTTCAAACAACTTCATAAGGTCAAAGAACTGTCCATGGACATCACCACATACTGCCAAAAGACAAACACAAATCACTTTCAGAAAAATCAAACATGGAAACATCCAAATAGCCAAACGGAAGCCTATGCATTTATTAAACTTGCAGATTACCAGGCAGATTGCACATTAACATTTCGTTCAATTCTTCAAATCAGTAATTGAATCCAAATTTAATCCGCATACAATCCATTATGTCAATTTTCTACAAGGTTAATCATGGAAAACACAAGAAATGCATATTAAATGCCTTCAATACTGACAGTTTTCCGTGTTTTAAAAGTGCTTCCTAACCCTGATGATGTGTGACATCTATAATAACAGCAAGGACATTAAAAATGCTGACCATGGCAGTGTGAGTCTAATTCAGATCGAATGATTCAACTGATGCGTTTTGCAGGAACCTCCAGAGCAATTTTATTTGGCTTTTTCAAATTAATTCTACGCATCAATTGAGTTAATTGATGTAACAAATGAATTTTATACCTGCCCCTCATATTCACTGGGAACACCACATCAGCATGGCAAATACTTTGTGTATTTGCATTATAACAGCTGACTTCAGAATATTTCTCAGTCCTATTAAAGCCCATTAAGCAGTTAGCGTTCTCATATTACCGCTTCTAACATGCAACTGTGAGCTTTACAGGCTGTACTGGCTGCTCTAATCAATCATATAACCAAGATATTTTATCACACGCTATTTTGGCTTGAATTAAAGCTTTATGTGAGAAAACCTGAGAAATAAAGGATCATATTTTTTAACAGCTGGTTGAAAGGTCAGCTAAGAAGGAGCAGATATTTTCATGGACAATTGAGTTGACTCTGAAAGCCTATAAGCCCCTTTGATCTGGCACAGGAGTCAGTGTACACCAGCTGCCAGTATGCAGAAACAGCACTGCAATGGAATAAGGTTGAAGTAGGTGCTGTGTTTACTCATTATTTCGACACTTTCTCTGATGTCTGTAAGTGACAAATACGGTGGTCCCTCGTCATATCGCAGTTCACTTGTAGCCTGCCTGCCTGCCAGCCAGCTGCCACCAGACACACACAAGGAAGAGCAGATACTGAGCAAGATAGTTATCTGTAGTTTACTTTAGCACTCGCGAGTACCCGACACAGTGCAAGATTGCTGTGAAGGTGGAGACATGCTGCGGTGGTGTATTTGTGACAATTTAAAAAAAAAAAGAAAGAAAGAAATTTAAAGAAGCAGCGGCTGGGATTTTAGCAGCTTCTGCAGAACGAATGTAGAGGAAACCTTGGTCTATTCATCGATTCCGTCATCTACCAACATTTATCTGAATTGAAAAACTTTGCTTATTGTGTCAAATATTGTCATTTGAAAAAAAATGGAATTAATCGTGACTAATTAATTACAACGCCACTACTTAATTAGATTAATTTTTTCATGACCTCCCACCACTAATTAAGATATGTGAAACAGAAACATACAGAGCAAATTCAAAAACGTTTTGTGATGGACTTTGTGTTATTCTACACTTTGACATCAAGATTTATATTCTTACCACAAATGTGTATCATGTCCAAATATCGGTTTTCGGACTCCTTGCTTGCTAATAATAAGTATTGACCTTGATAAAAAACACATGGTTGAACCTCGATAGTCTCTTTGGGCTCCTGGTGGGTATCTGCCAGCCTACCTGTTATAGGTGCCTCCACCTCCAACATGCACTTCTCTTGACGGAGAATGTTTGCCCCATCATTGATGATCCTGAGAGCCACGTCTTCTTCCACCCTTCCCTCCTTGACAAGATGGGTGCGGAGCAACTCAGCATTGGGCTTGCCATCTTCAAATAGCTCTTTTATAGTCAGTTTGTGTTGTGGAGGGTATGGGACAGCTATAGTGAAAAGAGCAACATGTTAAGATAAGATAAGACAAGATAATAGAAGAACTGAAGGAGAGAGATGTGAGGTGTGAGCCACAACTTGTGCAAAAATGTATGCTGCTCTCTAGAGTCATAATTCTGTCACATTTAACATAGACATGATGATACACATATTTTTTATTAGACGTTAGGTTCAGTGTGACTAACATATCCTGAGAATATCATTATCTCTCATGAATAAAGACAAATCCGTTTAGAAATCATACAATAATGACAATCTATTTGACCAGTGAACTTGCTGCAGAATCATTGTGTTTTTTATGTTTTCTTCTTCATCAATGTGATCCAGTCATAGATGTCTTACATCCATGGGCACATTACAGACAGGAAGTGCTAACAACTTCATACTTTTAATGGTGCTATCTTTCCAAACATAGACTTAAAAACAGGCCTCAAACTGAGCACACAACAAACTAAAGTAACTGATTACCCAGCAACATAATATGGCTGTTCTCATTTGCCAAAGCCTCAAAAATGTGGCAATTTTAAAAGTGATAAGGCTTGAAATTTGACCGCTTCTCTTGTCAATTTACTAGAGATTTGTGTTGGAAACCAGGGCTTTATTGTTACCACTCACAGATTCGACTGGCATGCCATTCAGCTAATTTTGATGGCTTGTTCAAGTTGAAAAACTCAACATATGGAAGAGACAACTGAAGTGCTGCTGTGAAAGAAAAGACGTCACTTTCCTAGTACCAGTAATATATATGGACATATAACCTCAGAGCAAACTGTCAAGGAGAAGAAATACATTGCATCTCAGGCTGCATTTACTTAAGCTGCAATCATGAGAGGTGATATCTGCATTGACTGAGCCAAGATGAAGCTGGTGGCACAGGAAGAGGGCCGCATACACCTACATGATAATGTAGACAGACAGACAGACAGACAGACAGACAGACAGACAGACAGACAGACAGACAGACAGACAGACAGACAGACAGACAGACAGACAGACAGACAGACAGACAGACAGACAGACAGACAGACAGACAGACAGACAGACAGACAGACGCCTTGTGCCTCACTTGACCCACCCTTTCTCAGTAAGCTGCTCCATACCACCTACACAATCTTTTTACCATCCTCATAAAAGGTCACTGCTTTTGAGGCGGAGACCTGAGAGCTTCATGATCAAAACACAGCTAAGAAATGTATCACAGTTGAGGCAGTTACAAACTGTGGACCCATGAACGACACACTAAATGAAGACAACTATTCCATACTTGAAAAGATAAACAGTGTCTTTTATGACATGTAATTAGGAAAGTAATGTTTAATCCAATTCTCTAGAATGGGATCTTAATGGAGGAAACTATATCAAGTATTAATTCATGAAAAGTTGTGCAACTCTGAGTTTTAAAAAGGTGTTCACTGAGGAGATTAGTACTCTAACATTGGCAGCAACTTCATTAGTTCAAAAAGCTCCAGGAGCAGATAGTTGCCGACTAATCTGCACTTATTCAAAACAATAGTAGAATGTGGTCCAAGCACTCTCACTCCCAGGGCCTGTGAGGTAAAAGGGATTACTGCAATATCCCTAATAACAGGCCAGGCACACACAAAATGCATGATGCCACCAATCAAGCATGGTGTAAAGCTAGTCTGTTACACCATGCTGTGGAACACCACGGTGCAAACACTGCATAAGAGTTAGAAAAATTTGTCTTTCAACAGCTAAAAATGTGAGCACAAAAAACAGGGGTAACCTTGCATATTGCACAGTTCTAGTGATGTGTTCATCCTGGACTTGTGAGAACATCCACATCCACCTGCAAGTCAGTCAACAGGACACACTGTGCCATAAAAATCAATATCAGCTTGTGCAGATCAGTACTACTTGTGCGATAAATCAGTGCCAGCGAAAGAGAGAGAGAGAGAGAAAGAGAGGCATTCTGAGAATGTTGTCACACCCACACAGAGCAAATCAAAGTGCAATATGAAAAGAGCATTAATGGGTTTTTACTGTGGGCGCATTTACCAATCAGTGATGCAGAGTCTGAGTGCAGAGGAAGCAAAATGTATTTGTCGCATAGGTTTATGTCGCAGTCTGTATTTTGAGAAACATACAAGCTGATCCAATTAGGGTTTTTAGAGCCAAAGCAACATATTGAAAATATGTGACATGCTGCTTTTTATTGCAGGTGCAACAGAGCAAAGGCTGTGAATATGGAATTGTAGGTGGTTTTCAATTCTGAGCAAGAGGAAGAAGTAACTGATTGTGGTTAGGCCACAGACCGACACAGTCTAGCCTACAGTGCAAAAGCTATAGCACAGCTCCAACTTGGCTCGCCTGTGCTGAGGACAAGCTGTCATGCGTTGACCAGTGTGGTATAAATAAACAGTAAGTGCTCCCAGGCCTACAAGGCATGGCCGCGAAGAGAGCTGTAAGCTGAGGTACGAGCCTTAAGAACAGATTAGGTAAAGCCTCTATTAGCAAGGGCTTCCAGATTCAGGGGCTGTATACTTAAAAGCTCTGCCACACTGAAGGTAGGTTCCTGCACAAACAAAACAGGCTCTGCAAAAAAGATGAAGACTCAGAATGGGGAACACCATGAGCACGAGGCAACTAGACCGTGAAACATTTCAGGCAATAGCCGTGTTGACCAAATTTGCAAGCATTTGCCTGGAGGGTGGCAGCAATTACCCACGTTGGACAATAATAACTGGTCTGAATGTCAACAAACTGAAAACTTCTTCCAGGTCAACAGGAATAAACTTTCTGCTCCCCAATAATAACAACAACAACAACAGTAATAAATTCTGGGCTGATTTGCCTGGACAAGTCTCTTCAAACAGCTACAACTGAATGTGGCTGTCAGTAAGCAGCATCCATCAGTTCAAACAGACTACACTGTGCAGTGAAAGAACAGACAATGGTGCAGACAAAAGTGAAGCAACCCAATAAAGAGAAATGTGTTGTTCAAAATAATAAGTTAATAATATAATAATGAGCTGACACTGCCCTGAGACTGGCATCTTATTAAGAGACTGCCTGGCCTAATTAACATTAATGTTTGATGAACTCTTCAAAACCACACACACACAGTAGGCCACTGCTGCACTGCGTCAACACCCGCAGTCTGGCATGACAACAAACGAGTCAAGAAACAAAGACACTACTATCTACCATCCTGCCCACTGAGGATAACGTTTTGAACAGTGATATGAGCCAGCGTCTAGAATATGTTTGCAATTGTTTCAAAATCAACACAATAGAGGAGGATTGAATTACAAAGATACGGCTGGGCAGCGATGAATGGAGCGGACTGTGGCTGGATGAATCATGAAGTCCACTTCAGATTGCTCTAATTATCAGTGAATACGTTACCCTTGCAAGCTAAATAGCCAGGCGTGGGGTTTATTTGCCGTGTCAATCTGTCAATCACATGGGGTGGTAGTGGCATACATTCACCCTCTGGCCTCTTTATGATTTGATTTCAGACGCATGGGGACAGCTTTAACACATGGCAACAATCCAGTTCAATTTCTGTCAAAGATGACATGAATCTTTTTTCACTTTAAGGAGGCACGACTTCAAAACCCAAATGAAGCCAAGTCTTGTCTTGAGTAAGGTCATACACCTATTAGTCTACAATTTATTCAGCCTGGGGAGAAAAAATCTGATTTAATGACCCAATGATTGAGCTACCAGGCCAAAGGTAATATCCAGCAATGAATGAGCTTAACTACTGACTTACACAACCAGAGCAGCATTAGACTTGCACAGTCTCCGGGTTAAGCCCTCTTACAGTCACCGGTTACGCAGCAAACCCCAAACCTGTGGTGACATTTTACAATGTTAATCTAGAAATCTGTACTCCAAAAAAACTGACAGCGAGAATGACTACAAATGTGTGACTTTTCAGCACTAGTTTGTCAAAAGAAAAGCTGTCGTTACTCCAGTCTACATTACTTCTTTCTCTTTTCTTCCCAGTCACACTGCCATTCTCTCTCTCTCCATCGTGTAGCTGGCCATGTTGGGAACATCACTGGGGAGATTCTTTCCACAATTAACTCACTCTCTCCCTGCTGGCTCACACTTCAGCATTCCAGTCCCCTGGCAGGACACTCTCCCAGTGCCCTTGCAGACAGACAGTGATGCAGGCTGTAAGTTATAGTACTGGTGGCGGAGGTGATGGAGCTACCTCAGACTTGGCTGGGCCTGTCTCAAGGAGACACAACAAATGGTGCCCTGACTGCCCAAACGAGCGATGGCAAACTCAGTGCAAAGGAATCCATCTTGTCAAGGTCTGCTGGTAACCTGAGCAGACTTTGAGCATTTCCATGAGTGAGCAATGACCCCATGATGTTACAATGCATTGATCCTAAATATAAAGGAGGCTGGTGGGGGCAGCTATATACACTACACATACCAGTGGACAACTATCATGTCGTTTAGAAATCACAGCCTGAAATTATGATGCCCTAATTCATGCTCATCCACAGACACCTGAGCATCCCCTCATCACACTGCATCTCACTATAACAGTAAAAATGAGGATTACCACACAGTTAACTGTTGTTACATACTCAGATATGGCTGCGGATTTGGCTGCTATGATAGCAAACATCTGCTGCATGTCTTTTAGGGTGGTAAGTATTTAAACAAAGTTTGTTTGTTTTTTAAGCCACAAGTGGTTTTCAGTGCATCAGCTACCAGCCAAATCATTTACACTTCTTGCACAGTAATCTCTCAACACTGACTCACCTTTTATCAGCCGTTCCGTTGTAGACTGTTTCTCCTGTTTGTCGTTTTCCTTCCCTGACATCTTCGCTTCGACTGGAGGCTAATTTGGAGGTTCAAATTTTGCACAGCTCTCAGTCCAGCTCGCCCACAGACAAGCTAACACATAAGTGTGTCCGTCACCCCCGTCTTGACTTTCGGTCGGGGTCAGAGGCACTACTTTTATGTTTGCTCTTTCTAACAAACAGTGAAGATTAGTGAGCGGAGGAGGTCCAGCCCTTGCTGGGGTCTGACTTGCTAATAACCTAGCTAGCTTGCGGCAACATTAATGCTAGCGAATAATTAAAGCACAAAGTAGTAATTTTGACACAACTGTAGAAATGTGGTTGAAAAAAACAGGAATTCATTTGCTGTGCGATAGTTGTCAAGTACAGTAAATAATACCTGGATGTCACCCAGAGGGAGGCTGCCGTTAGCAGCTAATCCGATTTAGTTACTCTTTTTCAGCTAGTTAGCCAGCTAACATCTTAACGTATTGGCAAACCGGCGGACAGACAAAGACAGCAGCGGAACACTGGCGTCTCATCTTCTAAGTGCAGGTCAGTTATTGTAGGAAAATATGACGGCGGCAAGACGTTGAATCGTGACTACTAGTGTGTAAAAACAGCGCGAGTCCTTTCAAGATGCAGACAGCGTCTTGACAGTATATCCTCCTCCTCGGATTAAACTCTAATCTGACAGTGAGTGAGGAGCAGCGGCGGATTTCCTACAACATGGTGGAGCCGATGTGACGTGACTATGGAAACGAACACGTGGGCTGGAGGTGCGTTCAAAAACACCAAGCTCCTGTCTGACCTGCTGCTGCTTGCCAGGCAAAGTTAAAGGGCTCTAACTCTGAAGTTACATGTTCGTTGTATTTTTGTGGTACATTTAGAGCAGGGTTGTCAAACGTGGGTCCTGCGGGTCAAAACGGCCCGCCAGAGGGTCCAACCCGACCCGCCAGATGACTTTGTAAAGTGTAAAAGTTACAGAGAAGACATTAAATGCAAATTGTAAATTAGTAAAACTATAAATCTAAAATAATTTCTAGACCTTGACAAGTTGTTTTGATCATAAAGTAAAACACTGGATTCCTCATTTTTGTTTTGTGGCTTTGCGTCCATTTTTGTAATATTTTCTCTTGTTTTTGGTCCTTTTTGGCTGACTTTTGTGGTATGTGTCACGTTTTTGTCATTTTGTTTCATGGATTTGTCATTTTTTTTGTCTCGTTTGTATATTTTTTGTAACTTTTTTGTCAATTTTTTTGTCACTTTTTTGTTTCTCATTTTTTGACATTTTGTTTCTTGCGTTTGTTGTGTATCATTTTTGTAAAATTTTACCTTGTTTTTTATTGTTTTTTGGTGTAACTTTTATGGTTTTCATCACGTTTTTGTTGTTTTGTTTCTCATTTTTGTTGTATGTTTCCTTTTGTCTCGCTTGTGTTTTTTATCTCATTTTTGTCATTTTGTGTTTTGTTTCATTCATTGATTTGTGTATTGTTTTTGTTGTTTTGTTTCACAATTGTGTCATTTTTTTGGCTCATTTGTCCTTTTTTTATGTCACTGTAACTTTTTTGTCCAATTTTTGACATTTTTTAAAATTTTGTTTCATGTCATTTTTCTCATTTTTTTTTGTCATTTTGTTTATCGCTTTTGTTGTTTGGGTGTCATTTATGTCATATTTTGTCTTGTTTTTGTTTTTTGTCTTTTTAATATAAAATACTATATCATTTAATTTCAGCTGTGACTAAATGTTGTGTTCTTTTGAAGACACTGTGATCTGGAAGTTGGAATGTATAAATGATAAACTGAGGCTGAATGCTGCTAAAATTGAACTTATTTTTCTTAAGAAATTTCAGGTTGTTCATGATGTTTTGTAGAAAGATCACTTCTTAAATGCGAGCATTTTCAGAATATGCTTTATTTGCATGAAAACAAAGGAAAAATTTGGAGTTGTGGTTATTTATTTATTTATTATTTAGGTTATTGAGCTGTGATTTTACTGGTCCGGTCCACTGGAGATCAGATTGGGTTGAATGTGGAACCTCAACTAGAAAGAGTTTGACACCTCCGATTTAGAGGTAAGGGTCATCCCAGAATTGGAATATAATATAATATAATATAATAGAATAGAATAGAATAGGATCACTTTATTCATCAATTGTTTATTCATTCAATTGTCAGGGTTCTAATCTGTTTAATGTTGAATTGAATAGCCTGACTGCTGATGGCAAGAAAGATTTCCTAAATCTTTCAGTCCCGCAGCAGGAAAGTGGAGGACATTTTAAATAAAATACTAAAACATGTAATTGTTGTGTAAATGTGCTTGTCCCAAGACCAAATTTCAAAAAAATAGTAGAAAAGAATATTTGAAAATATTTTTTAAAATATCACATAAGTCGGGAGTTCCCCCTAAAATGCCGATTTTCTCTTGTTCCACCCCGCCGAGGTCCAAACTGAATCTCAAATAAAACAACTGAAAAGAAATTTAAATCTCCTTTATTGTTTTTTTTTTTTTCACTGACGTCTCTGGTAACTGTGGGAACATTTTTTAACCAACATGATGTGAACAATGAATCCCATGATATGCTGGATTTAACATCATCAGTTTTCCTAAAGAATGGGTAGAGTAAAGCTATGGCCTCTCTTCTATTTTTCATAACATTGTCAACCTTGGTTGAATATCCCACTTTACCTCATGTAGCCCTGTTATGCATATTATCAGGAAACGCCAATTTTTTAAAATTTATTTTTAACTTTTTTCAGTTAGTGAATTGGTCCTCCAGCAGTAACAGCTAGCTAAATATCTAGCTTCCATTCCTGAGAAAAAGCTAACATTAGCATGGATTAGGTAGTGTGATTAGAGTGGGTGGGGGTAACATTGATGTGTAAGCTGAGCCAATGAAGCCTTTGATAGTTTATTACCTATTATTGTTGAATATGTAGTAGACAATTGAAAAAGAGAAGGCTTATTTTTCAAAATTTTGAACCCCAAATGTTCTCCAATTCTGGAATGACCCGTACAACATCAAACGTGTTAAGACATGAATACGTTTATGTCTGCCACACCTCAACACAGAATGGTGATTCTGTTATATTTACATGAAAAATATTGTTCAGACAAAAGTTAGAAGCCATATAAAGCTCTGGTCTCACATACTGGTCCCGGTGTCAGCTGCTATCCAGTCAACTGTTTTTCCATGCACTTTTATTCAGGGTTGCAGAGAGAGTCTTCTTCCTGAAGGCAGTGGAGATAGCAGTTGCATGTACAGCTACAGACACAACAACAACCCATTTGGAAGAGGGTTATAACAAGGACTTTATCGTGAAAGGAACCATCTTTGCTGTATTTTGAGATCAAAACTGAACATCACATTCTTGGACATGAGGAACTTGCTTTGATTTAGTGAAAAGGAGAACAATATGGTATGTTTAATGTTCCCTGTAGCTATCTAAACTGTTTGTGAATTCTTTGTCATTTTCCAAACGGTGTTTGAATTTTTCATGAGTTTTCCTGTTTCTCAACTCAGTCTGATATACAGTATATAAAACACAAATCATGTTTAAATCAGATTTCGTTGGACTGATTGAAAAAAAATTAGATAGCTGAAAATTAAGAAAAAAAATAAAAAATACAACACACCCATTCTGTAAAAGTCTCCTTTGAGTTAGGCATGCCTTTGAAATCTGTCCGCCTCTCAGTCCACCCAACACAACCAATGGTAAAGTTTGTTACAGACTACGCACATACTCACAGAACTGGAGTTATAGCTTCACCCAGTATACACACGTGGACAAAATTGTTGGTACCCCTCAGTTAAAGAAGGAAAAACCCACAATTCTCTCTGAAATCACTTGAAACTCACAAAAGTAACAATAAATAAAAATTTATTGAAAATTAAATAATCAAAAACAGCCATTACTTTTGAATTGTTGATTAACATAATTATTTAAAAAAACAAACTAATGAAACAGGCCTGGACAAAAATGATGGTACCTCTATAAAAGATTGAAAACTATTTGACCAGAGTGACATGATTAACTCAGGTGTGTCATTTAATTGACATCACAGGTGTTTCCAAACTCATAATCAGTCAGTCTGCCTATTTAAAGGGAGACAAGTAGTCACCCTGCTGTTTGGTGAAAAGGTGTGTACCACACTGAACATGGACAACAGAAAGCGAAGGAGAGAGTTGTCCCAGGACATCCGAAAAAAAATTATAGACAAACATCTTAAAGGTAAAGGCTATAAGACCATCTCTAAACAGCTTGAAGTTCCTGTGACAACAGTGGCTCATATTATTCAGAAGTTCAAGACCCACGGGACAGTAGCCAACCTCCCTGGACGTGGCCGCAAGAGGAAAATTGATGACAAATTGAAGAGACGGATCGTTGGAATTGTATCCAAAGAGCCCAGAGCAACCTCCAAAGAAATTAAAGGTGAACTCCAAGGCCAAGGTACATCAGTGTCAGATCGCACCATTCGTCATTGTTTGAGCCAAAGTGGACTTCATGGGAGACGACCAAGGAGGACACCACTGCTGAAAAAAACTCATTAAAAAGCGAGACTGGAATTTGCAAAAATGCATGTAGACAAGCCACAAAGCTTCTGGGAGAATGTCCTTTGGACAGATGAGACCAAACTGGAGCTTTTTGGTAAGGCACATCAACTCTATGTTCATAGACTCAAAAACCAAGCATACGAAGAAAAGAACACTGTCCCTACGGTGAAACATGGAGGAGGCTCAGTAATGTTTTGGGGCTGCTTTGCTGCATCTGGCACAGGGTGTCTTGAAAGTGTGCAAGGTACGATGAAATCTGAAGACTATCAAGGCATTCTGGAGAGAAATGTGCTGCCGAGTGTCAGAAAGCTTGGTCTCAGTCGCAGGTCATGGGTCTTCCAACAGGACAACGATCCAAAACACACAGCCAAAAACACCCAAGAATGGCTGAGAGAAAAGCGTTGGACTATTCTAAAGTGGCCTTCTATGAGCCCAGATCTGAATCCCATTGAACATATGTGGAAGGAGCTGAAACATGCCATTTGAAGAAGACACCCATCAAACCTGAGACAACTGGAGCTGTTTGCTCATGAGGAGTGGGCCAAAATACCTGTTGACAGCTGCAGAACGCTCATTGACAAATACAGAAATCGTTTAATTGCAGTGATTGCCTCAAAAGGTTGTGCAACAAAATATTAAGTTATGGGTACCATCATTTTTGTCCAGCCCTATTTCATTAGTTTGTTTTTTAAAATAATTATGTTAATCAACAATTCAAAAGTGATGGCTGATTTTGATTATTTAATTTTCAATAAATTTTTATTTATTGTTATTTTTGTGAGTTTCAAGTGATTTCAGTGAGAATTGTGGGTTTTTCCTTCTTTAACTGAGGGGTACCAACAATTTTGTCCACGTGTGTAATTACACAGCCAAGAGACACGGCAGAGTTATGTGACAATCAACGTACGTTTGTTCGTCTATGTGTGTGTACATCTTTTTCTCTGTTTGCAACAATACTCAAAAATAGATTAGCAGAGTTGGATGACATTTTCAGGACCAAGTGATTAGATTTTGGCAGCGATGTAGCTTATCGTCTGGATCCACAGATGTGTTGAAGATTTCTGTATCATTGCGAGATAGCAGCATGGCGTCACTGTAACTATGACACAAGTGAACACTACTTCCTGATTGCGATCCTGATAAAAATCGGACTTATCTGTCGGAAGTCATACGACAACTGAGCAGCCTTAGTGGAGCACTGTGCTCTCTGAGTGCTTTTCTTATTTAAATTGTAATACCATCTTAAAAAAATTTAATCAAATACAATAATAAAAAAAGAACATTGGGCCTAGAAAAATTTGCCAAGCATAAAAACAAAACAAGATATCACTTTCTGTGCCACCCCTACCCTTAAAAAATGATCTGGTTCTGTCACTGTTACATGGTACACCCCCTAAATGTAGTGTTTTAAAGTCCACCTCCAATGACATTTTTATTCTACATTGTCAACATGTCCATATGGGGTTTTTATATGCTAGAAATCACATCATGAGTGAAATATGCCGTCAGCACCATAAGTGGAGTAAGTAGAGACAAAAGCAGGAACTTCATAGACTTGCACATTCTGAAGGAAGCATACATATGGTTACACCTAAACCAGTTTTAGACAGAGAGGCATTATTTTCATGGATAAATAAATGAATAATTCTGAAATACAGATGAATTTTAGGGGTTTAACATGGCAATGGAAACAGCTTTGACAGTGTAGATTTCTACCTGCAAATACATCAATATGAAGCAATGCACCTGCTTGCAGTGTAAGATTTGCCAGGCAAATCACAAAACAGGGTACTGTGAAGTTACACTCAGGTTTATTCTCAACACCTTCAGTGAAAATTTTCATTCATTACCAACCCTCAACACTAGGTGGCTGTCTTGTCTAATATTTAAAAATAAGTTGCTCAAAGCAAAAAAAAAAAAAGCATCCTATTACGAAACCTTCAGTGTATCAGTCAGTCAGATGTGTTCAGTGTGGTAATAAAGAGCCTAAAAGAAAACAGATATAAAAAATTGAGATTTATTTAACTTGAAAATAGCATTAAATTCCACTTAAACATTCATTATAAGTACATAGCTACAATATTACACTAAAATTATCACCAACCACATATAAAACCATGAATGAAGAGGAGCAGTTTGAACGTAAAAAGCAGCTCAACAGCTAAAAAAAAAATAAAGTTTTAAAAAGGAATCTTTAAACTGAACACAAAGAGCAAAGGCCATGCACAAGAGAAACATCTATGGTTAGTCATTAGAAATGCTGGTTCATCGAGACGTTTCAGATTTTTCTGTAGTTTTTCCTGCTGACATGTATGTTTTGTCCATTTCTTTGCCTTAAGGTTAAGTATGATCACTAATCATTTCAGAGCCCTGTTATTTTACCCATTAAAAAAAACCAGCAACATCGTCACATGCAAAAATCTTTGAATTCACCCTCGTCAAAGAAAGAAGTACAAGCACCACTGGGCACACCGCCTGAGGGTGTCACTCGCCTCTCTGGCACATGTTATGTATTGATTTTCTGCTACTAGAGAGAAATAAAGTCTGTCAATCTGACAGTCAGATTTTTTAAAAACCTTCTAATGAAGTGAAACAAAATCAGCAGCAGGAGAATAACATCAAATACTGGGGTAGTTTTTATCTATCGAGTTGGGGCATGGGATTCTAGCATCTACAGCTGAGAATAGAGACACATGGAGTAGTCAGCAGGACGCGATCAACGTCACTTCAAGTGTAGGCACTCGTGGCTCTTCAACAGTGCACAGCGACAGGAGTCATAAGGGGGACATAGAAACTATTTTTTTAAAATCGCACCAGAAAAAATGTTTCCTCCCAAAGCCAGGGTGATGTTCCAAGCTTCCCTTGAAGACATCTGGTTTGCATGTTTACAAAAGAGTGTTTCAGCTCAAGATCACAAACAGATATGTTGGAAACAATGAAAGATAATCTTACTAAATGTTTCACTTACATAAAAAAAGATTGTAGCAAAAACTTTAACGCAGACTGATGTGGGAAGTCTTTGGTGCTCAGTGCGACAGAAAACTGAACCATACAGTATGTATGAAATCTAGAGAACTGTTGGCATAATTTCCAGCCCCAACTGAGGGTGTTAAAGACAATGGACATCATAAAGGAGTGTTGCATTACAACAGGAACCCACAGAGAACAACACACATCTGAAGTGTACTGTATGGCTATACACAGATCCTTCACTTTAGGTGCGGCTTTACAGGCCAACTCATTTATTAGAACAGTTCAGCCGCTAATCCTCTCCTTCACCTCCCTTTAGACTTCTGTCCTGACATGGACCAGTCAGCCATTTTGAACCAGGCAGGTCTGGACTTACTTTAGACACGTGTACGTATTGAAGAAGAGACACACCAACCAAAACCCTCATGATAATCAGTCTATTGTGGCTATTATTAACATAACTATTAGTACTGTATCATAAGAAGCTGCTGAAATTTAAATATTCCTATGTACCTAAAAAAAAAAAAAAATATCATGGCATAGACGATGCAGTTTTTGCCTGAATATACTCCGGGAAATATTTTTTTTCATCTAAACTGCACAGTAATTAGGGTCTCTCTTTGCTTGCATATATGTTACCGGTAAAATAGTATGCTGCAGATAGAAATGACTAATCAAATGTTTTCCGTTTGACTTCAGTGTTCCATAAATGCCTGAGGAACGTGTTTGAAGGAAGGTGAGAAACTAACTGGGGGCTCTGCCTGGAGACAAAGTGCTGATAAATGATAGGTCCCAGGTCAGCAGCCCACAGACTGACACTTTTTTCACCACAGCCTGTTTCGGGCCTCCACCAAAGGGACTCAGGGTAAGTGACAGTCAAGGCCGATCTTTATTTATGCATTTTTGTTTGGGAGTGTTGGAGTGAGAGGTAAGCTCAGTCCACAGAGGTTATTGGAGATCTGTTTCAGCTGAACGTGATCAGACCAGCCGTGAAGGTCTGCCTTCTTGTGTTGTGATTTTTTGTAAACCAAGAAGGCAGACGGCAGAGTAATGTTGCCCTCAGGGGAGTTCCAGTAGTGAAAAGTCCTTGACACACACTGCACTCTCTGAGTTGCAACTTCTTTAATTTACTGCATGATGAAACCAGGCTGCGGGGCCATACGAGTTGGAGGCCTTTGAGGCAGAGCAGGGGGGTACTGAGAGAGGTAGTGGCTGGGGTAGCCAGAGGAGATGTTGGGGAAGGGTTGCCCTGTTCTAGGAGGAATTGGTGGGTACGGCGCTGCTGAATAGAAGACAGGAGGCTGAGGGGCAGTGGTCGGAGCTGGCACTTCATTTAGAAGTGGTGCTGGCTGGGATGGAGGAGGTGGTGGTTTCCTCCTGGGCTGGGGGACAGGGGAGGAGCTGCTGCTAGCTTCAGTGAGGAGGGAGGCCGCTGCTGACACATCCTGAGATCGTGAGGGAGGGACTGAAGCCTGAGGGAGCCCCTGACCCTTCAGCACCATCTCCTGCAGCTTTTCGATCTTCACCCGTCTCAAGTGGGCCAGCTTCCTTTTGTTCTGGTAGGCATCGATGAAGGAGTCCAGGGTCATGTCACCATCCAGGAAAGAATCAGCCATATTCTGTAGACAGAAGTACAGAGAGTTGGAACAGTTGTAGAGAGATTATAGAGAAGTCCCTACTGACTGATTCAACACTGGGTGGAGAGCCATTGTGAGTCACGAAGATGTAAATAGCATCCTGGGAGAATCACAAAGAAATAAACCCAGCCACTCAGATAAACTGCTGAGGAATTTAACATTATAATGATCATTCATATCGAGACCATTTCTGTACTCATTAGTTTCATCTGTAAAATATCAGAAATCATGACAAATGCCTGTCAAACGTGATTAAATGAATAAAAACAGTAAATATTTTGTTTATCTGAAGACTTATTCTCCATTACTAACATATGTCAATAACTGTCAACTTGATTTTTAGCCTGCTGGTTGTGTGATTGAACAAAAGTCACATTTTCTGAGGGGTTCATTTATCAAAAAGGACCATTTGTGAGCTAAATGTGGGTGTAAGAATGCCAGATCATATATAAAACAAGCCTGGCATTTATAAAACAAGCACAGATGCACCTTTATCCACAGAACAGTGACAGGCCCCACCTATTCTACATCCATCCACCACAAACAGACTGATTTCTATACAAATGCACATTTTACATAGTATGAGACCTAGTAGCCTCGATGTGCAGTTACTTATTGTGGACAAAAGCAGCAACCAAGAAATATGCAGGTAAAAACATCAGTGACAGTAGCATCCCCAACCTGATAGGACAGATGGCTTTTTTCACGAAACCATCTGAAAGTCATCCTCAGAAACTGTGTAAAGGACAGGCACTTTTATAGAATACTTGGCAGGTGGTTGGATGAACCATCTGTCTATCATCGGCTAGCACGGTCTAACTTACAGCCGTAGCTGCCAGTAGTTCCTCATTGGTAGCTTCAACTGTGAATCAGTAACAAGCACATTGCTTGTGGCCTGGCAAGATAGATTATGCTATGATTGTACAAGGTAACAGTGTTCTATAAACACGTGGGAAAAGTTCCCAGCAACATAAATTAGTCTCATTCTAATTGTGTTACATTGTGTTGTACAACAGTTCCACTGTTTCCACACTTTGTCAGTTGTCAAATACTTATTACATACTAGTGTGAGTATATCACTAAGTGTGTTGTGTACATGTAGTAAACATCTCCCTGTCCTATGGTATGACTGAGATGCAGTTACAAACACAGTATGATGTCAAACATGTGCACTAACAGTTACTAGCCAAGAACCTGTTATCAAACAGTGTATTTTCATCTCACTGAATCCAACTGCTTTCTGTGACACTTGAAATGGTGGAGCATGTAAAGACAAATAGAACAAGATACAGTAGAGATCAGATAAAAAATGATTTCACTTTGTCTATTATTTAAACAGAAGAAAGAGTCACAGTACAGAGGCTAAAGACTGGAAACCAGATCATCTAATATTAGTTTACTTTTTGATGGCTACATGCCATCTATGATACTAGAAAGTCTATTACAATTAATGGCAGTGAGACAAGTTGTATCCATAATGCAGACTGACCACAGAAAAATGGCCATCACCCCATTTTCTGGATCTTAAATTGAGCTGCATGTTCTCACTGATGTACACCATGACAAAACAAAATTGGGTTCTCTAATGCTAAAATGTAGCATTGCCTACATTTACAAAGAAGCAACCTAATAGTTTGTTTGATGGATGGAAACCCAGAGTAGACAAACAGTTACTGTAGAGATGGAAAAAACAAACAAACAAACAAACAAACAAACAGTGTCCTGGGTCTTAGATTTGAACAATGAAGCCTCTGAAATGAGCCACAGGAAGGGCAGGTATATGAATTACTGACTGGTGATACATGAAGTCATCCTTGAAGAGAGCTGTAGAATGCTTACCTCTGTCTCCTCTTCTATTTTGGCTCCCTCTGCCTGCAGTAGGGCCAGCAAAATGTCCAAGGAGGTGTTTCCTGACTTGTGGTCTATGAAATAAGACAGAGGGATGCTATTATTCTGCTGGACCTGAACTGAGAAAAGAAATGGTCAGTGTTTTTAGCAGTCAGACTTAAATGTGTCCGACATGCATGTACAGCTGCCCGTAATTGTATTGTCACTACTGCACTTCCCGATGAAACGGAATTAAATGAGGCACTGAAGACACACTAACACGTGGCATAAACTCATTTCTTTATTGGAAGAATATTTCTGTGATAATGCATAGGCACACTGAAACCTAATGCTACAGCTTTCCCTGTAGTTTTTCTGACTACCATCCCCTTACTGTGAGCCACAACATTTGTATTATCAAATCAGTACAATTGATCATCTTGTTCACACAATCTATTCAGAACATTTGGGTCACAAGATTCTTTTGTATGTACACACTGCTCAAAGCCACAGGCTGTGTGATTCATGCAGGAAATAACCAAGCAGTTCAAAAGAGAGAAAAAAATTCCCTCAACTCTTAAACATTAATATGTTTGTAACAACAGATTTTATTTTGCCCTTCAGACAAAGCTGAGGCAGGACATGTGAACTCCTGAGACTGGCACATCCAAACAGTCATAGCGCCTCTCTGTTTGCTGTGAACCTGCAAAGCCTGAAAAGCCTTGGTGTCTCTAAGGAGGAACACAGTTTTGTTTGTGTTCCCAAGTAGGGCTGAAAGTCAACACCAGCTGGAACAGGGACTGCACACATATGGTGACACAGCACTAGTTACTGATCTCCAATATAGCACGGTAAACTTACCAGAGCTCCACCAAGCCAAGCCCAAGAGAGACTCCAGTCTAACCTGATAGGCAATTCTGGGCTTTCTGATGTGGAAACCAAGTCAATAAGATTTAGATGAGTCGTGTTGCAGTGGACATTGAGCTCAACCTATCCATCCATTCTCTGTACACCGCTTTATCCTCATTAGGGTCGCGGGGGTCCCAGAGCCTATCCCAGCTGACTCGGGTGACCCAGGACAGGTCACCAGTCTGTCACAGGGCTACATATACAGACAAACAATCACACTCACATTCACACCTACGGACAATTTAGAGTAATCAGTTAACCTCAGCATGTTTTTGGACTGTAGGAGGAAGCCGGAGTGCCCGGAGAAAACCCACACATGCACAGGGAGAACATGCAAACTCCATGCAGAAAGATCCCAGACTGGGATTTGAACCGGGGATCTTCTTGCTGCAAGGCGGAAGTGCTAACCACTGTACAGCCCGAGCTCAACCTAAATTTTCACAATTTATGCTAATTGCACAAAACAATGTGCACCTGATACTCAGGGTCAGCTTAGTTTGCATTTGTGAGTGTATCTCCAATGCAAATTACAGTAGGTAGTTTATTTCATGTGACTCTTTATTCCAATATAGGCCAGACAGATATAAAGACAGTTTATATTTAAAAGAATTACACAATATGATCTACAAAAAAAAGAATAAATACATTCAATAAATACATTAACATGGTAAATATTTGAAATCCTGGTTTCAATTTTAGTTGGTGGAAAATGTACAAATGTAAAAAGTTCCCACAAAGTGAATGTACAAATCACAAATAAATCTCAGCAGATTACTTTCATCTTTGACCATCTATAGCAGGGGTGTCAAACTCAGTTCCTGGTGGGCCACTATCCTGCATGTTTTAGATGTTTCCCTCTTCCAACACACCTGATTCAAATGATCATCAAGCTCAGCAGAAGCCTGATAACGAGCCTGATCATTTGAATCAGGTGTTGGAAGAGGGAAACATGTAAAACATGCAGGATAGTGGCCCACCAGGAACTGAGTTTGACACCCCTGATCTATAGCATGAGCCTGAAAGTAGGAAGACCAACAACTAGGATCCAAACTTATGCAGAATAGTGGATATCGAGAGTGATCACTGTCTGACACCACTATCTCAACTTAATTTAAAATATTCGTCCAACAAATGTGAGACGTGCTAATTTTACTAAAATAACTAATTAAATACATACAAGATTTTTACAAATGAAACAAACAAAAACAATAACATTCAGCTATTGGACTAACTCTGTCACTGGTTGCTACCGCTGTTTTCAATTTCTCTATTTATATAAATTCACATCTAATGTGATGAAGACTTGCATTTACTTTGGAATTCTGGTTTCACACATAGGAATACTTCTGTATTTTGATTTAAAATCACTGTGATACATCCTCTGATTCTGTACAAAATCAAATGTATAAATTCGTATGTCTTCTGTCAAAAAAGGTGTCATATGCATGTCTTTAATCATCACAGCTGGCTCCCCCGTTAAATAGGGGTTAAAAATAGTAACTAAACGACGGTGACTAAGTATAAGCAAAGCAAAAAGAAAACATGTAACATTAACTTGCAGCAACACTGAAGGTATTTCCCAGCTGTTCTAGGAGCTTCCTCCCACACAACAGCAGTGCATGATATGAAGCACACCAAAGCAGTAATCTGAAACCACAGTTCAAGTTTGACAGCTTTATCATGCTGGGTTATTGCTTCCGCACGTAAAGAATATGACTCATTGCTTGGAAAAACGGGAAATTAGGAAACTTAAAGGCTACCTGCTTTTATCAGTACAGGCAAAAGCTGCAATAAAAAAGACCTGGTAATAAAACTGAGAAAGAGATTAGAGTGGGCGACCCATAAACAGGGGCTATAGTCCCCAACGCAGCAGACTGGATTTGATTCCAGCTCAGGGCCCTCTACTGCAGGTCTTCCCCCAATTCTTCTCCCTACTTTCCTGTCTGCCTCTCAACTATACCTGTATAATAAAGCCAACAAAAGGCCAAAAAATAACTTAAAAAAAGAGAGAAAGATAAGTGGAAACATATAGTGGAGACATTTCCAGACACACCTTATAAATAAATGGCCTTGGCAAATACATGTTAGAGGGGAAGAGCAATGTCCCTTTCCTGTGACATAATATCAGTGAGCAAATCCAGAAAGTAAAAATATAACTGAACCTTCAATACCGAAATGCCTCAACTCAAATTTGTCTCACTTGAAAGTTTAAAACACTAGCTGCATACTTCTGTTTTATAGACACTTGCTAAGAAGCTTGCAGAACTGGCTAGCACAGTAACACTCAGCTTGTCAAAGTCCATAAGAACAAGATGAGAGACGGCACAGACAAAGTGGACAAACAGCAGCCACAGCATAGCTACTTCTTTAGTCAGAAAGCAAAGATTAAAATTAATTATCCAACTTGTATAAATTTGTGTGCTAAAAATACAGAACTGAAATTGTTTTAAAGAGATTCCAGAGTAACATTTCTCTAAAACTGTCCAATTTACTGCTAACTCAACTCTTGCCTCAGAATTCTTGGCACTAGATTAAAAAATTAGAACCGGTTTGCCAAATTTTACTGACACAGTCTGAACTGAGTAGGGAAAAAAACCTTTAAACAGGGACTTCATGGTTGACACAAAGCCTTTTTCCAGTCTCTTTCCCATAACAAGGCGGACTCTCAGCCATATCAGCAGCACTTCTTCCACACAAAGCTGGGATTCTCTGGCAGTGCACAGACTGCTGAGCACAACACACAGTCTGGGCCTCCAGATCATGAGACGGCCATTTAGTATATGAATCCACATCGACCTTGGCTGTGAGTATTTGAGGGAGGGGGTCATTTTTGGCCTGCCTCACTGCCTTTTTTTTTTTTTTTTTTTTTAACTCTCACACCCCTCCAACTTCCCTGTCTGCCAGTCCCATCATCACTGCTCCCTCACACCCACTGTAGCCGTTTTACACTAGCTTGCCTGGCAGCACAATGGTCTACTGAAGGCTGCCATCCACAAAGGCAGTGGAAAGTGGTGGGGGAACGGAAGGGGGGGGACTGCCCTGCTATTTGGCCTCCAGAGCCTACTGGACAGTGAAATTTAATGCAGATGCCACACATTTCTTGGAGAAAAGAATGAGAGTGTGGTGGAGCTGGTGTTGTAGCTGTATGGTAATGACACCACAGAAAGCTACTGTACACTCAGTGTTTCATCTCGGTCAGAAAGCTAGGCTTCTCTGAACTCTTAGGATTGCTGTTCTTCCCCAGCTGCTCTACAGTAAATCTACAACGAGGCCGGATAGTGCATGGAAGGGGGGGGGGGGGGCGGAGGGGGGACACTGATTAACCTACATTTGACAAAAGCCATCGCTTGCCAACAACAAACAAAACCACGCTGCATGCAATGACTCCTGTATAAGTAACGCCAAGCAACAAGACAAGGACTTGGAGTGTGTGAACACTGCTTTTAAGGGTAAAGACTACTATCATGCCTTTGAAACCTAAAATGAGACGATAACAAGCAAAATATGTCTCAACTAAGATTTAACAGAATCTCATTTTACTACATGATCTTGTAATGACTTTTAAAGCTTTCAGGGTGTTTATCCTTAACAGGGATGAAGACAAAGTGAAACTTTTATCAGCGTAGCCAAGAAGTGAATAGCTGGCATGCTATTTTGAGAGAGCTGCTTGGCAACCACTGCGTCAACAAGGTCACAAGTATCGTCACTCCGAAACAATAGGAAGTGCTGTGAAGGTGTGCCAGTGACGGACAGAACACCCCTGCATGTCTTTAAAGATCCCACAGAGAAAATCCAAATCGGATCTGGAACTTGCCCAACCTCAGCAGAGTTGAATTACAGCTGCAGTAGCATGACAAACAAGGTTTCTGGGGAAATGGCTGCTACAGCACTCAATGGGAACTGTGAAAACTGGTCAAACCAGTCTCTCCAGTATATGTTCATGCAGAACAAATACACACTGATGACAAAAGCATGACATAACACCTCAGCCGTCTGTGAAAACAACTGGCAATACAAACAGGTTCACTCTTGAACTGCAGCAATCTCTATTATTTTAATAAATCTATTAAGTTATGTGAAAATAACCGACATACAAGCACAAAAAAATGTCACTTTATTCTTTTATAATTGTATCACAACAGACCTACCAAAATATAATTTGTGACTACTTCAGGCCATTTTAACCAGCAAAAAGACAACATTTTGATGGCTCCAGCTTCTCAAGTGAAGATTTGCCGCTTGTCCTGGTCAGATATTACAGTAAATGCAATAGAAATGCTGGAAAAAGCTATTTTCATTATTGCTAACCTGCCTCAATTAAGAAGTTATATTAAGTAAAAAATGAAATGTTGAAATGTCTTCAATTTGTTTGTTTTGCCCAACTAAAGAAAAAAAAAAAACAGAAGCTCATCACAAACAAAAATCATTGCATCTTTAATGAATAGCTCTGGGTTCTGGACTTCAGACACAGCGATGAGCATTTTTTAGCATTAGGTAATGTTTTACAGACCAAGAAGTTGATTGTTTCTCAAAATAATCATCAGATTAATAGATAATTTTTTTTAAAATGCTTGTTAGTCCTACATTTGTGATACAAGGCTTAGCAAGGGTATTAGATAAGTGGGTCATCCAGCCACACCTAGCAGATACAAGCTCTCAGGGCATCCCACGAGACAAATGGTTAAGGCGCAGAGAATGTAAAGTCCCTGTATCAATCACAGCCATGTACCTCTTTCTCTGCCCATGTTTCCAGTTTGGAACTCAGCTGTTAATATCAAAGGCTTCACCTAGTTCAATTGATTTCTCATTACACAAAGAAAAGGTAATGTTATTCAGAAATGATTTGTCCTGACCAATATGTCAGGAACAGTCAGTTATACACATGCACTCTGTTGGAAAGGATATTGGTATATGGGATAAACAGTAAATGTTTTGGGAAAGCTGTTTATATCCCAATATATTAAAATCCTAAAAGCCTACAGAGTCTGTAACTGAAAGATAAAACAGCATGGTAGCGACTGATAATGTGCCTCATGTGTACTGCACTATTCGGAGCTCTCCCTCCATTTATCTGAATATCAGTTCACAATGGCCACGTTCACATGAAGTTTTTTTAATTCGGAATTAACTAATTTGGAATTAAAGTTTTGTGCTTCGCGTTTATATGGAAATATTAATTCCGAATTAAGGTTTACATGGACCACACGTTTATTCCCCTTCCTTAATTCCACTTTAACGCTTGGGCGTTGGAAAGGATTCTGATTGGACAGGAATTAGACGTGATGGATCCCTGTTTACTGGAAAAAAACAAACTCCATTTGCCACGGCATTTCTTTTCCCCAACAACATGGAGGAACAACTAATAAGCATGCTTTTCGCTTTGCTTTTTATTGTCGTTTTGAAACAGCAACTTGACAATGGCATACTACTTCTGTTAAAGTTGCAAGAATGTGCTTGCACCAGTAAGGTCGCAGAACGTGTACGTCGCTACGTAAGGAGCCAAGCATGTGCAGAATGACCGGAATTAACTAAAGCGGAATTAACTGTACACATGAATAGAACGTACACAGGAATGAGTTAATTCGGAATTAATATCAGAATAAACCAGGTAGTTTATTTGGAATTAAGTTTATTTGGAATGAACTTTTTAATTCGGAATTAAGTGTTTACAAGGAGATTTTAAAGCGGAATTAACTTTAATTCTAAATTAAAGAGGAATAAAAGGTCTCATGTAAATGTGGCCAATGACTTCATGGATAAGAGATTATTCAAATTGCACAAGGGTTAGGCAACGTTAAAAAAAAAAAATCAAGAGCCTGTAATCAGTAAAAAATGTTTGTCAGTACATGTGATAGTGACCACACTGCCGCTGTACCTAGAGTGGACTTGCGAAGCTGATAGGACTCGAAGCTCTCCTGAAGGCAACTGTAGTGCTTGGTGAGCTGCTCTTTCTTGTGCTCCAGTCTGGGCTGCAGGGCAAGGTTTTCCTCTGCCAGGGTTCGGTTATTGACCAGCGTCCTCTCTTTGGTCTGCTGGACGTCATGCATCTTCAAAAGAAAACAAACACACATCAGTAATTATTTTGCCTTTGTCTTTACAGGCAATCTTAGAAAACAAGACTTCTGTCTTAGATACAGGACACAGTTACAATTTATACTGACTGACTGTTGAGGAGCATCTAGGAAACTATAGGGATACTTAAAAGTTATCACAGTGATTATTAACAATGAATCATCACACCTAAACTGCCAGTTTTCATACAACTCCCACAAACCTATTCACATATTTAGAAAGATGAATCCTGACTACAAATGTGTTATACAATGGTTGAAAATCTGCACTTTTTCTTTGCAACAAGAAAACTTCAACTGCTGCCATGATCTCAGTGACAAAAGAAATGAAGTAGTTTGTCATGAAGAAGGGTAACAGAAGTGTGTCGAAATAGCTTTTTCATAAAATTCTAATCACATAATCCATCTACATATGGAGCACTGATGATGCAAGTATGACATTTCTACTATGCATTTCTTGTGAGCTATTGTGCTCTCAGTAAAGGAGTTTCTGCATAATTAAGCCAAGTTAACTCATTATTTAGCAACTGGACAAACCATACTGGCAGGTCATTAAAAAAAACACAATTCAAACTAGGGAAACACAACACTGAAACTAGATAAGTTATTGCTGCAAAGCCACACTAAAGAAAGCAATTTGTTATTTAGTCTGTTTGTCTAAATCTTACACAATCTAAGTAAGGACTAATTTGACCATAAACAGTCTGAGAAAGATTTAACCAGGAGAGGTGGAGCAACTCAAACACCTCTGATTAGAGGTCAACTGACATAGTTCTTCAACTCCAGTACTGATTCTTAGCAATCTAGAAGACTGACTTGCAGGAGAAATTAAAATCTTGGTTTTAAACCTGAAAATAGCACAAGCTCCAACACAAAACTTCAATAAATGCTTTTATTTTTGACTTTTCAGAAAGTATTCATTCTTCAGCATTGACAGGCTATATAATGGGTCAATCCCAATCTATTACAACCAAGCTGTAATGGTTTCCATTTCAACAAATAATAAACCCCTGTGACTCGTCACAGCAGGAAAAATCACAGGTGGATCTCATATTGTTCATAACGGCTGCATTCCATTCAGGTGTGATAGTACCTGCTCCCTGCTGCGTTACATGCCGCCTCACTCGCTGTGTGGCTGAGCTGAGCCTTCAGTGCATTTAGATTGCAGACACTACAGAGTGGCTCAGTGGTTAGGACTGCTGCTTTCAGCTAGAAGATCCCTGTGATAGACTGTTACCTGTCCAGGCGTCCCCTGCCTTTGCCCTAAGTCCGCTGGCATAGACTCCAGCCCTGGGGTTGCCATTGGTTTCATATCATCACCGGTATAAATTTCCCACTTAAAAAAAGGGAACTGAATGAATATCAGTAATTTTCAAATCAGTGGAAAATTTTAAAAAAATAATCCAATGCAATACATTTGTTAAAAATGATGCTCCTTTGCTCTGATGCAGCAACCTGTTGTCACCAGTGTGTGATTTCGAGCAACATCCCACCCAAGGTGCTGTTTGACAGTTAGATGTCATGGCTAACAGCTGATCAACACTGCAAGAAAGGTCGACAAGTTCTCTTTGAACTGAACACATGTGAAGCATAAGAAAAATATAGCCACTTCAACAAACTTTTATGTTGGCTTTTGCGTTCATCTAAATTTTGAAACCAAGCTGTCATCCTTCCTGAAAATGCATACTACTATTAAATATCAGCTATTGTCTCCTTAGAACCCCCTAACAAAAGGCCAATCCCTACTCAAAAATTTAAAACAAGGAGGCAGAGAAGCCAGAATTTGTGAATCTATAGCATATTTTACAATTGTGCTTGAAAATAATGAATAAATAAATTTTACTGATTTGTTTCTAAGTAACTAACAGTTTCAGACACAATATAAAAAGGTTTCAGTAATTAAACTGTGACAAGAACTTACCAGATGAAGCTAATTTTATCTGGGTAAATGACTAAACTAGCACTGGGGAAAACTATCAGAATAATACATACATAAAGTAAGAACCCAGCACGACACCTGTGCTCGTCTCTTTTGATGAGCCAAAGTACATACAATGGACAAAGTCTATTGCTGTTGTTCAGTGCAACAAGTCCTCAAATTCATACGACCGCATTGGTCGTATGCACCGTGCACCGGAATACGACCCGTGACAGCGTATTTACGTTAGCGCCCCTACGGGGAAAAGGAACACATTACGGGATTTAATTCACGAAACGGCTTTTTCCTCACTTTCCCAACACGGGTTTAGGGTTATGGTTAAGGTTAGGGTTAGGGATAGGGACAAGGATAGTGTTGGGTAAAAGTTTGTTCATGGTGACGTTTCACCTGCGACTCCGGAGTGTCGATATTTACTCAACCACTAGAGGTTGCATACGTCAAAACGTAACACTGGGTCGTAATACGGGCGTGTACAGACGACCTATGTGGTCATTTTTTGTTTGAGGACAGGCTGTTCAGTGACTTGTTTTCTTCACAGGTCTGACGTTTCATATTGGGTCAGCAGCCCATTCAGTGATTACCTGTGCTTTGTTACTAGGAATCCAGATGAATATACAATCATGGAAAAAATAATTAGACCATCCTTGTTTTCTTCAATTTCTTATTCATTTCAATGCCTGGTACAACTAAAGGTACATTTGTTTGGACAAATATAATGATAATACAAGGGCTCCTTGTGAAGGGTAAATTGAACGTTGTAGAAAAACTGTGCAAATCTGAGCAAAAATTATAAATCCAAGTAGGAAGAGTAGCATGCTACAGTGTGACCAGTAGAGGATTAAATAAAGAACAATTCTCCTGCTACCCCTCAAATGACTCATTTCACACAAAAGCAGCCAACATGTTGTCCGTGCAAACATAACCACAACTGAGCGAGAAGGTGCAGAAAAACTCTAAAAATACACTGTAGCATAAGTCATGATTATGGAATAATTTCTAATAGTGTAGAAGGCAGTCGGAGGGAAGGGGAACAACAATTTTTCATGCAGGAAAAGCAAAATGTGCCTGTTACCACTACACTTCGCACCATCACATCCTCAGATGAGCAGTCTCCCATTTCCAAGAGTGTATTTTATCCATTCACTGTGGTCATGCTGAAGAAGCAGACCTTTAAATAGCATCTGTAACTGCAGGCCTGTTCTGTGAAACCAAACACATAATTGTTTGCTGGAGGAAATGCTCTACATTGCGCCTATCTCTCCATAAACGCTGATATAATCACAGGAAATGTAGGTTAAGAGCTGGCCTGGATGGACCACAGACCTGATCTTAGAGCCAACTACCCACAAGTAGATAAAAGGTTTCTGAAACACGACGCTCACAATAAAAGTGGAATTGCACTTTGCATTAGTGGTTCTTATGCTCCAATCTCAGTTCCGTTTCCTCCTTTCTTTTGTCTGTGTAACCACAATCCCAGCCACATATAACTGCTTTTGCTGAAGCTGAAATTCATTATACAAGTGAGAAAGAGAATCAAAGTCTGAAGCCCCACACTTGCAGAAGAACCCAAACTTGAAGGGTGGATAGGCCCAGGCTCTCTGGAGTCTCCACTCTTGCTCAACACAATTCAAATTCCAAAAAGAGAAGTTTCCACATTATTGAAATGAAGAATGCCAATCTAATACAAATTAGTATTGGCGCTGGACTGACATCAGCTCATAATCAGTGTACAGTGCCCCTCAAAATTACAACAGCAGATTGAACGCAACTAGTTTTTGGATATCGATTAAAAAAATATGCATATATGCTACCTGCAGATAATTAGCATTACTTTTGTTTCACTACCGAGTTGTGATTTCAAATTCAAACATCTAGAGCCGCAAAAACCTTCTCTTCTCTCTACTGTTAATTTACTTACGGAGGATGCTGGATATATTAGCCTTTAAGCAACATGTATTTACATTAATTGGTCACAGTTAGTACAACTAAACTATTTTTCTTCTTGATTAATTTATTGAATATTTTCTTGATTAACCAGTTAAGATGTTTTGCTTATAGAATGGGCTGCACTGTGGCGTGGTGGTTAGCACTTCCACCGTGCAGCTAGAAGATCCCCGGTTCAAATCCCGGCCTGGGATCTTTCTGCATGGAGTTTGCATGTTCTCCCTGTACATGCGTGGGTTTTCTCCGGGTACTCCGGCTTCCTCCCACAGTCCAAAAATATGCTGAGGTTAATTGATGACTCTAAATTGTCCGTAGGTGTGAATGTGAGTGTGATTGTGTGTCTGTATATGTAGCCCTGTGACAGACTGGTGACCTGTCCAGGGTGTCCCCTGCCTTCGACCGAGTCAGCTGGGATAGACTCCAGCACCCCCCATGACCCTTGTGAGGATAAAGCGGTGTATAGAGAATGGATGCATGGATGTTTATAAAATGCCAGGAAATGGTGACAAATGTCAATGAGAGCTTCTTAAAACCCAGGATAGCATCCTTAAATGTCTTATTTAGTCCAAAACCCAAAGATATTCAGTTTATTGTCTCAGTAGGAGAAAAGAAAAAAATAACATTTTGAAAATTGGAATTTCGATTTCACAGACCCTGTTCTTTTCTAACAAACTACTTCTGACTGATATGTTTCCATACATTTTAAACAGTAAATATCAATATAATAAATGGGCTAAAAATCATGTATGGGTAGGGTTACAATTGATGTCAGTAGGTGGCTTTCCACTACAGAAACTCAGCAGGTGCAAGGTAATGTGAATGTTTACAGAAATGGGCACATTAATTATTGCTTTTCTGTTTCCACAACAGTATAAGATAGAACACTTTTGACCATAACATTTACTTGGAGTGCTCCAAACAATGGAGGTTTGATATGCGAGCTATTATGGACAATTTTACATGTTTTTGGATAAATTTAAGGAGAAGACTCCTGTTTGATGACAACATCAAGAGGGAAGAAAAATATTGCTCATTGCCATATCTAAGTTTAACTATTAGCATTTGTCCTCTCCGAGTATATCCAATCTGCATGGAGACACACGCAGCAGTTTTCCAGGGATGCTCAGAGGTACACACGTGGACAAAATTGTTGGTACCCCTCAGTTAAAGAAGGAAAAACCCACAATTCTCACTGAAATCACTTGAAACTCACAAAAGTAACAATAAATAAAAATGTATTGAAAATTAAATAATCAAAACAGCCATTACTTTTGAATTGTTGATTAACATAATTATTTAAAAAAACAAACTAATGAAACAGGCCTGGACAAAAATGATGGTACCTCTATAAAAGATTGAAAACTATTTGACCAGAGTGACATGATTAACTCAGGTGTGTCATTTAATTGACATCACAGGTGTTTCCAAACTCATAATCAGTCAGTCTGCCTATTTAAAGGGAGACAAGTAGTCACCCTGCTGTTTGGTGAAAAGGTGTGTACCACACTGAACATGGACAACAGAA
Organism: Acanthochromis polyacanthus; assembly: GCF_021347895.1. NCBI lineage: Eukaryota > Metazoa > Chordata > Actinopteri > Pomacentridae > Acanthochromis > Acanthochromis polyacanthus. The sequence goes on from NC_067119.1 coordinate 37,865,766, forward strand.
AGCGAAGGAGAGAATTGTCCCAGGACATCCGAAAAAAAATTATAGACAAACATCTTAAAGGTAAAGGCTATAAGACCATCTCTAAACAGCTTGAAGTTCCTGTGACAACAGTGGCTCATATTATTCAGAAGTTCAAGACTCACGGGACAGTAGCCAACCTCCCTGGACGTGGCCGCAAGAGGAAAATTGATGACAAATTGAAGAGACGGATCGTTGGAATTGTATCCAAAGAGCCCAGAGCAACCTCCAAAGAAATTAAAGGTGAACTCCAAGGCCAAGGTACATCAGTGTCAGATCGCACCATTCGTCGTTGTTTGAGCCAAAGTGGACTTCATGGGAGACGACCAAGGAGGACACCACTGCTGAAAAAAACTCATAAAAAAGCCAGACTGGAATTTGCAAAAATGCATGTTGACAAGCCACAAAGCTTCTGGGAGAATGTCCTTTGGACAGATGAGACCAAACTGGAGCTTTTTGGTAAGGCACATCAACTCTATGTTCATAGACTCAAAAACCAAGCATACGAAGAAAAGAACACTGTCCCTACGGTGAAACATGGAGGAGGCTCAGTAATGTTTTGGGGCTGCTTTGCTGAATCTGGCACAGGGTGTCTTGAAAGTGTGCAAGGTACGATGAAATCTGAAGACTATCAAGGCATTCTGGAGAGAAATGTGCTGCCTAGTGTCAGAAAGCTTGGTCTCAGTCGCAGGTCATGGGTCCAAAACACACAGCCAAAAACACCCAAGAATGGCTGAGAGAAAAGCGTTGGACTATTCTAAAGTGGCCTTCTTTGAGCCCAGATCTGAATCCCATTGAACATACGTGGAAGGAGCTGAAACATGCCATTTGGAGAAGACACCCATCAAACCTGAGACAACTGGAGCTGTTTGCTCATGAGGAGTGGGCCAAAATACCTGTTGACAGCTGCAGAACGCTCATTGACAAATACAGAAATCGTTTAATTGCAGTGATTGCCTCAAAAGGTTGTGCAACAAAATATTAAGTTATGGATACCATCATTTTTGTCCAGCCCTATTTCATTAGTTTGTTTTTTTAAATAATTATGTTAATCAACAATTCAAAAGTGATGGCTGATTTTGATTATTTAATTTTCAATAAATTTTTATTTATTGTTACTTTTGTGAGTTTCAAGTGATTTCAGTGAGAATTGTGGGTTTTTCCTTCTTTAACTGAGGGGTACCAACAATTTTGTCCACGTGTGTACCTACTCCGAAGCAGGTACAGTCTACTTCCGCAAAAACAACTCTGAACTAGGTTTGGAGGGGGCACTTCACTCAAATGTTCGGGCCACCCTAAAATGGCTTGAAAATTACCACACTGGAAAAGGTCCTATTAGGAAAGCATGTAAAATTTGTTGTACCCATCCCAACTAAATAGCCCTCCTTGGATTAATCCTAAAAACATAAGAAGCTATCGAAATGTTAACTTATTATAAAATGTATAGTATTACAGAAAGCTTAAATAGCTGAAACATGCAGTGCTAAAACTGGGAAAACTGGCTCATGCTGCTGAGAGGATGAAGTCTTACAGTTCTGCTTCACCCGCGGTGTCTAAAGGAGAGATACCGTGGGTCCTTCTTTCCTGCTGCAGTCAGACTTTACAATCAAGCCTGCTCCAAGTAGTTCAGTTCACCCACTTACAAACTGTGCAATAAAAAATGCAAATAATTATACTGTGGAATGTCATAGAAATTTTGCTGTAAATACTGCTTTTTTTCTTCTTCGGAAGAAAATATTTTTATTTATATATGCATTGTGTGCAGCACTCTTTTTTATTCAAATGTTCTATTTGCTGCTGTACACTGTAAATTTCCCTGCTGTGGGATTAATAAAGGTTTAATCTATCTAAATGTATGTCTTGCAATCACCACTCATATCAAACATGAGACAAAAACATCCAACTACACCATACGAGCAGGTCTAAACTAACGTATAGCAGCACATCAGTAATGCACAATATCTACATATGACACGTTTAAAACATTTGAAAAAACAGGATACAGTGAATATAAACAAATTCTCAACAGCGTTATTTGCATTATTCCAATGGCACGGCATGTGCAGCAGTCGGTGTGTGTTCTGCTAAATGAGAAGATTATGGCCCACAGCAAAGCATGTGTCTACATCTGAGACGAGGATTTCTGTCTGCACACTACAGCTGTATACTCAGGACTTCTCAGCACTCAGGTTTCACTCAAAGCCTTCTGACACCCAGTACCTTTGTCCCCATCCAGTGTACTGTAAAGAAAGAATTTCCCAGACAGTTCCCCCATTGACTCAGGCATGTCTTTACTTGGATAATTCTCTTCCATCTATTAGCTTATGACTAACTTGAGTCAACAACTGCAGTGTCATTGCCATGGGACGGGGAAAATGAAACCATGGAGACAATCAGGCAGGGTGTGGACCAAAAACAGAAGTGACACAACAAAAGGCAGCCTCACAGCACAGCATTCATCAAAATGGCTAAAAATGCCACACTGTGTTCATTTGGTGCACTTATGGCAACATACAGTAGTTCACACTGGAGATTCTCATCTCCATGAATGGAGGTTTTTTTATTTTGTATGAGGCAGTGAGTCCTCGCTCTTATGCAAAATGATCTTAAATCAGACTACCGGAGTGAAAGCCACAGCACCATGACAACAGACAAGAAAAAAACCTGTCCTGACAATGTGTGTTTAATGTTTGTAATTACTGATCAGGTACAAAGTGAAGGGTCAAGGAAAGAAGCGAGAAGTGTTTCTTTAACATTTACACTTCGGTTGGGAAAAAAAAAAGTAAAGACAAAAGTGGGAAAATTGTTCCAACAGCAGGGATCTGGTGGGACTGATTCAGCAGGACGACATCAGGGTAGATTAAAACCCACACTGACTGTTTTGGAAGGAGCAGCAGCAGCATGTTGAATAACCAGAGGCACAAATCCTGTATAAAATGCTAATCTGTTAGCCCTCCCTCTTGATCTGCCAAATATCTGTCTGTGGCCAGTAATCGCTCTGTGTATGGAAAAAGTTATTCTTATCAGGTGTTTATCATGACAAGGGCAGACTTGTGATCCAGTGGAAAGCAGGTACACATTAATTGGTAATTGCAGAGTCCGTGTATTTCTGGAATGAGGCCAGAGAGTCCACATATCAGCTAAATGGCTCAAGGTGTGAATTCATGTTACTTTGCTCCCATGGAGCACAGGGAATGTACTGAAGTCGGTACATACATTTATTCAACCAGTAGCTTGTAAAGTGACTACAACCTGTTTTATTTCAATGTCGTATTTATTATTCTGAGCTGAAAAATACATCGTATTCATGATGAGAGCTGTTTTCCTGCCGTCTGTCTACTTGTGACTTGAGAAGCAGCCTTATATTGGCGTATTTTTGACAGGACTTTGGTATGACAACCCGTCTCTAACACAGAGTCGAAGCTAGGCCATTGCTTAAAGCCATTTTTTCCGTTAAATAAAATGGAGTCAACATTACTGTTACAACAAAAGCGTCTTCTGGTTCATGTTACTGAACAGAGACGAGCCGCTGCTGTTTCGGGAAGTCGAGCCTTTTGGAGAAACCATGTCGCAAACTAGAAATCCTCGAGTGTTCAAACTTGAGACAATGCTCGCCCTGCTCCGTCCCAAGGTTAACGATTCAAAACCACATTTTCAGGTTTCGGGACCTTTCAGTTCGGTTGACAACACATATTTATGATTAAATCGAAACCGCGGTTTGAAGCAAACATTTCCGTAGCTGAACGTAGCGTGTGGTGGGAAACACAAACAAAAGGCTCGAAGAGGGGGGAAAAAGCCCTACAGTGGCCGAGAAAAGGGAGCTAACACTGGACTCCAAAAACAGCTGTGTAACATACCTCGTCCATCTCCTGAACCATTTTTGTGAGTTTTTCGTCGTTCTCCAGAATTTCGTTGAGCTGAGTCATCGTGTAAGCGCCGAACCTGTCGTTACAACTGGACATTTTGGCTGTGGTTGTGTTTCTCCTCGCTGTGCTCCTCTGCTCGCTTCAGACTGTGACAGCTGACTGAACCTCCTAACAGGAAGCACAACGGATACAGGCCCACTGCTGCCTTCACGGGCCGTCAGAAATACTGCAACCACCGCCGAGCCACACGTCATGGAGGACTACTACTATAATTATAATACTCCGCTAAGGAATGCGGTGGAGTTATATGACGATATAACAGTTGGTTTGTCTGTCTGTTTAGCAACACTACTCAAAAACGGACAAACGGATTTGGATAAGATTTTCATGGAAGGTCAGAAATGACACAAGCACCAAGTGATTAGATTTAGCCAGTGATGCGGTTTATAGTTTGGATCCACGGATTTGTTGAACATTTCTGCATCATTGCGAGGTAGCAGCACTGCAGCACGGTCACTATGACTACAAGTGAACACTACATTAGCTGATCACATGATGGGATCATCCAACAAATTCACCATTGCTGACTTACTGGGACTTGTCCGTCAGAAATGACACAAGGAACATTCGATTAAATTGCGGGGGTGTTTCTGAGTCCCATCAATTCCCGATTTAGGTCACATGATACACATGCATAACACACGCCTGTGCTCAGAATAAGGTCATTGTGTTTGTGGGTACATGTATATTAAATGGACACATCCGATGTTCCATGATTTCTGATCATCAAGAACTAATAAACAAATGCTTCATTTCGAGAAAAAAATAAAATACTGTATTTCTGACAATGCTATATGGGGAAATGAATAGCCTTGGCAGACTACTGTGCTTTCTGGGTGCTTTACTAGTTATTCTTCTTCTTCTTCTTCTTCTTCTTATTATTATTATTCTCCTCATTGATATTATGTTAAAATAATAAAACAGTTTTTCTCACAGAGTTTCAATAATTGTAAAGTGCAGTCAGATGCAATTGACACAGCCACCATACATTTATTTAAAACTAATTTCTGCTTCAATCTTTACATTTCAGAGACAATTAAGATAAATCAAAGTGCTTGGATGTACGTACAGTTGCAGAATAATTTTCTTTCAGTTAATCATCAATTAATTAAATATTATTTCAGATTCAGCATTTACATGGTGAAATCAGTATCAAATCTAAAATAAATTCTGATGAGAACTATAAAAAACAAACAATTTATCTGGCGGGAGTGTGATGATGAGGTATTAATGAATGAAAACACACACAGTACGCTTTTGTGCATCAGCTGCAACATATTGGAAATTCTTAAAGCTCCACTAGCGGCCATACTGACCATTCATTCAAGTATTACTTTCAGTGCCAATGCCATCTCTATTTGACATGTGTAAATACATTAAGCTCTGTGTTTGTAATCAAATATTACTACTCACTGTCTGCAGAAGTAGGCAGGCTAATTGGATCAGGATTCTCATTAACATACACTACTGTTCAAAAGTTTGGGGTCACCCAGACATTTTCATGTTTTCCATGAAAACTCATACTTTTATTCATGTGCTAACATAACTGCATAAGGGTTTTCATCACTGAGCCTTTCAACACCATTAGCTAACACAATGTAGCATTAGAACACAGGAGTGATGGTTGCTGGAAATGATCCTCTGTACCCCTATGGAGATATTCCATTAAAAATCAGTCATTTCCGACTAGAATACTCATTCACCAAAAAACAATATCTAGACTGTATTTCTGGTTAATTTAATGTTATCTTCATTGAAAAAACTGCTTTTCTTTCAAAAATAGGACATTTCTAAGTGCCCCCTAACTTTTGAACAGTAGTGTATACTACAACTCTGATTTTCAGTTTAGTGCAAGTATTTCATTGTTTAATTTCTGTTTTCTTTTTATGACACTTTACTGAAACTAATTCCACAAACCACTGTTCATTGTCAGTAGCGCAGATTGATCTCAGACTCACTGGCACTGCTGCTGCTGCTTTGTTTTCTCCGCTGATGTCCTCCATTAGACTTCCACCTGCCATTTTCAGGTGGGTTCAAGACCTCGTCCCCTGTCTCAATGCCGAGGACCTGCCTCTGCACCAGCTTGCAATAGAGTCCACCGCTGGCCATCAGCTGACTGTGAGAGCCCTGCTCAGCCACACAGCCCTTGTCAATCACGATGATGTTATCTGCCTTCTCCACTGTGCTCAGCCGATGAGCTATCACCAACACTGTGTGTTCCTGCATGATGTTGTTGAGAGCCTGCTGAACCTGATATGGCACAGATTGAAAGCACACAAATGAATCAACACCGCTCTGACACACTATATTACTCTGTAGTGCAGTATTTATTGCAGGGATATAAAACAGGACTGCAATGCATTTTACACTTCTTGTACAAAAGCTGTCATTAGGTTTGCGTAAATACAGTAGTTTGCTTACAATGTGTTCACTCTCTGCATCCAGAGCACTGGTTGCCTCGTCCAGGATAAGAACACGTGGCTGGCGAATCAGAGCTCTTGCAATGGCCACCCTCTGTTTCTGCCCCCCTGACAACTGGGTGCCCTTCTCTCCAACACCTTGGGAAATAAAAGTGTCCTATTTATTTTGTAGCATAACTTCATCCTTATGAAGCACAGATGACAGCTAGCTCCATTTCTTTAAGTAACAAAATGTGGCTAGCATTTTTAACAAGATTTTAGTGTAGTATACAGTAGGGCTAGGCCCGAATATCTGAATATTTGGTCGTGACTTTGGTATCCGGATATTAATTTTGAGACCTGAATATTCGGTCCCAGTAAGTCTGCAGCCTTCAATTTGTAGTAGGATCACAATCATGTGATTGTCAGCAGGCAGCTGATCACTTGTAGTCATAGCTGGTGTTAATAGTATTTGTTGACCTAAAATAGCAGTTTCCATCCAAAAACATTTCCATTACTAATACAGGCCACAAATAGCTGGTTTACAAATGAACAGATTTAAGACTTACTTGTATCATAGCCTTTAGGGAGGGTGGTGATAAAATTGTGAGCATTAGCTTTGGTGGCAGCCTGCACCACAGCCTCCATGGGGATGTCAGTCAGGCCATAGGTGATGTTCTCCTCAACCGTCCGGGCAAACAGTACAGGTTCTTGGCCCACAAGAGCCACCTGCAGACACATAATAACCACAGACTATATAAAAAGGTGGACAAACCCTCTGCAGCGTTACTATTGGCAGTACCTGACCCGTCCAAACTCTCAGCTAATCCAAAAATAACAAAAGAGGTGCCGCACGAGTGGAGCTGAGGGGCCAATGTGTCTTCGTTGTGCAATATCCTGTGACAGTACCCATCTGCCACTCAAAGCAGTCATGGCCTTAATTATGCATAATTTTAAGCCTTATTACAACTTAAACCAGTGAGTTACATAACAATTCATCCATGTACACTTGTTGTTAAATTACTAATAGAGACCAAAACTGTGCATCAACTCTGTACCAGGCTGTAAACGTGTATTTCTACTGTAGTGGTGAACATTTTAACACAAAAGGTTTATGTACATGGAATCACATTTACAGCCAGCCTCAAGTGGTCATTCAAGGAACAGCATTTTAGCATTAGCTTAATTTTTTCATCCCAAAAATAACAAGGTCCTCATTTTGAAACAAGCACTGTGTATTTATAGCCTGATGTATCACATTCACACACTACTGTTCAGTTTGGGTCTCTTAGAAATGTCCTTATTTTTCAAAGAGAAACATTTTTTTAAATGAAAACAATATTAAATTAATAAAAAAATACAGTGTAGACATTGTTAATGTTCTAAATGACAACTCTTGCTGGAAACGGCTGATTTTCAATGGAATATCTCCATAGGGGTACAGAGGAACATTTCCAGCAACCATCACTCCTGTGTTCTAATGCTACATTGTATTAGCCAATGGTGTTGAAAGGCTCATTGATGATTAGAAAATCCTGGTACAATTATGTTAGCATTTGAATAAAAGTGTGAGTTTTCATGGAAAACATGAAATTGCCTGGGTCACTCCAAACTTTTGAACAGTACTGTATGTGCCCTAGGGCTCCGCTGTTCTCCGACAAAACATATCAGATAAAATGAAATGGCATATATGTGTCTGGATTTATAAATTCAACATATTCAGCAAGGACTAATAGGCTTGAGTCTAAGACAATACTGAGAGATGAGCTAAAACATTATTACTTTGAGTGTTTTCATGAGATTTGTTGACAATAAGACAGCTCAAAAATGAACATCAGTCTTTGTCCTTTATCCTGTAGAACTCTATATATTGACTGACCTTGGAGTGGAGGTAGTCATGCTGTAACGTATGAACAGGCTTTCCATCAAGCAGCACTTGGCCTTCCTGAGGAAGGTAGAAATTTTCAAGCAGACTCACACAGGAGCTCTTTCCACTGCCTGAAGGTCCTACCAGAGCAGTTACCTCTCCAGGTCGCAGAGTAAACGACACTCCCTGAGAAAGGAACCATTCAGAAGGTGAATTTCTTTCCAACTTCAGAAAATATGGCATATTTTTGTCTAATCAAAAGTAGGTTTTAAGGTTGAGTGGCTGTTAATATTTTAGTATCTATGTTACTAAATCCCAAAAATTAACGACTATTTTATCACCTCTGTACTTGAGCAGTATCATTTTCAAATATCACAAAAAATGCAAAACTATACTTCTGCTTGGTCCCAGAATTGCTTCCTGAAGATGTCAACCTTGTAAGGATGTTTTAACATGAAGAAAAATTTAGGGGGAACGTCTGTTAGGGGCTGAATATTTTAGCTAACATGTAACAGTCACACGGACCACTTCTGGAAAGTGAAATTTACTATACAGGGTTTCTAAGCACAGTTTAGGAGAAAGATTCCTCTGAAAGTACCTTAAGAATATCAGTCTCAGGACGGGTTGGGTAGGCAAACGTGATGTCTTTAAATTCAACAAGACCGGTGCATGTTTCTGGAGCCTCTGCACCATCAGCTGGGTGTTTAGGTTTCCTGTCCAGATACTCAAAAACCTTCTCAGCAGCTCCAACTCCCTGCATGAGGCCAGTGTATACTGATGCAATGCTCTGTAAAGTAAACAAGACGTGGATTTGCTGCCTTGTGTTTTCTGCCAGTTTCACGCAGATGTAACACAACAGAAGACAATAACAGATGAAATAACAGACAACATACCTCGAGACATTCTCCAATCTCGAGCATGTAGATGAAAAAAGATATCAAATCACTACTGCTCATCTGCCCGGTAACCACAAGGTGACCTCCGTAGTAGAGAACAGCAACCTCGAGAGCAAGCTCTGAGATCTGGACAACACACACAAATCCATGTAACAAACAGATGTCAATAAATAAACATTGCTGATAAAACAAAGTATTAGGTCATATTTCCAGATGCTGGCACCTACACAACTGGACCAAACGTAGCAAGAGTAGGCCAGGGCTTGTTTTTTGTTGAGCTGAAACATGAGTAACAGCTTGGCAAAGTAGGAGTCGGCCTCTCCACTCTCATTAGCAAAGCTCCGTACTGTCCTCATGGATGAGATGGTTTCTTCTGCAACTTTATTGGCCTCTGCAAGCGTTGTTTGCACGTCTTTGGTCAGTTTCTAGAAATAATACAAAACATTACTTTATTCGAAGTCCACTTCAAGGAACTACATTATAACATTACTTCAGTGTACACTGCCAATTTTAGTGCTACAGCTACAATGGGAATCAATCGCATTCGGGAAGAAGAAATATTATCTTACCTACGATCAAAACAAATAGAAAATTAAACTGTCTTCTGCATGTGCTCTGCAAACAACAGTGTGGCTCAATGCACATAACAAATTCTCTGAAATTTATCAAGCAATCATTTGTTTCCACCTCTAAAATAATAAGAGTTTTGAATTCAACAAAACATTTTTTTAATCCTTGACCTGGTAAACAGTGTGTTGGTATGCTGTCTTCTGTCGAATACATAATATATTTACATCAGCATACAGTCATGGATGAAAGCATTGGCATTCCTGGAATTTTTCCATAAAATACACAATTTCTCCCAGAAACTGCTGAAATTACAAATGTTTTTGGTATAAATATGTTTATTTCATTGATGTGCATTGAAGAAACACAAAAATGCAGAAGAAAAAGATAAAATTTACCTAATTTTACACAAAACTCAAAAAATGGGCCGGACAAAATTGTTGGCACCCTTTTAAAACTGTGTTTAAATCATTTTATATCAAGCATGTAATGCTTGATATAAAAGCTGGATCTCACTTGTGGCAAGTAACAGGTGCTGGCAATATAGAAATCACACCTGAAGCCAAGTACAATGTATAAAAGTTGACTCAACCTTTGTGTTCTGTGCCTATGTGTGTCACACCAAGCATGGAGAAGACAAAGAAGAGCCAAGAAGTGTCTGAGGACTTCAGGAGTAAAATTTTGGAAAAATATAAACAATCTTAAGATTACATGACCATCTCCAGAAATCTTTAAGTTCCTTTGTCCACTGTGTGTAACATAATCAAGAAGTTTATAACCCATGGAACTGTGGCTAATCTCCCTGGACGAGGATGGAAGAGAAAAATTGACCAAAAAATGCAACACAGGATAGTTCTAATGGTGGATAAAAATCCTCAGTCAACTTCCACACAAATTCAGGCTGTCCGGCAGACTCAGGGTGCAAAAGTGTCAGCTCAGACCATATGTCATCATCTGAATGAGAAGAAGTGCTATGGCAGGAGACCCAGGCGAACCCCACAGCTGACAAAGAGACAGAATAAAGCCAGACTGGAGTTTGCAAAAATGTACCTGACTAAGCCTCAGTCCTTCTGGGAGAACGTTTTCTGGAAAAATTCCAGGGGTGCCAATATTTTCGTCCATGACTGTATGTGTTGCTGCGCAACAAGTGAAGTATGATATTAGTCAAGTAACTGACATTTATTAACACATTTGAAAGAACAGACATTAAAGCAAAGTACTTTTCAACAAAAAAGACTAACATTTATGCAACAAGTTTGAATATTGAAGTTAAGACTTTATAGTATTATTTCTTATATATATAAATTTACTTTCCAACTTAAATATTACGGTTAGGAACCTGTATCATAAATAATATAAAATTTACCTGACAAATTTAAACAGATTAAGATTAAGACTCTACAATACAATATAGAATATAAATTTATCTGACAAATTTACAATTACCAATCTTATATATCAAATTCAAGTATTAGACTAATAAAAAAATTAAAGTGCAGATCCACAATACTATACAGAAAACCAAACGAATCTGAAGACTTGGCCTTTGGTTCAAGCAGACTTTATGTGAGGTTATCAAGTAGATGCCAAAATAAATGCTCAACGTAGAGAGAAAACTACTTTACCTTGTAGTATTCGCCGTAAAGTTGTGAGACGAGTCCAATGAAAGGGAATCCCATGATGCCCACCATTGTGAGCTTCCAGGACATCCCAAACATGAAGATCAAGAAGCCAACACCCTTGATGATGCTCCGCAGGAAGATGTTGATATTAACAGAGATGAGGTCGCTCACCTGGGTGGTGTCAGCTGACAGGCGAGAAATAATGTCACCTGCGGGCAACACAGGCAGGTAATAACATTAGAAGAATGTGAAACAGAGCGTGAACTCGGTGATGCAGATGGAGGGATGGGTGTGTTAGCAACTGCGTCCACATTACCTGTGTGGTTTTCATCAAAAAAGGCGATTTCCTGCCTCATCAGAGTTCTGAAGAGATGGTTCCTGAGCCGAAGATTTAATCTCGCAAATGTCAGGGTGAAGACTCCACCTCGCACTCCCATTGCAAGAGAGCTGAGGAGAAAGAAATGCTTGTCATAAATCTTTTTAAGGGTTTGGTACATGTCACACAAGATATCCTCAAAACAAGTCGAGCAGCTTGGCATATGTCGCTTTACAAGTATAGTCCCTCTCCTGGGCTGTCGTATCTCTTTGTACTGCCCAATAGGAGTGTGTTGATAATAACTGTGATAATGAAATGTTAACATCATGCTAAAAATAGACACTTAGATGCCAGTAACCATCTAGTTGACAGCCCCACATAAAAACAACAGACAGTACAGTTAAAAGTCACAGATGCTTTCCACCTCCCTGCATTCAGCTATTATGAGCCTAATTCATCTACCAATAAAGACAAAACACACAAACAACAAAGTTAAAGAGGAATTAAATGATAGTTTATACCTTCAGATAGATTCAATAGATACTCACCTAGCTAATGCTAGTGATACCAGAGTGATCGCAGGTCTAGTAAAGTACTCCATGCTTTGGTGAACCACAATGCTGTCTATAGCCCTCCCATAGTAGTATGGAATAAAGGCTTCACCTGGGGGTTAAAAAGAGACCTGTTAGGCCTAATGTTAATGCTGTCCACACATAAGTGGACATTTTAGTACCTGCATTAATCCTGCATTAGTTAATATGTAACATTTTTTGCACTCATAAACGTTCTCAACTTCCATACAGCATTTATGTTTGTCTCTATGGTGCTTTCAAATCTTGAATTATGTTTTATGTATTTTGACAATCTCAGAAGATAAAAAAACAAGACCTTTCTATTTAAATTTTTTTGGACACCATTTAGCTGCTCTTGGTGACAGAAAATGCAAAAAGTGTCATGTGATCAGGGATGAATAGCAGTCACAACCAACAGATTCAAACCCAATCACCATAGAAACAGTGGCTATTGCACATTAGTGTTGTAATCCTTTGTAACAGGAAAGAGTAAAAAGTGTGACATTATGTGAAGGACACTCACAGACTGCAGAGATGAGGAGGAAGAGGACAGCTACAGACAGCAGACCACCGTCCTTTTTACAGTAGGCCAGCAGGCGTCCCAGTGTGGCTGGAGAGCTGGTCTTCTCTTCCTTCTTCCTCTGACAGCCAGCCTCCTGCTCCTCCTCACCAGCTGTCTCCAACAACTTCTCAGTGTCCTCAGAGCCCCTTCTTCCTCCCCTTCTGCTGCTGCTGCTCACAGAGTTGGACTCCTTCCCCAGCTGCCCCCAGAGCAGCATGACACCCAGAGAGGAGGCACAAGTCCAACATATCAGGCTCAGGATCCAGGGCTCTTGAGTGAGAGGATGTAGCTCAGTCAGCATCAGCAGTTTGGTCAGAGCATAGGTGATGATGATCAGGGAGATGAGAAGAATGAAATTGGTGAACTTAGCAGCCCTCTGAGGCCCATCCACCTTGTTCCATGAGACCCCTATGGAGGCTCCTAACAGGAAGGAGGCCCTCAGCAGCACAGTCAACCACAGGTCCAGCACAGACTCGAAGATGTTAAAGTTCAGGGCATCTTTTGTAAAAATGCTCAAGTGTGATCCATGTGTGTAAAGGACAGTGGAGATGACAACATCCAGCAGGATGAATAACACAGTGCAGCTCACAGCTACTTTGATTCCCATGATGGTATTCAGGGGAGAGTGATAACAATAAATACTCCCAGAGTTTAACTGTCCCAGATGATATACAACTAAAATACAACTGTAAGTAGTTAGCAACAAGACTAAATGGACGGAATTTGATCCAAGCTCAAATCATGCCTTACGTTTGCTATAATAAATCCTGAAATAAAAAGTATATTTCAAGATTTTAGACCCTAACCCTTTAGAGAATGTTATTTTCTTATAGCTACACGCAAAAATTAAGTGGCTGTACAGTACCTACTGAAATTAAATACGTCTCGTCGCCGTAAATAACTGTCCTGTAAGGTTACAACAGTCGTCCAACGCATTTACAACTGCATAGTCAGCTAACTATGTCAAAGAGCTACCGGCAGACTTTGAGCTACGTTGCGTCAGGTTACCAACAATGCCATGTTGGCTCAGTACCTCACTGTCCAGCCAGGTGTCCGCAGGAGTACGAAACAACTCCCTGTTGTACTATTCCTCCGTTAAAAATAAAACATACAGCAGTCAAATTACTGTACTCGCGAGGAGAGGACACCCTCGTCTCAAACTATTTAGACCGGTTTAAGAGAATGAACCATAGCAGTGAAGCTGACACCGGTATCAGATTCACTACCACAGTTGTTGCGGAAGTGACCAAGTGACCGCTGCTTGGCTCCTCCCACCAGCTGTCAGGAGCTGTCGCTTAATGACGATATAATGGTGGAAAACTGGTCCTCCAGGGCGGACCAGTAAAGCAGAACTTCTTGCAATCACTTTGGAAAAATACACAATATGGTCATTGCTCTTGTGGGATTGAAATAAACGAACAATCTAGAAGTAAAAAGTTCAAAGTCGGTAGCTGTTTTTTATCAAACCTAATTTTTTTTCAGTGTATGAAGGTTAAATATTTACTTTTTTTTTCTTGAAATTGTCACTTTAAGCTCTAAAATTACTGAAATGTTCCCACCCACTGCACCTCATACACACCAGCTCACCTACAACTCTATGCTACATAATTGCAAGTTGTTTTATTAGAATAAATCAGCTTTAGATTTTTGAATTGGAAATCAGTTCTGATGACAATGACAAAAAAATGTTAATACGGTAAAAATGTTAATTTTCATTAGAGGAGCTCTATTAGCTCCTAAAGGAGTAACAGTGATGAATAATGTTGGTACTAAATAGTACAGATATGTGAAAGGGCAAGGCGTTTAAGTGATGATCTTTTGATTTGTGTGTCATATGAATTTAGAATATCTATCAATAAAACTCGGATTTAAAAAAAGAAGAAGAAAGAATTGGTATATTATACACCAATCAGTCAAAATATTATGACCACTGACAGGTGAAATGAAAGGTTTCCCAGCAGAACATTGTATTATAACATCGTTAATTGTGTTATTATGCAAAGTTCTGCTGGGAAACCTTGAGTCCTGACATTCACGTGGATGTTTGACATGTACCACCCATGTAAACATTGCAGGTCAAGCAACCCTCAATCCCCCATGGCTTTGATGCCAGTTTCCACTCTCAGCAGGACAATGCACCCCGACACACTGCAAAAACTGCTCAGGAGTGGCCTGGGGAACACGACAGAGTTACACCGTTCACCCAGGCTCCACACTCCCCGGATTCAAATCTTATTGAGCATCTGTGGGATGATCCAGGATCAGCCTGCTCTAGGTGGGTCCCACCCTGCAACCCACAGGACCCACAGAATCCACAGGACATCCCCAGAAGTCATGTGTCCATGAACCACTGGGTGAGAAGAGTTTTAGCAGCATAGAGGAGACCAACACAGTATTAGACAGGTGGTCACAATGTTCTACTGAATTGGTGTAAATGGATCAAATGACTATGTTAAATGTGAAAGCGATCCTTCATTGTGACATGTGGACATTTAATTCTCAATTCTGCAGTTTCTCTCTTATGTATTCAGCATGTTTACACAACTAATTTGGTCTCAAGGCCCAGAGCTTTATTGTATTTGTTCACTCCCTCGTTTGTCATTATCATGGCAGCAGCAAGCAGCTGTTTTCAGAATTACCCCCAGACGAAATTAGAAAAAGCACTAATAAATATAGTGGAGCAAATAGTGATTGTAGGACTTACGGTACATTTTTCAAGGGGTCAGACATATTGTTCATCTGTTGATGAACACTTAATCATTCAATTTACATTTTCGTCAAATAACCAAAATTTGATTGACATTTGCCTCTGACTCATTTAATTCATGATGTGCATATTTTTAACATATTAGCCTATTAAGATGTTTGGTCTTTACACGTTTAGTTTCTATATTCTGCAGTGGCAACAGCAGGACAAAGATCTGTCTACAAATCCCCACACAATATGTGGACTGAATTAAGACAGGAAGATCTCTTTTCGGATATTATGATAGCAACGCATCAAAGCTCCACAAATAAAACGATACATTTATTTTAAAATAATATAGTTTAAAAATATTTTGTATGACAAAGTGAAAGCAATAAGTTAACATTATTTTCATTAGAAGCGACAATTTTCTGTGAGGACATTGGGGGAAAACAACGATTATTACTGCAGCTTCTTTGGCCACTGGATTCCTTTTTAAAGAGATTTATCGACAAGCGAAGCATCACCCCACACTAGTGCCTTCAGCTGATGAGGGGGACAGAAGCACTGATTGTCACACTCATTTCACCAACATCTGGATTTCAGTCTTTGTCCAACACTTCAGACAGCTCATGATGACATGCAGTCACACTTCACCAACATATCTTCATTACCCAAGTCCTCAGTGGACATCACCGGACTCAGCCAGGTGATACACTAACTCTGTCTTTATGTCTTCTGAGACGTTTTGCTCGGTGGCCAGCACCGTCTCAACAGGAAAAGACAAATACAAACTCTCTTTCATTTTTTTCGAGGAGGGCGAGTCTACTGCAGCAAACAGGGGTTCTGCAATTTTAAAGGTCATAGAGGGCATGTTGTTTGCTCTGCGTTTGGCATTCTTCTTCTTCTCTTGTTTATAGGCAGCATTCATATTTGCTATCACCTGTGACCACAACACACATGACAGAGACAAAGTTAAACAAACAAAAGTGTAAAAATAACAGTTAATCTGTACATACACAATGTGCTATAAACAGCCACTTCATGAACTTAGCCTTTAAATGCCTTTATTATTATCCCTTATTATTCCACGAGGGGAAATTCATCCATCCATTCTCTATACACCGCTTTATCCTCACTAGGGTCGCCGGGGGTGCTGGAGTCTATCCCAGCTGACTCGGGCGAAGGCAGGGGACACCCTGGACAGGTCGCCAGTCTGTCACAGGGCTACATATACAGACGAACAGTCACACTCGCATTTACACCTACGGACAATTTAGAGTAACCAATTAACCTCAGCATGTTTTTGGACTGTGGGAGGAAGCCGGAGTACCCGGAGAAAACTCACGCATGTACAGGGAGAACATGCAAACTCCATGCAGAAAGATCCCAGGCCGGGATTTGAACCAGGATCTTCTAGCTGCAAGGCGAAAGTGCTAACCACTACCCACTGTGCAGCCCAGGGGAAATTCAGATTTTCGCAAATCCTCCCAGTTGGAGGATATGTGAAATTGGAGGTTATGTGGATTGAGGGCACAGGGTCAGCCACGGTATAGTGCCCCTGGAGCAGGAGGGGTTAAGGGTCTTGCTCAAGGGCCCAACAGCAGTCCAGTAACTTAACCGTTGCACCACCACTGCCCATTATGATTTTTCATTTAGTTTGCTGGCAGGTCTGCACAGTGGATCAGTGGTTAGCACTTTCCCATTGCAGCTCGAACATAACCAGTTCGTGTCCCAGCGTTCCCAGGATCTTTCTGCATACAGTCTCCATGTTCTCCCTGTGCATGTCTGAGTTTTCTTCAGATTCTCCGGCTTCCTCCCACAGTCCAAAAACATGCTGAGGTTAACTGGTGATTCTAAATTGTTCGTAGGTGTAAATGTGAGTGTGATTGTTTGTTTCTATGTGTAGCCCTGTGACAGACTGTTCCCTGCCTTCACCTAAGTCAGCTGAGATGGACTCCAGTGACAGTGTACAGATAATGGATAGTTTGCTGCCACATGACATACACTGTAGGTGATACTAAAGTTCATTTCATTTTGTATGTCAAATAATTGATAAGGAGTTTCTGTAAAACCGCGTTATGCCATGTCATTTCCAACACACCATAACACATGTCAGACAGTAGACTTGGGGGACATCAAAACATACACAATGCAACAACAAAAAAAGACAGGAATCACTTGGGCCAGCCCCTGACTAGAGGCAGCTTTTCATTCTCAACTTTAGTAGCAGTTAGTGGGTCTACTGTTAATTGTGGCATATTGAAGAATTAGAGAAAATGTAACAGACTTAGTCCAGACTCCACTGAGAGCTAAAATTGTGTCTCCCTGATCGCAATGACAGGTTGTGTGAAATACTGTGGTTTTTGGGGACGATGGAATCTGTTATCTCCCTCTTTCTTAAGTCTGTTTTCAGTTTTTAGAACCCACGGTCTGCTGTATACTTCTTAGTATGGTTGATGATGTTTAGGGCTGCAATGAATAGTGATGCATCTATGGTGAAGTTATTATTAGAACAGGTTAAGCTATTTTTAATGCCTGTAATTGCCTTCACTCAGATGGTCCCATGTTAGTCGATATGCCTTATTCTAAATATTCTGATCAGTTTTCCAAGCAAAGTAAGTGCACATTGTTAATTGTATGTACTATTAAACAGTGTATAAAAAAAGCTTCACCACAGAGACAGATGTAATACTGGAAGGTTGTGGAGTGAAACTGAGTAATCAAAATAATGGCTCAATGCCAGAGAGCATGACTGGTGGGACTGTTGTATCAGGAGTACCATGCTGTATTTATAAACGCTCGCATTGATTCACTGATTGACTGTCAGTCAGCTAATAATTTCACTAATTAAAATGATACAAACAGAAAAAGCAGAAGACAAAGAATGTGCATCTCAGAAAATGTATCGTACATTTTTGAAAGTATCTGATGACACCACCAGGTGGAGAGTTTTGCTACTTCATGAGATGGAAGACTGCAGCTTCTTTGCCAGATTTACGACTGTAGCAACATGAGGAAACTTTTGCTCCTACTACAGGCAGTTCTGTGCTAACAAGCATAGAGTATTATGGGTGTCAAGCTCAGCAACAGGCACCATGACCTCTGTAGCAGGTAATGCCTTCAGCTATCTATCTATCTATGTAGATAGATAGCCAATACACACCACATCAGGTGTGTATAGGACATGCTTGCCAAACAAACTTACTCAGGTGCTATATTGTACCAATCATTTAGCAGCTTTTCTGTTAAATAAAGAAGCTGACTGATAAATAATAAGAACTGTAAGAAGTTAGTGCTTGTGTTCTAATTTTTCTGAAATTTCCAGGTTAACCAAGCTGATTTTGTGACAAACAGCAAGTACAAGTGATTAAAAATGGCTACATCAGCATATGGAAAAAGCGCAACTGAATTTCATTCTTTTTAATGATTGATTATTAAGCATGAACATGGCAAACTACCTTTAAAGGACATTCTTAAAACCTATCAGCATTCGACCCATTCATTATTTCCCATGGGCAACCTGTTGTTGGCTTGTCGGATGACTGCACACAAGCGCATCTCTGTAGCCTCTGCTTGACAGACTAATGGTAATTTTTTATTCCGTGTACATGAACAACATAAACAGTTACTAACACAGACCCACGAATTAAGCAAACTTATGTTGCTGAGGACTGACCGTGTTTTTTTGTCTCTGTAGTCTTAAAATGCTTTAAAAAGGAATTTCTTTCAACATATCTGAGAGCCCATGAGTACTGTTTTATGAGAGACTTAAAATAATACATACTAATTCTTTAAGAGAGTAATACCATTCAAAGATGGTGAGAGAACCACCATTCCATCTGCATTCAAGAGTGCATGCTTCGATACCAGAATCAATTTCCATTTATGAAATATAAAGAAATGTGAATTACCAGCTGCTTAACAGAGTTCTGTTGCTCCTGTATTATAGTCATATAAGTAGAGGCCTTCTCCTTTGTGGAATATATATCCTGCTCTGGTTCATCATAATTCAGCAGGTTCAGTGTGGTCTAGATGATGAAAAAGGACATATAATGAGCAAAGAGCAAACCACACTTCCAGAATTAGCTTATTGTTGCTGTCGTACCTCATTTGGTAAATTGGCTTTCCTGTTAAACATGAGGGAGTGAGGAGTGAACTTAGTCGTAGGGTTTGTGGATGTCCTGAAGAGAAACAGCACAGGGTCTAGAAAGTCGTCCCACTCCGCCTGCTTCTCTGTTACCATCTGCATTATGGCTTCCTTAAGCAACGGACTTGTGCTGTCATGGAGTGGATTGAGCTGAGGCTGATCCAGAGGAGAAATCTTCTGCACAATGCTCCACCTTTCACACAGCAGCTTTGTCACCTAGAAGACACCATCATCAGCACTGACAAAACTAGGGCTGGACCCAAATATTCGGATCCCACCGCGCGCCCCCCTGCCCCCGTCCGATGTTACTGACCGAAACGAATATTTGGATATTCGCCATTAATCGGGGCCAGATATCCGGAACCCCAGAAATTGCTATTCGGGTCACCCACAGACAAAAGTAACGATAAAATAACTTTATTATAAACGAGAAAAGAACTCGGAGAGCGCAGTACTCTGTCAAGGCCCCTCAGCCATTTTATCATTTTCAACAGATGAAATCTTTAATAAAAAATGATGCTGCGCTGAGCACAGGCGTGTGTTATGCATGTGTACGTTATGTACAAATACCAAATCGTGTGACCTAAATATGTAGCGGGTGGCGGAAATTGATGGGACTCAGAAACACCCCCACAATTTGTGTCATTTCCGACAGATAAGTCCCGATAAATCTGCAGCGGTCCATTTTTAGTTGGATCGCAATCGTGATCGTCAGCAGGCAGGTGACGTAGTGTTCACTTGTAGTCATAGGTACAGTGACACTGTGCCGCTATCTCGCAATGATACGGAAATACTTAACAAATCCATGGATCCAGACTATAAGCCGCAGCACTGCCAAAATTTAATCAATTGGTCCTTGTGTCATTTCTGACCTTCAATGAAAATTTCATCCAAATACGTTATTCCGTTTTTGAGTAATGTTGCACACAGATAAACAGACAAACGTACGCTGATCGTCGCATTATTCCACGACGTTCCTTGGCAGACTAATAACTGTGTTGCTGGGCTGCACAGTGTCTTGTTGGTTAGCACTTTCACCTTGCAGCAAGAAGATCCCTAGATCACGTCCCAGTCTTCCCAGGATCTTTCTGCATAGAGGTTACATGTTCTTCCTGTGCATGTGTGAGCTTCCTCCCACAGCCCAAAAACATGCTGAGGTGAAATGGTAACTTTAAATTGTTTGTATGTGCGAATGTGACTGTTTGTCTCTCTGTGTAGCCCTGTGACTTCACTGAGGGTGAAGAGACTCCAGCCCCTCACAACCCTAATGAGGATTAAGCAGTGGGTGGATGGATGGATGGATGGATGTGTGTTGCTCATGTCTCACCTCATCACAGAAGTCAGTGTTCTGTGTGCACACAATCGTTTTAGGGGCACCGAACCTGATTTAACAGAGAACAAAGTTCACCTTTAGGTGAAAGATATTTCAAAGATTGTCTTTACAAATAACCACTGTAGGTATTTAGTGTTTACTAACTGGGTTGTGAAGATAATGAACTTGCATACTGTGAGGTGTTTTTACCTGTATATACATTTCGAGATGCATCGCGCAACTGAGAGAGCATCTGTCTTCTGCAGTGGAAAAGCCTCTGGCCATTTACTAAAGTAATCAATGACAACTGTAACACTCTTGTTGCCTTGCTGAGTTTTGGGGAAAGGACCTGAGGAAGAGAAAGAAAAACATAAAACAGCTGTCAGATGTGTGGGAAAAAATTCACCATTCAGAGTTAATCAAATAATACTTTATGAAATGAACTTTGGCAAAAACCTATAATGTCAATCCCAACAATATCCCAAGGTGCGTCGACTTTTATGGGCCGAACTGTCCTTGCCAGATTTTTATTCCTCTCTGTATGCTGACAGGTCTCACACACTTTGATCTGAAAAAGTTGTCACAAAGTTCACACATGGTTATCATTATGTTCCACTGATGTTAGCACAATAACAGACAAGTAAATACAGATATACCCAGTCCACCACATCCTTGATGATCCCCAGC
Organism: Acanthochromis polyacanthus; assembly: GCF_021347895.1. Classification (NCBI taxonomy): domain Eukaryota; kingdom Metazoa; phylum Chordata; class Actinopteri; family Pomacentridae; genus Acanthochromis; species Acanthochromis polyacanthus. Next base: position 37,887,346 of record NC_067119.1, read on the forward strand.
CAGTAGTACTTGCTCTGGATCCTGTGGACAGTCTTCTTTTGGCCCAGATGATGACCGATGTCATTGAAGTGGCAGTCAAGAAAAATCTGCCTCTTCCTCTCAGCCTCAATCACCACCTCCCTCTTTTCTTCTTTCTTGGGTCCCACATAATACAGCTTGCCCTCTTGATAGGATACACAGATATGAATGAAGGGAACAAGCTGTAAGACCGGCTGCAGCACATGTAGTAGAGCATGTGTAACAGCTGAGAGATGGTAGTGCGGAGTCATGCTATAGTTATACTGTAAGCTGCAGACTAGTTTGTGACACATATTCCTGGAGAGTTAATCACCCCACCATCTTCACGTTGCAATATAACTTATATCATACTGTAAGCAAATGATTATATCAAGAACATTGGCCAATATATTGGTATACAGATAACTATTACAGAATGCAGACACATCACACCATACTGCATTCAAAAATATAGGCATTTAATGTAGTCTTGTTCACTAGAAACGGCAGGTATTTCATCTCGATTTTCTGAAAACAAGTGAGGTTCATTCTTTAATTCGGCATAACTATTTACCAAACACCACTCACAGAATGCCCATAATCCTTTTCCACAAAAATACAAGCTGCCTGAAGTAAGTTTCAGAAGTTAAAGGGTTTTAATTTAAAAAAGCAGGTCAGATTAAACCTTGAAATTGATTTTTTCGCAGGTTCCTACAGATTCATCTAAAACCTTATACTGTGTCGCACATGGTGCAGATCTGAACTAAAGCAAGGCGATCTTAAATTGGCAGGTTTTGGGAAGTGAAGTTCGTGCTGTTGGCAGACGGTTAGCCGGAGCTTCAGAAAAGCAACATACTGGCAAGTCAAGGTTTTTAAAAGAAGTCTTACCGTCAATGATAAATTTCTGGGCGTATCTTTTGAGATTCTTCTTTCGTAGAGGATTCATGGTTTGAGGAAAACAGCCTTTGGCCACAAAAGTGTAAATATCCCCGAGTTTGTTGGAACTGGATTCAACCACCTCCTCCTCAGCCACTTGCAACGACTCCACGCTCAACATCTCCCACTTTATAACAACACAGAAACTGTGAATCTCAATCAGCTCTAAAATACTCTGTACCAATCGGCATAATTAGCAGCAGTGCTGGCTTCTGCTAACAAAGACAGAACAAAAATCACAACAATAACAGGAAGAACATGCAAAGCCTGTGCCTGGCTTCCTTATCTTCTTCTACTTTTGTCTTGTAGGTGGTTGGTGTCCTGGGCTTTTTCCGCATTAGCGGCTCCTTCTGGACAACAGGTGCTACTGAATAGAATAGAATAGAATAGCCACTTAATTGTCAACCAGAACATACATTAGTTGGTGCACATTAGACTGTAATTTCGTTGCAAAAAGCTCGCCATCGGATTGATAAAGAAAACAAAAATGGCAAAAAAAAAATACTCTGAATAAAAACAATTTCACTATATAGACCCTTTATTTGTTTACAAACATTGTGACGTTTTTTGTGGGCGGGGCTTATGCTGGAGGCAAAAGCAGAGCGAGAAGTCAAGCGGGACTGGTAGTCAGTGTTGCCAACTTAGTGACTTTCTCGCTAAATCTAGCGACTTTTCAAAGCTCCTAGCGACTTTTTTTTGTCAAAAGCGACTAGCGACAAATCTAGCGACTTTTTCTGCCGTTTTGGAGACTCTGTTAGGAAAACTCAGCTCATTCTGCAGTTACTGTTTTCACCAAGCAGCAGGTGCTGCTGTGAGCTTCTCCCCCTCCCAGAGCACAGGCCAGTAACCCGCAGCAGACCCAGTGAGGGGAGGGGGAGACCCACATCACTCCGCGGCCAGACGGCAGATGAATCGCGCATGCGCAAAGTCACTACATATCCCATCCAGACTTACGGAGAAAATGTTTCTTCACTGTCATGCTAAAATAAACCACAGCATTTAGCCTCTAGTGAAAAAAACATATTTTGGGTGTTTTATACTCACTTTTTGGTCTCTTCCACAACGCTATTCCTCTCTCCTACAACGTTGATTACAATTCCATGCAAACTGGGAAATATGCAAAGTAGACGATGACGTCATTTAGCGACTTCGCGACTTCTAGCGACTTTTAGGACAGCCAATAGCGACTTTCCTTACTGAGGAGTTGGCAACAGTGCTGGTAGTATTTAGTTTGCGCTGGGAGTTACTCGACCATTTTTAACCCGTTAAACTGCAGTGTACCGCCGGCGGTACACTTACTAATTTGCATAGGAATTTAAAGAATGTCCGAAGGCTGCAAACGCGATTATATAAACACTGTACGCCGATGGAAAGCTTAGATTCTCATGAATCCGCCGGTATAAACCACTTTCAGATGTGATTACCACAGCGGGTAATATAAACACATTTGTCCGACAAACAACGAATATCCATCCATCCTTTCTCTGTACACGGCTTCAACGTACACAGCGCGACTCACATTTCCGGGTTTATTATTACACACAGATGAAAATATTCCACAAAAAACGGCCATAATCCTACCTTGGACATCCAGACAACACAAGCCAGTAAACTATTTTGTCCAAAACATATCTAAGTCGGTATATAATCCACGAATCGGTCGTTTTCAAGGAAATACACCTCGCGATGCGCGTCCAATATTCCCTGTATTTCTCGTCATATTTTTTATTTACAAATAGAATATTAGCGATTTTTTGTACTGAAAATGGCTGGAATTGACTGCAGCTGATCGTCTCTGTCCAGTATTTTCGCCTCAGTGCATTTAACCACAACTGTCTTCGTTCCCTCTGAGCACGAGTGCGGTGGAATCCTATAAAACTTTAATTTGCGTTCGCCAGTGTCATTCCTCCTTTGCTGGCATCCAAAAACACAGCAGGACGACATTTTAGAAAAGTTAATAGAGCCTAGTCCTTCAGTCTTTCGCCTTTCGGTCACGGCCACGGATTTCTCTTTTGCCTCCAGCTAAAGCTGTGACGTCATTTGTGACGTGGGTCATTAAAGGGTCTATACATGTAAACACACACACACACACACACACACACACACACACACCTGTAAACATACACATCCACACATTTATTTTACAGAGCAGTGTATCATCAGTATTGCATGTAACACTGAAATGTAGCAGCAGTTTTATCTTCACAGTATCTACGTGTGCTTAGAAGGATTATTTGAGTTCAAAAGTCTGATGGCTTGATGGATGAAACTGTTACAGAACCTGGCTGTTCTTGTTCTGATGCTGCAGAACCTCCTCCCAGAGGGGAGCAGGGAGAACGGTCCATGGTGGGGGTGTGTGGAGCCTTTGATGATGTTGCGGGCTCTGTCGAGACGGCACTTGTGTTCAACATCCTGAATGGATGGAAGAGAGGTCCCGATGATCTTCTCTGCCGTCCTCACCACCCTCTGCAGCAACTTCCTGTCTGAGGCACCGGAGCTGCCAAACCAGATCAAGATGCAGCTGGTCAGCACACTCTCTATGTAGTCCATGAGCCAAGTGGGTAAAATTGGGGTCATCGGTATCACTTTGGGGTGCAAATTCTCATATGCATTTTTGTTAAGGACAATATCCCTAGTAACTATTCCTGTATGATAGACATGCATATATATATATATATATATATATATATATATATATATATATATATATATATATATATATATATACATACATACATACATACACTGCTCAAAAAAATTAAAGGAACACTTTTTAATCTAAGTATTGCATTAAATTAGTGAAACATGTGGGATACTGATCTGGTCAAGTAAGTAACTGAGGGGCTTTTTAGTCAGTTTCAGCTGCTTTGGTGTTCAGAAAATTAACAACAGATGCACTAGAGGGGTAACAATGAGGCAACCCCCAAAACAGGGATGAGTTTACAGGTGAAGGCCACTGACATTTTATTCCTTCCTAATCTTTTCTGACTGTTTTTCACTAGTTTTGCATTTGGCTAGGGTAAGTGTCACTTCTGGTAGCATGAGGCGATACCTGGACCCTACAGAGGTTCCACAGACAGTTCAACTCCTCCAGGATGGCACATCAATGTGTGCCATTGCCAGAAGGTTTGCTGTGTCTCCCAGCACAGTCTCTTGTTATGAAAGTTTTTATTTATTCATACACACATAAACAAACTCCAAAACAAAACAAACATTGACACCAAGAACCGACAGTATTTCCAGTATAGAACCATATATATATACAAAGACCCTCTGTAAATCAACATTTCCCCTCAAACCACCAAAATATGCATTCATCAACACTGTGTCAACAGTTTTTCCATATGCCCTGCCTACAAGAAAATACGTTCCCAGGCCCTCCTAAAATGGTTCTCTTCATTGTTAATTCTAGCCAACATACATTCATAAGATGCAACTTCTGACATCATTTCCATCCATTTTTTAGTATCTGGGGCGGCTGTACTCTTCCATACAATGAGAATTGTTCGAGCAGCTGTAACCATCCCAACTTTTAAGACCCCCCGTTCATATTTAGATATATTTGGCATTTCTGTTTGGTCCCCTAACAAACACAGTCTTGGTGAAACCGGTACCACCACACCAAACCATTTACTCATATGTTCCAGTACTTTCTTCCAAAACGGGTACACTGGCTTACATCCCCAAATCACATGTAAAAATGTCCCTGTTTCGCTTTGACATTTCCAACAGAAATTATTCCCCATCAAGCCCATTCTATATAGTTTCGAAGGTGTGAAGTAAAATCTATGAATTATCTTGTACTTAATAAATTTCCCCTTCACCTCTCTCATGTGTTTCCCTGTATTTGACAAGATATTCAACCATTCCTCCTCACTCAGATCACACCCTAGGTCTTTCTGCCAAATGATCCTCAGGTTTTTACATGTATTTTTTAGTAAACCATTAAATGCCTTATGTAATATGGCTGGTCTGTGTGTTATACTGGGTAGGTCCAAAACTTCCATCAGTGTAGTCTTGTTGTGATTAAATTGACCCTTTATAATACAGTCTCTCATTTGCAGATATTTCCAAAAATTAACTTTATAATCCAGATTACATTTTTGCATAACATCAGCCCATGACATGAACACTCCATCTACATACAGGTCACTCAATTTGCGTATCCCTCTTACAAGCCATTGATTCCAGTAGACAGATTTCCTCCCAATACGTATGGCTGGGTTGTGCCATAGAGAGGCGTAAGGTTGTCTTAAGTGTGAAATACCATATAGCATGACAGGTAGTTTCTTCATGTAAAATAGATTTTTGGTTAAAAATTCCATTAAGCTGCTCTATTTTAGAGGCTCAGTGGAGGCAGGTCATTTTTGACCCTGAGGATGTTCAGGATGTTAAGACAATACAAGGGTTCAATGTGCTGTATGACGACACAATGAGATCCTACTAACAAATCACACAGATGACCTATGTGGTGACAACAGAAGAAATAAATAGCATAAGACCTTTATCTAACCAGCAGAAACTGCAGCACAGCTTCACCTGTTTTTAACATTTGCAGGAGTGTATCAGCTACTACTAGTAAAACCACTTGTCTGTTGGTTGAAAACATAATAATGTTGGTTATGTCTTTGATATCTGACTCAGAGATATTCTTGCTGGGGCTCTTCAGTGTTACACTCTTTATTAAGCAACTTGTAAATGTACATCTGTTTAAATGCATTCAAAACATTTCATGAAGCAGTCATGGAGCTGTAGATGTTTTATTACAACTTTATTTCATGTCCAGATCTCCTCTGCAGCATTGACACACTCTGTTGTGTCCTACTGTCACAATGTCTCAGTATCTCGTTGCCTCCTTTTACTTGAAAGACGGCAGAACTCAAGCTGAGTGGATTCCAGCAGTATGTTCACACCTGAACAGCCATGTTCTCTCAGCAGGACGTGAAAATGTTCCAAACAGCTTCACAATATCTCCAATCACTGCTCTGCTGATGAAGGATGTCATGATAGCAGAAATGTAGCAGTCTGTACCAATACCATATCCATCCAGACATTCAGTTTGGTTCTTCTGCCTGCTCCACCACCACCACAGTCCAGACTCCCTCTGGTCTAATCATCAAGGATTGCTTACATACTTCCTCACAATTGTTGTTGAAGCACAGACTAAAGGTGCTTTAAATCTAAAACATCTACTTTTAACCTATACCAATTCTTCCATGTTGTTTCAACCTTAGTTCTGACATTATGTTTTCCACAGATATTTCCGGATCACGACTTCTCAGCTGTGTGGATTCTCATGTGGGCTTTTAATCGATGACTACGGTTGAAGCTTTTTCCACAGGTTCCACAAGCATATGGCTTCTCACCTGTGTGACATCTCATGTGGTCAGTCAAAGTGCCCCTTTGACCAAAGCTTTTTCCACAGGTTCCACAAGAATATGGCTTTCCCATTTTGTGAACTACCACGTGCCTATAATGTGCTGATGAACCAGAAAATCTTTTTCCACAAGTGTTACAAACATACGGCTTCTCACCTGTGTGACATCTCATGTGGGCAGTCAAATAGGTCCGTTGACTGAAGCTTTTTCCACAGGTTTCACAAGAATACGGCTTCTCACCTGTGTGGGTTCTGTGATGTTTGATTAAAATTGACTTATACCTAAAAGCTTTTCCACAGACCTCGCATGTTGCAGATTTTCTTGCCTTGTCATTACCACACTGTCTCGCTGACGTTGGAGCATTGTCTACATCATTACTGTGACTGCTGTTACTCTGATGTCTTGGTTTCTGCTCGATACATCTAGTTGATCCTGAGTCTACATCCTTGCTTCCTTCCTGATCTGGGCTCTCAGCTACACAAGAGATGTGAAACAGGAGCTGATCACTGTTTGGTTTTGGTTCACCGTGGTCACTTTCCTCATCAGCAGGAGTCACCTCAAAAGTATCAGTCTCCTGTTTCAATCCAATTAACTCTTCCTCCTGACTGGAGCAGAGTTCATCCTGTTCCACTTTCATTTGTGGTAACTCTGGGTTTAATTGGTCCAGACTGGTGCACAATTCTTCCTGTTCCATTTTAATTTGAGAAATCTCTGGGTTTGATTGGTTCTGACTGGTGCAGAGTTCCTCCTGCTGATCTTTAATCCGTAGAGGCTCTGGGTCCTCATGGTCCACCATGGAGTTTCTCTCCTTGTCATGGGGCTGATGGTCAACGACAGTCTTCTCATTCTCACAGACATAAGACTGTGGGAGCTCTGGAGGGACAAAGAGACAAAAGATAATGGTTACTACTGTGATGATGAGAGAACACACATCTGTCACTTTGTCCAGGACTGGCTGTCTCCAACAAAATCAGCACAACAGTTGAATGTTTGATGCAAAAAGAATATGATGGTTTATAATAGAAGTCCAGGAGCCATGACATAGCAGCATGAATGATACAAGCATCTCCAAATGACTGAACATTTCTATGAACACGTTGTTCCACAGTGGATACAGGATCACAAAGATTCTAATGGTAAACACCACTGGGTACTTTTCTACACACCACACAGACAGGTTTGATGGGATCCAGTAAAATCTGTCTGAATAAAGCTGCTGTCCTCTTCAGCCTTCAAACCTGTCAGGACATTTGGATTTTAATGTTATTCTTATTTTACTGCTGGTTACTGTACTGTTGATTTGACTCATCAGTGAAACCCAACATGTTAAAAGTGGAATGCAGTTGAACACATAACTTCTATACTCTCTAACTCTGTACGTGCACTTTCTTTAGATCATGAATGATCTCTATACATGGAATTATGTTTCTGGACTGAAATGATGGAATGACTGAGTCCTCTGTCATTGCAGTTGAACACAACTTCTATACTCTCTAACTCTGTACGTGCGCTTTCTTTAGATCATGAATGATCTCTATACATGGAATTATGTTTCTGGACTGAAATGATGGAATGACTGAGTCCTCTGTCAGAGTTTTATTATTAAACTGTTTGATAACACAATGCAGTTTCTGTCAGTGTGGAGTAGTTCAGATAAACACTTCCAGCACCTCTGAACAGGAAACTTTGGTCTTGCTTCCAGGGTCAATCAACACAACGATCACGATTTTAAAACTCCACAAATATCAACTAACAGACACCATTAGGGCTGCACGATATATCAAAAAAACATTGTTTATTCAATAATGGTAAGTGCGACATCCATATCGCAAAGTTGCGCGATTATTTTATGATTATTTAGATATATAAATCATGCTTTTTGCATGCATAGACGTTTTCTTGTGACCAATTGAGCACGACCTTAAACCCCCCTCCCCCGACTCCAAATACCACTTTTGCTACGAGCACAACAACACAACATGGCAGGACACGAGAAAGACGACTGTAACGAACAACTTGTGCCTAAAAAACAGCACACCTCCAAAATTTGGGAGTACCGTATTTTCACGACCAAAAGGCGCACTGTACCAAAAGGCGCAGTCTCAGTTATGTGTGCCATTACTGTATTTAACACACACATAAGGCGCACCTGATTATATGGCGAGGGTTTTATATACAATCCACGCCCACACCTCCCCCTTTAACGTTCTCATGGTGTCCTCTACTACGTCGGCCTTACAACAACACACACACACAAGCATACAAGTGTGCGTATTTAAAAATAGAGCGGGAGCAAAACTGAGTTTGGTTGTGCTTTATTTAAGTATTGATTACAAAGTACTAACATTTTTTAATCATCAATAGTCGCGGGCATGGTAAAACACACGGATTAAACAAGCACACAAGTGTGCGTATTTAAAAATAGAGCGGGAGCAAAACTGAGTTTGGTATTCACATTTTTTTACCGGTAATCGTCATCAATCAAACCGAACAGCTGCGCTAAACCTCCATCAAACATGCCAGGCTCACTTTCTTCACTGTCAGAGTCACTTTCCGTGCCGTGCGGCGCCTCGGAAATGATGCCGGCTTTTGCGAAAGCTCGAACAACAGTGCCAGCAGACACGTTAGCCCAAGCATTTACAATCCATTGGCAAATTGTGGCGTAACTCGCCCGGCGCTGCCTTCCACTCTTAGTGAAATTGTGGTCTCCATCGGTCATCCATCGCTCCCACGCCGCTCGCAGCCTTACTTTCACACCGATGGCCAGCAGTTGGAGTTCCTTTGTCAGGCCTCCCGGAATGACAGTAAGCTCAGAGTTCATTTGCTTCACTTGTTTTTTCACATCGGCTGTGAGATGGGCACGCATAGAGTCACAGATCAACAGCGATGGTGATGCGTGGAAAAAACCACCTGGTCTACGTCCGCCTTACAACAACACACACAGGACGCACTGCACCATAGGGCGCGCCGCACAATTTGAAGAAAATCTAAGACTTTTATGTGGGCCTTATAGTCGTGAAAATACGGTACTATGGCTTTAGGAGACAGGACGAGTCACAGAAGCAAGAACTTTGCAAGTCATGCCGAAAACCTGTGGCTACGTTGCGAAGAAACACTACAAATCTGCACAGCAACCTCGAACACAACCACAAGGAACTGTATGTCGTTTTCTTAAAATCTAAAACACCACGAGCTACTCCAATGAAGGCAGACAAAGGAAAGGCAAGCACACAGACAACAATTGGTGAAAGTCTTTCTTCTGTTACACCATATGATAAAATTTCCAAGCGCTACCAAGGTTTAACTGCGGCCATTACACATTATATTGTGAAATGCACACTCTCCATTAATGTCGTGTGCAAGGAAGGTTTTTTGGATATGCTGAAAGAATTCCAAGTGTCATCACAGAATTATTTACCAAGTCGCCATTCCACAGATGTATGAGGCATGCTTGGAGTCTGTAAAAGCGGAGCTTAATAATTCAATTCAATTCAATTCAATTCAATTTTATTTATATAGCGTCAATTACAGTCAAATCGTCTCAAGACGCTTTACAGAACCCATATGCCTGACCCCCAGAGCAAGCCCAAAGGCGACAGTGGCAAGGGAAAACACCCTTTTAACAGGGAAGAAACCTCGAGCAGAACCCGGCTCTAGTAATAATGTGGATTTCTTTGCAAGCATCACAGATTTATAGTCCAGTCTTACTGCTGAGTCCTACATCAGTTTTACTGATGTAGGCTGCTTGTGGCGGAGACGGCCCGAATATTCGGATCTGTTCGTCTGGTCTCAGGTCAAAATTTTGCCTTCGTTTTGTCTTCAGTTAAACTGAAGAATTCCCAAACAGCGGAGGTCTTCAGCATCTTGTCTTGTGTTTATGCAACAAAGTGAAGCGTGACATCAGAGTCGGCAGCAACCTGGCTATTCGAGTGGTGTTTACAAACACGAACGGAGGAGCCGGGATGAGCCGAACACGACGGGATGAGCCGAAGTGGGCCGAAGGCGAAGGGAAGAGATGAGCTCCGAATATTTTCGTCTGGAGGGAGGAAGGGGTGATCACATCGACATATGTGTATATGTCATAGACATGCTGATCCAAAGAATGATCCGATCCGAGACTCTTGATCCGAGGACCGATCTGATCCATGAGTTTAGTGATCCGTTGCACCACTAATGTCAATGGCACGAAAACTAAAACAAGAAGAATTCCGGCTCATTGTGCTGCATATGGTTGCACACTACATTGGACGATCAAGACAAGGAAACTTGGGATAACTTTCCACAGGTAAAAATAGTTTTTGGTTCTTTTTTCATAATTAAATCTTGTTGAGAGCTTCCAGTCTGTGAGAGCTAACTAGTTAGCCATGAGCAAAACACTAACACGAGCTAACAGCTGGACAACCAAAAACCAGATGATTAATAGTAGCTGTAGTATAGTTGTACAAGCAGTAGTAGTAATGCTAAAAGTACAAGCAGCAGTAGTAGTATAAGTAGCTGTTAGAGTCATAGAAGTAGTATCGGCATGTGTACTAGTATTACAAGTTTTAGTAGCAGTGACAGTATCAGCAGCAGTAGTTGGTGTATTACCACTACTACGAGTAGTAACAATAATGCATCAAATTTATATAGCGCATTTTGGGACACTCAAAGATGTTTTTCAAGACAGACAGATAAGTAGACAGATAGTAGTCGCATTACTATTAATACCACCAATAGTACCAATAGTAGTTATAAAGCCTAACTCATATATATCCAGATTAGCATCTATGTTCTTCCTCCAAACCCATTTTATGATTGGGATTATAGGCAATTCTTTAGGACTGCTCTCAGATAATTGAAATGTTACTAAATAAGGTTATACTAAATTAAATAACTTTGGTCTCCAGTATATTGGCTAATTCAGTTCTTTGTACTTAATTTATTAGCATGATTTCTTTATAAATATGTTGTTGTGTACGTACTTATTTACTTCTCCATCTACTTTTTTTTAATTCCATGTAGGTTTCCCAAAGACTATGGTTTGAGGAAGAAGTGGGAAACAGCTCTGAGGAGAGAGGGGTTTGCTGCAACTATATAACAGCCTAGAGAGAGAGAGATAAATAAATAATAATTAATATTAATAATTCTGTTGTTTATTGTAATTGTGTTGTTTATTGTAAATGTAAATAAACTCTATCCTGTTCTATTCTAGTTCCTTGTTATATGTAAATAACTGCCTATATATATACATACATATATGTCAGGGTAGAGACTGCGATTTGGTAGAATTGGAGTTTCTACCAGTAGAGATTGCGATTGTAATCTCTACCAGTAGAGATGGAACTTTAAATCTGACCCCTGCCCTGACCTTAACTGACCCTGACCTTTTAATCTAACCCCTGCCCTGACCCTAACCTTAAAAGTCTAACCTTAGCCCTGACAAATCTCTACTGGTAGGATTGGAGTTTCTACTGGTAGAGATTACAATCGCAATCTCTACTGGTAGAAACTCAAATTCTACCAAATCGCAGTCTCTACCATGATATATATATATATATATATATATATATATATATATATATATATATATATATAATTATTATTAATAAATAGATTACATTTGCAAGTAAATGTTTTGATCTCAAAACATTTTCTACATATCTACGTATTTAAATTTATATATGTAATGGCTGAACTGAAAAGATTCCCTGGCCTCTGGACCTAAATAATAAGCTACATTTGTAGGATGCCTTTTTTGTTTTTGTTTATTTCAAATAAAATATTCTCTATCAATAGCACATGTTTTGACGTTGACAATGAAGTAAACCACACGAAAATCTGTTGAGAAATGAGCAGATTCTGATTTATTTTCAATGTACATGTATTGCTTTGAATGGGAACTTTGCGACCAATCACTCTATTGAACAACGATTACAAAATGTTAACTCATATATTTGCCAATAGACTTAAAACAGGTATCACGGACATTATATCAGAAACTCAGTCTGGATTCATTAAGAGACGTTCAATTCACAACAATATACGACTTATTCTTGACTTGACTGACTACAAAGATTTAATTAACGACAACGGTTTTATTTTATTTCTAGATTTCTTTAAAGCTTTTGATATGTTAGAGCACCAGTTCATGTTTAAAACACTAGAAATGCTAGGTTTTGGAAATTACTTTATAGATTTCTTCAAATTGATATATACGGACACTAACAGTACCGTTATACTACCACAGGGCACTTCCCGTAGATTTTCAGTTAATAAGGGAATAAAGCAGGGCTGCCCTATCTCGCCCTTATTATTCATTGCAGCAGCTGAGATGCTATCGATTCTAATGAAAAAATCTGATTTTGACAAATTAAATATTCTCGGGAAGCAACTAACCATCAGTCAATTGGCTGATGATACAGCCATATTCATGAAAAACTCTGATCAACTACCAAAAATCCTTGATTCTATTAATTTTTTCTCTAAAGCTTCTGGTTTAAAATTAAACTTTAGTAAATGTGAATTATTACCTATTCATGACTGCGATCTGTCAGCCATTCATAACATTCCTGTAAAGACAACAATGAAATACTTGGGTGTATATATCACTAAAGATAACGACCAATTATCCAAGCTTAATATATGGAACTGTGTAGAAAAATCTAAAACTCATCTAAATTCATGGTCTCAGAGAGACATCTCTATCATAGGAAGAACTTTTCTCACTAAAATGGAATGCATTTCCAGATTCATTTACCCCGCTTATTCCTTATCCATACCTAAAGATGCTATCAAAGCAATTAATCAAACTATGTTTAACTTCATTTGGAAAGGGAAAACACATTACATTAAAAAAGGTACTATGGTTAAGGAACATGAGGAGGGTGGTGTGAAAACCATAGACTTTGAATGTATTAATGGAACCATCAAAATAAACTGGTTGAGACACTTTCTTAAACAACCCAAACAATTCTGGTTTCACATCCCAAATGAAATTTTCACAAAATTAGGAGGAATCGAGTTCCTACTTAAATGCGATTATGACCTAAATAAGCTCCCAATCAAAATTTCTTCATTTCATCAGCAGACTCTATTATACTGGAGATTAATTTACAAGCACAATTTCAGTCCCCATATGACCCCATTTTGGAACTGTAGATATGTTCTACATAAACAAAAATCTATATTTCAACAAAATTGGTTTGATAAAGGAATCTTGTCTGTGATGCATTTACTGGACTGCTCTGGAAAAATGCTAACTTTTGAAAATTTCAGTACCAAATTTAATATACACACGTGGACAAAATTGTTGGTACCCCTCAGTTAAAGAAGGAAAAACCCACAATTCTCACTGAAATCACTTGAAACTCACAAAAGTAACAATAAATAAAAATTTATTGAAAATTAAATAATCAAAAACAGCCATTACTTTTGAATTGTTGATTAACTTAATTATTTAAAAAAAAACTAATGAAACAGGCCTGGACAAAAATGATGGTACCTCTATAAAAGATTGAAAACTATTTGACCAGAGTGACATGATTAACTCAGGTGTGTCATTTAATTGACATCACAGGTGTTTCCAAACTCATAATCAGTCAGTCTGCCTATTTAAAGGGAGACAAGTAGTCACCCTGCTGTTTGGTGAAAAGGTGTGTACCACACTGAACATGGACAACAGAAAGCGAAGGAGAGAATTGTCCCAGGACATCCGAAAAAAAATTATAGACAAACATCTTAAAGGTAAAGGCTATAAGACCATCTCTAAACAGCTTGAAGTTCCTGTGACAACAGTGGCTCATATTATTCAGAAGTTCAAGACCCACGGGACAGTAGCCAACCTCCCTGGATGTGGCCGCAAGAGGAAAATTGATGACAAATTGAAGAGACGGATCGTTGGAATTGTATCCAAAGAGCCCAGAGCAACCTCCAAAGAAATTAAAGGTGAACTCCAAGGCCAAGGTACATCAGTGTCAGATCGCACCATTCGTCGTTGTTTGAGCCAAAGTGGACTTCATGGGAGACGACCAAGGAGGACACCACTGCTGAAAAAAACTCATAAAAAAGCCAGACTGGAATTTGCAAAAATGCATGTTGACAAGCCACAAAGCTTCTGGGAGAATGTCCTTTGGACAGATGGGACCAAACTGGAGCTTTTTGGTAAGGCACATCAACTCTATGTTCATAGACTCAAAAACCAAGCATACGAAGAAAAGAACACTGTCCCTACGGTGAAACATGGAGGAGGCTCAGTAATGTTTTGGGGCTGCTTTGCTGCATCTGGCACAGGGTGTCTTGAAAGTGTGCAAGGTACGATGAAATCTGAAGACTATCAAGGCATTCTGGAGAGAAATGTGCTGCCTAGTGTCAGAAAGCTTGGTCTCAGTCGCAGGTCACTGGTCTTCCAACAGGACAACGATCCAAAACACACAGCCAAAAACACCCAAGAATGGCTGAGAGAAAAGCGTTGGACTATTCTAAAGTGGCCTTCTATGAGCCCAGATCTGAATCCCATTGAACATATGTGGAAGGAGCTGAAACATGCCATTTGGAGAAGACACCCATCAAACCTGAGACAACTGGAGCTGTTTGCTCATGAGGAGTGGACCAAAATACCTGTTGACAGCTGCAGAACGCTCATTGACAAATACAGAAATCGTTTAATTGCAGTGATTGCCTCAAAAGGTTGTGCAACAAAATATTAAGTTATGGGTACCATCATTTTTGTCCAGCCCTATTTCATTAGTTTGTTTTTTTTTAATAATTATGTTAATCAACAATTCAAAAGTGATGGCTGATTTTGATTATTTAATTTTCAATAAATTTTTATTTATTGTTACTTTTGTGAGTTTCAAGTGATTTCAGTGAGAATTGTGGGTTTTTCCTTCTTTAACTGAGGGGTACCAACAATTTTGTCCACGTGTGTACCTGACAAACGCCAATATAACCAAGTAATTAAAGCAATACCTCAGGCAGTCTTGTTAATGGCATCAGACTTGCATAAAAACAAAATTCAGGCAAATCTCCCATCGCTCATGCTGAATGGTTATAGGCTAAATGATTCCAAAGTAATTCTCCCAAACCCATCATCGAGAAACTCAATTCTACATTTTTTCTCCAAAAACGATGCTCAAATTTTAAGATCTAAATTCTTCAAATTTCCTATTGCCCCCAAAATGAAAGAAAATCATTTCAAAATTATGAATAGAATTTATCCCTCAGCTGATTTTTTAAGCAAACGATTTGGTTTTGAGAATAATAACTGCTCCTTTTGTAATGAGCACACTGAAACTACAGATCACGTATTCTATGAATGTATGTATTCTAAAGCTTTTTGGGATGATGTACATCACTGGTTATATAACTATGTACCAATTCCTGCTTTTGAATGTGAAAATATTTTGTATGGATTTGTAATTAATAACTTTTTGCTAGACATGTTAGGGAATGTCATTGTAATATTAGGGAAATTACACAAATGTAGATTTCTGAAATGTAGACCCATTTTTGGTGTGTTTCATAAAGAGACGTCTCTATTCTTCTCATCACTGAAGCATATGAAAGGGCGGACTGCTGTGAAGCTTTTTGGTATGGTTGAGGATGTCGGATTCATGGACAACCCCTAGCCCAGGGGTCGGCAACCTTTAACACTCAAAGAGCCATTTCGACCCGTTTCCCACAAAAAGAAAACACCGGGAGCCGCAAAATCCTTTTGGCATTTAAAATGAAGACAACACTGCATATATCGCTTTTTTTTATTTTTATTTTTTACCTCTATGCCCTTGTTAATCAGTCGTGATTAATTAATTACAAAGCCTCTAATTAGATTCATTTTTTAAATTGTGTCCTACCACTAATATTTATCTTACCTGGTTAATGTCATTTTTGCTCCTGGACCTCATATGTTACGTAATGTTAGCTGGAAATCAATATTTTGCGAGTGTCTATTTAACTTGTAAAATCTATTTATCTTAAGCTAATAACTTTTCTCCGGTAAGTCGCTGCCCTATTTTCCAAGACGACACTCCTCTGACTCTCTGACCTGCTGCCGTGTTCTTGCGAGTAACGTGTATCACCCTATCACGAGTACTTTTGAATCAAAGACAAGACGTGTCTTTCTTGGAGTGGAGCTTTAATATACAGGCTTGCCATTCTTGAGTACAAAACGATGTGAAACTACAGGCGTTGCTTCTCCATCTCCTCTGCATCAACCTTGCGCTCTCATGCATAGTCATGTCCCAGCCAGAGGAAAACCCCAGCTGCACATCCGGTGGAGTGACGCGTCAAAATAAGAGCGGTAATTTCACAATAAAACTATATTAAAATGCATTGAAACACGCCTGAAAGGCAGAGCAATTTATTTTCCAAAGTTACAGGGAGCCACAACAGAGGGCTGAAAGAGCCGCATGCGGCTCCAGAGCCGCGGGTTGCCGACCCCTGCCCTAGCCCATTGAACATTCATGCAGACAGACTCCTTTTATTTTGTTACTTTTTTTAAAACTCTTTTTTCTTTCTATCTTGTACGTCTTTTTTGTTACTCTTCGTACCTCTTGTACGACTGTTGATGCTGCTTTGTTTCAATAAAAAGAGAGAGAAAAAAACTATGGTGTGTTCCCCCACATTGCGGTCTCAGTCTGCTGTGTCCGGTGTTCAAGATTAACTGGTGATCCGATCAACTGGTGATTTTCAGTTAGCGAGACAGACGTTACACCGGCAATACATAGAATGATGTCTCTATGTAAAACTTTGCGTGGAATGATTATTTTTTTTGGAATGCATACATCCATTTATCTACATGTTTGCAGTCGGCTTGAATGTTTAAGGGAAAGATCATTTTTAAGCTTCGATTTCTATTTTCTTCACCTATGGGTGACTGTGTTGATGCCTGTTCAAAACACACAGACGTCAATAAACTGTTCCGAAATGCTCTTGTTGTCAGCTTTAACATTGGCTCCAAAAATCGTTATTGTTCTTTTTTGACTCACGGCTGTTCAGTCTACCAATAAAATACGCGGTTTTATGAGGACTTCCACCTAACGGAGTGGAAATATCGCTTCGCTGCGGCAGAGTGTGACGATCTACACCAGATTAACTGGTGACAGTCTGAGGCTTCAGTCCGACGGTCAGACAGAAACAACACGAGAAATACTGTTACTGTTTTCAAAGATTACTGCAATTAAGCTGGTGGATCTGCGTTGTTTTACTTTTATACACCTTTTAAGTAAAACAACGAAATTATATAAACCATCTGACCCACATTTTAACCAACAATTTCTCATTCCTGCCTTCAGAAGCTGCTGTTTCAAACAAGCCACACAATCTCAAAATTCAACACATGCAAACAATAAAATGAGAAATAGTAAAAACAGACCAAATAAGATTATCTCACTGCATTGTTTGACAGTAAGTTTCATCTGCAGAATCTCTCTCAGTCCAAAAAAAAAGACTAAAAACCACTTCTTCACCGAATACCTTTGTACTTCACTTGCTGAAAAAAAAAAAGTAACAATCCTATTACCTTCTGCACTGCCTGCAGACACCAAGGTCCTATTTAAACATTTTAACTTTTTTAATGGCATTTATCCAGGCTGTTTTCTCCTGACTAGATCCTTGCTTGTGTTGTATGTATTCTCAGATGTCACTTTGGATAAAAGCATCTGCTAAATGAAACTGTACAACTGTAGAAATATACAAAGCAGAAGTCCAGACATTAGAAAAATACAAACAAAATTAACAATTGTATCCCACATAAAAGCAAAACGTATCTCTCACTGGTACATATTCTTATGTAGCTACATGTATGGAACCCTACAGAGGTAAATACTTATCACAACAAAATTTGACACTATCAAAAAAATTCAAATGATTTCATTAGACAGGTGCTCAAGTAGCACTTGCACACAGTTAACCAATTTGCTCAAACTGGGCACACAGGTGGGCACAGGCACACCTGTGTGGCCAAATTTGGCTACACAGGTGGGCACACAGGTGGAGAGATTTGGGGAGTACATCTCTCTCTCGGTATAAGGTTGGTTAACCCATTACAACCTTGTGGGTTTAGTGAGGAGAAAGTTTAGACAAGGCAGGGATTTCATCAAGCGAGTTATAGTAGTTGTAGAGTGGCTGATAGTGTGATTGCAGTTTGATTGTGACAGAGTGAGTGGCTGTTTGAAAGTGAGAGTGTCTGAGGTAAGGTGTGTTGAGAGTCTGGTGTTATTGTCTTTTTGTGATTGTAACTGTTTTGTATGTCTGTTCTGTAATTTGTCTGTCTGTGTATCTGTTAAGCGTTTGTGGCATCTATAGGTAAGTGTGAAGGTAGTTTTATAGTTAAGTGTGAAGGTAGATAAGTTAGTAGATAGGTAAGCGTAGGATTTAGGTTAGTTTACGTTAGTTAGGTGTTAGTGTAGCCAGTGGTAAGAAAGGGCAACACAGGAAAATCTCTCTTAAAAAAATGGACCCCAAAATGGCACAAGAGGTCCTTGACCTGAAAATTAACAACCGTTACCCTGAAGTTATCACTGCAAAACAAATACGTGATCAGAAGAAGAGCTGAAACCTTCATGGTAAAGGGTAAGGTGTATAATAGGGATTTGTAGTTTGTCAACACACTTTCTAAACTCTATAATTTCATGTTAAATGTGCTTCACATTGACACACTAGATGGTGAACTGTACTACATATGTAGGCGGAAAAAAACTCAGCCTGATCACCTGGCAAAAGTTGTTTGCTCTGCCAAAGAGGCAGATGACATCGTTTATGAATTTCATGAAAGCCATTTTGGAGGTCACTGTGGCTGGGAGAAAACACACAGCGCTATAATCAGCCGCTGTTACTGGCCTGGCATGGAGAGTGACATTAAGAAGTGGGTACGTTGATATCTTCATAATGACTTTTAAAATGCACATGTAAGTTCATTGTTAGTGTATATTTGTATCTAGATAGAATGCCAATCTAAGGTTTAAATACTAACTAATGCTCTGCAGGTGTAAGCACTTATTTTACTTCTCTGTCTTGGTGATTCTCAAAATTGTACTTTTAATTTTCAACATTTCTCATAATTTTGTGCTCTTTGTGTGACATTTTGGTCGTTATACATCATTTGTGTAATACTTTGGCCATTTTATGTCTTTATGAGTTAATTTTTTTTTATCTTATTTTGCTTATTTTATGTCCTTTAGTGGTAGTTTAGCGTCTCATTTTGGCTAAACTACCACTAAAGAATATAAAACAACCAGAATGAGACGCTAAACTACCACTAAAGGATATAAAACAGCCAACATGTGATGCTGAACTACCACTAAAGGATATTTTACCACACGGTTTGAACTTATTAAAAGACGTGCGCACCGTGTCCTGGTCTCCTGTCAGCTGCTATAACGGGTTTTGACAGTAAACAGTGATCACAGCTGCACTAGTTTCATCCGCGGTTACGTAGTTTTCTTTCTTGTTGCCTGACAGCGCATGACTCCTACGATGAGAACGCGACTTATTTCCAGATATTTTGTCAGGACCAAAATGAATAAAACAGCAGAAATCTCATTTTAGAAGCGAAGTTGTTCCATTGTTTATTTCCTGGTTAGTCGGTAAGGGGTCCTGAAAAGCCACGCCTACGAAACATCTGTCTCAGAAACGCCAGAATCACCAGTTGATCGGATCACCAGTTAATCTAGAACACCGGTTGCCGTGGTAAGATGACCAGTTTAAGCTCCGCTAGCAAAATGCTAATTAAGTTTAACCTCCGTGCTGAATAAATTGTTTTATATTTTTAGCATTATCTAGAGGTTACCACGTGTACGACTGTGAGAGTAATATCAGTGTGTTTTACCAGCTCCTGCAAATAAGCGGCGGATTTGATGCCAATAGAGAGGATGCTCCCAGTTCGATTATCTACACAATGAAAGAGAGAGTACACAACCGCTACATATGCTATAAGTGGAATTCTTCACCATCAAAACACATACACACCTATGGGTTGTAAGGGGATGTGTGGTTTCCAGATGACATCCAGCAGTCTGCGCTGACGATCGATCTCTTCCTGGTACTGGACGATGGTTTTTTCAAACTCTGTGAATATTTCTCCAGCAGCAGCAATAAGTCTGTCGCTGATCAACTCTCTCAGATACTCAACTGAATACATCGTTACTTTAACACTCTGATATTTCTCATTCATACTATAATACAGCCGTTTAATAGCTCAGTCCACACAGCAGTGAAGCTAACTCTGCTCGTGCTTCTTTGTTTACATCCGCTGGGTGTCACACTGTGAAGTTCAAGCAGAAACACTGAGTTACTTTCTTCTTCCTCATTGAATTAGGCGGACTAGACGCATCACTGGCGTATTGCTGCCATCTACTGGATGTTACTCATAGTCCTTAGAGAATTCTCAATATTTTCTTATGCAGTCCTGTGGTCATGAGAAAGTATAGAAGTTTCTTCATATTTGTCCGCTCCTCCATGTTAAGTAGAAATCAAAGATTAAAAACAGTTCGTCCAGCTGCTCCTAGTCTCTAATGTTTCTTCTGTTGGCATGAGTAGAGCTTACACTTAAGAAGAACATTTCTCACAGTTTCTAGTTCACCACACTCACAGTTCCTATCTCTGTGCTTCCCAATCAAAGCCAGACTGCAGTGTCTGAGTCTTAGCCAGGTTAGAACAATTGAGTCTGTTCTTGCACCACCTTCTTACTTTTCCCATTTTACCTTGAATAGCAAAATCATTCCCCCTCTGCTTTTGTTTCCTAAACCCTCTGCCATATTTCTTTGATTAGTTTGTTAATGACAGAGTCATAATCTGACTTTCTGTGTGCTAAATCAAATTCTATTCTTTCCTCCTTGGTTGCTCTTTGTGCCAAGCTATCTGCTTCCTCATTGCCCTCCACACCCATATGTGCTGGAACCCAAATAAAACCACCTCACACCCTGCTCTGAATTTGAAACAGTGCTTGAAGTATTTTTAATAGAAAATTGAGTCTGGATTTGGGGTTTGCTTCTTTATTGATGTCAACACAGCTGATGAATCACTACATAAGACTGACTTGACCAGTTTGTTGTCCATCACCCATCAAAGTGCCAAAATGATCCCTGATATCTCTGCAGTGAATGCTGTCATCTGGAATTCTAAAGCCTTTTCTGATCTTGAAAACTGGAAAGAATAAACTAACAGTGACTTCATCATTATCAGCGTTGTTAGATCCGTCTGAGTAAATTTGTATTTGAGAACCCCATTCTTCTTCAGTATGGGCCTTGACGATGTTATTCATGAATTCTGACTTGTTTGACTTGTGGTTCTTCAGGATGGTTAGATCAACATCTGGGTAAAAGAACAGCCATGATGGAATATTTGGCCAACAAACTGGAGAGCACACCTGAAGGTTACCTTTGTCTTCCGCCCTCTTCATCTTTATCCGTCTGTCTGTCATCACAGTTGTGAGTATTCATCTAAAATATACAAGAAAATATAAAAACAGATTCTGAACAACAGCAAGGCTACAAAGACAAAACTAGAAAGATACAGAATAACTGCATATGTCTCATATTGTTCATTTATCTATTTTATATTGTCTTCTACAGTTTATTCCATTTATATACTTAATGTGATCACACCACTTAGTCCTGTTTATACCGTATTATATTGTAGACACCCAAACTGTTCATGAAGCACTTTTAGTGCTTCTTTTGCACTTAAAGTTACGTCCTCAACTGCATTTGTCTTTATACTTGGACTCTGTGTAATGACAATAAAGTTGGTGAAGGAACCAAATTGAGCTTCATGTTGATTTTGTACATTCCCTTTTGTTATCAGTATGTGGATGTGAATAGAAGAGAGAGTGCATGTGTGTTGATGGGAGAATGAATGGCTATAGGTGTGTTTACCCCCCTAGAGTTTAATTCCACCCGGCTGAGGAAATGGAAAGTGGAGCCCAAGGAGGAAGGTTTAAGAACCAGCTGCCACAACATCTCTGTGTGGCTGAGGAAGGCAAACAGTTTATTGACCAAGGAACTCGGTCTTCTCAAAAACTCTTTCGTGTAAATCTTTTTATTCTATTTCAACTTATCTGGAATTGATCGATGTGATGAAGGTCAGCTTCATTGCCTATATGGAGTTCACATTCTGGGACAAAGATACAAGAACACACTATCAGGGCCGGCCCTGAGCATAGGCGAACCAGGCGGTCGCCTAGGGCGCCATCTGCTGGAGGGGGCGCTCATAGACATTAATGTCTATGGGGACTCGGGATGGCTCGATACCACTTTTTCACATCCGATACCGATATCGATACTGCAGCCTTCAGGATTGGCCGATACCGATCCGATACGGATATGATTCTTTTTGTCATTCTAGAAGGTGTTCATAATACATGGATGTAATTTACTTGATACTGACGTCTAAAAACACCACGTTCATTGTACAACACCTGTTCTGGTCCCCTAAAGAAAGAAGGAAAACGTGACAATAAGTTATGTGTAACTGCTGTGGCTTTATTAAAACTTAAAGCTCACATCGCTTTTAACAGCGTTTGTAAACACAACAGACCCAGCTGCACCATTCAAATGTTTGAAATAAAACTGCAACTTGGTGCACATATTTAAATTAAACTAAATAATCCCAGAGTATAAACAGAAAAGTCACATTATACCTCAATGGTATTGCAAGGCTGCAATAAATAATTTTATGAATTAACATAAAATAATAGCATCTCCACTAGAACAATGTAGGTAGTACTCAGTAAGTTGCACGTGGCTTCTCAAGACACCCAATCAAAACAGTGAACAATTATTTTATTGACACGTGTACAACACTGATGGAATATAAACAATATCTGGCGATTAAACCTTGTCCTAATGTTCTCATGCGAGTGAAGCTGAGAGCAGCGTAGGATCTCCCCTGATGCCATTTAGACACCGTTGGGGTGGACGAAGAGGAGGAGAGACCTGTCACCTAATCATATTTAACACGAAAACATGTCCACAGTTCGCTACTTAATCACATTTGACCCGAAAAACAGTAGAAAACAACAACAAAAAACAGTAAACGTACAACAGAAAAGCCGTCAAGTGACCACAGAGTGAAACGTAAGGCGCACACGTTCACGCGAAAATACTACAACACTCCACATTTTCCACCACACAAGGTGGTTGCTCATCCAGCAAAATGAACTCGACAATTTTCTCTGTTATATTTTGGCGTTGGAGCGAGTTTTGTACTCTTCTGTAGTGATTCCTGCAACGATGGTTGCTGCGGTTCACTTTCGCCTGTAAAAAGTCTCCATACTGCTTTCCATGATGCCTCTGCAGATGCTTTATTAAGTTTGTTGTGTTAAAATGTCCGGTTTTGCTGCCACCCCTTGAGACACTCATTTTGAAAACGTTGCACTCAGCTATTTTACTTTTCTCCAACGTTCGCATATAGTAATTCCACACGGCAGACATGACCAGCTCTGCAGCCGACTTCTGTTCACTCTCTGCTCACGTGGCGAAAACACGGGCACATGGCAACCATGGCAACAGCTCGTCTGTGTTACGGCATGTCGTGAAAAGTGAAGATGAGGATATATATGAGATAGATTGGGCTTATGGATCGGATCGAACGAGTTCTAATAAAAAAACTCCGATGCTCGATCCAGTCATTTTGGCCTGGATCGAACTCGATATCGATCCAGCGGATCGAACCGAACCATCCCAATGGGGACGCCAAGTTGCTGTTAAAAAAACGCTCGTTATTTACGCTTATTTCATATGCCATGTGTTTTCTCATAAATGATAAACAATGTGAAATGTAAATATATATGTATTTATATATATTCACAAAACTCTGTGATAATGACTTCATCACCTCTTCCAACCTGACCGGCAGCTGCTGCTGTTGTTTACATTGCAAGGTGTGTGGGGCATCATGGGTAGCGCATCTTAGACGTTTTATTGGAGACAAATGGTCGTCGTTGTGGTTCTATTGACATTGTCAACAAATTTTTTTTATGAAAAGACATCCCAAGCCGTCAGGTGCTGCTTTCAGAAAGCGCAAAAAAGAAGAGGAGGAAAAACGGGCTTCACATTCCCAAAAAAACAAGATGGAAGAAGTTGCCATCAACACTACTTCTATAGCCGGTTAGTGAATGGGGAGAAAATCAAAAGAACATGGCTGATGCATTCCAAAAAGAATGATAGTTTGTACTGTTTCTGTTGCAAGCTCTTCTCCCAGAAAACATTTAAACTAAGCAGTGATGGTGTTAATGACTGGAAAAACTGTAGTGACATATGATGCAGAAATAGCCCACATATTGTCATATTGTCACTACTGTTACATGTCACCAGACTCACCCTTTGTTACTGTCTGCCATACCCCCGTCTTACCTTCTGTTATCACACCTTTCTGCCATACCCCCGTCTTACCTCCTGTTACCCAATTACCCTTTTGTTCTGTTGTTTTACCCTCAAGTGACATTTACTTACAACCCCCTCCCAACCCTTTTATCCATCCTCTGAGATGTCCCTGTTGTCTTACCCTTTGTATATGCATACAGCCCCTCCCTACCCTTTGACCCATCCCGTGGCATTCCTGTAAAATGTGTGCCTGAAAATGCTCTGGGTCGACTTAACCTTGCAGACCCATACTCTGTGTCGGTAAATCCACCGTATTACCGGAAATACTAATAAAATCACACCATTACAGCAAACTTTGAAGGACCGAGAGTGAAATTATCAAAGTGAGTGCATCATGTGGCATTTTAACTACTTATTTTTACTTATTTTATCACTATTAGTCTTGTGATTTTTTGTTTTAAATGTCTCTGTAAATCACTCACCACCAGAACTACCACTACCATTATGTACTCCACAGAAATTCAGCCTATTTCAACAGAACAAGAAGAGAACCCTGATTATTTGTATAACATAGAAATTGATTAAACACACACACACACACACATACACACACACACACACACACACACACACACACACACACACACACACACACACACACACACACACACACACACACACACTATGTTTTTCTATCATTGTGGGGACATATCATTGACTCCCATTCATATCTAACCCTAACCCTAACCCTAACCTTAACCCAGACCAAAACAATGCGTAATCCTAAAGAAACGTTTTTGCACTTTTACTTTTTTAAGTAACAACAACATGGCCAAGAAAACACTGTTTAAACTTGTGATGACCAAAATGAGGTCCCCACAAGTGACATTGTTTTCGGTTTTCCTACAGTTGTGGGGACATTTGGTCCCCACAAGTATAGCCAGTACCTGAGCACACACACACACACACACACACACACACACACACACACACACACACACACACACACACACACAATTTAACACTTACAAGTCTGCTGCAAAAGTCCTCCTGGCAGGGGAAAACTGAAAGCACAGGGTCAAACTGAGCCATAAGCTCCACTTCCTTTAGAAAATTCCCATTGTTGGGTTGGTTCAGTGTGTCTGTGGACCCCCTGAGAGCAATATTTCGCTCTGCCAGTGACTGAATGATTGCCACCAACCTAGTGAGGACTTTTCGCCACCTTCTCCTTTCAGAATTTATTAGTGCAAGTTCAACTTTGTCTATTGTTTGGCCCTTTTTAATCCGAGACTCCAGTTCTTTCCATGATCCCATGTTCTTTGTATGTTCAGGACTGTTCTCGTGTGTTTTGAGTATGTCACTGCAGTTTTTCCAGTCATTAACACCATCACTGCTTAGTTTAAATGTTTTCTGGGAGAAGAGCTTGCAACAGAAACAGTACAAACTATCATTCTTTTTGGAATGCATCAGCCACGTTCTTTTGATTTTCTCCCCATTCACTAACCGGCTATAGAAGTAGTGTTGATGGCAACTTCTTCCATCTTGTTTTTTTGGGAATGTGAAGTCTAATTTTATCACATTAGGCCCTTGACTGACTAACTCGGTCCTCTCTAGATTAGACAGGTGAGGGGGCCAATCAGCTGCGTCAATGGGGGCTGCTGTGACAGACTCACATACACTTGTTGATGTTGAGGATGTGTCTTCAGGCTGGTGGATTGAAACCTGTAGTCTGCTGGTGGTGCTGGGTCCTTCTTCTGAAAGAGAATCAAACATACACAACAAATCATTTAGGCATCTATAGAGGCATTAATACAATGGTTTTAGTTCAATCAGAAGACAAAAGTTTTCAGATTTTCTATTTTTAGTTTCAACTTTTACAATGCAAAATCTAGTACTGTAATACTCACCTGGATTTACATCTTGAAGCTGTGTCTCAGTTGCTGCTGTGTTGCTGCTTTCTGTTAGCCTAGCCGCGCTAGACAACCCACGGCAACGAATTTAATTCTCTGCCAGGGTGTGTCTAGTTACCCTCCATAAGGCTTGAGGCTGGATTCTCCTAAAACTGACCGGACCAATCACCATGAAGTGTAGAGTCAGAAGGCGGGCGTAACGAAGTGAGGACAGAGGTGTGACGATTCTGACAGAAACAACCATAGACTGTATATATAGTGGACGTAGCATCTGGCTCCAGAATTGAAGCCAACCCGGAAGTGTCAAAAACTTGCAATATCACGCCGTCCGCTAGGGTTGGCTCCAAAAAGCTTTTTCTCCATAGACCCCAATTCACTTTTGGAAAAAATAAAATTTGATAGACTGATTTTCTACAGCTCGGGATTTTTTTCCCGTTAGTTTTCATGGTCAAAATGAGAGATCAGGTGGCCGATCTTAAAATGAATCAATACTGAATTTTAAATAAATCGTTAAAGTTGGCGGAGCCAGGGGGCGTGGCTATACTTGATAGACAGCAACGGAAGCCTCTGCGGTAAAACGTGGGCGGGATAAGAGAGTTCTCAGCCAATCCTGCCCCTAGTTGCTCTCCGGTCCAGCCTGTTTGATGACGCTTTTTACGTCACTGGCTCCAAAAAATCCAAAACGGCGACCAGGAAGTAGCAAAATCCGGGCTTCATTTTCTCGGCGTTGAAACCAACGGGTGACGTCACGGTTAGTTTACGCCTGGAAACAACCAGCGCACAATAAACAGTTATCTTTCGACTCGGCTTTGGCCACAGCCCTTAAAGATTTGAAGCTAAAATTCAACTTGAAAGATAAACAAAGGACGGCACTGAAGTGTTTCATTGAGAAGAAAGACGTATTTGGACTTATGCCGATGGGATATGGCAAATCCTTAATATACCAGTTGGCTCCGTGGCTCCGCTGGTTGGGAAGCTAATGGGACTTAGCCACAATCCGCCGGTGCTCTCGGAACTACCTCAGTCTATTCGTTGCATTGATTGGTTGTATACCTACCCAATTGCGGCAGAGGGATTTGATAGACAACCTTTTAGCCCGCCTCCCTCCCTGTCGAGCTTCCCTAGACCCTTGTGCCGTCAGAAACATGGGTGTAGCATGGCTAGGCTAGTTTTCTGTTTGACTTGAAGCTGCTGTGTAAAACACAAAAAACATCCACCTTTAAGAATGGCATCTGAATTGTGCCTTTTGTGTTTTTTTTGTTACAACTTCTGAGTGATTATTCATATAAATATGCCAAAAAAATAGTATAGTATGGATGTGCTTCTGTTTACATAATATTTGTACATTGTTAACAAAAATGACTACTACTGTAACACTTACCTGGATCTACATCTTGAAGCTGTGTCTCACTTGCTGCTGTATTGCTGCTTGCTGCTTGCTGCTTGCTGCTTGACGAGCAGCTGCTGTGTAAAACACAAAATCAGTTTGTGGTCTTTATTTATAGATTGACACTGATAAAAAAAAATATTATTTAGTCTGTATAATAATTATTACATCCAATAATTATCATATGAAGTTTTCGTACTCCAGACATTATCCTTTATTGAATAAACTTACAGTCAATCACTGAGAACCTCAGGTGCAGAAGAGACTGAGTCTTCCTCTGTAGCAGCATCTACAGGTGCCTGTCGTGGCTGCAAATATTTTCTCAGTGCATCTGGACAAATACAAATAAAAAAATATACATTAAGTTGTAGCAGTACATTGCAATACCTTTACAATAAACATACCATTGCGTGTATATTTTGCATTGTGACGTACTAAACTTCGCTTTGCATGTTATTTAGTGATTACAGTAATTAAATGAACTTAAGTTAAACTTCTGACATGCATGCATATTGCATATATACAGGTAGCGTTACTTGATATGTTGTTAAAGTTTACTGATACAGTCGCTGCATTTACTTAGCTAGCGTTAGACCTTAGACATCTAGATGCCGTGTCCGAAAAATAAGTCAAAAAGCACGCTCTATCTTAAATGCATAACTCTACTTTGGGCCAGTTTTTCCTCCTCTTCATTTTTTCCGTTTTCTGAAAGCAGCACCTGACGGCTTGGGATGCCTTTTCAAAATAATTTTTTTTGACAATGTCAATAGAACCACAACGACGACCATTTGTCTCCAATAAAACGTCTGAGATGCGCTACCCATGATGCCCCACACACCTTGCAATGTAAACAACAGCAGCAGCTGCCGGTCAGGTTAGAAAGAGGTGATGAGGTCATTATCACAGAGTTTTGCGAATATATATAAATACATATATATTTACATTTCACATTATTTGTTTATCATTTACGAGAAAACACATGGCATATGAAATAAACATAAATAACGAGCGTTTTTTTCACAGCAACTTGGCCTCCCCATAGACATTAATGTCTATGGGCGCCCCTCCAGCAGATGGCGCCCTAGGCGACCGCCTGGTTTGCCTATGCTCAGGGCCCTGCACCTCAGTGACTCGTTCTGAGACAAGAAGGTACAAACTGAAGTATAGTTCATCAGTTTATGACTCTTTCCTCATGTTGACTGTCTCTCTTCTTCTTTACTACTTAATATCTTTTTAATTGTACTCACAAGATGACCAGTATTAAGCTGCCATATATCTTTCTGTTGTCTCCATTTTGAATATGTACTTTAAATACTTTGCAGTACAGTATATATTGTTCCTGACTAACTTGAAGAGCAGCTATTTTTGGTGATCCAGTTTAGAGTGAGTTGTCACACTCCTTCATATGGCACATGAGGTGGCCTTTATTAGTTAAGGTTCAAGTTTACCACTCTCTAATCCAGGGTTTGCAGTTCTCATCTTCAACAGTACTGTCATAAGTGACTATAAGTTTCTAGTTTAACCACTTCTTTACTTACTTGGTCTAAGCTTTCACTTTTTTCTCTTTTTTTAGTTATTTATTTTTTGTTCTACGTCCTTGTCTGCTGTGTCTTTAAATGTGAGAGGTCTAAGAAACAATGTCAAACGTAAAGCCATATTTTTGTATTGCAAACAGTTTAGCATAGATTTTTGCTTTATTCAGGAATCTCATTCAAATGAACAAGACACGTCTTTGTGTAGGTCACAGTGGGGAGATGATCTGTGGATGTCACATGGTACAGAGCGCTCTGCTGGTGTCAGTATACTGAAAAACAAATTTAATGGAAAACTTTTGAACTCTGACCGTGTTAAAGATGGGCACTTTATTTTTCTGATACTTGAGGTTGCACACTCTCTATATATATTTTAGTCAGGGTGTATGGATTCAGCAGTCAGACAGAGAACATTCTTTTTTTTGGCAGGCTTGAAGAACGCTTACTGCTCTGGCTATCCAAGTATCCAGATTCACTCCTAGTTTTTGGTGGAGATTTTAATGCTGTGTTGGATAATTCCATGGATAGGTGGCCTACATTTTACCTACACCACTTTCAGATCATAGAACAATTCACTTAAATGTTTGTTTGTCATCTTCCTCTGGTGCTAAAGCATCCTATTGGAAACGCAACAGTACTATCCTTGAACATAAAGAAGTAATTGCCAATGTTGATCGTTTAATAAGCTTTCACTGGAACAAAGCTCTACCTAATAATATGTTCTGTAGCAATTGGGAACTATTAAAATATGAACTTGGTAAATATTTCAGAAACTACTGTTAGATATATTTGTTAGATCTCATAAAAAGTGGCTTGAAGAAGGAGAGCAGAACTCGGCATATTTTTTCAGACTCGAGAAACACCAATCCAATACTAGCTCGATTTCACAACTGAATGTCAACGGAACAATCTCTAATGATATGACCACTATAGGTAAATATTGTGCTGATTTTTATAGTAAACTCTATTCTTTCCAATATTTCCCACTTGCTGCTTCTGATTTCTTTAATTTTTTAGGTAATGTTACTCAGCTGAGTGTGACTGATACTGGATTTTGTGACAGGACAATTTCTCTGAGCGAGGTTACAGACGCTATAAATCATCTCAAATTGAATAAGTCTCCTGGGACAGACGGCCTCACTGCCAAACTTTATAAACACTTCTCTGAAAGCCTAGCCCTGTTTCTTTTGGAAATCTTTAACCCTCCGTTGTAGTCCTTACCAAAAAATGTTGTTGCCTTGTCTGAAAAAAGTCCAAAAATTCAGAATAAATTTCCCCAAATTTATAAAAATTTGCACAATCTTCAAGAAGAAAATTCCTGAAAAGTTTCCCTCAAAAATTTTATTTTTTTAAATACAAAATCCCCAAATTTGACAGCGAAATTCACTGGATTTTAGTTGATTTTTTTCTGAATGTTCTTAAACATTTTTTTAATTTGTTTTTTCCACCAAAAATGTTCAAAATTTGCCTAAAAATTCTTTTGAAAATGTGGAAGTTTTTAAAACTTTAAAACGGGTCAATTTGACCCGAAGGACAGCACGAGGGTTAAAGAAAGCATTGATAGAGGCACACTGCCTCCCACTTTATGCCAAGGTCTAATCACCTCGGTACCCAAACCGAGAAAGGATCCTTTACTATTAGATAACTGCCGACCAATTTCCTTATTGAACAATGATTACAAGACACTAGCAGAACTGCCATATTTCAAATAACATAAGACTAATTTTAGACATAATAGACTACCCAGAATTTGTGCTAGATGATAGTTTTATACTTTTTTAGTTTTCTACAAGGCTTTTGATTCCCTGTAGCATGATTTTAATATTACTGCTTTAAAGAAATTTGGTTTTGGTCAACCTTTTTGTAATGCTGTCCACACTTTATATTCTAACAGTAACAGTTCTACAAAGCTTGCTAATGGTACCTCCCCAAGCTTTTCTTTGAAACGTGGCGTGAGGCAGGGCTGCCCTCTGTCAGTGTATCTGTTCCTTCTGTCTGTACAACTCCTTAATGTACACATCAAACAAAGTCCATTAAAAGTAGGGTGACCATACGTCCTCTTTTGCCCGGACATGTCCTCTTTTGAGAGGCTGTCCGGCCGGCGTTTATAAAGTCCTTCAAATGTCCGGGTTTTTGATCTTGCCTAGCTTGAGCGCGTCACAGACCAGTGTATTTATCATTCACGTTGAATGGTTCCTTTGGAAACACGCTCTGAGAGGCGGAGTTTTATGGAATAAGATTACTGTCAAAAGTATTCATCCACGATTCTAACCATTCGTATTCGTAATGTTAAACATTTGTATGTTAATAAAAAATGTGTACACAAAATTCTGCTGTCATATGCATGAGTTTGATAAATTAAGGGTTAGGATTGTTTTTACGAGTATGAACCTAAAAGTTGTGAGTGCAACTCTAATTTCTACGACTACGAAGTCTTCCCTGTGAGGACGAATTCAAGTTTATGGGTACGAGTAGAAAAATACTGGAATGACGTCACATAGGTCACAGGGGAAGGTAATCGAACACCGATTGCTCCAAACGCGCATGCGCCATTTATAAAGAGCAGACGCCGGGTGGACCCGGTGGACCTACCGGGGCAGGTGACGCCTCACAGGTCAAGTAAATAACACATCCAACTTCTTGTAATTTATTTATTTCATGAAACTGTACTGTTTTAATTGATATACAGTTTATGGACGAAAGACGGTACTGCTTAGCTTGCACGCTAACGAGCCGGGCCGGTGACACATTAGCCTTCTAATGCAAGGAGGCTAATGAGGAGGCTAAGGAGGCTTAATAACAAAACAAACATAATTTGAGATTATGAATCGTGGCAATTGGCGTATGAATCAGCCCATTGTACAGCCTAAATTGCTGTAAATTAAGTCCAGTTTTAGTTCTTTGCAAACTCAGACACGTGCATTAGTTTAGTTTACAATGAATCTGGCGGAGTTCGGTAAAGTTGGAAAGATATTCACAGATTCGGACTTCCGGCATCAATAACTCATGAGATATATGTTGTCAAAACATGAACGATGCCTCTTTCAAATCGTTGTAAGGTAGACAATGTGCTACAAGGCCAATTTTATCAAAAGTCGCTGTATTTCAAGCTACAGAAATAACATTGGCGTCTATGAGCAGCCGGCGGTGCAACGAGTGAACAGGGACCGTCTGCAAATAGCAAAACCGCTGCAACAGCGAAAAGAGACACTACACATATATTCAATAACTTCACTGTAGAGCCACCAAAATCACTGGAGCCATGAATGGGCTCTTGCTGGTCAAACTACAACTCTTGCTTTGGCGCTAAATTAAAAATCTGAATTTTAAGGAATTTTTATGTTTTGTATGATTATTTTATGAGTATTAAAATGGCACTTTTCTTCATGTATGTGGTATATTTTATATAACACAGGGAAAATGGCATAAGGGCATAGTGTACTTGCTGTGACCTGTGCTGGTCAGACCGTCTGGTTTATTACCTCCAAGTATTGTCTGTACAGTCCTTAACTAGAAAAATATTACTCTCAATTTAACATTATGGTATAAATGAATCAATTGACACTGAAACTTTGCAATAAAGTGTCTTATCGTCTTTCTTCTCAATCATCAGTACTTGAGGTGACAGTCTAAACAGTTTGTTTGGTATATTGGCGTTATCTGATACTCTTCTTTGGTAAGGATTGTAAATTCCATTACTATACAGAATTATGTGTTTGGACAAACAAGTACACTATGCCCTTATGCCATTTTTCCTGTGTGTTATATAAAATATACCACATACATGAAGAAAAGTGCCATTTTAATACTCATAAAATAATCATACAAAACATAAAAAATCCTTAAAATTCAATTTTTCATTTAGCACCAAACAAAGAGTTGTAGTTTGACCAGCCGCAGCCGATTCATGGCTCCAGTGATTTTAGTGGCTCTACAGGGTACAAGAGTAAAGTTACTGAATAAATGTGCAGCGTCTCTTTTCGCTGTTGCAGCGGTTTTGCTATTTGCAGACGGTCCCTGTTCACTCGCTGCACCGCCGGCTATTCATAGACGCCAATGTTATTTCTGTAGCTTGAAATACAGCGACTTTTGATAAAATTGGCCTTGTAGCACATTGTCTACCTTACAACGATTTGAAAGAGGCATCGTTCATGTTTTGACAACATATATCTCATGAGTTATTGATGCCGGAAGTCCGAATCTGTGAATATCTTTCCAACTTTACCGAACTCCGCCAGATTCATTGTAAACTAAACTAATGCACGTGTCTGAGTTTGCAAAGAACTAAAACTGGACTTAATTTACAGCAATTTAGGCTGTACAATGGGCTGATTCATACGCCAATTGCCACGATTCATAATCTCAAATTATGTTTGTTTTGTTATTAAGCCTCCTTAGCCTCCTCATTAGCCTTCTTGCATTAGAAGGCTAATGTGTCACCGGCCCGGCTCGTTAGCGTGCAAGCTAAGCAGTACCGTCTTTCGTCCATAAACTGTATATCAATTAAAACAGTACAGTTTCATGAAATAAATAAATTACAAGAAGTTGGATGTGTTATTTACTTGACCTGTGAGGCGTCACCTGCCCC
Organism: Acanthochromis polyacanthus; assembly: GCF_021347895.1. Classification (NCBI taxonomy): domain Eukaryota; kingdom Metazoa; phylum Chordata; class Actinopteri; family Pomacentridae; genus Acanthochromis; species Acanthochromis polyacanthus. The sequence continues at coordinate 37,921,373 of NC_067119.1, forward strand.
GGTAGGTCCACCGGGTCCACCCGGCGTCTACTCTTTATAAATGGCGCATGCGCGTTTGGAGCAATCTGTGTTCGATTACCTTCCCCTGTGACCTATGTGACGTCATTCCAGTATTTTTCTACTCGTACCCATAAACTTGAATTCGTCCTCACAGGGAAGACTTCGTAGTCGTAGAAATTAGAGTTGCACTCACAACTTTTAGGTTCATACTCGTAAAAACAATCCTAACCCTTAATTTATCAAACTCATGCATATGACAGCAGAATTTTGTGTACACATTTTTTATTAACATACAAACGTTTAACATTACGAATACGAATGGTTAGAATTGTGGATGAATACTTTTGACAGTAATCTTACTCCATAGAGTTTGAGCCGAACCCCGGAACGCTCCACACTCACTCACTCCTCGCAGGCTGACAGGCAGGTAGGCACACTGCGAGAGAACACTCGAACCGAAAGAAAATGCCGAAACGCAAATGTCATTTCACTGATGAAATGCGAAAAAAGTACCCCTGTTTTCGTCCGGGTCGTGTCAAATGGGAGGCAGAATGTACAGTCTGCAAAGCTGGGACTTATGTCTCTGTAGCTAATAAGAAAGGGGAAAAGAAGGGAAAAAAAAGACTGTTGACTTGAGGCATTATTTCTATATTTTTTTCATTTGCCATTACACACATTATTTTGAAGAATGGGCTAACTGAACATTGAAGAATAGGTTACCTCTCTTTTTTCTTTTTGTTTAATTTTTTGAGGCATTATTTCTGTTTACACATAACTGATAATTGGGAGGTTATTTTGAAGGATGGTACTCTACCTCACTAAGGTGTAAGTGTCAGATTTAAGAGAGATGATTATTTCTTATTTTGTTAAACATCTGAATACATGTGTTCCTACACAACTTGAGTCAATAACTATTAAAGACTAGAGCTTGCCATATTTGTATGTGACTGATTATATTGTTTAGGAGAATTGCTTTAAATTAATAAATATAGTATTTATAAAGCAAATGTTTGTGAGTGTTTTGGACTATTTTTCTGTATATCCAGGTAAAGTGTTCTTTTCTGGGGAATTCAGAATATCTGTTTAACTGAGTTTGAAGCACAGAAAACCCCCTGACCCATGGAAAACCCCTAAAAATTGGGGTGGGTGGGGGGGAGGGGACTGAAAATTTTTCGCGCGCGAGCTGGAAGTGTGTCCTCTTTTCAGAGAAACAGAATATGGTCACCCTAATTAAAAGGCATGGTCGTAGCTAACGGAGAAATATGTATCAATCAGCTGGCGGATGACACTGCTCTCTTTCTCAGAGATGCTTTACAAGTTTCAGTGGCAATCAACAGTATGCAGTCCTTCTCAAAGGCCTCTGGACTTTTCCTTAATGTTAACAAATGTGAGCTTTTACCTGTTAAAGACTGTTTAGTGACCGCTATTCACGGCATTCCTGTCAAAGACTCTGTTACACACCTTGGCATTCAAATCACTAAAGAAGGGCAATCTAGACGTTCTGTTAACTTCACCCCCATTGCAGAAAAAACTCAAACAGTCCTGAATCAGTGGCTGCAGAGAGACTTATTAAAAGGAAGAGTTCTGCTCTCGAAGACGGAGGGAATTTCGCATCTGACCTATGCTGCTCAGTCTTTATATGTCAATAACTCCATGTGCAAATTAATTCATAAAATGTTACACATTTTTCTATGGAGAAACAAAACCCACTACTTACGAAAGTCTATTACTTTAAATACCAGTGACAAAGGTGGGTTCAACTTTATTGATTTTGCTGCACTTAACAAAACTTTTAAGATAAATTAGATAAAAAACTATTTGACAAACCCCACATCTATTTGGAACTTCATTCCACACCATGTGTTTTCACAGTCTGGCGACCTTAATTTTCTGCTTCCCTGTAATTACAGCATTCCAAAAATACCGCTGAAACTCTCTCATTTCCATCAACAGGTTCTTTTTAGCATGGACATTGATTTACAATTTCTGTCCACAGAATATTGTCTATAAAAACAAAACATTATTTTTTGGTAGGTAGTTCAACAATGGAATTGTCTTAGTGAGTCAATTGTTAAATAAAGATGGGCTATTATACAATTACTCTGAATTTCTTATGAAATATAATGTACCAATAACAACCTAGAGAATTTTCAGTGGTATTTGATGCTATTCCTTCTGGTCTGCGCATGTCATTCAAGTGCTCTAACAGCTTACCTCCCGTATCATTCAGTCCTCCTGATGTGTCACAGTCTTTTATTCACTCTAGTTTCTGCAGGATGTCGAGGGCCGTCTCAGGCACAGCTGAACCCTGGTCCACTTCTACCTTTGCTAAACACAGAGAGAGGTGGCGAATCAGCTGGCCCAGTTCTTTGTAATGAGGAGGGACCTTGCTATGAGACAGGTCTGAAAGCTGATGGATGATAACCTGAATGGCACTGAATCATTGCAACAAACGATCATATTCAGGAATGTAGTGCACTTTAATACCCCTTTCTGTATATTTTACTTCTTCTAATAGCTTTCATACAATCATTTCAGACCTGTAAAGAACTAATTGCTTGCTTTTCATCTGTTAAATGTCTGAACCCCAAAATAAGAGCCATGTTTCAGGAGAACCTTATCTCCACTTCCCCAGCAACATTTTATTGGAACAATTTTGTGAAAGACATTGAGTGGAAAAAAGTTTGGTTGCTACCACAAAATATTCTCTTAACAAATAAAGTCAAAGAGATCTCATTAAAATTAATACACAGATTCTACCCTGCCAAACAATATTTAGCAAAATTTAAGATTGATTAGATGTTAACTATTCTTTTTGTCAAATTCACCCTGAAATGTGCATCCTCTTATTTTGGTCTTGTCCATTTACTCGTGAATTTTGAAAGGATTTCCAAAAGTTTATTGCTGACTCTGTTTTTCCTGATTTTCATCTTTACTATAAAAATGTTACTCTCGGTTTTCATAATTTTAATCCCAATGATGATTATGCTTTCTTTTTCATGAATATGTTTTTAATTCCTTGCAAAATTCTGCATACACAAGTCTAAATTCACCAGCAGAAAACCTGAACTCTTCACTCTTCAGAAAGATTCCGATCAATATATAAGAACAATCTCCTCTTCAAAAAACACAAAGGCTCTAAAGATTGTTGATGTTTGCAGATCTCTTAATTTGATTTGAATGTACTCTCGCTTTTTGTTTATTTGTTCGTCTTTTTCTTCTGGATTTATTGTTTTCTTCTATTACTTCTTTATAATGTATTATTTTTATTTGTAGTGTCTTTACTGTATTGTCTCATTAATGTATGCACTTTTATACATGTATGTATTACTCAGTTCCTCCAGGATTTCGCGGGCGTTTTTTGTGATTGTTGCAGCCGAAAATGCCTGAATTCGCGGCAGCTTTTCTAAAAAATTGCGATAAAAGTTGCGATATTATTAGCTTATTTGTTGTGATGAAATTGCGGGAGACAGTGACAATTGCTAAAAAGATGCATTTTTTTTTCCAGCTTGTAGAACATGTTTCAACGCTGTAATTGACAATATTCCAAAATTATTTTGCGTTCCAACCCATTTCCACAAAAGCTGGCACACCACAGTGGGAAATTAGCAGCAGCCAGATATTGGTTTAACATGAAGTGGTTGGTAGATTTGCGGAACAAAATGCTAATTTACTATTTAATGAATCATATTCAGACATATCTGTCAGTTGCTTAAAAAGTTAATTTCACATCCTGGCACACACATGTTCACACACACACGCTCACGGCTTGTCAGATCAACTAACAAGAACAGCACTGAGAGAGCGCAGTCCTCCACCAAGACAGGTGTGTGTTCTGCATGTGTACATACCGAATCGCGTGACCTAAATATGTAGCTGCCAACTGGAATTGATGGGACTCAGAAACACCCCCACAATTTAATCAGTTGTTCCTTGTAACATTTCCGATACGTCCACAGTGGTGGATTTGTTGTACTAGGATCACAATCATGTGATAGTCAGCGGGCCGCTGAGGTAGCGTTCACCTGTTGCCATGGTTACCGTGCCGCTATCAGACACCGTGCCGCTATGAATCCTTAACAAATCCGTGGATCCAAACTTTAAGCCGTATCACTGCCGATGTCAAATCATTTGGTCTTTGTGTCATTTCTTACCTACCCTGAAAATTGCATTCAAATCCCTGAGTCTGTTTTGAGTGATGTTGGTAACAGATTCACATACGCTGATCGTCACATAACCCCGCCGTGTTCTTATAATTAATCTAAGGCTACGTTTATACGAGGACCATCTTAACAGAAAATGCAAAAGTGGTGTCATGTCTTCACTTTCTATTTCACGTTTAGACGAGCGGTTTTGAAGGAAATTCGATTGGATATGCATGCCAGGCAGCTAGGTGGCGCTGTGATAAAACTCCGCCATGTCTACGTGCATGCGTACCATCTCCCTTTTCGGATCTCCACTGCGGTAAATGTCAGATGGCGACTACTGCTTCGAGTTGCTTGAAGGGGATGGAAATAATCAGACATCTTTGTTTACTTCCTTGTACCGGCCGGCAAAAGTGTATCAATCGATGATTTTTTTTTCTTTTTTGTATTCCACCACAGTATTGCATGGCTGTAAAACAGTTTAGCTCCGCTTTGGCGATCACAACATCGTGAATTCCTGGAGAGACTGATTACTGTTGATTTAATATAAGTTTATTTTCAAAAATAATGAATCCCAGATTTTGCTACTTCCTGGTTGACATCTTGGATTTTTGGAGCCAGTGATGTCAACAAGGGTGGAGCCGGACAGTAGTGATTGGTCAGACTGACTGAGAGCCCAGGACTTTCTGTCCCGCCCTCATTTACAGGATCTGCTGTTTACCGAAGCTGCTGCTGACATTACCCTCCAAAAGTGGAGCTGAACTCTACATTTAAGTGTTAAAGTCATCTTTAGTTGCGCTCTCCTCCACATCTGGACCATATCACATATAACAGCAGTGACCTATGTTACTGTAGCTGAAGTTACTGTAAGTTAACATCAGACTCTAACCTGTGACATAAACATCGTCTAACATTGTGTTTTAAAGTTATTCTGTCAATCTCAATTTACATTTCCTAATTTTGTGCTCATTAACTGTTAGTTGTAGCTAAGTATCCTGCAGGTCACAGCTGATCAATCATAACGGATCAATAACTGCTTTCTGGAGGTGCAGTTCGTCAATGATCAGCAGACAGAAATGTATCTATGTTAACATTCCTTCACAGAACTCTGTTACTGATGAATGTTAATCTCTCAGTTCAGTGAATGAAGAACAGTTCAGTTTTGAGTTAATATCTCTGTTATTTGCTTCAGACATGTTTTTCTCTACAACAGTGTATTTTCAGATAACTGTGGAGTTCATGTTAATGCTAATGATACATTTGAATAAAAAGAATGAACTTTTTTGTCCATCTAAGGCAGTAAAATGGTCTTTAGCCTCAATCAGGAAAACAAACCTTTCCATAAGATTAAAAAATATGACAAAACACAACACTCTATTGTGTTCCATTCATATCCTGATGTGTTCACTCTGATATTTAATGTTCCATCAGTTGGAATGAAAGAACTTTGGAATTGTTTTCCTCACTGTTAGTGTGTTTTCCTTCCAGCCTTGGTGTGGATTATTGGGAACCTCTGGTGTGATGGACTGAGAGCTCCAGAGAACATCAAATCACGTGTGCCACAATTATTAGTACCCCTGATGTTAATACTTTGTACAACCCCCTTTTGCCAACAAAACATCACCTAATCTTCTCCTATAATACATTTATAGAGTATGCTTCTGCAATAAAAATTGATTTATTTTAAGGCTTTCAACACATCCTAATCAGGGATCAGGGGTACCAATAATTATGGAGGATGCTGTAAATATATGTATGTGTGTGTGTGTGTGTGTGTGTGTGTGTGTGTGTGTGTGTGTGTGTGTGTGTGTGTGTGTGTGTGCCACCCCCTAAAATGTATCTGCCACCTCTTTGCCACTCTATTAATTTTTCTCCAGATGCGCCCCTGATCGAGTGCTTTATTGATCATCTAAGAGAAATTATAATGTTGCAGCAAATTATTAATCACACACACACACACACACACACACACACACACACACACACACACACACACACACACACACACACACACACACACACACAGCTGACAATGAGCTGACACCAGGTAAGAAAAAACACACGTGTGTGCATAAATATTACTGTACTAGATGAAAAAAGAATGAAAGATTTAAAATGAAATAAAAGTGCTATGGTGCACATTAAAGTCAGCATCTTAAATCAACTTTTTTAAATATTAAAAAAAATCTACACAGCTTGATTTACTGAGACAAATTGTAAAAATAAACTATGGTCCTTTTTTCTCTTTTGTTGTCTGTGGCTTCTGTGCACGTTATTAGTTTAGAAGCAATCATGGCACTCTGTTATTCGGTGTAACTTGATACCGGTGTGGCTCTCGCGCACTCTCTCCTCCCTGTTGCCATGGAAACAGGGCCGGTCCAGGTGGAGCCACTGGCTGGCGTTTCGTCGGTCACGTGGGGTCTGTGGCAGAGGAGACGCTGAGAAAGTGGTGTCTTCTTCACGTTCACATTAACGGCCAGTTCGTCGAGACGAGCAGCCCAGCCGTGATTTATCCTCGAGAGACAACTTCAAAAAAAAAAAAAAAAGGAGTGTTTTCTTCGTCCGAGAGGCGAGGCGCTTCAACCAGGACTCGTTCGGTGTTTCACTCACAGCGGACTCACAGCTGTTTCGGGACGTGTTTTGGTTGAAATCATATTTTGACTGGTCGCTGTGAAGACTCGCGGTGTTTCTCTGCTCTGCTCTTTTTTGTTAAAGTGGAAGTTTTTGTTTCCTTGCCTCCTGATCTTTTATTGTATTTATTTATTTATTTATTGGTTGAAGGCGCCTCCCGTGGCATGGACTTGTAGCGTTTATGCCACTGCATCTGGGCTCCCTCTGAGGACCGGGGCAGCCAGGCGGAGAAGGAACCCCCACGAAAATGGTGCATTACGGAATTTTATCGTCGAAACTTAGAGCGTCAATTCTTCGCCGTGGTGAGTGACAGCATGGGAAGAGACAGATCCAGGGAGCTTCCAGCCCGACGTTGATGAGACACAGCCTCCCTCTCCATGTTCTACTGTGAATGCTTGGCTCTGCTGCTTGTGGCCGATACGCGCACCTAAAGGACTTGCTGGGTGACGGGACGGCGGGCTGCGTTGTGATGCTTCTGCTCCATTTTTTTCTGATTTCAGTTTTGGTTTCTCCAGCAAGATCCGCGCTGTCCTAGAATGGCTCGCTTTGAAGAGGACCTGCCCAGCCGTTACGGTGGCAGTCCCGCGGCCCCGGCCAGAGGGGCCAGTCGGCAGCCGGGGCCTCCAGGGGGCCAGAGGATATACAAGCAGACGATGGCCCAGAGAGCCAGAACCATGGCAATTTACAACCCCATTCCAGTCAAACAGAGCTGCCTCACTGTCAACCGCTCTCTGTTCATCTTCAGCGAAGATAATATCATACGGAAATATGCCAAAAAGATCACCGAATGGCCATATCCTTATAGTCCAGTTTCAGACAAACCACCTCGCCGAACTCCGTCGAAAAATGTGCCCATTTAAGGTTCTTTGCTCACCGGCAGATGAAACGCGCATCTAGGCTATGATACACTATCTTCAGTAAAAGGGAAGCATGCACTCTTTAATTCGGCATGTATATAAAATGAACAGAATCAGTAATATTAGCAACATGTAAAACTTCCACAGTTATGTCTCTTGTTCTCATGATATAGAGGGATGAGCAGCTGGGTGTGCCACAGTTGGGAGCTAACCAAGAATGAATATCTTGCCTTTTTTTTTTTAATTTTCGGAAAGAGTTTACTTAGATATGTGTCACTTCAACTGCTAAGAGTTAAGGGAACCTTGAAGAGACTCATTTATAATGTAGTTATTTTTCCATAGTATGCCACAGAGTTTTAGGAGTTACCTTTTGGGAAACCTGTGTGCTTTCAATGTCATTTGGTGTTCTTACTTCGGTTACACCAAAGTTTAGTAACTTGTTTAATGCTGGGTCTTCTATGACAGGGTCTTCTTTTTTGTCAAGGTGTCTCAGGTTTTTATTGCCTGTGTTGTAGGAGAATGGAGTGGAACCTCTGATCAGAACAGATACCATATATTCATGTCAAGAGTGTCAGGGTGAGGTTTAGAGCTGATGTGTGGGCTTTTCGGTGACACACTTGTGGGACTTGTAGACTTGTCTCCCTGACATTTCTTGGTGAAGGCTGTAAGCTGCAGGTGGAGCTGTCCAGCGTGCTGAACTCTCAGTGAAGAACACCAAACCAGTAAAATGTAGCAAGAAAATACAGCCGCAATTCTAAATTATTTAGTTTGTAATCAGTACCACCTGTTGAATTTTGACAACATAATTTCTCACTGGTGTAGATTTTCAGAGTTGGAGTCTCTGGCTTTGTGTATTATATGTTAATGAATGTTTTAAAGTGTTGCAATTAAGTAATGTCAAGTTATGTAATAACCTCCATTGCTTAAGTCACAAGCTGGTTACCCTCAGTACTGAACAAATATTTATCATGTTTTGATGTTGCAGTGCATTACTGAGCCCTTTATCTTGATGCAGAATAATCTCAGCGGTGCTGCATGGTCATGTATCGTGGCCCAGGGCAGCTGGAGGCCTAGTGGATGGAGTCCGTTGGTGTGTGATCTTATTGCTGTTTGGGAAGGTAAATACAACTAGCCGAGGAAGTAGTTTGACAATTTTAAGTTTTGTAAAGGGCTCTCCAGCAAATGTACACCAAAATCTGACAAATAAAAGCCGCTGTATTCATTTAGGTTGGGCTTTAAAAAGTTGAACAGAAAGTCTGTATTAAACATCGCAGGCGTTGGGTTTGATAGAAGACAGCATTAATGAGGCAGAATGGCGGCTGTGGGAAGTGGATGCTCTAATGAAGGATGCTGTCCCGTTGCAATAAGGGAAATGTAGGATCTATTGTATGGTTTTCGAGCCATACAGGTCATACTAAATGACAACTCATGAAGGTAAATTACTGCACCTGTTTTAAGTTTTACTGTACCCTATTTCCATACTTGCATACTGTCATAGCAGTTAGTGTAAAATCCATCAACATGCTTTACTGTTTCAGACTAGCAGGAAATGGTACAACATATGTGCTAGGCATGAAAGATGCTATTTATTGATTCATATTTATCATTAGTAGTAAAGGAGACCAATAGCTGATATCAAGAAGTGATATATACTTGGAGTAAAAATTCTAATGCTAATGTCAAAATTTTGAAGAAAAAAACACCAACTCCAACACAAAACTACAAAACTGTGTTGACATGCCCTCATTTATTCACATTTTACATATGTTTAATTAAAAGGGGCACTTTGCAACATTTATCCCAGTGTTGATTGGCTATTACTCATGACCTATAACTGAACATTAAATAAATCATACTATTTGGATTAAAAATAGTTTTTGAACTGATGTCAACAAAATATCTGAGTTTCTTGGAAAGATGAATAAAAATTCTGAATTTGGATTCTTGCTAAATTTGAGCTGGCCTGTGCCACATATGAGCTTGGTAATTGCCAATATATTTCTTGTACTGTTTTGGCATATTGATTTATATTTCACTCACTCTAGTTAAACATCCACTACCAGTCAAAGGTTTGGACACACCTTCTCATTCAGTGGTTTTTATTAAATTATTGTATATATTGTAGGTTAGTACTGAAGACATCAAATCTGTAAAATAATACATATGGAATTATGTTGTAAACAAAAGTGTGTTAATCTTCAGTACTAATCTACAATGTCACAAATAATACAATACAAATACAAATAAATAAAAGGCACTGTGTCCAAACTTCTGACTGGTAGTCTGTGTCCAGCTAATTTCAACAGACCAGGTCTGTAAAGGACAGTAACTGTGTGGCTATTTTTCTGTCTGATCCAGTTTTATTTGCCTTTCAATGAAACTCTGGTAGATCCTGACATCAGTTTATGAACTGTTTTATCGCATACATTACAAGCACACTAAAAAAAACATGTCCTTAATATGTGCACTAAGTAGTCGTGGACAAAGTTTCCATGCCCTTGTAAAGACCATGTTTTCCATGACAGTTTTGAGTTTCCAGTGACTTCTATAACTCAGATTTTTTTATGATGAAAGCATTGAAAGTCATGCGTATTTGTCACAAAAACAATCCTGCTTTTTGCTTCTTTCTTAGATTTACTACAGGTCTTCTGGAAAAAGAACAAAATCTGCTAAGCCAGAAGCATACAGACAGCAATTGTATGATTTAGTTGAATCTCTTTTGACATTTTTCACTCTAATAGGGTGCTTTTTGGTAGCTGTCAACAAGCTTCTGCAAGATGTGTAACATTTCCTGTGTGTACAAGAGTTCCTTAACACTCTCACTCCATTTGAATACATGATCCTGGCCACCATTATAGCAAACTGCATTGTGCTGGCCTTGGAGCAACACCTACCAGCCTCAGATAAAACCCCGATGTCAGAGCGCTTGGTAAGTATTACTGCTGTCTGTTTCCTTATTGTTTCACAGTTTATTGTTTCACACAATAGAAACTGCAGTAAAATACAACTGCTGTGATGATTTTTTGGAGGATTTCTGATGTCTGTTAGTGAAACCATTCTGGCTCCAGTTTGTATAACTGTAAAACAGCTGAAAGAAACTCGATGCTCTGGTTGTTTTTACTTTACAGACTGTATCTACTGGTATAAAGTTCTAGGCTTCTGCTTTCCTGAATCAACCTTTCCTCTTTTTCCCTGTCCCCTTGCTCATAGATTTGAACATTTCAGCGTCAAATGAGTGGAAGTATGAAATGGTGCATTAATACTAATGCAGACTATTTAATGGAAGACAGTTTAGAATACCAAGTACAGTTACTAGGGCTGCGTGATATGGTGTTTTGCCTTTGGTAATGACGTAAAGCAAATTAACTTTATGCCTTTTTTTTTTTGCTGCTTGATACAAAAAAAAACTTGCATGGTTCACATTTTCCATGACTAATCTACAAGAGAAATCTGTCTGGCAAATCATCATGTACTCTGTTTGAAAGTTTTTTCGATATGGTGTGTGTTTATGTAACTTTACCTAAAAAGACAGATCAAATGCAAATTTAGTGAGGAACAGCAGAGAAACAATGAAAAGGAAGATTTGGTTGCAATAAGAAACACAACTTCAGTTGTATGAAAGTATCTCAGCTACAAAAACGATGATATTCACCAAAAATAGGGTACTTTATTTTACAGAGGGTCTGAGAACCCAGACACTGACCAGGCAGAGACAGGTGAGGACCTAATAGGCTTTATTAATGAGAATTAAACTGAAACCAAAGCAGGACAGGTTAAATTAAACTAAGGGTGAAAATAACCAAGCTTACTGCCCTAACAAATTTAAACTCAAGATATATGTAATTTCAGTTAACTAAAGAACAGAATATAATTTCAAGGGGCTAACTGGGGGGAGGATAGGTGGAACTAAGACTTCATTCAGAAAAGGAGCAAAACTACACAAACCCAAGAAAACACACAACTAACCAGTGAGGGGAAACCTAAGAAAACTTAAGATGAATTAACCAAGCTAAACAAACAAAATGGGGATACTCACAGAACAGAGGAAATTAAACTATCCAGGCAGGCAGGCAGGCTTGGGGAATCCATGACGGCAAGATAAGCCATAGCTGGTGAAGGCTGGGGGGCGAATTCAGACGGTGAGCATGTTGTTAATACAGGGCGGTCAGACAGCAGTGACTCGGGGTGGGCAGGAGGCAGATTGGGGACCGGCAGAAACATGAGGTATGAATGTCTATGGTTTGGCAGTGTGTGAACGAATGAGTCGAGCCTTGATGGAGCGAGGTGACTGTGGGCAGGTGAGCCGATCCCTACAGCTGGCTCCAATCCCTGCAGCCAAGCTGACGACATACAGGGCAGGAATGACAGAGAGAGAAAGAGAGGGGGCTATGCAGGGCTGAAGCTGGGGTCCTGACAATTATAATTGTTCTGGCATATTGCAGGAGTTATATGTCGCACTACAAGACAACACAACCAGCTTGTTTTACCATTTAAACCAGGAACACAAAGGTCTATATGACAGGTTCAAGTCCAATCTGAAAGCCATCCAAGAAAAAAATCTCACCCGCAGTGGTTGAAAACCCTGGAGAGCTGCCTTTGATCCGTTTTGTACATTATTACCCCAGGTTACCCCTGCTGTGCCTCTCCCCACCCCAGGTCTCTTGTTAACTCTGTCTATTAACGAAGCGAGCGCTGTAAGCCCTTCTGTCCAATCAAAGAGCTGGCAGTGGTAGGGGGATGGCTGATTTAAGAATGAAATGTCACTCCCTGAGGCAAGGAGCCTCCCAGCTGCTGCTTTCATTGATCCTCCGTGATTTGGGCTGAATCCCTAAGACAGACCATAGAATTCATGATGAAATGATGTCATCAGAAATATTGTCAGATCCATGTCACTGCAATTATACAATTTCCCATACAGGTTTTCTGTCTTTACTCAGCTATTCTCCAACCCTAGTTACCAATCTGGAGACAGAAACATCTTGACTCCTATCAGGGAGTTGTAATTGTGGAAGACTAGCAGTCAATGATTATATTCATAACCGATTGATCTGTCAATTATTTTACTAGAAGCTGTTAATAGTTTAATCTGTTAAATGTCCAAAACATTTAAAAAACAGTGAACAGAGTCCAAGACCATTGTTCAGTTTATTGTGACGTATTATGAGATATGACAACAAAACAAAACAAGATGTCTCATTTAAACAATTAATCCTCACATTTGACAAGCTTGAAACATGACTAAAATAAATTATTGACTGTTCAAACACTTTCCAATTAACTCACATAATTGGCTCATCATTTCAGCACTGGTTCATTCAAACCTTACTGTTATTTTTAACTTATGTTGTTGCTAATGTTGGGCTTGCGGTTTCCTGCTTTACTGCTTATCTTAAAGCTCTAATTAAAGCCATACACAGTGATTACGTAAAGTATTCAGACCCCTTGAAATTTTTTACTCTGTGTCATTGCAGCCATTTGCCAAAATCAAAAAAGTTCATTTTATTTCTCATTAATGTACACTCAGCGCCCCATCTTGACAGAAAAAAACAGAAATGTAGAAATTTTTGCAAATTTATTAAAAAAGAAAAACCGAAATATCACATGGTCAGAAGTATTCAGACCCTTTGCAGCGACATTCATATTTAACTCACATGCTGTCCATTTCTTCTGGTCCTCCTCGAGATGGTTCTGCTTCTTTATTGGAGTCCAGCTGTGTTTAATTAAACTGATTGGACTTGATTAGGAAAGGCACACACCTGTCTATATAAGACCTTACAGCTCACAGTGCATGTCAGAGCAAATGAGAATCATGAGGTCGAAGGAACTGCCCAAGGAGCTCAGAGACAGAATTGTGGCAAGGCACAGATCTGGCCAAGGTTACAAAAGAATTTCTACAGCACTCAAGGTTCCTAAGAGCACAGTGGCCTCCATAATCCTCAAATGGAAGAAGTTTGGGATGACCACAACTCTTCCTAGACCTGGCCGTCCAGCCAAACTGAGCAATGGTGGGAGAAGAGCCTTGGTGAGAGAGGTAAAGAAGAACCCAAAGATCACTGTGGCTGAGCTCCAGAGATGCAGTCGGGAGATGGGAGAAAGTTCCACAAAGTCAACTATCACTGCAGCCCTCCACCAGTCGGGGCTTTATGGCAGAGTGGCCCGACGGAAGCCTCTCCTCAGTGCAAGACCCATGAAAGCCCGCATAGAGTTTGCCAAAAAACACATGAAGGACTCCCAGACTATGAGAAAAAGGATTCTCTGGTCTGATGAGACCAAGATTGAAGTTTTTGGTGTTAATTCTAAGCGGTATGTGTGGAGGAAAGCAGGCACTGCTCATCACCTGCCCAATACAATCCCTACAGTGAAACATGGTGGTGGGAGCATCATGTTGTGGGGGTGTTTAAGCTGCAGAGACAGGACGACTGGTTGCAATTGAAGGAAGGATGAATGCGGCCAAGTACAGAGATATCCTGGAGGAAAAGCTCTTCCAGAGTGCTGAGGACCTCAGACTGGGCCGAAGGTTCACCTTTCAACAGGACAATGGCCCTAAGCACACAGCTAAAATAACAAAGGAGTGGCTTCAGAACAACTCTGTGACCGTTCTTGACTGGCCCAGCCAGAGCCCTGACCGAAACCCAATTGAGCATCTCTGGAGAGACCTCAAAATGTCTGTCCACCAACGTTCACCATCCAACCTGACAGAATTGGAGAGGATCTGCAAGGAAGAATGGCAGAGGATCCCCAAATCCAGGTGTGAAAAACTTGTTGCATCATTCCCAAGAAGACTCATGGCTGTACTAGCTGAAAATGGTGCTTCTACTCAATACTGAGCACAGGGTCTGAATACTTCTGACCATGTGATATTTCAGTTTTTCTTTTATAATAAATTTGCAAAAAAATTCTACATATCTGTTTTTTTCTGTCAAGATGGGGTGCTGAGTGTACATTAATGAGAAATAAAATGAACTTTTTTGATTTTGGCAAATGGCTGCAATGACACAGAGTGAAAAATTTCAAGGGGTCTGAATACTTTCCGTACCCACTGTATATTTAAAGCCAAATACAGAAACTGCAAAACACAAGATTTGGGAAATTTTACACTGACAATATAAACCTGACTTTGTTTATACTGAGACCAGAACAGTACTATTTATAATTCCTTCCCAGGCTTTTACTTTGAAAGACCAATTTCAGGAGAAGATCCTAAATTTTTAAAGGCTTCTTAAAGTCAAAATACTGCCAAGGGTGTATAATAGTCCAAAAGTGGTATTACAGCTCTCGAAAGGTAATATGGCAGCGATAGTTTTATGTCTGAAGGACCGTGTTGGAAGCAGTGGAATCATCCCATTCACAGTTACAGGATAACTGGGAATATGCACTTTCCTGTATCTGAATGATTTAATTGCTTTATGACAAAAGTTACTCCAGGTTCAACTTTTTGCTGAAAACACCGTGTTTTTTTGTCTCAGTCACTTCTGTCAGTGCACTCAATACACCAATGCAGTGTTCTCACTGAAAAGATTATTTCCCCTTATTAATCCCACGAGGGGAAATTTGGATTTTTTTTTCCACAAGAGCGCAAGGGTCAGCCGCAGTACAGCGCCCCTGGAGCAGGAAGGGTTAAGGGCTTTGCTCAAGGGCCTTGGGCTACCTTCTGATTAGTAGTCCAGAGACTTAACCGTTGCACCACCACTGCCCCCTAACATCAGTCAAAACACACCGTGACTTTATAGAAGATAACCATTATTCTGTATCAAATCTTTTAAGTTGCGTTTTTTTGCTACAGAATTTTTTCCTCACTGTGGACTCATATTTCACAGCAACATGCGCTTGTCTTGCACTTGTAAGGAAACACCTCAACCATGGATGGAAAGAGAAATAACTCCAAAATGTCTTCTGTGCTCGATAGCAAAGTTGTCCTGCCATAAATTGTAATTGTAAACAAGGGTTAAACTTTTTTCTTTGTTGTGTTCTTTTTTTTCCAAAAACTGAAAAAAGACAACGCTAAAATCAACATGTAGGATGCTTTCCCACTTTACAGAAGGTTGATGAAGTTTCTGTTATAGAACAGTTCATACAGTAGGCTCCATCATGTGAAACAGTAGCTTTGCTAACAAGCATCATAGAAACATGTTTAAACTTGTGTTCAGGTGTTTTGGATTTTGTCAACATTAGTGCCACGATTTTGGAATTAGAAATCATATTTTTTTACAAACTTCTTTACATAGAGACTACTGTGAAGTATTTACTGAACATGACTGTAAGCAGTCAGAAGAATCAAGTGATGCCTCTCAGAAATTTGTATCCAGACTCCAAAACAGCGACATGCTTTCATGATTTATTTGGATTTCAAGCAGTTTTTCTGTTGAACTGAGCTATTGTGTTTTCTTTAAGCAAAATTTACCATTGCCAAAATTTAAGTAAGTTTTGTAACCATCTCTACCAGCACTCAAATTAAGTGGTGAAATACTGCATATTTCCATATTTACTAATTTTTCTGGCTTGAAAGAAGTCACATTAGATAATAGTGAGGGATAAAATACTGGAATCATGCAGTGATATTCACATTGAGTTAATTTCTTTGACTGTAGAACAACTTCAGATTTCTGAGATGTCACTAAAACTGACAGATTTACAGAAAGGAAAAAAATCGAATGACATGATTTCAGTATCGTTACTGATAGTTCTTCAGGGTGTTGAAGTATCTGATGCAGCTCTGAAAATGATCATGGATCACTTAATTTTCTAGACCAACAGACTGAGACCCTGAATCTGTTGAACTTATCTTTTGGACACTTCTCTCTATTCTATTCATTTTATTACCATAGATGAAAGTATATAATTTCATGACTTCTCTTCACTGTACTCTCCTTTTTCCCAACAGGATGACACAGAGCCCTACTTTATTGGAATCTTTTGTTTTGAGGCTGGCATCAAGATCATTGCCCTGGGCTTTGCCTTTCACAAAGACTCCTACCTGCGTAATGGCTGGAATGTAATGGACTTTGTGGTGGTCCTAACAGGGTGAGTAGCACTGGCCTAATGGCTTATACAGCTGCTAACTGACAGAACTGATGGGCAGCAGCGATTAATGAGGGGAGAAGAGAGCTTTGCTCTGTGTGTGTGTGTGTGTGTGTGTGTGTGTGTGTGTGTGTGTGTGTGTGTGTGTGTGTGTGTGTGTGTGTGTGTGTGTGTGTGTGTGTGTGTGTGTGTGTGTGCGTGTGTGCTCAGGTGCTGGCTATACTTGTGGGGACCAAATGGCCCCACAACTGTAGGAAAACCGAAAACAATGTCACTTGTGGGGACCTCATTTCGGTCCCCACAAGTTTAAACAGTGTTTTCTTGGCCATGTTGTTGTTACTGAAAAAAGTAAAAGTGCAAAAACGTTTCTTTAGGGTTAGGCATTGTTTTGGTCTGGGTTAAGGTTAGGGTAAGGGTTAGGGGTTAGATATGAATGAGAGTCAATGGTATGTCCCCACAATGATAGAAAAACATAGTGTGTGTGTGTGTGTGTGTGTGTGTGTGTGTGTGTGTGTGTGTGTGTGTGTGTGTGTGTGTGTGTGTGTGTGTGTGTCTTGCATTTCCAATGATTAGTAGAGTCGAGCCATCCCAGATGGTGAATGGCAGCGTGTTTTCTTTCCGAATAAGCAGATAAGGTGGCATTGTCTGCATTAGACGTGCAGAAAGCCAGAGGGAAACTGGTTTACACAGTGCAGAAATTACTGCAACACAGGATTTCAGTCTCTTTTTTCGGTGGGCCGTAAGATCCAAATCATACAGATATTCTACCTAGAACGAGTTTTTCCTTTTCCATGACTTTTGAAGTTGACAGGCACAGGGACCACAGCTGATGTCACTCTGTGAAAAGGACTGTTTCAATATGTTTTGTGGCAACTACTGTATGACTGCAGCTGTTAGCTTTAAACATCACTGATCCTTCTTTGCCATGAAAAAGTATCCTGATTTCTGTGTTTTTTGCATATTTATCACTCGCAAAGGTTTCAGATCATCAAACCAATTTTAATATCACACAGAGACACCCCAAGGAAATACAAAATGCAGTTTCTAAATGATGATTCAATTTATTAAGGCACAAAAAAATCCAAACCTATCTGGCCCAATGTGAAAAAGTAATTGCCCCCTGAACCTAATAGCGAGTTGTGCCACCTTTGGCAGCAATAACTGAAATCAAGTGTTTGCGATAATTGGTGATGATTCTTTTACACCACTGTGGACGAATTTTCGCCCACTGTTCTTTGCAGAATTGTTTCAACTCTGCCCTATTGGAGGATTTTCTAGCATAAACTGCCCATTTAAGGTCACACTACAGCATTTCAATTGGATTTAAATCCGGACTTTGACTTGGCCACTCCAAAACCTTAATTTTGCTTTTTTTGAGCCATTTAGAGGTGGACTTGTTGGTGTATTTTGGATCGTTGTCCTGCTGCATGATCCAAGAGCGCTTGGGTTTGAGGGCACAAACTGATGGCCGGACGTTTTCCTTTAGGATCTTCTGGTAAACAGCAGAATTCATTTTTCCATCAATCACAGCAAGTTGTCCTGGTCCTGATGCAGCAAAGCAGCCCCAGGCCATCACACTGCCACCACCATGCTTTCCTGTTGGCATCATGTTCTTTTTATCAAATGCTGTGCCATTTTTACGCCAGAAGTAACGGGCTGTATACCTTCCAAAAAGTTTGATTTTTGACTCATCAGTCCACAGAATGTTTTTCCAAAAGTCTTGAGGATCATCAAGATGCTTTCTGGCAAATGTGAGGTGAGCCTTTGTGTTCTTTTGTGACAGCAGTGGTTTTCGCCCGGGAACTCTCCCATGGATGCCATTTTTGGCCAGTGTCTTTCTTATAGTGGAGTCGTGAACACTGACCTTAACTGAGGCCAGTGAGGCCTGCAGTTCTTTGGATGTTTTTCTAGGTTCTTTTGTGACCTCCTGGATGAGCCGTCGTCTCACTCTTGGAGTTATCTTAGTTGGTCGACCACTCCTGGGAAGGTTTGCCACTGTTCCCAGTTTTTTCCATTTGTGGATAATGACTCTGACAGTGGTTCGCTGGAGTCCCACAGCCTTGGAAATGGCTTTGTAACCTTTTCTGGAATGGACTGATTTCAATCACTTTTTTTCCTCATTTCTTGTTGAATTTCTTTGGATCGTGGCATGATGCGTTTGTTCTTGAGATTTTGTAGCCTACTTCACTTTGTCTAACAGATTCTATTGAAGTGATTTCTTGATTTAACAAAGGTGGTGGCAATCAGGTTTGGGTGTGGCCCATGGAATTCAACTCAGCTTTCCCAAAACTGTGGTTAGTCACAGTTACTTTGTGATTTAACAAGGGGGCAATTACTTTTTCATATAGGCCCAGAAGGGTTTGGATTTTTTTTTGTGCCTTAGTAAATTGAATCATCATTTAGAAACTGCATTTTGTATTTCCTTGGGTTGTCTCTGTGTGATATTAAAATTGGTTTGATGATCTGAAACCTTTGCAAGTGATAAATATGCAAAAAACACAGAAATCAGGAAGCAGGCAAATACTTTTTTATGGCACTCTACATCATAAGTGAACAATTCACACATTTGAAGTTCTGACATCAATAGCTCATTAAATGTACGTTGTCAAACCATAAACGTTACCTCTTTCCCATTGTTGAAAGGTAGACAAAGTGCTACAAACCCTGTTTTAGCAAAAGTAGCTGTCTTTCAAGCTATGACATTGATGTCTGTGCGCAGCCGGCTGTCCAACGAGTGAACAGGGACCATCTGCAAATTGCATCTTATGGGGGCTCCAAGCCAAACAGGTTGGGTACTGATGTAGAAGGTCATGGTGGAGCTGGCGTCTAACCCAGCTGGCAACCTGGACAGGTTGCCAGTCCATCACACACAGTCATGCACGCTCACTCCATCGGCAATTTAGATTTGCCAATTAATCTAAGCATATCATCTGAATGTGAGAGGAAGCTGAGGCACCTGATGAAAACCAGTGCAGGCACAAGGAGAACAAGATAATACCAGTTTTTCTTACATTAGTGACTACAAAACTATCATCAAAACAGTAGGTGTTCCACGCTGTAAATAAGCTCACAAGTCATGTTAGGAAGCCACAAGTGACTCCTGTGTTGGCAAGAATGGTGGAGGCCAAGAAAAATGCAGTGATCACCACCAAGACCATTCTGATGAATCTGAGCAATTCTGGAAGCAACAACTCAATCAGACACTCCAGTAGACACCAAAGAGGAGTCCACATCACTAAGACAATCATACAGATGCCCACCAGGCCTAGCCTAGCCGCGCGAGACAACCCACAGCAATGAATTTAATTCTCTGCCAGGGTGGGTCTAGTTACCCTCGGTAAGCCTCGAGGTTGGATGCTCCTAAAACTGGCCGGACGAATCACCATGAAGTGTAGAGTCAGAAGTGACGACAGAGGCGTGACGATTCTGACAGAAACAACCGGAAACAACTAGCATAGCCACGCTAGACAACCCACGGCAACGAATTTAATTCTCTGCCAGGGTCGACAACAAAAACAACAACAGTCGTTGAGCTCCATTAGCACCGACTCTGAATAATCTTTCTGTTAACATGTCTGTAATATACTTGAGCTTCACCCATTGACTGTATAAATAAGGCTTCACCGAACTACCGCATCCTCTGATTTCCGGTGCTCTTGGAACTACGTCAGCCTATTCGTTGTGCTGATTGGTTGTATACCTACCCAATTGCTGCAGAGTGATTTGAAAGACAACCTTTTAGCCTGCCTCCCTCCCTGTCGAGAGTTCCTAGACCCTTGTGTCTTCAGACCTGGGTCTAGCGCGGCTAGGCTACACCAGGCCATTACAAAAGCTCACTTTAACTATGGTTGCATGAGATGAAGTTGGAGTTGTTTGGACACAAGTTTATACCTTTCATTAGGAGACAATCCACACAAGCAGTTACCCCCAAGAAAAACATCCACACGGTCAAGCATGGTATTGGAAATGTGATGTTTTGGAGGGTTTTCAGTGGATGGATAACCTAGTCAAAGTGACTGATGCAGTGGCAAATCAAGGCTTTACCATTAATTGTGGACTTAATACATTTTTTAGTAAAAATGTATGAAAGCAACAACATAGAAAGAAATTAAAAATTACAACACTGTCTTAATGTGTTGTGTCAATTGTTTGTCATTTCCAGCTGTAAGAAAGCTATTTGTCAAATAAAAACTCACTATAAATCAAAGTTTGCTTTACTCCATTTTTAACAATTGATTGAAAGTTCCCTTCCAGCACCCTAGAGTCGTCCTTCCCAGGGAGGCTGAGAGGTGTGATATCCCAATAATTGGAGCACACCTGCCCCCCCCCCCCCCCCCCCCCTTTATTTTTAAAAAAAGCAAACGGCTTCACATTCATTGTTCCTCATGTTGATCGGACACTTAAGAGGCATGTTAGCCAAGAAAGCCAAGACAACAGTATCAAGAGTCTTAAGGCGCTTCTTACCGAGGTACTGAGGAGCAACCTTTGCCATAAGTATGGGCGAGTCTTCAGCCTCTGCATCTTCATCAGAGGACGTGTAATTTGGGTGGAGGTGTTCCCTGAATACTTGTCTCCTTTCATATCTCTCATTTCGCCAGTCTGGGTCACCAGTTCTCCAACCCGGCTGTACACAGCCTGGGCCAAGCGCTGCCTTCCCTTCCTGAGACATTGAATGGTAGACAAGAACCTTCTTGAGGCCAGTCTCAAGTACTTCGTAGCCTTTCCGAATTCCCCTACACCCAAATTTTCATCTCTGCAGCTACAGGGGCCTCCACCAGACCTTCCCAGTTTACCTTACTACAGTTTTGGGATTACCAGGTCTTTCTGGCCGATTTCCTCACCGTCAGATCTAACTTCCTACCAGATGGTGATCAGCTGACAACTCTGCTCCTCTTTTCACCCTAGTTTTCGAGACATATGGCCAGAGGTCTGATGACACAACTACAAAGTCAGGTATTATCTTTTCTGCTGTTCGATGCATAAGCACAAAAACAATGTTGTTCTTTTAGGCATGGTTACCAGATGTTTGCTGGTCAGCAGCCTACTCAGGATGAAGTTGCACCTTCCCTTTTTTTCTGGTGGCTTTGGGGTTCTATGGATGTTGGATTCAGCCAGTGTCACCACTTGTCTCCGATTTGGTTTGTGGGAATGATGGACAGGCTTTCAAGGGGCAGATGGTGGTGAGAAAGGTGTTCGATTTGGGACCTCAGGATTGCTTCTCTGCAATATGAAGAAATAACAACAGAATATGAAGACAACTTTCATGAAATATTCTATTATAGCATTGGCTATATAACAAACACATTCATTGCAGCAATCTGAACAATATAACAGATTAATCTGATCAGGCTACTTGAATGGAGCCAATAACTGTGTGTGTGTGTGTGTGTGTGTGTGTGTGTGTGTTCAAGTTTCGAATTATGTCCGACTAGCTCTTACATAAGAAAACCTATAACTATACCCAACAAATATTAAGTATTTTACAGGATAAAATAGAATATTCAGTCCTTCCAGGATTTTGCGGGCGTTTTTCATGATTGTTGCGGCCGAAAATGCCTGAATTCGCGGCAGCTTTTCTAAAAAATTGCGATAAAAGTTGCGATGTTTTAAGCTTATTTATTGTGATGAAATTGCGGAAGACAGTGACAACTGCTAAAAAGCTGCATTTTTTCCAGCTTGTAGAACATGTTTTAACACTGTAATTGACAATATTTATTCCGAAATCAATTATTTTGCGTTCCAACCCATTTCCACAAAAGCTGGCACACCATGGTGGGAAATTAGCAGCAGCCAGATACTGGTTTAACATGACGTGGTTGGTAGATTTGCGGCACAAAATGCTAATTTACTATTGAATGAATCATATTCGGACATATCTGTCAGTGGCTTAAAAAGATAATTTCACATCCTGGCACACACGTGTTCACACACACACGCTCACGGCTTGTCATGTCAACTAACAAGAACAGCACTGAGAGAGCGCAGTCCTCCTTCTGCATGTGTACATACCGAATCGCGTGACCTAAATATGTAGCCAGCGACGGGAATTGATGGGACTCAGAGACACACCCACAATTTAATCAGTTGTTCCTTGTATCATTTCCCATACGCCCACAGTGGTAGATTTGTAGTAGGATAACAATCATGTGATCATCAGCAGGCCGCTGAGGTAGCGTTCACTTGTTGCCATGGTTACCGTGCCACTATGAGATGCTGTGCCGCTACGTCAATGGGAAATCCTTAACAAATCCGTGGATCCAAACTTTAAGCCGTATCACTGCCGAAGTCTAATCACTTGGTCCTTGTGTCATTTTTGACCGACCCTGAAAATTTCATTCAAATCCCTGAGTCTATTTTTGAGTGATATGGTAACAGAAGAAGGATTCACAGGCGCTGATCGTCATATAACTCTGCCGTGTTCTTAGGTGGAATAAATGATCTAATTTACCTTCATTCTTTCAGTTCTCTTACGGATCTGGAAGCAACAGTTTCCATCATGGTCATTTATGTGGTCCGTTGTCTGATCATTAGCCGTTCTAATATGTTTCGTGTTTTTTTTAAGTGTATCAATCGATGATTTTTTTTCTTTTTTGTATTCCACTACAGTATTGCACGGGTGTAAAACAGTTTAGCTCCGCTTTGATGAAGAACATCAGTGAATTAATTGTTTATCACGGTCTTCAGCAGTAATTTTTGTTGGTAAATGAGAGACATTAGTATCGCACATGTCTGCATCTTCAAACCATAAACAAGGAAGTGAATTCTGTGACGTACATGCATTAGGTTTGCGCTGGGGACTGCTCTGATTGGTGGAACTCATGGGAGGCGGACCAAAATTGCGGGAAAGTTGCGGTGATTGGACAAAATTGCAAGGCCGCGCAAAATTCGCGGAGATTGGTTGATTTCGCGTGAATTCGCGCAATTGCAACATTGCGAATTCCTGGATGGACTTAATATTAATCTATAAACCTATTATCTCAGATTGTCTGTGGAGTACATGGAGAGGATCCCTTTGCATGGGACAAGAAAGCTAGTACAGAAATAGTGGGATTTGTGTGTTGAATAAGAGCTGTAGTGTTGGGGGTTGGTGAAGAAATGCAGGGGTGTTGATTGAAAATGCTGTTTGGCTGCAGAGAGTCCCTGGGAACCTGTTGCTCCTACTGGTGGACCCTTTTACAAATTCATACAGAAATTTATTTGGACTATCTGGGTCTTGTCTCAGAAACCTTATTGTAATAAACAGAGCTGCTGCCAATTCTCAAATGCTTCATCAATGCCCCACCCTTCTCAATGGACGTCACTGGAAGCCACTTCTTTCTGCCACGAAATCCCATCAAAAAAGTATGCCTGCTTACAGGTATGATGATGATCCACTACCTGATATGTTATTCCTCTGTGCCAGAGAGCTCCTTTGTTGTCCAAAATTTATTAGAATACTGCAGTGAGTCACAGTGTTGCCCTGGCTAATATGTTGTTTGTTACTATATAAACATACAGTGTAGTTGATGGTGCATCAGTCTAGGGCTGCAACAACGAATTGATAAAATCGCTAATAATCGATTATTAAAAGTGTTGGCAAAGAATTGCATTATCAATTTGTTGTGTTCGCCATGTCGCAGAGCCGTCTACTTCACCTGCAGAGCGAATTGAACAGAGCCAGGTGGAGATAGAGCAGAGGAGGTATTTTCAAAGGAAGAGTAAATTCAACAAATGAAACATGACCGATACGGAGAAAACTGTTTGACCAAAGTCCTCATAAGTGTGGGAGCATTTCACACTCCACAAAACAAAAACATGCCGCGTGTACATGACATGCGATTTTCCCGCACGGCAACGCACGCATTTGAAAATCGCACTGGTGACGTACGGTCACGAGCGGACCACTCCGTGGTAACGTGACCGCGCTTTCAGCTTGACAGTCCGGTAGATGAGTCAATAAACACAGTGCCTCGGCGGCAAATTTTCTCTATTATTTCAAAAACACTTCAGGGAAATATATTTCTAAAGCATTTGAGGCAAGAAATAAGCTGTGCAGCAGCTGAATCTGTCCTTGTATTAGTTCACCGAAGGCTAGTTTGGATGTTTAAGGACAGCAGAAGTCGAGTCTACTTCATGTAGATGAGCTGCAGGTAAACACACCGGATAGCAGCTAGAAATGCACCAACCGAACCAGCAGGCCAGATCCATGTAGTGGACACACACCTTAAGTCACTGGATTATCCTAGTTTGTTCCGTTTTATGGTGAGAAAGCGTAACGTTAGTCTCTGGTAGCTCGCCTGATGCTAGCGTTTGCTTGTTAGCTGATTAATGGCAGTGATAGAGCGTGTGTGACTGTGAGAGATATGTTTTATTTCACTTTAATCAGCTTAAGCAGGGTTTGAATATGCATTATAAATAAACATAACTTGCACACAATGGTGGTAATAATTTGAAGATTAAGCCTCAAGTTCTAATTTTCTGACAAAGTCTGAGTGAAAACACTGGTCTGTGTTGGAGTGAGGCAGGATGAATTGCACTGAGAGGCTTCATGATGAGAAAGACATCATGTAAACCACAGCAAGCAGCTGTCTGACTGAGAGCATCCTCAACATGACCGTCACTGACATGAGGCCTCTGTTGATGGTTGAAGACAAAGGCTTCCCTATAATGATCTTATTTGTTCTGTCATTCCAAATCTTCTATTTCTGAATAAAGAGGCGGAAATTAAAAATGTGTTTTTTAATCGGATTCATCGATTAATCAAAAAAATAATCGACCGATTAATTGATTATTAAAATAATTGTTAATTGCAGCCCGACATCAGTCTGCGCTGCCCGATCACCAGATGCTGATAGTCTGTACCTGCAAATAGTCTGCAATCAATTAATATTTTCCTCAAGTGCAGATACTACACATTGTGTAGCAAGAACGACCAATGTTGTAGGAATCACTACAACTAAATTGTCACTTGAATCGTCAAATGGTGGCTCCACCTTTGGATCTTAAAAACCTGCTATTGATAAAGTGCTTACAAATCTTTTTACTTTGTTTTTTTCCCTTTGTGTAAACTTCCAGCAAGGGTTCTGAAGATAGCTGATGATAAAGTAAGCAGTAAAACAAAACTGTACAGCTGATGTTGCTCCATTTGTTTCTGGTGGCCCCCTTCTGTTTTTTGGGTGGTCTGCTATGGTTTGCAATGGTATCAGCAAACTGCCTTGCACTGAACAAGACAGTTGCTGTTATGGACGCATACAATAAAAAAGTATATTTTTTCAATCTACATATTAATTATATTGAAAAGATTAACATACACAAAAACAGTTGTCAGGAACATTTGTCCTTATCAATATGCATGTGTGCATCTGTACATGTAAAAAGCTTGTATTCTGAGTGTGTTGAGTGTCGAGCTGAGGGTTATTGACAGGTTGTCAGGGCCTGCATGCAGCCAGAGCCCTTTCCTGTTTGTGTGTATGTACTCGTGCATGTGTGGGGAGTGGCCCAAGCAGGCCTGATTGAATTGGAGCTGAGCAGACTGACATAATAACCATAATTGAAGGCCGGGTGGTGGATAGAGGCCATTACAGCAGCGATCTGGATATCTTATCAGTGCCCTGTTACACTGACGGGTTGATGTTCTCAGGATGGTTATTGGATGTAAAGTGCACACAGCTGAACACACACATCATGGTGCACTTAAACATGCATGTACACACATGCTAACAAATCACTACTTCATGATGACATTCATTTCCTCCAGGATGTGCTGTTTAGACACCCACTGCAATTAGGCATTAGCCATGACTCACTGTTCAGCTCATTTGGACAGAGTGCAGTCAGCTCACCAACCTTTTATATGTTCTATGAGGTTTGAGTGTTCGCGGTTTGCTGTAGTGTAACATGAAAAGATGGGGTTGTTCGGAAACAAGGGATTATGTAATAGTCACATTTCCTGTGATGTTAAGTGAGACAAGTTAATTCACATCATGCTGCAACTTTTATAGTTGCTTGAATCAAAAAGGAATCTTACATGTTCCTCATTTCCAATGACTAAACTACAAGAAAAGTTTGTCTGACAGAACATCCTTGACTCAATTTAAGGCTTCTTGGATACACAGAGTTCTTTCAGTTGAGAGACACAGAATCTGTTGATGTGCAGGCTCCACATGAGCACAGTAAAATGATATGAAGTGTGTCAGTTGTATGGTCATTTTTTGGCTACAGAAGGGATGATGTTGATCAAAAACCAGAGCAAAGCCAGACCTGAAAAGCAGGATATCATTTTTCTCAAGTTGCCATCTCAGCTATATGACAATTGTAAAGTTGAAACAAACCTAAACTAGAACAAGAAAAGCACTCAGAGAGCGCAGTACTCTGCCAAGGCTGCTCAGTGGTTGTATGATTTCTGACAGATGAAATCTTTAAAAATTCATGGTCCACAGCGGTGGATTTGTAGTTGGATCGCATGTGATCGTCAGCAGGCCGCAGACGTAGTGTTCACTTGTCGTCATATGACCAGTGACGTTGTGCCGCTATCTCGCAGTGATATGGAAATCCCTAACAAATCCGTGAATCCAGACTATAAGCCGCATCACTAGCAAAAATGGAATTAATTGGTCCTTGTCTCATTTCTGACTGTTCCTGAAAATTTCATTTAAATCTGTTAGTCCATTTTTGCTAACAGACAGACAAACAAACGCCGATCATCACATAACTCTGCCGCATCCCTTGGCAGAGTAATAATATACTGCTGAAATAGACTGGTGATCCAGGTGGACAGTGGAGCACCATATAAATCTGAACAGACACTTTATCAGTCACTTTATTGGGCATTATGCAAATATTTTCACTGGTAGCATTTCATTTAGTCAGACCTCCCCCCTTGTCACAGGCAAAACACATCCCATGCTGAACATTTTCTTATCGAACATTTAGCAATGTTTCCTAAGCACCCCACATTGTAGGCTGCAGGAGCTCCTTGGTAGCTGCAATGTTCTCAGACAGGTGTGTAACCAAAAATAATTGTAAAAATTGTAAAACTAGGGCATTCTAATGTCAGATTTGTCCAAGATGAAACCGAGTGATTTTTTCTACAAATGTTCTTTTCTATGAATGGAAAAACAGCACATGTAGACATGCTCCACATTTCACGCGAAAGCCGTGTTTTTAAGCATAAATATCACAGTACAACAAAGTTAACACAGTAGGTGCCTATTCGAGTTAAAGCGACACAAATACTTAATGATCATCATGACTGAGCACAATGTGACTTGAAATTTGAACTCACACACTGTAAGTAAAGGCCACAAATGTGACCATTTGGGTCACAGTCTGGAGTCAGGACTTCCAGCTGAAGAAGTTGCTGTTTTGCAATTTTTCCTTGATGGAATATTAAGAACATCACAATGGGGTTGAGAGAAATGTTGACTGCTTGGGGCCTTGATGTCAAGTGTGTAGCGTAACCACTGAAGGGATTATATTGCACTCGTTAAATAAAGGGGCACCACCCCGGTTTTCCGGGGAAATTATTAATTTAGGCAGAATCTCAAGGGAGATTCCTGTTAAAATACAGTTGATCAGTCTGATATCTGAAATTTCGGTTGAAATTCACTCCAGTTCTCACGCACAGAAACACACAAGACTATGGATTGGTCTAAATGAAAATATTAACTATTCTACCAAAACAATACAGGTGAGCTATGTACCGTGGGAAATGTACCGTGTGTGTACGTGCGTGAATGCATGTGTGTGTGTGTGTGTGTGTGTGTGTGTGTGTGTGTTTGTGTGTGTGTTGTGTGTGTGTGTGTGGTCAGATGCTGGCTATACTTGTGGGGACCAAATGTCCCCACAACTGTTGGAAAACCGAAAACAATGTCACTTGTGGAGACCTCATTTCGGTCCCCACAAGTTTAAACAGTGTTTTCTTGGCCATGTTGTTGTTACTGAAAATAATAAAAGTGCAAAAACGTTTCTTTAGGGTTAGGCATTGTTTTGGTTTGGGTTAAGGTTAGGGTAATTCTTAGGGGTTAGGTATGAATGGGAGTCAATGATATGTCCCCACAATGATAGAAAAACATAGTATGTGTGTGTGTGTGTGTGTGTGTGTGTGTGTGTGTGTGTATGTGTGTGTGTGTGTGTGGAGCAGATTCAAATCAGCATATTAAAAGAAGAGGATTATGGTGA
This sequence comes from Acanthochromis polyacanthus, assembly GCF_021347895.1. Classification (NCBI taxonomy): domain Eukaryota; kingdom Metazoa; phylum Chordata; class Actinopteri; family Pomacentridae; genus Acanthochromis; species Acanthochromis polyacanthus. The sequence goes on from NC_067119.1 coordinate 37,950,183, forward strand.
CAAAAAAACAGATAGCGGACATCCTGACTCAATGAAACGGTAATTTAGACTACGATCGATACACAAACGAAGAAGGAAGTGGCTGGATTTGAACAATCAAGTGGTTAGTGACATCAACCCAGATCAGGAACAGAGAAAGCTCAGCGGTTCTTACTATTAGCCAAGTCTCTGTGTGGCTGGGACATAGTCGCAGCTTGGTGACACCTTCACAGCGCGACAGAGCGTCTTTGTTTCCCAGGCGCTGTGTCGTTGCTATGGCAACGGTTCAAGTCCTGCCTTTGGAGCTCCTTCAGTTCCATGGATCTGGACCAGCAGACCTCTGAGGCGTTGGATACAGTGAGCGATGAGCAGAGCCGGTGTCGAGCTCTTCTTCCAGGGTTGATGAAAAAGTCACTTGATTAAAATGGTGGCTCTCGTTCTAGTCCCAGAATGTCTTCCCTAGAAATCCCAAGAAAGAGAGGTGAGTTCTGCTGGGCATTCAGCTGTTATTTATACACATAGGAGGAGAGGGTAGCAGTCATGGCATGGCAACAGGAGAAGAGGTTCCAGGGAGAAATAGTGAAAGTCATGCTCCTTATAATACAGAAGCAACTGTGGCTAGACAAACTGATGTCCCTGCTTTTTCTACAATGGGTAGCTCTATGATTTACTGCAGATCTGGTACACAGCATCTGCTGTCAAACTGCACTCCAGCTCCATTAGAAAAAGGCTGGGATCACTTGACATTGCTTCCAGCCAATTATCAGTGAGCAACAAAAGATAAAAGAATCATCCAAAAATCCAAGGAGCTTTGTCATTACTGCAGTACTTAAACATTTTAGGGTACATTACACTTTAAATGAGGACTCTGTTTTCCTGCAATGTGGATCTTAGCAGGCTGATAATTATCATTGATAACAAAACTCCAAGTCAAATCAGATTTTATTGTAATTTCAGTGACACTTATTTTTCTACAAAACACTAGGATTGTTTCACACCTCATCATCCACAGTATAAGTATAGCTCTTCCTCGTTATAAGAATTTGTTGTCCTATAGCAGGCATGGGCAAACTATGGCCCCGGGCCACATACGGCCCGTTAGGGTTTTCAATCCGGCCCACAAAATGATTTTGTCAATATTAGAATTGACGAAATTATAATAAAGGCCACATTCATTTGGCCTTCCCCTGCAGTACCCGACGTTTCTGTTGTCCCCACTAGATGTAGCACTCCAGACACAAGTGACCTTTGCTGTTTTATTTTCTCTTCTACTTTGCAACTGCATCGAGCCCTGCCATAACAATGAGTGGATCAAAGAAACGAAAAGTTGGCAGTGAGTGTCAAGTGTTTCAGAAGGAGTGGACTACTAAATATTTTTTTCACTGAAGTCTGTTCAAAGGCTTTATGTTTAATTTGCAATGAAACCGTTGCCGTTTTTAAAGAATACAATGTCAACCGCCACTTTTCCACGAAGCATGCTAACTATGCTAGCAACCAGTCAGAGCAAGAACGGACAGCTACGGCTCAGAGGTTGGCAGCCATTTTACACACTCAGCAAAATCCGTTTATTCTGCAAACTACGATCTAAGAGTCAAGCACAAAGGCAAGTTATTTGCTAGCGTTCAAAATAGCAAATGTTAGCAAGCCTTTCTCCGAAGGGGAGTTTTTGAAAGAATGCATGATAGAGACAGCAGGTCTCCTGTGTCCAGTGAGCAAAAACAAATTTGAAAAAACTAGTTTATCAGCAGGACAGTTACTCGCCGTGTTGAACTAATCAAAGAAGACTTAGTCAGCTCACTGAAAGAAAAATGGAGTCCTTCAAGCTATATTCATTAGCACTGGACGAAAGTAATGACATAAAAGACACTGCTCAGCTTTTATTTTTTATTAGAGGGATCAATGAACATTTTGAGACAACAGAGGAATTTTTGACCATGGAATCCATGAAGGGGAAAACACATGGAGAGGACTTGTAGGACAGGGTGTCTGGGGTCATCCAGAGGATGAAGCTGCCGTGGTGTAAACTCGCCAATGTCAACACGGATGGATCGCCGAACTTGACAGGAATAAATGTCAAGCTGCTGAAAAGGATAAGGATATAGTGAAGGAGGAAAACCCTGAGCTGGATGTGATTTTCCTCCACTGCCTAATCCATCAGGAAATGCTCTGTAAGTCTGTTTTGCATCTTGATCATATCATGAAGCCAGTCGTAAAACTTGTTAACTTTCTACGAGTGAGAGGGTTTCAGCATCGTTAGTTCATTAAGTTTCTTTAAGAAACTGATGCTGATCACCAGGACTTGCTTTACCACTCTCATGTTCGCTGGTTAAGTTTGGGGAAAGTATGTCAGTGAGTGTGGGAGCTCAAAGGCGAGATTAGCTCATTTTTGTAGTTAATCGGGAAATCCGATGATTTTCCTGAGCTATCCTGGTGAAAGTGAACCCTCTCTGTGATTCAGTGTCTGATCTGTAAATACTTCCAAAAGTGACCTTACCGGGTTAAACTTTTCTGTGATTCTATTATAGGAAAGAAAATTACCTTTTTCAAACAGATCATGGATTTTTCTAATACTTTTTTCAAACCACTGGGCCCAGTAGATTTTCTGTTTGCCTATTTTTATTTTAAGGTTGTTCCAAATAATCATATTTTTGAATATATTGAGAAAGTTTACATTTTATATGTGCTTCTTACCAAACTTTCTTAGAGTGTGCTATAATAACATTCATCTTACAGTTAAATTTTCCTTTTTGTGGTGTCTGTGAATAAACTTCACCTCCCCCCATAATGTTAAGTGTAGTCTACTCCAGTTATCTAGGTTAGATCTAATTTTGTTCAGTAAAGCTGCTGAATTTGTAGTGATATTTTCTTCTATATTTGGATTTAGTTTTATTCCTAAATATTTCATATCATTTGAGAGGCATTTAAAATTAAAATCAGTTACCAAGTTAGGGGAACAGGGTTGAGACACAGGCATCATCTCGGATTTGTGCCAGTTAACAGTGTCCTGACACTTTGGAGTATTTCACTGTCATTTTTAACAGTTTTGATATAGAGCTAGACAGTTCCTGGCACACTAACAAAAAGGAGTCACCAAGGACTCCTTTGATTCTTGGCTCTCCTCTAATCAGTGTGGCAAAGGGTTCAAGAAAAATTGTGAACAAAGTGGGCTAAGGCTGTATCCCTGGCTGGTTGACCTAGATATTTTGAAAAATGTAGATAATATCCCATTTTTAAAAACCTTAGCCTTCGGGTATTATAGCACCTTTATCATCCTGCAAAAGTGTCACCAAATCCAAATCCTGTGGATGGGGATGTGGCGGAGACGGCCCGAATATTTGGATCCATTTGTCTAGTCTCCTGGACACAAATTTTGCACATTGCCTTTGTTTTGTCTTCAGTTCCCAAACAGCGGAGGTCTTCCGCATCTTGTCTTGTGTTTATGCAACGAAGTGAAGCGTGACATCAGAGTCGGCAGCCACCATTTGGGTGGTGGTAACAAACGCGAATGGATGAGCCGAGATGAGTCGAACACGGCGGGATGAGCCGAAGTGGGCCGAGCTCTGAATATTCATATTTTAGTCTGGGGGGAGGAGGGGGTGATCACATAGACATACGTGTATATGACACGATGACATAATGTGGGCCAAAGGCGGAAGGAAGACAGTAACGCAGAATATTCGTTCCTTTTATAAGTATACACACACACACACACACACACACACACACACACACACACACACACACACACACACACATATGTATATATACAAAAATAACACAAAATACACTGCCTTTATGGTGAACATGGCAGTGCTGTTAGCTCTTCAGGCTTAGTCTAATTTCTGTTCACGTAAATCGTATGGACGGCTATATCCCCTACTCCCTGCTCCACCAGCCGTCAAGAGTCCCCCTCCCCATCATACCTTTCAAAATAAAAGGTCTACACTCCTTAGTGTGAACGTCAGTCAATCATTTAGTTGGCATTGTCTGTATTCTGAATATTTTCTCAAACAAAATCTTCAGCCTTCTCCAGATCTGTAAAACTCCATCTCTTTTCTTCCCATGTGAATCTTATGTCATCTGGGTGAGCAAGTGTGTTTCTCCCCTGGTGCTGCCATAAAGTTTTCGCAGTTGGAGAGAGCCGTCTCTGCCGGTCAGAGCGCTCCTTAGTCAGATTGAAGTGTGCTTCCCACCACGCTTCCCTCTCTTGTTTCGCAGCTGACAGAACCTGACCAGGATCATGCGAGGTGACTGGTTGACATAAGGTCATGGGCTGCCGGTTCTGTCCCTCCTCTCGATTTCCAGCATTAAATATGAGAGTGAACACAGCAGGATATGAATGCAACACAATAGAAAGTGTGATGTTTTTGTCCTATTTTTTAATCTTATGGAAATGTTTGTTTTTCTGGTGAGGCCAGAGAACATTTTATTGCCTCAGATGTACAATGAAGTTTATTCGTTTTTATTGTATCTTGTATCATAATGTGAATTATCAAGAAAAGGGAAAAGAATCTCACTCTGATTGCATGAGCCCCACACCATTATCTGACAATCTGTGGTTCTGCTGTACTGTTTATTAAATTAAATAACATTAAATAGCAGCAGAAAGTAACTATCACTCACCTTTGGCTCAGTGTGATGGTGGGTAGACCTCAATGATGTTACTGTCTCTGAAAGAAAAACAATCATTTTAACAGATGTTTTTCTCAGTGAAATGAACAGAAGAGCAGTAGCACAGAGCTGAACTGTTCTTCATTCATTGAAATGAGAGATTACCATTCATCAACACCAGTGTTCTATGGTGGAACGTTAACTTTGATTGATTTCTATCTGCTGATTATTCGTGAACAGTGAGACAGCAGCAGTTCTAAAAGTGTAAAAACGTTATCGATATGTTATGATTGGTCAGTTGTGACCTGCAGGAAACGTAGTTACAGCTAACAGTTAACTAATTTTTGATGCTGACAAATTGGGTTTTGCATTCTCTAAGTCTGGGAACCTGAGATTTACAGATCATCTTTAACCCTTTGATGTACAACATAGGTCAAAAGTGACCCAAATCCAATGGAAAATGAATATCTCCTGACCCATGCTGCGCATCCAAGGATTAAAACACAATGTTAGAACAAGCTTACCATCAAGTCACACATAGTCTATTGTTAACTTACAGTAACTTCAGCTACAATAACAATGATAGGTCACTGTTTTTTTATTTTTATAATATGGTCCAGAGGTGGAGAAGAGTACAGAGACTTACTAAGATGACTTTAACCTGTACAGTTTAGCTCCACTATGGTGCTAATGTTGTTAACAGAAGCCAGTAAATGTAGGCTGACATGGAGACCTCATCTCACAGTTTGTCTGGCCAATTGCTGCTCTCTGGTTCCACCCTCTTTCACTTTTTTTGTTTTTTGTTTTTGTTTCTGGCTCCAAAAATCCAAGCTGTCAATCAGGAAGCAGCAAAATCCTGCCTTTATTTTCTCCACAGAAACCAACAGGTGACATCATGGTAGTTACATCCATCTTTCTTATACAGTTTATGTTTGGTACCCATGTGATACATTTAAAGAGGTCTGAGAGGTGCCCTGATTGTAAACATGTGCATTTTTTTTTACCATAAAGTGTGTTTTATACTATAAAATGCTATTATGCTACATTTTTGAATGACACATTTGAATGAGTACCATTTTTGAAAAGTTAATTCTGAAAATATCAACTTTTTCTGTCTTTTAGAGATAGTTTGATTAAAACAGTTCAGGTGTGAATGAAATATCCCTTTCTTTTGGCAACTAAATGAAGATAGAGAGGTGCGCATGACAACAGTGAAGTTAATATGGTGAAGGTGAGTCTGACTCGCCAAATGTAGGATGTGGGCATAAGCCTGCCTTTGGCCGCCAATTTTGTGTGGCTTTGTTCTCCCCTTTTGCTGTATACTTATTACCATTTTCAAAATCCTTTTCACTACAAAAACAAAAAGAAATGCAGACAAAGCAGACTGCCCCCCCCCCCCCCCCCCCCCATAGCAGACTGATAACGAGGTGCAGTCAAACCATTCTGGAATACAAAAATGGGCTGGTGAAGTCAAACTAAGTGCTAGCAGTCACACCAAACAAATCGAAGAGCCTGCTGAGTCATTCCACCTCAATTCCACAATTTTTTTTAAAATTGTGAATATTTACTGAGTGGCCATGTGTGAAATGTGGGATTTTGGATAACATATGTTGAGTTAAACATTCTTAACGAGGAGTGGAGCAATGTTTGAGGAATAATGTAGCTAGAGTCCTGAAATTTTGCAGGCTTTTTAATGTATGCATATGGTCATCAGTGGTACAACTGTTCTTTGATAGAATAATACAAATCAGTTATATGATGATGTGAATTTGGTCAAAAAACTTTCAATGTTCAAAATCAACATGATCCCACTCCTCACTAAGACATGATTTAACCATTGCCTACACATTGCTGTTGGTAAACTCACTCTCTCCATCTCTTCATCTGTCTCTGGGCTGTCTGGGTCCAGCTGTTATGAGCCCTAACAGGCTCTCATAATGCATCCAGTGTGTTATTTTTGAACACTTCTAAAATCATTTTCAAGATTAAAAATTCAAGAGGTTTTTTGTCATGCACAGACAGCCAGTTACACTGCAAAATAAAATTCTTAATTTGTAGATCGTCCTTAACCAAATGTACACCTTGTATTAAAAACTAAAGCAGTTATACAAAAAAAAAAAACTAGAGTAGTTTCTACTTAAATAAGCAGACTTAAACTGACCAGCATTGGTCATGAAGTGCGCTGAGCATTTGTAAACTTTGGTTTGGATAAAGTGAGTATAGCAGTGGTAAAGTGACTACAGTAGTATTATAAAGTATTATAAATTTGGGGTAAACAGTTTTACATTATGTGTGTACATAGAGTTTGGCGAAATTTTCAGTCCACTGTGAGTGTGTCAGAGTCATTCACAAGCCTGATAGCCTGTGAATAGAAACCGTTCATCGGCTTAGTTATTTGGGATGTCTTGAGTAATTGTGTGTATGCTGGATATAGGAAAAGAAAGTGTGCCCATGGTTTTGCTTTGTAGGTGCCCTTCATGTTGCTGTAGATATGGTCCAGGATGTTGTTCTCCTTCCCTGACAGTCCTCATGTTGTTGTGGTAGTAGCTGCCAGCTCTGATGAACGTGACGTCCGGGCGTGCAGTCTCATGCCTGCTGATCATGTTATGGAGCAGCCCCAGCGATGCTGACTTGTGGTGGAATGTACACAGCCAGGACGAACACTGTGCCAAATTCTCTTGAGAGGTTAAAGGGCCTGCATTTCACCATCAGCCGTTCTAAATCCGTAAAGCAATGTTTCTCAACAATCCACATGCCCGTACGCCAGTGGTCGGCAACTGGCGGCCCGCGGGCCAAAACTGGCCCATCAGGAATAATATCTGGCCCGCCAGATGATTTTGAAAATTTGATTTGGCACGGAGCCAAGCCAGTCCGTCGCCGCAACACGAAACTCTCGTGGTCGGCTGCTGCCAGGCATTTCCGCGTTCGCGCTACTGGTCGGACACGGTTGTACCAGCCAGATTTCACTGGGCAACAGTGTGTGCAAAACGTGTGTGTCTCGGGAGTCATTTTTAATACATCTGTGATCAGAATTGAGATGTGTGTCCCAAGCAGCAGCGATCAGCTGTAGAAGCTCCGCTGCTCGCGGTATCGCCCCGCGCCCCCCTGCTCGCGGAATCGGAGCGCACCCCCCCGCAGGTTGGCCCGCTGTTCGATTGTTTACAAACATTTTGGCCCGAAGCCACATCTACTTGCCGACCCCTGCCGTACGCTATCAGTTGTTTATGTAGATCCAGACACCACCACCTCTATTCTTCCCTGAAGTTGTGGTCCAGTTGCTGTGGTACATGGAGTGTATCTCCAGATCCAGCGTGCTGTCAGAAAGCCAAGTTTCAGTGAAAATAAGGGCACAATAGTGTCTTGTCTCAAGCAAGGTTGCAATCCTGGTTCTGAGCTCATCCAGCTTGTTGTTGGGGGGACCAACGTTGGCGAGCAGCAGGCTGGGTAGTGGTGGTCTAGTAGCCATAGTCTTTAGCCTAGCATGTAGCCTACCTCTCTTGCCACGCTTCTGCTTTGTCTGCTTTGTCCCTCAACTGCACCGATCACCTAGGGCCTAATTTAATCACTAATTTAAATAAAACCTACAGCCATTGCAGGAGGATCATGCAAAGACGTCTGCCTTAGTGGGGCCTTCTTTGCTTGTTTATCTGCTGTCCAAACAACAAGTTTTTACTTTTTTGTGAATAAAAGTACTTGCAACCATATAGACCTTTTCGCAGTGACATCAGAGTCTGGGACATGTGACCATACCTTCCTTAGCAACGCACGCCGCCATTTTAAGAGGGGGCAACAAAGTCATTAGCAACCGCGATTTGACCGCCGAAACCGCGCAGTTTTGACCCGGAGAAAAATGTCTGCTGATTATTTCGGAAATCTTGAGCCAAAAGCCAAGCTACGGTATCAAGAAAAATTAGAACTGGTTGGTTTGCAGTCATGTCCGTACCAAATTCCTCTGGTTTCATGGGAAAACGACCCTACTATGTGGCCAGATCTTCAATGACACTCCATTTACGAGTACCTTATCAACAGCCCAGGCATCCACACAATGGAGAAGATGAAGACTTATAAAAGCCTGGACTCATATGTTTTCTTTGAAGTATGCTTATATTTATATGTTTTTGTGCATACAGGTCAATGTCAGAATGATAAATGCCTTGTAAGATACGGCTACACCAGCTCCGCTATGCTAAGCAAATGTTAAGCTAATGGGGTGAGCCATTACACCGTTTAATTTCAAGTGGAAGTAGTTTATGTATATTAGTTAGATGTGCATTATCAAAATTAAGAGTCAGATACCTGTAAATGAGCTCTACCCACCCTAGGCCCAAGGGTATGAGGTGCTAACAATAATGAGGACAATGCTGCTGATTACAGCATAGTAGTTAGCAGAACGAAAGGGAGGAGAGAAGGGAGACTTGTTTGTTCAATATTGAGTTTAGGAGTGTTTAAAAATAGCAGTGTGAGCAGAAAGACCCCTGACTTTTTGTGGGAAGCACAGCTAGCACTAGTCTAAGCTAAGTAGCTAGCCCTCAACATTTCAGATAATTATAGACATCATAAGCTGCAGTCAATTCCAGCCATTTTCAGTACAAAAAAATCGCTAATATTCTATTTGTAAATAAAATATGACGAGAAATACAGGGAATATTGAACGCGCATCGCGAGGTGCATTTCCTTGAAAACGACCTATTCGTGGAGTATATACCGACTTCAAGACATGTTTTGGACAAAATATGTTACTGGCTTGTTTCGTCTGGATGTCCAAGGTTGGATTATGGCCGTTTTTTGTGGAATATTTTCATCTGTGTGTAATAATGAACCCGGAAATGTGAGTCGTGCTGTGTACGTTGAAGCCGTGAATAGAGAACGGATGGATGGATATTCGTTGTTTTTCGGACAAATGTGGTTATATTACCCGCTGTGGTAATCACATCTGAAAGTGGTTTATACCGGCGGATTCATGAGAATCTAAGCTTTCCATCGGCGTATAGTGTTTGTATAATCGCGTTTGCAGTTTTCAGACATTTAGCAAATTGCTTATGCAGATCTCAAAGTGTACCGCGGGCGGGACACTGAAGCGCAAGTGGTTGCTTATTAATTAATAATTTCAGAAAATCAGTTAAGGGGTAATAATTTCATGAAACACAACATACCATTGACGAAATGCTGACTGCAAACATAGGACCATTTTGACCTTGGGCTCCATGTGGTCCCATTATTGTTAATCCGCCTCAATGCTGTGAGCCATAAAGTCCTTTTCTGGCCCTTTTCAGTCGGAATCCTGTAAAAGGAAATGTTCTTGTTGCTCCATGACTGAGAACTACAGCCAAAAACAGCGCAGGTTTTGGGCATATCTGCTTTTGGTCGTTCAAATCGGGAGGGAAACGTGGGAAAGTAATGGTCGTCAAGGCAAAGCATACCCCTCTTAAAATGGCGGAATCGCGTTGCTAGGGCCGGTGACCGGCGGTGACGTTCGATGATGACGTTTCGGAAAAAGGTCTATTGACTGTATCAGAAGCAATGCTACTGGGTAGTAAAGCATGTGGAAAAAATCAGTTTCAAGAAATGGATTTTGTGCCCTGAGCATTTAGTAATCTGATGCAACATCTGGCTGTGAACTGTTTTTTATAGCGCTGCCTCCATTTTCCTTGTTGACTAATAGTCATTAATTCAAGCCATTAGACAACATTGCAAATTTATGAGAAATCTAAAAACGCAACTAAGGAGTCAAATTTAAAAAATACAAGCAGGAGGTGAGCTACAGCAACACTGGCAACAGCCAGTCTTATTCTGTAAATAACATTTATATTGTAGTGTTTTAGCCTACTTGTTTGGTGAAGTGGTTGATTAAGTTTTACTGTTTTGGTTACTGTTAGTGATCCTTAATAAAGTGGTGTTGCAGCTCTGAATCATGGAGGTCCTGATTGAGAACTTAAAAGACAATGAGCAACAATTGGATGTGCTTTAATGTTTAAATGAGTGATTCAGCCGTTTGTCTGCTAAGTTGAATAGACCAGCTAGAAAAAACTTCGTAACACAAATTGGAGATGAGCTATATGTACTCGGAAAGCTCTGTAGCAGACTGAGAATGAGCAGAGGGGCTGTTTTTGAACGGAAAGAACAACAAAAGCAGCTTCAGCCGAGAGTAAATGGAAATGATTGCTGCCATACAAAAGTAATAGAAATCAGATAGATACTAGCGAAGAGCTTCATACTGCCGATATGCTAACTCCCCAAATTGTTAAGAACTGCAGCTTACCGAATGCAACACAGGAGAGATAAATCAAATTAAGATATCGTTAAGTGGGGTGACAACAACTCCTTACGGCCATTCGGTGTATTTTCCATTGCTGGCATGGCCTAATGGTTGTGGCTGGATTATTTTTGTTGATTCTTGTGTACACTGTTTTGAAATCAAACGTATAATATAATAATATATATTATATATATATGCCTAACATTTACGTGTGATGTTATTAGGATTTTATTTACATCATCTGTGAGTGCACATAAGGGTTTGACTAATCAGTGTATTCAGTAGTAAGTAAACCTTAATACATAGGACTAATGTGTGAGGCATCTCATTATACCACTTTTACTATTTTCAACATTCTATCAATTGATCCAGGTGCACATCACACATTTCTTCTCATGGACCTCAAGCATCTTTCATGAGCTGTTAATCAGGTCATTTGATGGGCTATGCGTATGCAAGAGCCTGGGTTTTGACTCCGTAGGACAATCCTGACCTCAACTGTTCTCCAGTAAGATGTAGGGAGTTGCTATTCAGAGCATATATCTGCACTCCGAGTGCTCTTGCCCAGATCAATAGTGTGTTGAGCTTAACAAATAGGGAATAGATTCACTTCAGCACTCCTCTTTATAGCTAGCTGGTTTAAAGCAGCAGCCATTGGATTTCTGCAATGGCTCGTTCTTACAGTAGAGCCTGCAGCCCAAATGTGCTTGAGGACTAAAAAACATATCAGATCTTTTCTTTCCGGCTCTTTACTTCATCACAGCGAATCATCTTCTTCGATCTTACCTATCTTCTGCACCCTCTTCTTTCATACCAACTGACCTTATGTCCTCTTCACTACATCCATAAACCTCCTCTTTGGTCTTCTTCTAGACGTCCTGCCTGTCAGTTCAAAACTTGGCATCCTTCTACCGATATATTTGCTAACCTTCTTCTGTGCATGTCCAAACCATCTCAGTCTGGCCTTTCTGGCTTTATCTCCAAAGCCTCTAACATGTGCTGTCCCTCTGATGTTTTCTTTCCTGATCCTATCCGTCCTGATCACTCACAAAGAGAACCTCTACATTTTAATCTCTGCCACCTCCATCTCTGCCTCCTGTCTTTTCCTCGGTGCCACTTTCTCTAAACCAGACAACACCACTGTTCTCACCAGCGTTTCCTACACTTTTCCTTTCATTCTTGCTGATACTCTTTTATCACACCTGACACTTTTCTCCACTCATTCAAACCTGCTTGTACACCCCCTGTCAAATGTTTTGAGACTATTTTAATTTATTTGAATGAGAAAGTGTCTCAAAACGTTTGACAGGGGGTGTACATGCTTCTTTAACTCTTTTCCACACTCTCCATTGCTCTGGACTGTTGACCCAAAGTACTTAAAATCCTCCACCTTCTTTATCTCTACTCCCAGTAACCTCACCATTCCACTTAGGTCCCTCTTTTTCACACACATGTTGTCTTTCTTTTCAGATTCAGATTCAGAAAACTTTATTTGTCCCCAGAGGGCAAATAAAAAGGCACGTAGAGCAGGCAGTACAACAGTGACATAAGAAATTGAGTACATAACAAGAAATTAGAGATAACTAAATGTAACTGACACAATTTGGTTAACCTTCATTCCTTTCCTTTCCGGTTCATACCTCCACCTCTTTAGATTTTCCTCCACCTGCTCCCTGCTCTCACTATAGATCACAATGTCATCAGCAAACATCCTAGTCCATGGAGATTCCTGTCTAACCTTATCTGTCAGCCTGTCCATCAACGTAGCAAAAAAAGGGGCTCCTTGAACTCCTTTGTCACACCTACAGCATATCTCACCACTGTCTTACAGCCCTCATACATATCTTGCAGCACTCTAACATACACTGTAGTACAAAAGTTTGGAAACAAGCACGATCAGATTTGTGACATATCTATCTATCTATCTATCTATCTATCTATCTATCTATCTATCTATCTATCTATCTATCTATCTATCTATCTATCTATCTATCTATCTATCTGTGGAAATTTCTTATGATTAACAGACTACAACTGAAACAATATAACTTTTTGTTTTCATTCAGTGGAATATCTTACAATGATTTAAAGTTGACAAAAGTTTACCAAAGGAGATGTGATACATGGTGTGATCTTCATTTCAACCTAGAATAGGAAAAATGTGTTTCTTTAATATGAAACTATACAGTATACAACAGAAGTAAGTAGTAAATGTGACATCATGTGATATGCACTTCACAGTAGTTAAGTCAATTCTAAGTTAAACAGTAGAGTATTTGCTCTTATGTGAAATTTAAAAAAAAAAATCTAGATGTCCTATGTTAAAAATACAGGCCCCACAGCTTCAACTCAATCTAAAGGTCAGTACACCTACTGAGGTTTGTTACACATCCTTTGTTTTTTTCAGTGCTTCAACAGTCCATTTCTGTATGTAGAGATATTCTGCCATTCTTTAGAGACATTTTTTTTTCAGCTGCTCTTTGCTGGACTGATGTGTTTGTCATGACATTGTTGCTGTACCTGTTGTCTTTAAAATACCCTGAATGTGTTCTGTTAGATTCAAGTCAGGTGACACTTAGCCAGGTCTTACAATCAGAATCAGAATCAGAAATACTTTGTTGGTTCCCGATGGGAAATTGCTGTGTCACAGTTGCTCTCATTCAGAGTCTTAGAATTTAAGCAGTGCAAAACTATATAGATGAACACAAGTAGAAAACTTGCATTAAACATAACTTGCATTAAACATAACTAACACACCAAGTTGGGGGCTCCCCACCTTGGTGTGGGGGTCCCCCTGTCTGTCAAGGTTGTGGGGTCTGGGTGCCAGCGCCCCCAGCGGTCATGGCCTGCGACTCCTCCCAGTGTGGACGACCCCAATGAAGGTGTTTTCCACAATTATCACTGTCATGCCATATCTCCCTACAGTCAGTGGTGAGAGTGTGTGTGTGTGTGTGTGTGTGTGTGTCTGTATGTGTGTGGGCATGCGTATGTGTGTGTGTGTGTGTGTGGGCGTGCGTGCGTGTGTGCTTGCGCAGTTGTGTGCATATATGTATATATGGAGGGAGGGAGGGAAGTGGTTTGCTTGTTATGAATGTTTTTAAAGGTTGTACAGCACTTTGTGTTGCATTTTTAAACTGTATGAAAAGTGCTATATTAATAAAGTTTGATTTGATTTGATAACAACCTGTAAAGTAAAAGCACAAAAAGTAAAATGTGCATTGTTCTAAGAAAAATAAAAATGTAAGTATACAGTGTAATAAATAGTAATTGAGTCAAAATTTATGTTGTTGCACAAATAACTTATTATTGTAGTTATTGCACATTATTGAGCGTTAACTCAGGAAGTCAAGTGAGAATTAAAGCTGCAAGCAGCGATGGACGGGTCCTCGCATCCACGCTGGTCGGCGAATCCATGCACATCCACCAGGTGGCGCTGTGACTGAGAGTGTGTGTCGGCCTCTGAATCACATCTGGACCAGAGTTTAATCACACGTAAAATTTCAGCCAGATTGGAGCATGTTCAGACTAGTTATACAGCATTTCCTGCCCATCCACCACCAGGTGGCGCTGTAACTCAGAGTGTATTTCAAACAGTGGATGTGATGAGGGTTGGACTCTGATCACTCATGTAAAGTTTCAGGCTGATTTGACCATGTAGAGTCCAGTTATACAGCATTTACTGTCCATCCAACAGGTGGCGCTGCAACAGAGAGTGTCTGTTGGCCTGTAGATGTGATCAGGATTGGATTGTGATCACACATGGAAAGTTTGAGGCAAATTGGAGCATGCAGAGGAGAGTTATACAGCAGTTGATGTTTCTTGGCGAAGCATCAAAACTCTAATGGTCGCCATGGCCACGCCATTTGGCTTCTGGTTAAACTTTTGATAACTTTTCATCACCAAGTCCTGTTGTGTGGACCGAAAAAATTTCAGGTCTCCTGGAATTATCCCATAGGAGGTATTAACTCTCAAAAATGAGAAAAATCATCAAAAATCTCACAATTAATCCAAGATGGCCGACTTCCTGTTGGGTTTAGGACATGGCTCCAAGAGGCTTTTTGGTGCATCCTGATGTGCTCTATAAGCCTCCCAAATGTCATGGATGGAGGTGAAACGTGCTGGGGGGGCTGTTTGTTAAAAATACTGTAGGGGGTGCTATAGCATGTGCAGTGCCGAGATGCACACGGTGTCGTTCCTTGGGTCGATGGTGATGTGTGTGGTAATTTTAGTGAGCATTGGAGTATTCCTAACCTGTCAAACAGCACTTTGTTTTACATGGCGATATTTGGTTGCTACGGCAACAGCGTTGCATGAAATGTCACACCCTTGACAGTGTGGGATTGTCAAGAGGTGAAAACTCGACTGACCAATTTCCAGCATGATATCACCAAGTTTGGGGCCATTGTACCTGAAAATATAAGGCCTTAAACTTACTATTACCAACAGGTGGCGCTATGACCTTTGCGGAATTTCTGAGTGTGGATGTGTTCAGACTGGACCTGGTATCCAGCATGTGAAGTCTGAGGCAGATAGGATCTTGTTCAGCTGAGATATGAATCGTTACATTTTCATGGCGAAACATCAAAATTCCTTTGGCCGCCACAGACACACCCTTTGATGACAAGTCACCATTTTCACTGGGATGCATCATCAATGTGTTCAGCCTGTTGTCATCGCATTTGAAGTGAATATGATAAACCGGGTAACAATAGGGCATGAAAGTGTAAAAGATGTCTATTTCCTGAAACCACAAGGTGGCGCTATGACTGTCAATGGATATCCCTATGTGGATGACATCAGCACAGGACTGTCATCATACATGTAAAGTTTCAGGCAGATTGGAGCATGGTCAGAAGAATTAGACACCACTTCCTGTTTCATGGCGAAGGTTCAGTTTTTTGAGGCTCTGCCATGGTCACACCTTTTGGCTTCTGGTTGAGTTTTTGATAACTTTTCATCAGAAAGGTCTGGTGCATGTACTGGCCAAATTTCAGTTCTCTCAGACTTACCCCCTTGGAGCTATTAATTTTGACAATTTACAGCAAATTCAAGATGGCCGACTTCCTGTTGGGTTTAGGGCGTGGCTGTGATTGACTTTTTGGTGTGTCCTGATGTGGTGCATATGCCCACCAAATATTGTTGCTGTAAATGAAACTTTGTGGCAGTTGGCCTAATGACCACTTTTTCAATTTTGCAGGTGGCGCTATAGAGCCATTTTGCCACACACATGCGCAACTCCCATAAAATATCAAATTTTTCGCCAGTCCTGATGTGCATGCCAAATTTCACGCGTTTTGGGATATGATAAGGCCGCCAAAAAGGCAATTCATTTCCCGAGGAGCTATGAAGTTTGAAAAATTTACAGCAAATTCAAGATGGCCGACTTCCTGTTGGGTTTAGGGCGTGGCTGTGATTGACTTTTTGGTGTGTCCTGATGTTCTGCATATGCCCACCAAATATTGTAGCTGTACATGAAACATTGTGGCAGTTGGCCTAATGACTACTTTTTCAAGTTTGCAGGTGGCGCTATAGAGCCATTTTGCCACGCACATGCGCAACTCCCATGAAATATCAAATTTTTCGCCAGTCCTGATGTGCATGCCAAATTTCACGCGTTGTGGGATATGATAAGGCCTCCAAAAAGGCAATTCATTTGCCTGGAGAAAGTAATTTTGACAAATTACAGCAAATTCAAGATGGCCGACTTCTTGTTGGGTTTAGGGCGTGGCTGTGATTGACTTTTTGGTGTGTCCTGATGTGGTGCATATGCCCACCAAATATTGTAGCTGTAAATGAAACATTGTGGCAGTTGGCCTAATGACCACTTTTCAATTTTGCAGGTGGCGCTATAGAGCCATTTTGCCACACACATGCGCAACTCCCATAAAATATCAAATTCTTCGCCAGTCCTGATGTGCACGCCAAATTTCACGCGTTGTGGGATATGATAAGGCCGCCAAAAAGGCAATTCATTTCCCGAGGAGCTATGAAGTTTGAAAAATTTACAGCAAATTCAAGATGGCCGACTTCCTGTTGGGTTTAGGGCGTGGCTGTGATTGACTTTTTGGTGTGTCCTGATGTTCTGCATATGCCCACCAAATATTGTAGCTGTACATGAAACATTGTGGCAGTTGGCCTAATGACTACTTTTTCAAGTTTGCAGGTGGCGCTATAGAGCCATTTTGCCACGCACATGCGCAACTCCCATGAAATATCAAATTTTTCGCCAGTCCTGATGTGCATGCCAAATTTCATGCGTTTTGGAGTGTGATAAGGCCGCCAAAAAGCCAATTTACTTTCCGGGAGAAAAAAAAATAAAATAAAAATAAACCCTAGGGTTTCAATAGGGTCCTTGGCACCGCTGGTGCCTTGGACAGTCGGTGCCCTTGCACCGCCTGTCCTTCGCACCCTCGGTGCTCGGACCCTAATAATAAACCCTAGGGTTTCAATAGGGTCCTAGGCACCGCTGGTGCCTTGGACAGTCGGTGCCCTTGCACCGCCTGTCCTTCGCACCCTCGGTGCTCGGACCCTAATAATAATAAACCCTAGGGTTTCAATACGGTCCTAGGCACCGCTGGTGCCTTGGACAGTCGGTGCCCTTGCACCACCTGTCCTTCGCACCCTCGGTGCTCGGACCCTAATTAACCCTTTAAGCTTCAGTGTACCGCCGGCGGTACACCTACTAATTTGCATAGGAATTTCAGGAATGTCCGACGGGTGCAAACGCGATTATACAAACACTATACACCGATGGAAAGCTTAGATTCTCATGAATCCGCCGGTATAAACCACTTTCAGATGCGATTACCACAGCGGGTGAGAAAAACACATTTGTCCGACAAAAACAAATATTCATCCATCCGTTCTCTATACACGGCTTCAAAGCACACAGCGCGACTCACATTTCCGGGTTTATTATTACACACACAAAAAAGATTCCACAAAAAACGGCTATAATCCAACCTTTTACATCAGATGACACAAGCCAGGAAACTATTTTGTCCAAAACATGTCCTGAAGTCGGTATAAAATCCCCGAATCGGTCGTTTTCAAGGAAATGCACCTCCCGATGCGCGTCCAATATTCCCCGTATTTTTCGTAATTTTTTTTATTTAAAAATAGAATATTAGCGATTTTTTGTACTGAAAACGGCTGGAATTGACTGAAGCTTAAAGGGTTAAAGCTCCAAGCAGCGATGGACGGGTCCTCGCATCCACGCTGGTCGGCGAATCCACGCACGTCCACCAGGTGGCGCTGTGACTGAGAGTGTATGTCGGCCTCTGAATCACATGTGGACCAGAGTCTGATCATACATGTAAAATTTCAGCCAGACAGAAGCATGTTCAGAGCAGTTATAAAGCATTTCCTGTCTATCCACCAGGTGGCGCTGCGACTGAGAGTGTATTTCAAACAGTGGATGTGATGAGGGTTGGACTCTGATCAGTCATGTAAAGTTTAAGGCTGATTGGAACATGTACAGGCAACTTATAAAGCATTTCCTGTCCATCCAACAGGTGGCGCTGTGACTGAGAGTGTATGTTGGCCTATGGACATGATCAAGATTGGAGTGCTATTACACTTGTTAAGTTTGAGGCAGATCGGAGCATGCAGACGATAGTTTTCCAGCAGCTGATGTTTCATGGCGAACCATCAAAATTCTGATGGTCGCCATGGCCACGCCATTTGGCTTCTGGTTAAACTTTTGATAACTTTTCATCAACAAGTCCTGTTGTGTGGACTGACAAAATTTCAGGTCTCCTGGAGTTATCCCCTTGGAGGTAGTCACTCTCAAAAATGAGAAAAATCATCAAAAATCTCACAATTAATCCAAGATGGCCGACTTCCTGTTGGGTTTAGGGCATGGCTCCAAGAGGCTTTTTTGTGCGTCCTGATGTGCTCGATAGGCATATTAAATTTTATGGATGTAGGTGAAACGTGCTGGGGGGGCTGTTTGTTAAAAATACTGTAGGGGGCGCTATAGCATGTGCAGTGCCGAGATGCATACAGTGTTGTTCCTTGGGTCAATGGTGATGTGTGTGGTAATTTTAGTGAGCATTGGAGTATTCCTAACCTGTCAGAGAGGACTTTGTTTTTCATGGCGATATTTGGTTGCTACGGCAACAGCGTTGCATGAAATGTCACACCGTTCACAGTGTGGGATTGTCAAGAGGTGAAGACTCGACTGACCAATTTCCAGCATGATATCACCAAGTTTGGGGCCATTGTACCTGAAAATATAAGGCCTTAAACTTACTATTACCAACAGGTGGCGCTATGACTTTTTCAGAATTTCTGAGTGTGGATGTGTTCAGACTGGACCTGGTGTCCATCATGTGAAGTTTGGGGCAGATATTATCTTGTTCAGCTGAGATATGAAAAGTTAAATTTTCATGGCGAAACATCAAAATTCGTTTGGCTGCCACAGACACGCCCTTTGATGACAAGTCACCATTTTCACTGGGATGCATCATCAATGTGTTCAGCCTGTTGTCACCACATTTGAGGTGAATATGATCAACTGGGTAAGAATAGGACATGAAAGTGTAAACGATGTCTATTTCCTGAAACCACAAGGTGGCGCTATGACTGTCAATGAATATCCCTATGTGGATGACATCAGGACAGGACTGTCATCATACATGTAAAGTTTCAGGCAGATTGGAGAATGGTCAGAAGAATTAGACACCACTTCCTGTTTCATAGCAAAGAATCAGTATTTTGAGGCTCCGCCATGGCCACACCTTTTGGCTTCTGGCCGAGTTTTGATAACTTTTCATCAGGAAGGTCTGGTGCATGTACTGGCCAAATTTCAGTTCTCTCAGACTTACCCTCTAGGAGCTATTAATTTTGACAAATTTACAGCAAAGTCAAGATGGCCGACTTCCTGTTGGGTTTAGGGCGTGGCTGTGATTGACTTTTTGGTGTGTTCTGATGTTCTGCATATGCCCACCAAATATTGTAGCTGTAAATGAAACATTGTGGAAGTTAGCCTAATGACCACTTTTCAATTTTGCAGGTGGCGCTATAGAGCCATTTTGCCACACACATGCGCAACTCCCATAAAATGTCAAATTTTTCGCCAGTCCTGATGTGCACGCCAAATTTCACGCGTTTTGGAATATGATAAGGCCCCCAAAAAGGCAATTCATTTGCTGGGAGAAATTAATTTTGACAAATTACAGCAAATTCAAGATGGCCGACTTCCCGTTGGATTTAGGGCGTGGCTGTGATTGACTTTTTGGTGTGTCCTGATGTGGTGCATATGCCCACCAAATATTGTAGCTGTAAATGAAACATTGCGGAAGTTGGCCTAATGACCACTTTTCAATTTTGCAGGTGGCGCTATAGAGCCATTTTGCCACACACATGCGCAACTCCCATAAAATGTCAAATTTTTCGCCAGTCCTGATCTGCACGCCAAATTTCATGCGTTTTGGAATATGATAAGGCCGCCAAAAAGGCAATTCATTTGCCTGGAGAAATTAATTTTGACAAATTACAGCAAATTCAAGATGGCCGACTTCCCGTTGGATTTTGGGCGTGGCTGTGATTGACTTTTTGGTGTGTCCTGATGTGGTGCATACGCCCACCAAATATTGTAGCTGTAAATGAAACATTGTGGCAGTTGGCCTCATGACCACTTTTCAATTTTGCAGGTGGCGCTATAGAGCCATTTTGGCACACACATGCGCAACTCCCATAGAATATCTAATTTTTCGCCTGTCCTGATGTGCATGCCAAATTTCACGCGTTTTGGGATATGATAAGGCCGCCAAAAAGGCAATTCATTTGCCGGGAGAAATTAATTTTTACAAATTCACAGCAAATTCAAGATAGCCGACTTCCTGTTGGGTTTAGGACGTGGCTGTGATTGACTTTTTGGTGTGTCCTGATGTTCTGCATATGCCCACCAAATATTGTAGCTGTACATGAAACATTGTGGCAGTTGGCCTAATGACTACTTTTTCAATTTTGCAGGTGGCGCTATAGAGCCATTTTGCCACACACATGCGCAACTCCCATAAAATATCAAATTTTTCGCCAGTCCTGATGTGCATGCCAAATTTCACGCGTTTTGGAATATGATAAGGCCGCCAAAAAGCCAATTCATTTGGCCGGGAGAAATTAATTTTGAAAAATCTACAGCAAATTGAAGATGGCCGACTTCTTGTTGGGTTTAGGGCGTGGCTGTGATTGACTTTTTGGTGTGTCCTGATGTTCTGCATATGCCCACCAAATATTGTAGCTGTACATGAAACATTGTGGCAGTTGGCCTAATGACTACTTTTTCAAGTTTGCAGGTGGCGCTATAGAGCCATTTTGCCACGCACATGCGCAACTCCCATGAAATATCAAATTTTTCGCCAGTCCTGATGTGCATGCCAAATTTCACGCGTTTTGGGATATGATAAGGCCCCCAAAAAGGCAATTCATTTGCTGGGAGAAATTAATTTTGACAATTTACAGCAAATTCAAGATGGCCGACTTGCTGTTGGGTTTAGGGCGTGGCTGTAATTGACTTTTTGGTGTGTCCTGATGTGGTGCATATGCCCACCAAATATTGTAGCTGTAAATGAAACATTGTGGCAGTTGGCCTAATGACTACTTTTTCAAGTTTGCAGGTGGCGCTATAGAGCCATTTTGCCACACACATGCGCAACTCCCATAGAATATCAAATTTTTCGCCAGTCCTGATCTGCACGCCAAATTTCACGCATTTTGGGATATGATAAGGCCGCCAAAAAGCCAATTCATTTGCCAGGAGAAAAAATAAATAAATAAAAAATAAACCCTAGGGTTTCAATAGGGTCCTAGGCACCGCTGGTGCCTTGGACAGTCGGTGCCCTTGCACCGCCTGTCCTCGGCACCCTCGGTGCTCGGACCCTAATTAACCTTGCAGGTTTTACATAGTGGGTCCTGAGTCAGACTATTGACTCACAGTGTCTGACACTGAGTGAGGACTTACACACGTGGACAAAATTGTTGGTACCCCTCAGTTAAAGAAGGAAAAACCCACAATTCTCACTGAAATCACTTGAAACTCACAAAAGTAACAATAAATAAAAATTTATTGAAAATTAAATAATCAAAATCAGCCATCACTTTTGAATTGTTGATTAACATAATTATTTTAAAAAACAAACTAATGAAATAGGGCTGGACAAAAATGATGGTACCCATAACTTAATATTTTGTTGCACAACCTTTTGAGGCAATCATTGCAATTAAACGATTTCTGTATTTGTCAATGAGCGTTCTGCAGCTGTCAACAGGTATTTTGGCCCACTCCTCATGAGCAAACAGCTCCAGTTGTCTCAGGTTTGATGGGTGTCTTCTCCAAATGGCATGTTTCAGCTCCTTCCACATATGTTCAATGGGATTCAGATCTGGGCTCATAGAAGGCCACTTTAGAATAGTCCAACGCTTTTCTCTCAGCCATTCTTGGGTGTTTTTGGCTGTGTGTTTTGGATCGTTGTCCTGTTGGAAGACCCATGACCTGCGACTGAGACCAAGCTTTCTGACACTAGGCAGCACATTTCTCTCCAGAATGCCTTGATAGTCTTCAGATTTCATCGTACCTTGCACACTTTCAAGACACCCTGTGCCAGATGCAGCAAAGCAGCCCCAAAACATTACTGAGCCTCCTCCATGTTTCACCGTAGGGACAGTGTTCTTTTCTTCGTATGCTTGGTTTTGAGTCTATGAACATAGAGTTGATGTGCCTTACCAAAAAGCTCCAGTTTGGTCTCATCTGTCCAAAGGACATTCTCCCAGAAGCTTTGTGGCTTGTCAACATGCATTTTTGCAAATTCCAGTCTGGCTTTTTTATGAGTTTTTTTCAGCAGTGGTGTCCTCCTTGGTCGTCTCCCATGAAGTCCACTTTGGCTCAAACAACGACGAATGGTGCGATCTGACACTGATGTACCTTGGCCTTGGAGTTCACCTTTAATTTCTTTGGAGGTTGCTCTGGGCTCTTTGGATACAATTCCAACGATCCGTCTCTTCAATTTGTCATCAATTTTCCTCTTGCGGCCACGTCCAGGGAGGTTGGCTACCGTCCCGTGGGTCTTGAACTTCTGAATAATATGAGCCACTGTTGTCACAGGAACTTCAAGCTGTTTAGAGATGGTCTTATAGCCTTTACCTTTAAGATGTTTGTCTATCATTTTTTTTCGGATGTCCTGGGACAATTCTCTCCTTCGCTTTCTGTTGTCCATGTTCAGTGTGGTACACACCTTTTCACCAAACAGCAGGGTGACTACTTGTCTCCCTTTAAATAGGCAGACTGACTGATTATGAGTTTGGAAACACCTGTGATGTCAATTAAATGACACACCTGAGTTAATCATGTCACTCTGGTCAAATAGTTTTCAATCTTTTATAGAGGTACCATCATTTTTGTCCAGGCCTGTTTCATTAGTTTGTTTTTTTAAATAATTATGTTAATCAACAATTCAAAAGTAATGGCTGTTTTTGATTATTTAATTTTCAATAAATTTTTATTTATTGTTACTTTTGTGAGTTTCAAGTGATTTCAGTGAGAATTGTGGGTTTTTCCTTCTTTAACTGAGGGGTACCAACAATTTTGTCCACGTGTGTATATAGTTTGATAGCCACAGGCTATCACATGGTTATCATGTTGGACTATTCCTCTTCTGCCTCTGCAGACTGAAAGTCATCTTCTCATCCAGTATTTTGGTATATCCACAAGCGTTCATGGTGCCATCTATAGATGTCATCTCCCCAACACCTTACACTCTAATGTAGCTCCATGTCATCACACTCGCACCACCATGCTTCACTGTCAGGACTATGCACTCACCATAGTTGCCCTGACCAGGTGCATGCCAGCATGTTTGGCATGGACCTGATTAATTTCTTTCACACAGCTTCGGCTAGGGGTGTAACGTACACGTATTCGTACCGAAGTGTTCGGTACAGGCCCATTCGGTTCGGTACAGAGGTGTACCGTGGTACGAAAATTTTAAGACTATTAATAATGTACAGAATTGTTTGAATTGCGAAACCTAAAACTTCGTAGTGCCCACAGTTGTGGTGGACAGTCGCGCAGTATTGCAGAACTAAAAACAAATCGGAGTTTCCAGTAAACCACAGGATGTGACGTACCGTTACTCTCCTGCCGGTGCTTCATGGGTAATGCTAGCAACAACTAGAAGAAGCTTGAGCTGGAAGATGCTCTGGCGTTATTAAAATCACCCGTTTGGGATCACTTCGGTTTCCCAGTGAAGTACGAAAAAGCAGAGAAAACAAGTGGACAAGACGAAACTGTGAAGCGCTCCTCAACTATGCATCCAGCAACACGTCAAACTTAGACACACATTAGAAAAAGCACCATCCAAGCGTAACTATTCCTGCTGCTAGGAAAAAACAGCGAACTGTGCAAACACTGCTCCCAACATCATTTCATCAAACCCTGCCGAGCAATTCAGAACGAGATAAAGCAATAACCAAGTCCATGGTGTTTTCATAGCAGCAGATCTACAGCCTTACTCAGCTGTTGAGAACCGAGGTTTTAAACTTATGATGGAGGTCAGCTTACATTAACTTTACATTATTGCTGTGCTCTTTGCTATAGATAAATGACTATATTGTGTATTTTTTTAGCCTACTAGTATGTTTATGCTGGTAAACAAGAGCCTAACTAAATGGTATTGTTTTTTAAAAATATTTTAATTTTGGGCCTTTTTTCAGCTTTATTTGACAGAGTGACAGGAAATGGGGGAGAAGACATGCAGCAAAGGGCCACGAGCGGGAATCGAACCCGGGCCGCTGTGTCGGAGACCAGCCCCTGTACATGGTTCACCCACTTAACCCGATGAGCTATACGGGCACCCTGATGGTATTGTTTTTTTTTAAGAAAAGCAATTACATTAAAATATATTTCCTATTTTAGGTGATAGAGCCCCATTATGAAGTTCCTTCTCGTCCACACTTCAGCCAGAAAGTCATACCAGCTCTTATATCAGCAAGTTTTTTTTTTTCATTTTTACCCTTGACTGAGAATTGAATCGAACTGTGACTTCGGTACCGAAATATATACCGAACCGTGATTTTTGTGAATCGTTACACCCGTAGCTTTGGCTATTACAAAGGCACCTCAAGATTTGAAGTACTAGAGACAGAAGGAGGACCACTACTGATCTTCAGGCAGAGATTTATGCCTTGAAATCAAAATCTGAGAAAGTCACCGGAATGTTGGAACATGCAGAATATGGTATGGCATTGGCATGTTGAAATAAGCAGGGCTCTCCTTGAAAAATACATCATCTGGACCTTTCAGCATTAATGGTGCCTTCACAGATGTGCAAGTTGCCCATGCCGTGGACGTTAACACAACCATCACAAATGCTGGATTTTGAACTTTGGAATAATCACAATCTGGGTGTTTTTTTTTTCTTCTTTCGCCTAAAGGACACAATGTCCATGATTTCTAAAAACAATTTAAAATGTGGACCCATCAGACCACAACACCCACTTTGCATCAGACCATCTCAGAGGAGCTTGTGCCCAGAGTAGTCAATGCAACAGCGTTTCTGAATCTTGTTGATCTATGGTGTTCTCTTTGTAAGCATGTTACCTTCCATTGGTCAACTTGCATCTGCAAGTCAGAACTTGCACTTGTAGATGCAGCAACAAACTGTATTAACTAACAATGGTTTTCCAAGGCATTCCCGAGCAGTGTTGAAATTTTCACCCCCTAATGGGGAATTAGACCAATGGTTAAATCATCTCAACTGTTGAGATGATTTAACCATTGTAACAAAATTTCCTTTTTACCTGAATGAAGTGAATTTATCATGCAACAACCATAAAGCTCGGCCTCACTGTTATCATAGCGTATGATAATACTGAGACCAAGAGATGCCTTGGCTGAGGAGGTCCTGTTATCTGGATCATGAAGGTGAAGTTGTACTGTTTGAAGGACAGATCCTATAAGTCTGCATTTTCTTGTCTGAATCTTGGTCAGACCTTTGAACACGAGCCTGGCGTTGGAGCCCCACCTTTCAGCTGAAATATTCATTCTGCATTTCTCTTTATTATTCATCATTATACTCCTTTTATTCTTTTCCAAAATACAAAAGACACTTATTGTTGCACTTTCTTATTGGTATGGTTCATCCAGATTTACACAACACTAAGATGGGTTATTATTTACCTACTGATGATGTAATGATGGACAGATGAAGAGTAATCTTGCTCGGTACAAAAGGAACCACAATTTCACACATTTAGTTTATGTGCTTGGCTGAGGAGCCAGTGGTCTGAAGCTACCATCCATGGAATTATAAACCCATGAAGCCAAATCCCACTTAGAGGTGACGATACTGTTGTGCTGTGGAACTTTACCCTCAGATTGCCAGCTTCAACTACTTTATTTCATGTCATTTGAAGAGAACCTGGTGCTGAATCTCTTGTGGACATTTATTTTTAAATTATTTTCAGATTAGTTTTGTATAAAGCTTAAGGAAATCGGTTGTTGAAAAGAGAAGCTTTTTTAAAAGTTCACTCAGTTGCAATATGTTTCTAAATTCAGTTATGATCTTAATATTGACTAAAATAATTGTGATTGTGATGTTTGCCTTTGTCAAGCCACCATAGTGGCTCAGAAGTACACAGTAAGTTAATTAGAGGTTTACTACCAAGAACTGAAACTTCCTACACCTGGGAACATGACTGAGAAAACTAGAATTTACCAAAAACCAGTAACAGTACCCATAAAGATGCTAAAAAAGCTCCATGAATTTTCTTTTTCTTTTTCAAAAGAAAAAAAATTATTCATACGTTTCTCTGCCACTACAGCCTCAATATCTGATGAGTACAATTTGGATGAAAATGAGCAGGTTATTTTGTGTTGATAAAGACCAACTCTTTCTGACAGAACAATAAACACAGTTTACCGGACAAATGAAAGCTACGACATTTCTTAAGGAGTACGTAATTATATTTTCATCCTAATAAGACTACTAATAGTAAGAATAAGGAAACAGATGCAAATTAGCTGCTGCTGTGTTGTTGTTGTGCTTTTGTTTCACAGCAGCTGGAATCAAGAAAATTTTCTTCTCTGATCTTTGAGTTAAAGTGAGTAAAATTTATCGTATTGTGCTGCCACACTTTGATGGTCATGGCAAGAATAACATGCACGCAAGTATCGATATTGAAATGAATCAGTGATGAAAATCATACATCAATAATTGTCTAATTGTTGGTACCAATCTTAGTGGTTCAGATCCAATACAAGATAAAAATAGCATTGGCTTTCCATATTTTAGAGACACCCCCAAAGAAATTCAAAAGTTGTGTTTTCAGGGGTGTTCATGTCTTATTTAAGAAGAGCCAACCTACCCCAGGCTCACCAGTAGTACTTCTGAAATTTTCCGGAGTCAGCACTGGTGCTAGAAGTGGAAGATCTGGATACCGGTAACAAAAAACTCTGAGGAGGACTGTTAGTTTTAAAATTCCACCCTGCCCACTCTTGCTTGATCTCTTACTGCTCCTGCAATGTGTATATAGATTACTGTAACCAGAATCATTTTGACCATTTACACCTGCACACTGAGAAGTGCTGCTGATTTTGTGTTTTCTCCTGTCCTGCAGGTAGAACAAAGTGTGTGTTTTGAGGCACCAGTTTTATATTTTACTGAGTACAAATAACGACATACTTGTCAACCTACTTGTCAATAATAACTACAGGTGGGTAGAGTAGCCAAAAATTGTACTTAAGTAAGAGTAACGTTACTTCAAAATAATGTCACTCAAGTAGAAATAAAAAGTAGCCATCCAAAAAATTACTCAAGTAAGAGAAAAAAGTGTTTGGTGAAAAGACTGCTCAAGTACTGAGTAACTGTTTGATTGTAATTGTCCAATGTATTTTTTAGAAATGATGGACAAAAGACGGACAAAATGTAAAATAATGTGCAAATTCTGGTATTTCCAAATAATAAAGATTAAAAAATAGCAAAAATACAAGTTAAGGCACAAGAAACACAAATTTCCAAATCTCAGTTTTTCACAGCATAAAGCTTTTGAAACAAACAGCTGGAGTAAGGTAATATTTGTATTTGTATGTTTGAACAGTGCAAACTACTTCCAGTGACAACATATGTGCATGCTGTACCCCCCCCGACCTCATCGCTGTATCACGTGGACTTAATCAAGCCTGACGTCACAAATCCATGGATCCAGACTATAAGCCACATCATTGCCAAAATCTAACGAAGTGGTCCTTGTGTCATTTCTGATCTTCCTTGAAAATTTAATTTTAGCCAAATGCTTTTTTCTGTTTTGAGTAATTTTGTGCACAGATGTACGCCGATCGTCACATAACTCAGCTGCGTTGCTTGGCGGAGTAACAATTATACTTAAAGAACTGCAGCAAGTACACATTTCATACATTTCTCGATAGCATCTTCTCTAATGTGTGCTTGAAGAAGTGCTTTACAACAAAACTTATTTTGACCTGGGATTACCAGGCAGGTGGCATGCTACGTCCTCTGTTAGTCATGTGGTTGGTAATTGACTTTGTACAGTGGACACTGTATTGATTACAGCTGGCTGAAGGCTGAGCTCCAGATTCCACCTGGAAGTCTTCAGGGGTGATTGGCGTGGAGCTCCAGACCGTCAGATTGGTCCACTACCACAGGTCCTCCTCCCACAAACCACACCTGTAGATAAATCTGCAGCCAAACTCTCACTCTGTGCAGCTGGGATTTAGTGTGATCAGTTCACCCTGGTGCCTCTTTGTGTCTTTGTGTTTTGTGTGTGTTCTGTGTGGCCCGCAGGTTCTGTAGCCACAGAGGGGTGGCTAACAGGAACATAGATCCTGTTAGTAGCTGCTATTTCAGAGAGGAGATATCAGTCTTGGTGAAGACTGTTGCTCCTGTTAGCAGCCAACTAATTTGGTGAGAAGCGACGTGCATCTTCTACGTGCTTCATAGCCTCTGAGAAGTAGTGATTCATGTCTTGTATTGTTGGAAAAGTGTGTGTTTTATATACTTAATTATGCACACTCCAGACTAACTTGCTTTACCTAAACCAGTGACAACTGGTTGTTTTTGTTACACCCAACTGACCTTAGTGGTTGGGTCGTAGCATGGCGCCTCAAACCAGAGGTGACCGATCTGTGCTTCCTACACATACTTACAGCTTGCTTACTTTTTCCTTTATTGAAAAGATATGTAAAATGTCTTTGAACCATAGTTGTGACTTTGTGATTATAGTATACCATAATGCATAGATTTGTGAGTATAATACGAAGAATACATGATCCAGACAAAAAAACTTGTGAAGAATGCCAGAAAGAAAAACAAAATTGAAGAAATCATATATCCTGTTTATTGTGTTAGTATTTACAACAGAAACAAAGTTAAGCTGTCTGCTTCACAATTATTTTCATTGCAAGAACAGATTCTCGTGAAAATTTTCAGTTTTATTTATATAGCACCAGTTCACAACATTTGCCATTTCAGAACTTCCTTTCACGGAGAGGGAGACAAAAGTTGTACATTTTTGGGCTTCTGTTAAAGCAAAGCTTAGTCTCCTATTTTGAAAAGACATCATAACCTCCTTAATGCACTGAACAAAACAGGAAGGAAGTCAGGCATTCATGTAATAAGAATTGGTCCTCCAGCTACTACCCAACTGTGGTGCAGTATACTCTGCTGAAGATGCACCAAATTTTGCATAAATGGCTTTGGGGCTTGAGATTTATATTGTTACAGATACAAGCAAACTAAATAGGCTCACAGAGATTGGTCTGGGACATGTTAGAATAGGCTGGAACATGTATCAAGACTTTGCTAATGCCATTAGTAACAGCTGTGTTGAATTGCCTTGAAGCTACTGTTGGATATGTCCTACAGACATTTTAGACTTATACATATCTGATGGAGGCAAAAATGTCAGAGTTCTTTCTTAGTCCATCATCGGTCATGATTGTTCATTCTCGCCTGAAGTTGGAGGGAGGGGTGACAATACAGAGTGTGTGTTCAGAGAGAGGGGCAGAAAGGCAGACTAAAGATTAGCCCCTCAAACATAAAGATTAGCAGCTCATAAACTATGAGTTGTTTCAATACAATTTTTTCACCGTGTGAAGCACAATGTTTTGAGCAAGATGATATATTTTCATGTGTGTAGTATGTATAATACAGATTTGGTGGCAGGTTCAATTTTCACCCGATACTTAAAAGCACAGACATAATGGGAGTCAATGAGTGTTTTGGTCGGCACACACTTTGCTCTGAGGTAATTTATAAAATAAGGTCCTACAGAAATGAGACACTGGGTGAAAAGAGGATATAGGAGTATACATATTTCTATGTGTAAATTGTTCATCCATCCATCCATCCATTCTCTATACAGCGCTTTATCCTCACTTGGGTTGCGGGGGTGCTGGAGCCTATCCCAGCTGACTCGGGTGAAGGCAGGGGACACCCTGGACAGGTCACCAGTCTGTCACAGGGCTACGTATACACACAGACAATCACACTCACATTCACACCTACGGGCAATTTAGAGTCATCAATTAACCTCAGCATACTTTTGGACTATGGGAGGAAGCCACTACACTACTGTGCAGCTCTAAATTGTTGATGTAGAGTGGAAATTGTGAGAAGGAGACAAGGTTTACTTCATTTTTCAAAAGATTTTGCTTGTCAAAATTTAGAGCGGGTGACATCATATGTGATGTGATGTAAAGAGACTAACAAGTGAGGTAGAGAAAGCCAGTGATAATTGAACTTTAAACCTTTGTTGGAGCACATGTGGGGGCTTTTGTTTTCTGTGTTGCCCCATTACTGAGAACGGTCGAAACGACTGCGGATTCAGTGGAGCTGGCCTCAGCCTGTTTCAGCTTGTTGCTAGGAAAAGGGATGAGGTACAGACTGAGACAGGGGCAGACAGACAACCTCTGCACTGCTGTGTTTTCTTTTTTGCACTGATGTGTCTGAGACTGCCGATCAATGGCCTGGGAGGTTTCTCAAGCCCTCGCCCCTTCTCGAACACCAACACCATCTCCTGTAGGAAGCTGATTGATCTGAGAGCTGGTTGTCAGGGAGGGTTGGGATCCCGCAGGTAGCCAGGCACTCCCCTCGGTTACCAGCCATGTATCTCTGCATGCTACCATGTAAGCATGGTACTTAGATCAGCAGGCGAAGCTGAAGGCAGAAGCAGGCTCGACAAATCAGCATATAGCTGCAAAGCTTAAATGGCTGTGTCTATATACAGAGGATCAAATGAATCCATGCTTTTAATGTATTCTGGCTGAGTGCCACACCCAAATTGCAAGTCTTCAATAGGCTCTTTACCGAATTGGTTATTTTGCCCTATTCAGCTATGTTATCTCTTTGTCTAGATACCAGACACCGATGAGTGAAGTTTATTGAGCGTGCTCTGTCCATTTCATGAATACTGGCTTTAGCCCAAATCTTTGACTGAACTCAAAGCATTGATTTGCACAAACTGTCCATCACAGAGAACCTCCACTTTTCATTTTATTGCAGTAACTCATTCTTGACAGTATGACATGTTTGACTGGAGAAATATTCTAGATCAGTGTGCTTCCCTGGCTTAAAGATGGCACTTGTCTGTAAGGGACAGCATGTGTGGTACTGCAAAGCAAAACATTTGTGTCCCTCTCAAGAAAAAAAATCTATATCCTGTTAAGTATTTCTGGGCTGCACAGTGGTTAGCACTTTTGCCTTGCAGCAAGAAGATCCCCGGTTCAAATCCCAGCCTGGGCCTGGGATCTTTCTGCATGGAGTTTGCATGTTCTCCCTGTGCATGTGTGGGTTTTCTCCGGGTACTCCGGCTTCCTCCCACAGTCCAAAAATATGGTGAGGTTAATTGGTTACTCTAAATTGTCCGTAGGTGTGAATGTGAGTGTGATTGTGTGTCTGTATATGTAGCCCTGTGACAGACTGGTGACCTGTCCAGGGCGTCCCCTGCCTTCACCCGAGTCAGATGGGATAGGCTCCAGCACCCCCCGCGACCCAAGCGAGGATAAAGCCGTGCATAGAGAATGGATGGATGTTAAGTATTCAGGCTCTTTTGGGTTTATGAGTGACTTAACCATGATGTCCTGTTCCTGGTAAAATTTTCATCTGTTCACACAAGTGCTTTTCCATTTCCTGTCTCGCTGTAAGCCCGACGCCAACTGGTCAGGGCAGATGGCCACCCTCTCTCACCCTGGTTCTAGTGGGGGTTTCTTCCTCTTTGAAGACATTTTTTTGCTATCCAGTGTTGTCAAAGTGCTGCTCAAAGAAAGTCTTTGGATTTGTTGTGGTTTCTCTCTATATTTAGTATTGGAACATAAAGCCTGTGAGGTAGTCTGTGATGACTTTCATTGTGAATGTTTGTTACATAAATCCAACTAAAAAGAAATTAACTGAAAGATTTAATGAAAACTTTAAACATAACATCATCCAACCATCTCAGTTCATATTCATTTGATGCATAGCCTATGCAGGACAGACAATTTAATCAGTGATCGCCATGATGTCTCTTCTTAAGTAGCCCCCATAACCGCTACTTAGAACAACAATATCCCAGTGTTGTATGATCTTCTCTTGCAATTGTGATATTTACATCTCATAATAATTCTGTCATCACCAAAACATGTCCAAAACTAGGGCCACTGCCTATATGGCTAGATCTCTCTAGATGATAACCAGTTTTGCAATCTAATTACCAGCTTTCCTCTTTCTATTTACTCATTAGTGATTTGTACAGATTTAAGCAGAAAACGTCCATATGTCAATATAGTCAAAAAATGGGTTCTGTGCATGCAGCTTTCTGATGCTGTTGCTTAACCAATCTACAACGTTTATGATTTTCTTCAGCCTGTTAGCTTACTAACATTTGTTAATTAGCCCTATGACGTTCAGCTGAGACTAATGGGAATGCTCTTACAGAAGTTATTACAATCCATCCTGGGGGTAGCATGGATATCTTTGCCAAATTTCATGGTAATTACATATTGACTGATTTAGACTGAAATAATTTCACATGCTGGTGGTGCTTATTCTTCTCCTTTACAAGCTTAAGAAATTCCGTGCTTTATTAGTGCTTTGCATGGGGCTCATTTCTGTCACCGCACTATTGCAATTAAAAACTTTTGACTCTTTAAAAACAGCAGAGGTGCAAAAACGTGCAGATGCTTTCTACTAATCTGACACACACACTTTAACTTAGTATAGGCACACTTTGTTATTTATACTGTATACTTGTAAATACACTGTTTGCACTATCTTTAAGATTTCTTTGCACTGAAATGGAGAAGCTCTCCAGTCTCGTTATACACTGTATGACAATAAAGCACCTTCTATTCTATTCTATTCTATTCTATTCTATTCTATTCTATTCTATTCTACTTGCCAGAACCATAGCAGAGAAGGCAAAGACTACATATGTTTAGAAAAAAAGTAGAATTAAAAAACTATTCCTATTTCATTAGCTTCTCTTGCCAATGCTGCTGCTGACATTTTCCATTCATGTTGCCCCCTCATTCCCCCCCACCCCATTCCCACCTCACACTCATTCAAGGTTCATTTTTGTTACTATGGATTAATTTAGACTCACTTGTTTGCCCATTTTTCACCTTCTTTCTTCCAACACACACACACACACACACACACACACACACACACACACACACACACACACACACACACACACACACACACACACACACACACACACACACACACACACACACTGTTCATCATAAGATGGGATCACAGTGTTGCTGTGAAAGCAGCTTGCCTCTCCATTGAGGTCAGGTGAGCACAAGAAAGCTAAATAATTTCACAGGCAGACTTTCAGGAGCCCTCATGATTTTTGAAAACTATTTTTCACTTTAGTTCTCCCCTGTTTTTTTGGCATGCCAAGAAATAAACCTGTATTAGGAATTTGATTCACTGTAGTAATACATATAATACTTAAAGTATGACAAAATAACAAATTAGCACAACAAAAACTAGACTTACCAACCACAATGAAAGTGCCAGGTACTCTGTTCATTTGATTAATCCTGTACTGTACGTGTAAAGATATGGATGTGTGCGTATAAAAAAACAATCTATTCTCTCTCTGAGACAGCACTGGTCCCTTGGTTGGTAGTCTCTAATGAGATCAGTGGGGCCTACTTTGTTTCTATGGCGACACCTCCAGTCGTCTCCGCTGTGGCTTCCTCTTTCCAAGCATCTCTCCCCACCTTCTCTGTCTCTCCGTTCTTCATCTTTTTGTCTTTGCATCCTTCATTTCCTCCCTGTTCTCTTGTTTTTTCAATTGCCTTACCACGCTGCTGTCAGCTTCACAGTGCTTTATCAGTGTCATCACGCTACTATACATGTCCTGTAGGGAGATGCATGAGAATGAATCTTCATTTCAGTAGTAAAGTCAAAGGCAGAGCAGTTACAGTACAGAGCACGGTGCTGTTGGATCATTCTGTTATGAGATTACAACCACAATTGAAGCTGCAAGCAGCATTGAACGGGTTCTCCTACACCCACGCATGCCAGAACGTGGCGCACCTCGAGGTGTGGTGTATGTCAGGGTGTGACAGAAATGTCCAGTTGTTGGGACCTAATTGACCGATTTTGAGGATTATATCACAAAGTTTCTAGCAATGATGCGTGCAAATATAGAACAGTTGTTAGAGTTACAGTGTGCTTTATACAGAAGCAAAAAGGCAGAAAACATGAGGATGATGTATATTGGAGCCAGTGTGAAGAGGCTGACACATACTAGGAGCCAATATAAAGAGACTAAAACATACTGGGAGCCAGTTTAAAGACGCAGAAAGATACTGGGAGCTAGTATGAAAAGGCTGAAACATACTGGGAGCCAATAGAAAGAGAATAAAACATACTAGGAACCTGTATAAAAAGACTGAAACTTAAAGGAAGACACTTTAAAGAGAAAAAAATACTGAGATCGAGTGTAAAGAGACTGAAACATCCTGGGTTCTAATGTAAAGAGGATGAAGCATTCTGAGATCCAATGTAAAGAGACTGAAACATACTTGGAGCCAGTGTTACAAGGCTGCAACATACTGGGAGCCAATTTCAAGAGGCTACTGGGAGCCAATGTAACGAGGATGAAGCAACTGGGAACCAGTATAAAGCAGATGAAAGAATAATGAATATGACTACGGGCTAGGGGTGTGCGATATGGAAAAATATAGTTTCACGATATTTTTTCAACCAGTGTCACGATAGACGATACTATCACGATATTTTTTAACGTGGTTTTTATGGTTATTTTTCAAGTTACTTAACAGGAGAACCACCTACAGGGTAACAAAAACTAAACAAAAGGCCATTTAGACTAGTTGCTCTGGTTTTATTCTGCAACGTCTTCCAGTAAACAACAAAGTAAAGTGCGCTATATTCAAGGCACAGTTTCTCAGTAAAACAATTGTTTCAGGTTGCACTACTAGAATACACATAAAAAGGAATAAGAATAAACAAAATAAAATATATCAATGAGGAAAGGTCAGTGCAAAGCAGTTAAATTAAAATGTAAACTTTAGACCTGAAGTGCAAAGACTTAAGCATAACTGGATCTGTTTCAAAAGGGATAAACAATATAAATAGTAAATAGCTTATTGAAAATAAATAAATATGAGAACAACAGAACCAACCAAGTGCAATACTGTCTGAATCCTGACTAGACTAAGAACATGTCTTTCAAATCTTTTTTTTTTTAACTTTACTTTTTGTAAGACTCATTGAACACGATCACAGATTTTTTGCCAGAAAAATCAGTTGGTCAACTTTCTCTGGTTTGAGAGTTGCCCTTTGGCATGTGACAATATTGCCACCAGTGCTGAACACTCGCTCTGAAGGAGCACTAGTTGCTTGAACACACAGATACTTTCTAGCTAGGTGGCTAACCCTTGGAAAGTTTCCCTCATATTTTTGCCACCATTCCAAAGGGTCCATTTCACTGTCTGCATTTGGTCCTGACAGGTAGGACTTCAATTCTGCCTCTGTTGCTTCTTTTAGGGATGGAGCAGATGTGGCAGCTGCAGTTACAGTAGAGGTCTTCAAAAAGCTGGCCAGTGTTTTCTTATCTTTCTTTTTTTGGGGGGAGGGGGGGGGCAGGGTTTCTTCCTCGGGCTGTCTGTGAAGTGCTGGAGATGGAGGTAGATGCTGTGACAGTCAGTAAGGACTCCAGCTCAGACACAGCTCTGGCTTGTATCTTTTCTGTCTTGTCACTGTCAATGTACTGTGTCTTGAACCTTGGATCAACAAGCGAAGCCATATCCAGCAGGTCATCTGTTTTGGCGTCCATGTATTTGTCAGTGAGGTAATCGAGAATGGTCGTCTTCATTGTGCAGAGAGTTCTGTATCGTCGTCATCCATTTTCAAGAGCTCTTCTTTGAACAGGTGAAGCACTGGCTTTACATAAGACACACTCACATAGTTTTCACGTGAAAAGAAAAGATAAAGGGAAAAAAGACAAATAGCCAGTTATTTTTTTGTATAAGGAGTTATGTTAAACACACACACACACACACACACACACACACACACACACACACACACACACACACACACACATATGTTTGTACTTCTATCTTAGTGAGGACATCCATGGGCATAATGCATTTCCTCGAGCCTTACCCTAACCTTAACCATCACAACTGATTGCCTAAACTTAATCCTTACCCTAACCCTAACCAAACCTCAATTCATACCTGTTCTCTAAAAACAAGTCTTCACCCTCAAACATGGCTGTTTCAAAGTGAGGACCGGCCAAAATGTCCTCACTTTGTAAAAATGTCCTCACTTTGATAGTTAAATGCAGAAAATGGTTCTCACAATGTAGCAAGTACAAGAACACACCCACACCCACACACACACACACACACACACTCCTCACCTGAGAGTGCATCTGTGAAGTCCCGCAGTGGACCCAGGGCTTTCACCATTGACTCCATCACATCTTTTTCGTTGTATCCAGGAACCAAACACTTGGTCTTCTTATCCTGCTTCAGAACATCAGAAATGGCCTTTTCTTGTTCCAACACTCTCTCGATCATGGCGAGTTTAGATCCCCATTGAGTTGGTGAGTCGGTTTTCAGTTTGTGCTCGGGTAGGTTCATGTCGACTTGAAGTCTGGCGAGCTCCCTCTTCTTCTTCCAGCTGAAGGAGAATGCACTGACTATTTTTCTCACGATGGACACTGTGCGATCAATACGGGGGTCTTTGGCACTTTTTTCTAAGAAATGGAAATAGAAAAGATTTAGTCAAGATTATTAATCTGTTTAATATCTGCCAACAATTTTGCACAGCAATGCAAAATAGACATTTTGGCCTATAGCTTGTTGGTTCTCAAAGTGGATGACTCTCTGGGTTACTATATAATAGGGATGGGAATTTCGACTAATTTCCGAACCGACTAGTCGCTAATTTTATTGGCGATTAGTCGGTTCGGAAAACTTGCAATTTAACCCTTTAAGCGCCAAAGTCGCAATATTGTGACAAGCAACATTGCTGAACATAACAAGCCACAGCTTCAAATATACTGCCTCGTGTGCCTCATGTACTGTACACCAGGAGATGGTGGACATCTGGAACTTCAATCTGAGCATCAGTTGTGGGCGTGTTTTCATTCAAAGTTTTGGAGTTTACAGAGTTTGAAAATTACAGAGTTTGTAAACCGAGGAGACGAGACTCGCCGTCGGAGCGTATCAGAGCGCAAGACGGCACATTTCAGAGTGAGAAAACTCACCGTACCGAGAGGTCTGCTCAACGCTGACAAAGTACTTTGTCAAGGAATGGCTTACTCATATTCTGAAGAGGAATATTCACCCTCTGATGAAGATGTTCAGTCGTCCACTGAGACAGAATGTGCCGTGCGTAACGGCAGCGGGTCGGTGTGCCATGACAGTCCACGAGCAGCACATACTGGAGCCGATGCTTTGCTTCGGGGTGGCAGGAAGGGACGTGGTGGGTGTAGCTGGAGTAGTCAAAACACCGCTAATGATGAGGGGGATAGCGGGGGTTGAAAAAAGAGACAAGCATATGCTACTGGCAGGATCAACCAGTTAGCCCAGACGGGACGAACGTAGAGCTGCATGGCTGCGCCCAGTCGGGGACAAGGAGCATGATGCTTAATGCAGCGTTTAACCGACTAGTAAAATACTAAACGTTTAATAAATGAGTAGGCGGTTAAACGATTAAACGACTAGTCGCGCACATCCCTACTTTATAAGGGTCAGTATTGATACATAAGTATGTAACACTGACAGTAGAGTATACAAATGGAACCAAATGGACCCGTTTGGGTCAGAGTTAAGATGAGGGCTTGAAACTTTAAAGTTTGAGAACCACTGCATTAGTCCATTTTAATTTTACACTTTCTATTTAATTATCACTACTAAATATTTTAAACAGGGATTAAATTGTATGATTTATGACACAATATGATTTAATTCAACTATTTATATTTTTAATTGTACATTTCTTTCTTCTTTTGTAGATATGGATTTTTAAGTATTCTACTGAAAACAACACACACACATTATTATTATTATGTTGTGCAGCTTATTTCACTCACTGATGGCCAAGTGAAGTCTGTGGCCAAAGCACTGCAGACGAGTCCAGTTGATCAGATCCAGAGCTTTTACCATGTTGGCTCCACTGTCTGTGTTCATGCAGGTCATGTTTTCCTCATTCAGTCCCCAGCTACGAAGCAAGTCCCTTAGGCCATGTGCGATTATTTCCCCTGTATGGTCGTCTGGGAAGTATAACGTTTGGAGACGTGCACTTTCCAACTTCCAATTCTGATTAAAATGAACGGTCAGACTTAGATACGGCTCTGATGTGCGACTGGACCATAAATCAGTGGTCGTAGCGAAAAATTGTGCGCTTTGAACCTGCCGTTTTACCTTCTCTCTGCATTCAGTGTACATTGTCGGAATGGCCATTTTAGTAAAATATGTACGATGGGGCATCTTGTAGCGCGGATCGAGTATTTTAATCATCCTTAAAAAACCCTCGTTTTCCACGCTGTTCATTGGACGCATGTCCTTAGCAAGATGGAACGCCACCCCATC
The DNA here is from genome assembly GCF_021347895.1 of Acanthochromis polyacanthus. NCBI lineage: Eukaryota > Metazoa > Chordata > Actinopteri > Pomacentridae > Acanthochromis > Acanthochromis polyacanthus. The sequence continues at coordinate 37,989,113 of NC_067119.1, forward strand.
TGTGATCTCTTTCCAGCATTTGCTGTTGTGTTCAGCCTTGCCTTTAACAAATGCATGCGTAATGGTCGTTTGTTGCGCTTGTCTAGGTTTTGAAGTCACTGCGGCTTTTGCACTCACACGTGGGGGACCTTGAGTCGACACACACACGGCAAACTCACTCGGGTGCCTAGCTTTGAGGTGGCTTCTCAAGCTCGATGTGTTTCCATCTGTCGCTTTCAAATACTCTTTTCGGCAAATTTTGCAGATTATGTTTGTTTGGTCGTTATCTTTTACAGAGAATTCGAAATAGTTCCATACCACGGATGTGCTGTTCTTTTTAGGAACGAGTTCTTCCGACCCCTCTTCAAACTCTGTACCGGACTCACCTTCCATGTTAGCGTGTGTTAATGTGCGTGCGTACTGCTGTGTTTTAGTCGCTGTGGAGCATGTGAGAACACAACAGATTTTCAACAAGGCAACACGTTGCGTCTCAGCACAACAGCGACGCGTTGTTAGCTTGTAGATCTTTTATTTTTGGTGAACGACACTGTCGTACCATACAAGTATAGAGCTGCAAATCATAGAACGTGCATTCACTGTCTAATGCAGTGACTTTATCACGAGATATACGATAACTCTAAAAAGGCCTGTCGTGGAGACTTTTCTATCGTCATGACGATAGGTCTCGCCTTATCGCACACCTCTAATATGGGCAATCACCTAACAATAGTAGAAAAGTGCAAAACATGTCATTTCCGGTTGCCACAAGGTGGTGCTATGATTGTGAATGGATATTGACATAAGGATGGCATCAGCGCAGGACTTTAATCAAACTAGTAAAGTATGACACAGATTGGAGCATGTGTTTGTGTATATATATATATATATATATATACACATATATAAACGCATATGTAATGCATTAATTAACAAGAAATGCACTCAGACAGTGCAGTACTCGGCCGAGGCTGCTCAGTTGTATGATTTCCGACAGATAAGTCCCGATAAGCCGACAGAGGTGGATGTGTAGTAGGATTGCAATCATGCGATTGTCAACAGGAAGCTGATGTAGTGTTCATTTGTTGTCATGGTTACAGTGACGCTATCTCACAATGATACAGAAATCTGTAACAATTCCATGGATCCAGACTATAAGCTGCATCACTGAAAAAAATCCAATCAGGTGGTCCTTGTGTCATTTCTGACTTTTCCCTAAAAATTTCATCTAAATCCGTTTAACCATTTTTGAGTAATGTTGTGCACAGAAGGAAAAACAGATTAAGTGAGGCAGTTATATAGACTGTTATGCAGGCAGTTATCAGTCATCTAGTTATTCAGCCAAAATATACAGTGTACTGCTGTCAACATGACTGAACATAGGACAGACTAAGTGTGTGTTCATACATGTGTGTGTGCACGAGTGTTTTCCTGCAGAGCTGTAATTACAGAGTCAGTGAACCAATCCAGGATTGCAAATAATGGAGTTATTCATTTTGAATAAGTTGATGGACAAACTGCAAAATTAAATCAACAATGAGCTGCATATTAAGCACTCATTTGTTACTCAGCTAAATTCAGGGAAAGCCAATGGGAAATGATTAGAATTACAGTATCCATAAAATGATGTTTTGTATTAGAAATATTTTAGACTACATGTTCAAAGCTGAAGTGTGACTGATCAGCTATATTAACTAGTGTTGGAAAGTATATTTACTTTAAGTACTGTGCTCTTTGAGAGTAGTAGTTACGTTAAAAATCATCACCTTCCTAAAACAATGGCTTAAGTCATTTTTTGACAAAAATGACTGTTTTGCCTACACCATCTCCTCATGATGCTGGCCACCTCTGGTAAAATCACTTACATCAACAGTTGAACAGGTTACGCGATTCTACCCCTGTAGTATAATGGCCTTGGTCAAGGTTCAGTGTGGTGTGGTTGGGTTTTTTGTGTTTTCTGAAAAGCCTGAAAAAATGACTTAGGTCAATATTTTAAGAGGGTATCGAATTTTATATTCACTTTAGGATTCTGCCCCTTTCCATTTATCTGACATATAGTTACTAGCTAGTCCTTACATTTAAGTAAACTAAAATCAGCATTTCTTATGTACACTATCAGTCAAAAGTTTGGACTCATTCAGTGTTTTTTATTTGTTTGTTTTATTGTCTACATCGTAGATTAAAACTGAAGATGATCACTTTTTTGCATACAACATATTCCATATATATTCTTTTATAGTTCTGATGTCTTCAGTATAAATCTACAGTATAAAATCATCAAATAAAACCATCAAATGAGAAGGTGTGTCCAAACTTTTGACTGGTAGTGTATATTTGAAAATTCTCAGTCCTTAGGACTTTGCAATTTTTATGACCACCACCTACTGTCCAAGTTGCATGCCATCTTGGACGATGTCTTCCACTCACTCCACGACATGTCAGCCACAGGAGTTCATTCAGCAACACTTATTCCACCAAAATGCACCATAGAGCGCCACTGGAAATTGTTCCTGCCTGTGGCCATCAAACTATACAACTCCTCACTCAGAGCATCAGACACTCTGAGCCAGTAGGCTGACCCTGGACTCATTTAGATTTACCTGCAAGCAGGTTGACCAGTTATTCCTTCCTATTATTTGTTTTGTCTGTCCTGTAACATCTATCCATCCATTTCAATGTTTCCCCCAGGATTTTTTTCAGCAGCGGTGGCAGGCTCTCTGGGTAGACGTCACACATAAACAAATAACACCTGACTGCAGATTTTACTTGTACAGTCTATTTATTGAATGTCCAGTTGAAAATTGCTTTTTAAAAGCTGAATGTAAAAAAACAAACAAAAAAACCCCACAGTCAGCAGTTTACATCATGGAGTGTAGATATTAGCTTAATGCTATCAATAGTTTACTCACGTTACTAACACTGAGTTGGCACCACACCCAATTAACTGAAGCTACCGGTATGTTACATAATGTTAACTGTCCATCAGCATTTTGTGAATGTCTATTTAACTTGTAAAATATGAGTTATATTAAGCTTATAACTTTTTTCTGGTAAGTCGCTGCCCTATTTTCCAAGATGACCCTCCTCTGATTCTCTGACCTGCTGCCTCGTTGCTCGATGTGACGTCACTTTCAAGGTTGCACTCTCACGAGTAATTAACGTTGTGTTAACCCGATGCATCAAAGAGTAGATACTGAGCAAGACAGTTATCTGTAGTTTACCTTCGTACTCGTAAATACTTGACACAGTACAGAACTCTGCTGTGAAGGTGGAGACATGCGGTGGTGGTGTATTTGCGAAAATAACAAAAAAAAGGAAGAAAGAAATTTGAAGGAGCGGCGGCTAGGATTTAGGAATTGTGGCCCGCCGTTGCTGAATGAATGTAGAGCAAACACTGCATTTACTCTACACTGTTTTAGCCTCTGTAGGGTTGTGAGGGCCGCTGGAGTCTGTCCCAGCTGGTTTAGGGAAAAGGCAGAGTACACCCTGGACAGGTGGTTAGTTCATTACGGGGCCACACAGAGAGACAAATAATCACATTCAAATTCACAACTTACAGACAATTTAGAATCTCCAATGAACCTCATCATGTCTTTGGAGTGTGGGAGGAAGCTGGAGCACCTGGTGAGAACCCACACAGGCACAGGGCAAACATGCAAACTCCACACAAAGAGACACCAGGCTGAGATTCAAACCCAAGACCTCCTCACTGTGAGGCGAGCCACCATGCCGCCCCCATCCCATACCATAAACTATACAGTCCTGCATTTCATTGTAGTCAATAAAGATTTACTAGAAAGGAGGCAAGCATATTAGCTCATCTGCTAACAGCACATTCTCGTAAATGTCTAAAATCCATGACTGTTTATAGTGAGTGATACTCTGATCATATCATATCAGTATTTGCAGCGGCACAGCACTACGTATGCCATCTGAGTAAACAGAAAGCCTCTCATAAGCACATTCAGGCAGTCACTGAAAAATGTATAATTCATTCACAGTTGTGCCTGGGGCTCTAAACTGTGCTGTGTAAGTGGAAGAAAAGGTGGAAAATATATTTTTGAAGTTATGGTTGCTATAAAATGACATACATTTGGTTAAGAAAGTATTCTGGTTGTCAGTAAATCTATATCACATTGTCATTTTTTTCTTACATCTGTTTTAGAGTGATGTACAAGTTTTACAATTTATTAACTACAAATGAAACCTCTCATTCAGCATCGGCCTGGTTTCTGTCCTTACATGCAGTGGGAACTGTGGGATCTTGTACATACAGTGTCTTGTGAAAGTATTCGGCCCCCTTGAACTTTTCAACCTTTCGCCACATTTCAGGCTTCAAATATAAAGATATAAATTTTAATTTTTTGTCAAGAATCAACAACAATTGGGACACAGTCATGAAGTGGAATGAAATTTATTGGATATTTTAAACTTTTTTAACAAATAAAAAACTGAAAAGTGGGGTGTGCAATATTATTCGGCCCCTTTACTTTCAGTGCAGCAAACTCACTCCAGAAGTTCAGTGAGGATCTCTGAATGATCCAATGTTGTCCTAAATGACTGATGATGATAAATAGAATCCACCTGTGTGTAATCAAGTCTCCGTATAAATGCACCTGCTCTGTGATAGTCTCAGGGTTCTGTTTAAAGTGCAGAGAGCATCATGAAGACCAAGGAACACACCAGGCAGGTCCGAGATACTGTTGTGGAGAAGTTTAAAGCCGGATTTGGATACAAAAACATTTCCCAAGCTTTAAACATCTCAAGGAGCACGGTGCAAGCAATCATATTGAAATGGAAGGAGTATCAGACCACTGCAAATCTACCAAGACCCGGCCGTCCCTCTAAACTTTCACCTGGAACAAGGAGAAGACTGATCAGAGATGCAGCCAAGAGGCCCATGATCACTCTGGATGAACTGCAGAGATCTACAGCTGAGGTGGGAGAGTCTGTCCATAGGACAACAATCAGTCGTACACTGCACAAATCTGGCCTTTATGGAAGAGTGGCAAGAAGAAAGCCATTTCTCAAAGATATCCATAAAAAGTCTGGTTTGAAGTTTGCCACAAGCCACCTGGGAGACACACCAAACATGTGGAAGAAGGTGCTCTGGTCACATGAAACCAAAATCCAACTTTTTGGCCACAATGCAAAACGATATGTTTGGCGTAAAAGCAACACAGCTCATCACCCTGAACACACCATCCCCACTGTCAAACATGGTGGTGGCAGCCTCATGGTTTGGGCCTGCTTTTCTTCAGCAGGGACAGGGAAGATGGTTAAAATTGATGGGAAGATGAATGGAGCCAAATACAGGAGCATTCTGGATGAAAACCTGTTGGAGTCTGCAAAAGACCTGAGACTGGGACGGAGATATATCTTCCAACAGGACAATGATCCAAAACATAAAGTCAAATCTACAATGGAATGGTTGACAAATAAACGTATCCAGGTGTTAGAATGGCCAAGTCAAAGTCCAGACCTGAATCCAATCGAGAATCTGTGGGCAGAGCTGAAGACTGCTGTTCACAAACGCTCTCCATCCAACCTCACTGAGCTCCAGCTGTTTTGCAAGGAAGAATGGGCAAGAATTTCAGTCTCTCGATGTGCAAAACTGATAGAGACATACCCCAAACGACTTGAAGCTGTAATTGCAGCAAAAGGTGGCGCTACAAAGTATTAATGCAAGGGGGCCGAATAATATTGCACGCCCTACTTTTCAGGTTTTTATTTGTTAAAAAAGTATAAAATATCCTATAAATTTCGTTCCACTTCACGATTGTGTCCCACTTGTTGTTGATTCTTGACAAAAAATTAAAATTTTATATCTTTATGTTTGAAGCCTGAAATGTGGCGAAAGGTTGAAAAGTTCAAGGGGGCCGAATACTTTCACAAGGCACTGTACCTCCATTTCTGGGCTGTGTCTAATCAGCATCAGTAATTCATACATGGATTCCAGTGAAGTTCTAGTCACATCCCAAGGATCAAACGTTGTAAATACTCTGCACTTATGTAGCTCTTTTCTACCCTTGTGGTACTAAAGCACTTTTTCTTTCACTCATTCAAATATATTCACACACCAATGACCCACCGGTGGGAGCAACTTTTGGTTCAGTGTCTTGTCCGAGGACACTTTAACATGTGGAGGGCCAGGGGATTGAACTTCCAACCTTGTGACAACTAGGGCTGGACCAAAATATCCGAATATTCGTTCGCTACTGCGGTATCCGGATATTAATTTTGGTATCCGAATATTCGCCCCCCACTCCGGTCGGACGTTACCGGGTGGAACAAATATTCGGCGTTACTGTCTTTCCTCTGCCTTTGCAACACATTGGCTCATATCGGTTCATCCCGTCGTGTGATCACATACACATATACACATAAGTCTATGACATATACACATATGTCTATGTGAGCACCCCCTCCTCCTCCCAGACGAAAATAGGAATAAAATAGGAATATTCGGAGCTAGTCTCTTCCCTTCACCTTCGGTCCACTTCTGCTCATCCTGCCGTGTTCGGCTCATCTCAGCTCATTCATTTGTGTTTGTTACCACCCGAATGGCCGGGTGGCTGCCAACTCTGATGTCAGTGGCTGACGTCATGCTTCACTTCGTTGCCCCCCCCCCCAAATCCCATCGGACGGAACAAATATTCGGATATTCGTCTATAATAGGGCCCGAATATCCAGAGACCAGAAACCACTATTCGGGCCACCCCTCATGACGACCTGGTCTGCCATCTGAGCCACAGTCACCTGGATAAAAAACAAAGCAAACGAAACAAGAAGTTTTACCAAACTTGGACCGCCCGGCGACAAAGATGACCCCTGTGACCTTGAAAATGAGGTCACGGTCACGAAATTCGAACTTGACCTGTGTCTTATTATGGTACACCTGTGTACCAAATATGGTGAAGCTACATCAATATTTTATCGAGTTATCGCGCGGAAACCAAATTGTTACAGACAAACAAGCAAGCAAGCAAGCAAGCAAGACCATGCAGCTGAAAACAATACCTTCCGGAAAACGCAGTTTTGCCGGGCGGTAAAAACAGATTGCACCTGCCCATAAATTTGAGTCGCAGCACTGGGTCTTTCATATTTATTTTTATTTTAGAAATTGAATCTTACAATTTTCTCTTCTCTTTAACCTGTTTTAGTATGTTATACTATTTTATTTTTGCTTTGGTTTATTGTCTACATTTAGATTTTATATTGTCTGTTATTTATTTTTTGCTAGTTGATAACATGTACAGCACTTCGGTCAGGTCAGGTTGTTTTTCGACATGCTATATGAATGCATTTGACTTAATTTGATTGAACATAATTGAACATAATTCCTTTCCTGAAGGTAAGAATGTTACGTAGTAAAAGGGGCTTCCAGTTTAGAGGAGCCACGAAGTACCTGGGAAGTTGTAGTGGCTGATGGACGCATAATATGTGTAATTCTTGAACCCAATGCATGCTCTATGTGTAATTCTTGAACCCAATGCATGCTACTACTCTTGTATCCTTGTATTTGCCCTGTGCTGCTGCAATACTTGAATTTAACCTCTGGGGAACAATAAAGGATGATCTTATCTTATCTTATAAGTCAGCAACAAGACTCCTACCTAGGATACCAGGACTCACACCCTGTGTGGAACCCCTTAAGTTTTATTTTCTCTTTTTGTTCATTACCACAACTACTTGGGCACCTTTTGGAAAACAGCATGATTTGGACTCAAATTCAAGCGTTGTTTGAAGCTTCCCCTCCATTGTCAGGGGTACTACCTTGACAAGTTCCACCCTATCTGATACAGCCGTGGCTGACAAGAAGTGACAATAAAACAATGAAATCAATGACAATTTGTTGACTTGAAAAGTGTTTCTGACACATCACAAAGAAAGAAAATATGTTTCCCTCACATCATAATTTAGAATGCAGTCTACTTGTTGTTTAGAACATAATTTTTAGAGGCCAGAGCTGAAATTAGCTACCATTCTGAATTATTGGCTATAGTCAAAGGCTTATTTGTTCTGTCTTCTGATTTGTGAGATGTTACTAACAAAAACGAACTTTCCCTACTCATTGCTGAATTTATTTTAGTGGACCCTGGGACAGAAATTAATTATTTTGTGAACTGTGGACTCTACATTGTAAATTATTCTCAGAGGCACTCTGAAACCAAATCTAGAGTTTCCTGCCATTGCCTTTGGGGGGCAGAGCACATACCTATCGAACTGTCACTGTCCCACTATTTTCCCTCGTCTGCTCTGAGACTGGTGATTGTGTGGTCCACAAATTTGTTGCATGTGCCGATTTCAGCTTGCTAAACGAGCAACCAGTGCTATTGAACATTAATGTCATTCTCTAGTTAGTGGTTAAACCATTGTATTTTCTGTGTGTCAAAGTTGCATACACCGATCAGACATAACATCATCACCACCCTATCATTGTGCTGGTCTTCTTTATGCTGCTAAAACTCCTCTGACCCAGTGGTTCATGGACTCAGGACCTCTGGGGATGTCCTGTAGCACCGGGATGGTTTTAGTGAATTCTGTGGGTCCTGTAGGTTGCAGGCTGGGACCTACCTAGATCAGGCTGGTCCTGGACCATGCTCAATAAGATTTAAATCTGGGGAGTGTTTAACGCGGGTGAACTCTGTTGTGTTCCTCGGGCCACTCCTGAGCAGTTTTTGTGGTGTGTTGGGATGCATTGTGTGGATCTGTCTGTCTGTCTGTCTGTCTGTGTGAAACATGACTGAAAAATGAACTAATGGATTTGGATGAAATTTTCAAGGAAAGTCAGAAATGACACAAGGACCACCTCATTAAATTTTCACAGTGATGTCGCTTATAATCTGGATCCACGGATTTGTTAAGGATTTCCCATTGCCAGATATAGCTGCTGGCACAACGTCACTGTAACCATGATGTGAACACTGTGTCAGTTACCTGCTGACGATCACAAAATTGCGATCCTACTACAAATTAACTGACTTTTCTGTTGAAAATCATACAAGAAACAAATGATTAAATTGTGGAGTGTTTCTGTGTCCCATCTATTCCTGCCGTCTGCCACATATTTAGGTCACACAATGTAGCAAACCCCAGCCAGACAATAGTGAATCTCTTAATGTTTCACAAAGCCTTTATTTGCGTTCAGCCATCAGCCTTATTTTGAACACAAATTCCACTTTCTGTGCATCATTCCTTTCTTCAGGAAACACCTTAAGAGCTTGTCCCGTTCCAGCTCGGTGCTTCTAAGTTTATACACATCCTTTGCTAGACAGCAACAGAGTGGAACTGTTTTCTTTCATCTTTAGGTAAATTTCAGACTTTTTGGCAGCGTCTTCGTCATGTCAAGAAACTGCTTCTTAGATAAACACTTCCTGTGCTGCTGGAATAGTTGCACAATAAAAGCCCATCACATTATAAATACGCCTCCAAATAAAAGCATGGAGGGAACGGTTATTTTAACACTAGCAAAACAAAGGCTTGCAAAAAGTGATGATATTTGAGTTTTTCCCTCTGCTCATCTTGGCCTTTCTTGCTACTGCAATTAGCTGTGATCCAGTCAGAGATGCCACCCAGGGAGGGCCCAGACCAACCCTGAAATCTCATTTGCCAGCCCTGTGGCCACACAAGATCTGAGGTAGTTGGTCACGTTCAATCATCAATAATTGCTGATGTCCAAGTTGTAGGGAGTGGAGCCTAGAGAAGAAGTGTTCATGAGCTAGAAGTGGTGCTGTGCTACCTCTTTGGACAAACAGTAAAATTCATCTTGAATTGAAAACTGATTATACTCATTTCTGCAATTAATGCTCTGAATTGAAGGGTGCTACTCGTGAATGATTGTAGTCATAGATTGTCATATTTCATCAAAATCATTTTATTCTTATGTCTAAATTAAAAATGCACCAGAAATCAACCATTTGCACTGTATCTGCCAAAACCAAAACATTCTGTGCTTCTTGGCAGAAATGAGAAACCATGACTGACTTATCTGCAACCAAAAAACACAAATCACATGGAACACACATTACAAAAATTCTCAGCTGAACCACAAACTCTGTTTCCAAAGGACAGATAGGAGACAAAGAGGGAAACTAATTGAAAATGTTCGTCATAAAATATTTATAGTATGTAGAGCCAGTATTTTTCCAGTGTTAGCAACAAAAGTGGGCAATTTGAAAAATGTGGTACATGTTGACCTCCGTTTTTTTAAAATAGATATTCTAAGAAATTTAACTTTTGTTTTAGCTTTATATGCTTTGTGGAATTGCAACTGTGTTATTGTACAAAAGACATGGAGTTCTCTTTACTTCTGTTTATATTTCAAGGGTATAGTCATTTGTATTCTAGTGGAAAAGAAGCCCACATACACACGTGGACAAAATTGTTGGTACCCCTCAGTTAAAGAAGGAAAAACCCACAATTCTCACTGAAATCACTTGAAACTCACAAAAGTAACAATAAATAAAAATTTATTGAAAATTAAATAATCAAAATCAGCCATCACTTTTGAATTGTTGATTAACATAATTATTAAAAAAAACAAGCTAATGAAATAGGGCTGGACAAAAATGATGGTACCCATAACTTAATATTTTGTTGCACAACCTTTTGAGGCAATCACTGCAATTAAACGATTTCTGTATTTGTCAATGAGCGTTCTGCAGCTGTCAACAGGTATTTTGGCCCACTCCTCATGAGCAAACAGCTCCAGTTGTCTCAGGTTTGATGGGTGTCTTCTCCAAATGGCATGTTTCAGCTCCTTCCACATATGTTCAATGGGATTCAGATCTGGGCTCATAGAAGGCCACTTTAGAATAGTCCAACGCTTTTCTCTCAGCCATTCTTGGGTGTTTTTGGCTGTGTGTTTTGGATCGTTGTCCTGTTGGAAGACCCATGACCTGCGACTGAGACCAAGCTTTCTGACACTAGGCAGCACATTCCTCTCCAGAATGTCTTGATAGTCTTCAGATTTCATCGTACCTTGCACACTTTCAAGACACCCTGTGCCAGATGCAGCAAAGCAGCCCCAAAACATTACTGAGCCTCCTCCATGTTTCACCGTAGGGACAGTGTTCTTTTCTTCGTATGCTTGGTTTTTGAGTCTATGAACATAGAGTTGATGTGCCTTACCAAAAAGCTCCAGTTTGGTCTCATCTGTCCAAAGGACATTCTCCCAGAAGCTTTGTGGCTTGTCAACATGCATTTTTGCATGTTTTTTTCAGCAGTGGTGTCCTCCTTGGTCGTCTCCCATGAAGTCCACTTTGGCTCAAACAACGACGAATGGTGCGATCTGACACTGATGTACCTTGGCCTTGGAGTTCACCTTTAATTTCTTTGGAGGTTGCTCTGGGCTCTTTGGATACAATTCCAACGATCCGTCTCTTCAATTTGTCATCAATTTTCCTCTTGCGGCCACGTCCAGGGAGGTTGGCTACTGTCCCGTGGGTCTTGAACTTCTGAATAATATGAGCCACTGTTGTCACAGGAACTTCAAGCTGTTTAGAGATGGTCTTATAGCCTTTACCTTTAAGATGTTTGTCTATAATTTTTTTTCGGATGTCCTGGGACAATTCTGTCCTTCGCTTTCTGTTGTCCATGTTCAGTGTGGTACACACCTTTTCACCAAACAGCAGGGTGACTACTTGTCTCCCTTTAAATAGGCAGACTGACTGATTATGAGTTTGGAAACACCTGTGATGTCAATTAAATGACACACCTGAGTTAATCATGTCACTCTGGTCAAATAGTTTTCAATCTTTTATAGAGGTACCATCATTTTTGTCCAGGCCTGTTTCATTAGTTTGTTTTTTTAAATAATTATGTTAATCAACAATTCAAAAGTAATGGCTGTTTTTGATTATTTAATTTTCAATAAATTTTTATTTATTGTTACTTTTGTGAGTTTCAAGTGATTTCAGTGAGAATTGTGGGTTTTTCCTTCTTTAACTGAGGGGTACCAACAATTTTGTCCACGTGTGTAACTGTGTCAAAAGTAAAAAGAAAAACAAAGAAAATAAACTGCTTAGAGAAAGCTAAAATATTTTCCCCTCCACCAAGAGTAATTACTGTAAGTGGATATTGTCGTGTATGATAGGATGTTTTGGTGAAAACAAAAACCTGCGCTCTAAAATTTGACAGACCTTAACCCTAACCATAAATACACACACTACCATTCAAAAGTTTGGGATCACCCAGACAATATCATGTTTTGCATGAAAATTAAACTTTTATTCATGTGCTAACATAACTGCACAAGGGTTTTTTAACCATCAATGAGCCTTTCAACAGCATTAGCTAACACAATGTAGCATTAGAACATAGGAGTGATGGCTGCTGGAAATGTTCCTCTGTACCCCTATGGAGATATTCTATTAAAAATCAGCCGTTTCCAGCTAAAATAGTCATTTACCACATTAACAATGTCTACACTGTATTTATCATTCATTTAATGGTATCTTCATTGAAAAAAATGCTTTTCTTTCAAAAATAAGGACATTTCCAAGTGACACGAAACTTTTGAATGTAAGTCTAAATTCATATTTTCTCACTATGTGAGCAGAAAAACACAATTCATTCACAATTATGTTTCCTTTGATACTCCGCCAAGGAATGCGGTGGAGTTATGTGGCAATTGGTGTACGTTTGGGGTCCGTCTGTTATTTCATCTATGTGCATCATTATGAAAAAACAGATTTGAGTAAGATTTTCAGGGAAGGTCAAAAATGACCTTGAAATGAAAGTGTTTAGATTTTGACAGTGATGCGGCTTACAGTTTGGATTCACAGATTTGTTAAAGATTTCTGTATCACTGCAAGATATCACGGCTTTACTGTAACCATGACAACAAGTGAACACTACGTCATCTGCCTGCTGACGCTCACATGATTACTACAGATCCACCGCTGCAGACTTATCGAGACTTCTCCGTCGGAAATGACACAAGGAACAACTGATTAAATTGTGGGGGTGGCTCTGAGTCCCGTCAATTCCTGCTGCCTGCTACATTTTTAGGTGATGTGATTCGGTATCCGCACATAATGTACACATGCAGAACACACGCCTGTGCTCAGCGCAAGGTCATTTTGTTTGTGGGTACATCTATATTAAAATCTCCACATTCTATAGTGCCGTGATTTCTGATCATCCGTAACAAATAAACAAATGCTGCATTTCTGGCAATGCCATATGGGGAAATGAACAGTCTTGGTGGAGTACTGCGCTCTCTAGGTCCTTTTCTTGTTGTGTATTTGCTGTAAATTAGGTGTATGCTGTATGCTTTTTTTCTACTTGTCTGATTAAAAACAAGGGAACACACCTTTTGCTATGCACTTCTACTTCACTGTATGCGCCTGCAGCTTTAAGTACCTAGTGTCAAGAAGAACTGAGTGCAGTGTCACTTTTTATTAAACTTCACCTTTATCTATTGTGGCTCAAATTGAAATTGTGCCTCATTTCTGCTTGGCTTTGTTGCCCCTTTTGAGTGTCATCGCTGTAAACAGTGAACGGCAAGCAAATGGTGCTGAGCAGGTGGAATGGTGGATTTTGGGAAGAGCTGTCTTAAATTTGTGGAATCCCAACTGAAGGAAACAGAAAGAGAGAACTATTGTTGTGTAACAGCTTAGCCACAAGTCACAGCTCAGTTTGCAGGAAATTCTGCTGTAAATGATCACCGTTTACATTAAGTACTGCTGTTCGTCTTTTGCCTGTCCCCACCACTTTGTACACCAGGGGCCTGTTTCATGAAGCAGGTTTAACAAACTCTGAGTTTAATCCTCAACTCTGAGTTGATCTACTCTGAGATAGGAAACTCTGAGTTTTCGGTTTCACAACGGCTGATTTGAGTTGGTTTAATCAACTTGGAGTAGTATCACTCGTCCTGTTAAATAATTAAGCCTATTTAAACTAACATAGACTTCTGCTCAGCCAACAGAAAGAAAGCAGATGCCCGTAAAACGGTGGTATGAAAGGTCATAGATGCATATATACAGTGAACCCTCGTTTATCGCAGGGGTTACGTTCCAAAAAGAACCCGCGATAGGCGAAATCCGTGAAGTAGTCAGCTTTATTTTTTACAGTTATTATACAATACTGCACTTGGGGGAGCGCTGCAACTGCAACCAGGTGGACGCCGCGGCGGTACTCTTGCCTCAGAGAGCGGGCCGGCTGAATCAATTGGAGCAGTCGGGGGTGGGGAAGGCTCGCGCTCGCTCTCTTCTCCTGGGGAGCGCGGCTGCGGTGACCAGAGACGGCGGGGGAAAAGAATAAAAGGCTGCTTCGTCAGCTCCGTCTTTCAGGGTGTCTCACTACATGGAGACCAAGGAGAGAAATGATCCAGCGCTCCACAGCAGGCAGCGCTGGCCTGTATGGCAGAGGAGACAAGGCGCGGAAACTGTTCACGTTGGTCAGTCCCTTAGCCAATCAGGATGCAGAACACAATGAACAGTTTAAAAAAAGCGTAAAAAAACTGCACTAAAAAAGTCCAAGAAACAGCGAAGCCGTGAAAGGTGAACCGCGTTATAGCGAGGGTTCACTGTATGTATATATATATATATATATATATATATATGTATACAAGGGCGTCAGTTTGTTTTTAAAAGTGGGGGGGGGGACGGAGACCACAGCACTTTGAGAAAATGTCGAAGAACGGCGGCAAAATGCCACAAGCTGGGCTCAAACTCACAACCACCGCACCAAAGGCAGAGACTCAAGCTGTTGAGCTATCAGTACATGCGGGTGGGGGGGGTCTGTGGGCCGCTATAGTACTAATTCTCCCGGGCTGAAATTTTGCCCTTGCACGCCTCTGGTCGGAGCTTCCACTTGGCACATGCGCAAATTTAGCATCTGCGCGTTTTTTTTTTTGTTTTTTTTTAACCTCACTCTCGGCTGAGTGCGGATGGTGCGTTCAGGAGCGTCGGAATTTTCTATACTACTGAAAATAAGTGGGTTTACAACGGCTTACATGTGAAGAATTTGAATGTGTTGGAGACAAAATGACCCCTGACAAAAAGTGGGGGGACACGTCCCCACCGTCCCCTCCTAAACTGACGCCTATGTATATATATATATATACATAGTTCTCTTTTGTGTCTTTTTTGATCTTTTGGCCCCTTCACACCACGACAGACCTTGTAACTATAAGTAGGCAACACTCCAAAGACTTATCCAAATGGTAGTTTAAGTTTTATACAGAGGTATGTTACTTCTCTTCCCATTCAGATTTTGGGTGGAATATAGAGTGTGACATTTAGCCTACACTGAAGTGTTGCACATTCTCATCCTTTTTAACAGAGCATGGCTGGACAGCAGCAGGATGGTTCCTCAGCTTCCACTGCACAGACTGACACAGTGAGATGGATGTTCAGGAAACACCAGAGCTTCATTCTGTGGAATTCATGTGCAACTGTATAATTGAATGTCCTCTATGTATTCCCAGTTATCAGTAAAACAGATTTACAAACTGCATTTGCTGAGAAAAATCCAAAAAACAGATTAGGAGGACAGATCTGGAAATTGAAATACTGGAGCACAAGTTAGAGGTGGTGATGGTCACAGGTGAATTATGTTAACTATTGGAACATGAACTGAACTATCTGTTTTATTTGTAGGAAATAAAGAAGACCAAATGAAATGTGTATCATGTCTTTATTTGCTGTGGTGGTGATGATGGTGACTTAAACTCTAAAGTGATTATTGCATACGGTGTCTCTGACTGCTCTGCTGTCCTGGATAGCTGCAGGTGGATGGGCTCATCATCTGGGTCTTCAGTTTGTAGGGCAGGGTGTTGCTCTCCTCTAATAGTGGTAATATTATGAAGAACAACACATGCCACAGTAATATCACAGGCCCTCTCAGGGGTCACCCTGAGGAGACGTAGGCGCTGGAAACGGGCTTTCAGCAGGCCTATGGTCATCTCCACCCGGGCTCTGGTCCTACAGTGAGCCCAGTTGAAGTTCTGTTGGGGGTCTGGTTCAGCGTCAGGGTATGAGGTCATCAGCCTGGGTTGGCATGGTAACCCCTGTCACCCAGCAGAAGGCCATCAAACTCTCCTGTAATGTATAGTGGATACATCAGAGTATATTAAAGGAGAGAGACAAGTGAATTCTATTGTGAAAATCTTTATGCTGCTGACCACGCTGCAGTCTGTTGCTCAGGTTAGACTCCATAAATCCTGGAGTCATGAACAGACCCAGACCACGTGGCCTCCACATTAGAAATGATGTATGCAGCATCACATATGATCTGGACAGTGCAGAGAATGACAGATGTTGAACTATGATGCAGTCTTTAACATTTAGAAACAGTAGTCAGTCTACCTGTAGCCTACCTGCATATTTATGCTGTGAATGGACTTCCTGTTCATGATGTGAGGGAGCTGTGATGGGGATGTGTGTGCATCTATGCAGCCAATCACACTGGGAAATCCTAAAAGAAATTCAAATGACTAATCCCAGTTTGAGGTTGCAGCACAATGTCATTAACAGAATATGATTTAAAATGAATTTAACAGATCTCTACATCATTCACATGCAATCCTGTGGAACTCCTCCTTGATGCTCTGACAGATTTATGTCCAGGGAAAACCACAATAATGAGTAAAAGTCGTTTCAGGGCCAGGAACAATTTTCTGACTGTCCTCCATACAGTTGCCTTACTCTGCATCTCCGACATCATATAAAAACTTCCATTTGAAAAGAAACGCAGCGCAACACACAATATCTGCTGGATGTGAAAGCATGACTGGTTGGTAATGTAAATGTAAGGACGGATTAGGTTGTTTATGTAGATTATGGACTTGAAAAGATTACGAAACGGTACCACTCAAAGAGATAATTGTCCGGAAATGCGAGAACATTTATGCTCGGTCTGATAACAATCTACCGACGAATATTTAATTATCTGTGCAGTAATGCTGCTCCTTCATCCACTGGATCTGTCAGGATGCTGTTCCAGCTCCTGCCCGGTTTTTGTCCCTGTCTCCCTCTCTCTCTCCCAGCTGATCACCCGCTGGAGGACAGCTAATTGCGGCATGAGACTCAGTTGAGGAGTAATCAGCCAACGCCATTCACCTGCCTTTCCCCTTCTGTTGAAAAACCCTCTGCTCCCCTCAATGTGTGTGGGAGCATCATAGTTGAATCGACCGACATGCTGTTCCTCAACACCTCTTCTGGATTACTGCAGTTTCTAGACTTTTCAGCTTGGTGCCAGTTGTATTGTTTCAATGTGCGTGAGTACAACCCAGTAGCCATTTTGTGTGTTACTGCTTGGTTTTTTGTAGTGCCTCCCCAGTTTAAGTTTTGGTATATTGTACTTGTGTTTTGACAATAAACCCCCTGTTTTCATTATAACCTCTGAGCCCGTCTGTTGGTATCTGCGCCTGGGTTCTCTCTACCATCAGCCGTGACAGGATCGTTAATAAAAGCTGTTCTACCCCAAAACTCACTTGCTTACTGATTGAATGAATGAGGAAATCAAACAGCGGGTGTGGCTGAAAGTGGGCGGAGATGGAGAGAAACTCAAGGTTTTCTCAGATAAACCTGCTGGTGACCAGGTTAAAGTTATAGAGTCTGTTACTGCGGTAACTGACTGAGAGTTGAAGTTACCCCTCTTTGTGAAACAGGCTAGAGTTACCCCTCTGTCTCAGGGTTAAGTTACCTCGCTTCGTGAAACGGAAAACTCTTGGTTTCCCTCATTTCAGGGTTAACAAACTCAGAGTTTTCACTGAACCTGCTTCGTGAAACAGGCCCCAGTACAGCACTCTGCGTACCAACACCCTTCCATGTGAAATCATTGCTATTCTGCATGTCATGTTTCCTGACTGATACACCCTCTGCATAGGGTTCCTTGTAACAGTGAGTCACCACAGCTACTTGCCAACTCGGTGTCATTTGTAATCACACTAAAAATATAAACAGTTAACACATAGAGCAAATTTTCATCTGACTTTCCGATTTTACAAGTCTAGTTTCACAACCATTCACACCTTGAGGCATATGAGTTCTGGGTTATTAATGGGCCATTAGCCATGTGAGTTGGACTGACTATAAAATTCTGAAACTGCTCATCCATTAGTTAGAGGTGAAGAAGCCTCTTGGATGAGAGGAAAAACGTCGTCAAGCACCAGAAAGAGAAGTCCTGTTGATTTTTACTGAAGCTCCTTGGATCACTGTGACCTGGATGACTGAGAATCTACACAGACATATTTCAGCTTGACAGGGACCCAGAGCATACAGTAAAGACAATGGTGGAGTAGCTTTAGGATTTTACCATTTACAGATGCTTCCCATCTAGTCTGACCATGTTTAACAAGATCTGCCAGGTGGGACAGGATAAACTGCCCAAATCCAAAGCTGAGAGAGACTTAGACCAGAAATCATAAAGCTGTAGCTGTTGCAAAATGACTTCTGCAAGACATGAGTTATTAAGTCCAGACTGATTTGGAAAAATGTCAATTTTATTCCTTTAAAACTAAATCTGACACACAACACTATAATGTGTGCAAAAAAATGAAGGAGTCTGAAAAATATCTGAAGTATTGTATCTACAGAGTCATCATGAGTGCTGTGGTGTTTTAATTGTGAGCAACACCATTATAATATCACATTTTTCTGTTTGTGATTTGTCATAGATAATTAGTCTGCCAAGGAACGTGGAGGAGTTATGTGACAATCGGTGTACATTTGTCCTTCCGTCTGTTATTCAATCTGTTCGCAACATTAATCAAAATGGACTAACAGATTTGTAATCAATTTTCAGGGAAGGTCAGAAATGACAAGGACCAAGTGATTAGATTTTGGCAGTGATGCGTCTTATAGTCTGGATCCACAAATTTGTTAAAGATTCCTGTATCATTGCAAGATAGTGTCACTGTAACCATGACAACAAGTGAACACTACATCAGCTGCCTGCTGACGATCACATGATTACAATCCTACTAAATAAACAAATGCTGCATTTCTGGCAATGCCATGGGGAAATGAACAGCTTTGGTGGCGTACTGTGCTCTCTGGGTGTCTTTCTTGTTGTGTATTTTCTGTAAATTAGGTGTATGCTGTATGCTTTTTTTTCTACTTGTCTGATTAAAAACAAGGGAACACACCTTTTGCTATGCACTTCTACTTCACTGTATGCGCCTGCAGCTTTAAGTACCTAGTGTCAAGAAGAACTGAGTGCAGTGTCACTTTTTTTTTTGATTTTTCACTTTTATCTATTGTGGCTCAAATTGAAATTGTGTCTCATTTCTGCATGGCTTTGCTGCCCCTTTCGAGTGTCATCGCTGTAAACAGTGAACGGCAAGCAAATGGTGCTGAGCAGGTGGAATGGTGGATTGGAATGGTGAATGCTGAATTGACTTGAATTAAAGGGGTGTTTCCAAGTTCCATCAATTACCGTCGCCTGCTACAGATTTCTGATCATCAATAACTAATAAACAAATGTTGCATTTCTAACAAAATAAAATAAAAAATGCTGCATTTCTGACAGTGCCTTATGGGACAATGAACAGCCTTGGCAGAGTACTGTGCTCTCAGAGTGCTTTTCTTGTTTTATAATGAATAAATTGTGTTTTAAAACACTTCATGTAGCAACAATAGTGACGGTATACTGTTGTTGTTTTACAGCTAGTGTTTTTCACCGCATGTATAATGCGGGTGTAAGTCTGCCCGCCCAGTCAGCCACATGATCCGGCAGACCACAGTGCAGGATTTAGTGACCATGTTCAAGCAGATGAGGTGGCCACTTGTCAAGAATTACATAAAAGGGATTTCTGTAACGTAGTGGATGACTGCAACTAAATGGAAGGATGACACTCTTTCCTTGTGGGTTTCTTTTTTTTGCACTATTTTGTATCACTCTACTATTCAAAACAAATGCTTAACGGGAAAGGCGTGGCACTGCGACCTAGCAGCAACTTCATCTAGCTAAATAAGAAGATATTTTGAAAAAAATGAAAAAAACTGTAAGATACCACTTCCTGCATCAAATTAAGGAAGTGACTCTTGCACTCTTACACTCTGACGTAGGTTGTCTTTCCCTTCTGCTATATGTGTGCTTCCATTGTCAAAATCTACTAGATTATAGGAAACAACAACAACAAAGTCTGGATGAGCTACCTACCACACTGAAACCAGAAGAGACCACTGAAGCTTTTCACAGGTTTTGGACCATGCAGTAAAGCAGCCTTGCTGTTTTTTAAATCCATTTTGAGCACAATGTGGACAGGAGTTCTCCTAAAAAAATTCCATGTGTCATTATTTTAAGTTAACACCAAAGCTGCATCCTTTGTTTACGTCCATCCAAGTTGTTATGTTATAATACAATAAAACCAAGTCAGAGCTTTTTCTCCCTATAGTAGTGTGATAGCATGGTACAGCCAGACCATTTCGTATGACACAACCAGCTGGCTAGGTAAGAATATTGTACAGCTAACTGTAATCTTGACTCCATGTTTGTGTTTTGTGTGCAGGATCCTCGCCACAGTGGGGGCTGACTTTGACCTGAGAACACTGAGAGCAGTGAGAGTGTTGCGGCCGCTCAAACTGGTCTCTGGCATTCCAAGTAAGTTGATTAGATTAGACGAGGCCTTCAAACAGCAGTCTTGAGACTGGTCTTGAGTATTATGACTCTGAAAGATACAAGTATTGTGGCAATTTATATGCAACCACCACGATTGAAGCCATAAAGATTGAAAACATTTGGTCAGTGAAGGTGTTACATTTTTTGCCTCTGTATTTCACCAGCAGATCTGCTTCTCATTAATCCATCAAATCATCATCCTCTTCACAAGCATGTTTCTCCTGTCTTGACTTAGGTCTTCAGGTGGTGTTAAAATCCATTATGAAAGCCATGGTGCCTCTGCTGCAGATCGGCCTGCTGCTGTTCTTTGCTATCCTTATGTTTGCCATCATCGGCCTCGACTTCTACATGGGCAAGTTTCATCGCACCTGCTTCAGGACAGACACAGGTAAGCATAACTGGGATAAACAAGTTTTCACTTTCAATCTGTATTTAATAGAATCCTAATAATGCCTTAGTCTTTGCTAAGGAGATGAGACTGATTCATTTTAAACTGAACTGTATATTGACATAAAACCTTTTTTTTGTCTGCATTTATTCTCATTGTTTAACTCCAAGAAAGGGGTGTCAACAATTTATGAGATTAATGCATATTTTAGTCTTGCAGCCAAATATTTTAATATTTAGTGCTTCAGTGCATGTGTGTATTGACATAAAACCTTATCTTTGATTGTTGTGCTCTCAAACCTGGTAAAACATAGCCTAGCCGCGTTAGACCCAGCTCTGAAGACACAAGGGTCAAGTTACCCTCGGTAAGCCTCGAGGTTGGATGCTCCTAAAACTGGCCGACGAATCACCATGAAGTGTAGAATCAGAAGGCGGGCGTAACTAAGTGACGACAGAGGTGGGACGATTCTGACAGAAACAACCGGAAACAACTAGCCTAGCCGCGCTAGACAACCCACGGCAACGAATTTAATTCTCTGCCAGGGTCGACAACAAAAACAACAACAGTCGTTGAGCTCCATTAGCACCGACTCTGAATAATCTTTCTGTTAACATGTCTGTAATATACTTGAGCTTCACCCATTGACTGTATAAATAAGGCTTCACCGAACTCCCGCATCCTCTGATTTCCGGCGCTCTAGGAACTACGTCAGCCTATTTGTTGCGCTGATTGGTTGTATACCTACCCAATTGCTGCAGAGTGATTTGAAAGACAATCTTTTAGCCTGCCTCCCTCCCTGTCGAGAGTTCCTAGACCAGTGGTCGGCAACTGGCGGCCCGCGGGCCAAAACTGGCCCGTCAGGAATAATATCTGGCCCGCCAGATGATTTTGAAAATTTGATTTGCCACGGACTCAAGCCAATCCATCACGAAACTCGCGTGGTCGGCTGCTGCCGGGCATTTCCGCGTTTGCGCTACTGTTCGGACACAGTTGTACCAGCCAGACTTCACTGAGCAACAGTGTGTGCAAAACGTGTGTCTCGGGAGTCATTTTTAATACATTTGTGATCAGAATTGAGACGTGTGTCCCAAGCAGCGGCGATCAGCTGTAGAAGCTCCGCTGCTCGCGGTTTCGCCGCAGCCCGCAGACCCCCCCCACGGAATCGGAGCGCACCCCGCCGCAGGTTGGCCCGCTGTTCGATTGTTTACAAACATTTTGGCCCGAAGCCACATCTACTTGCCGACCCCTGTCCTAGACCCTTGCGTCTTCAGAGCTGGGTCTAGCGTGGCTAGGCTAGGTAAAACACCTAATTGTTGGGCAACTTACTAAGTTTTCAGCAACACATTCACGGCCTAATTTTTAACAGCCTTCAGCTCCAATACCTGAGAGATGTTGTGACTAATAAATAAGAGGATACATTTTTATTTTAGCCTCAAGGTTCTCCAACATGCTTATATACAATATGTGATGAAAGCAGATAAGGGACAGACTTTCTTCACAACTTTGCCTTTTACAAAAGAGACAAGAAGATGAGTCTAGAGTTTTTCTTGATGCACAAGGAAATAAATTTGCCAACACAAAGGAATAAACTAAAAGAGTGTGAATACAAACTGAAGACAGGACATTTAGTAAAGTTTTTCTGCTATTCTTTTATTTTTTCACAGTCCTGTGTTTTTCTTATAGAAATTAAAAAAAATCTTCAAACTATCATATTTAATGTATCAGCATGTGTGATTCACCTACCTACACTGTATTATCGTATATTTAAACAGTTTTTTTACTACCTATATATGGTAGATTCCACTGAAACCATATCAAGTCATATATTTACGTAAACTTAGAAATAATCAGAAAATTTGAGGATTTAGAAACAGAAACTGTAGAAGTTCAAACATGTAAAATGAAGAAGAAATATTTCAGATTCTGCACCATTTCATTAGTCATTAGTCAGACTGAAACAGATTAGGGGCAGTGACCATGTTAACTACACTTTGTACAAAGATCAGATTACCTTCAGTTGTATCCTTCCACTGAAGCAGCAATAAGATGACACTCAGATGGATTTGGTGATTTGGCTCATCAGAGGCTGGCTCAATGAAATCAATTTATTGCTACTGGTCATCTGCAGAGAACATTACTGTACCTGACTTAGGTAGTCCTGTGATAGCCAGAAACTTGGCATCAGAACATGGTACTGTACGGAAATTGCATTAGCTGTGTCCAAAGCAGGACCTCGCTGGGTATTTTTATTTTGGGTGTACTGGCTCACACCATGCTACTGGGGGAGGCCACTGCCATCGGACAGTACCACTGCTGTAGCAGTGAGACATTTTATTTGTTTTTTTGAATTATTTTTATTGAAAACAATTGCAGAGAGCACAAAACAGTTTTCATAATACTTGAGTTAAGACATCAAAACACTTATTAAGCATGCATACAAAACGTATATGTATGATCCGATAATGCATTAACAAGTACTCAGATGTATATGTGTGTATATGTGTGTGTATATATATATATATATATATATATATATGTATTTCCCCCCCAGGAACAACTTCAAAACAAAACAAAACACTCCCCTCAGCTCACAAAATTAGTACAGAGAGTATTTCAACAGATGTATAACAGGAGAAAGAATAGTAGTACCGTAAAAGGTAAGAAAGGCACAAGCCGACATCTTTAGTTGGGTAACACTTTTAGTTCGGAAAAGTGGGATACAAAACATTGCCATTTCTGGTAAAACCTTTCTGTGACTCCTCTTATGTATTTTATTTTCTCAAATTTTAGAAAAAACATCATGTCCTGGACCCACAGGGAAATGGAGGGACATCTGACAGATTTCCAATGCAATAATAGAGAACGTCTTGCTATTGCCAAAAACTGTATAGATCAGGACAAAGAAAAAAACGTGTCCAAGATGACAGGGAGACCCCTTACATTTATCACAGCAATCATCAACGTCTGGGTAAATTTCAGAGAGTCTTGATTTAGAGAAATGCACTCTATACAATACTTTAAACTGAATCAAGCTAAGACGAGTACATGAGGAAGATGTTCTAATTCTTTCAATGGTGTCCTCCCAGAGCTCATCAGTCATCTGTATACCCAATTCTCTCTCCGACAAATTTTTAATTTTGACGCTTGATGCATCATTTAATGTTAAAATAGAATTATGAAGCTTAGATATCAACCCTTTATGTTGTGGACTATGAGAAACCATACTTTCCCAGGGCTGTTTAGAAGGTATAAAGGGGAAACTGGATAAACATTTGGAGACAAAATCACAAATTTGAAAATAACGAAACAAATGAGTGCCGGGTAAGTTATAATTGGAAGATAAAATGGTAAAGCCATCAAATAGCCCAGATGTATATAAATTTCTTATTTGTTCAATACCCCTGTCATGCCAATCAGAGAAGGATGAATCTGAAAGGGAGGGGGGAAACAAGTGATTTTTGGTTAAAGAACACAATGCAGAAGCAGCTATGAAATTAAAGCACCGTCTAAACTGAAACCAGACTTTCAATGTGTTAAGAACCACTTGATTATCTGTATACAAAGATGGTTTTTAGGCAACGAGCAAAAAAATTAGTGCAGGAATTGAGGACCCACTGCAAGATGATAATTCCATGCTACACCATGGGGAGTCGAAAGACTTTAACAATAACAAATTTTATGTATGTGCGCAGCCCAATAATATGATTGAAAATCAGGTAGTGCAAGTCCATCCATCCATCCATTCTCTATACACCGCTTTATCCTCACGAGGGTCGCAGGGGGTTCTGGAGTCTATCCCAGCTGACTCGGATGAAGGCAGGGGACACCCTGGACAGGTCACCAGTCTGTCGCAGGGCTACATATACAGACACACAATCACTCTCACATTCACACCTACGGGCAATTTAGAGTCATCAATTAACCTCAGCATATTTTTGGACTGTGTCCGGAGTGCCCGGAGAAAACCCACGCATGCACAGGGAGAACATGCAAACTCCATGCAGAAAGATCCCAGGCCCAGACCGGGATTTGAACCGGGGATCTTCTTGCTGCAAGGCGAAAGTGCTAACCACTACAGCACTGTGTAGCCCAGGTAGTGCAAGTCCCCCACTAAGTTTACATCTTTGCAATAATTTTTTAAGGAGTTGGTTGTTTCCCATCCCAGATAAAGCCACCAATTATCTTATCCAGAGACTCATAAACACTTTTTGGCAGAAAAAGAGGGATCGACTGAAATAAAAAAAGAAATTTTGGTAAGATATTCATCTTGACGACATTAATCCTTCCCAAGAGGGAAAGAGGGAGATTACGCCAGTGTTGAATGTCAGAGGTTGTTTTAGCCATAAGGAGGGAGAAATTAGCTGAAGCTAGGCTAGATAAAGAGCGTGTTACATTTATACCAAGATACTTGAATCCTGTATAACTAAATTTGAAGGTTATGTCAGACTGCTGGAGGTTACAGGCAGTGTTATTGACGGGGAAGCATTCACTTTTGTCCAAATTCAAGTTAAAACTGGAAAATGAGCTGAAATTATTTAAGGTATTCAAGATATTAGGGATGGAATTAACAGGATTTGATACATATAACAACAAATCATCCACGTACAATGACAGCTTGTGTTCAGCTCCATTTCGGAAAATCCCTCTAAATGAGTCGGAAGAACGCAAAGCAATGGAGAGAGGCTCAATGGCTTGCTTTTGGGGATGTATAGAGAAGACAAATCCAGTAAAATAAATTTCTCATTAAATCCAAATTTCTTCAAAACTGCAAACAAATATGTCCACTCAACCCTGTCGAATGCTTTTTCAGCATCCAGGGATATAACAATTTCTGATAAATCAGATGTCCGCTTTGAATAAATAATGTTGAATAGAGTGCGTATATTAAAAAATAATTGACGACCCTTAACAAAACCATTCAGTTCTTCAGATGTAATCGAGGGGAGGAAATTCTCCGAACGGGAGGACTTTGGCTAACACTTTCACGTCAGCATTAAGCAATGATAACGGTCTAGAAGAGCCACATATAGTTGGATCTTTGTCCTTTTTGTGAAGTAAAACAATGGAAGCTTGTGTCAATGTTGGTGGAAGGGTACCTCGTACTAGTGATTCGTTAAACATTGCTAAAAGTAATGGCGCCAATTTTTCCACAAACTTTATATAAAACTCAATGGGAAACCCATCAGGGCCAGGAGCTTTGTTTGATTGCATTGCTTTAATTTAATTTGTTATTTCAACAAGGCAAAGTGGGGTTTCCAATCCGTTCGCAGTATCCGAATCGAGA
Organism: Acanthochromis polyacanthus; assembly: GCF_021347895.1. Classification (NCBI taxonomy): domain Eukaryota; kingdom Metazoa; phylum Chordata; class Actinopteri; family Pomacentridae; genus Acanthochromis; species Acanthochromis polyacanthus. The sequence goes on from NC_067119.1 coordinate 38,015,335, forward strand.
ACAGGATTAGAGAGGTTTTGAAGAAACACATTCATATTATATAATCTGTAGGAGACTCTAATGTACACATGTGGACAAAATTGTTGGTACCCCTCAGTTAAAGAAGGAAAAACCCACAATTCTCACTGAAATCACTTGAAACTCACAAAAGTAACAATAAATAAAAATGTATTGAAAATTAAATAATCAAAAACAGCCATTACTTTTGAATTGTTGATTAACATAATTATTTAAAAAAACAAACTAATGAAACAGGCCTGGACAAAAATGATGGTACCTCTATAAAAGATTGAAAACTATTTGACCAGAGTGACATGATTAACTCAGGTGTGTCATTTAATTGACATCACAGGTGTTTCCAAACTCATAATCAGTCAGTCTGCCTATTTAAAGGGAGACAAGTAGTCACCCTGCTGTTTGGTGAAAAGGTGTGTACCACACTGAACATGGACAACAGAAAGCGAAGGAGAGAATTGTCCCAGGACATCCAAAAAAAATGATAGACAAACATCTTAAAGGTAAAGGCTATAAGACCATCTCTAAACAGCTTGAAGTTCCTGTGACAACAGTGGCTCATATTATTCAGAAGTTCAAGACCCACGGGACAGTAGCCAACCTCCCTGGACGTGGCCGCAAGAGGAAAATTGATGACAAATTGAAGAGACGGATCGTTGGAATTGTATCCAAAGAGCCCAGAGCAACCTCCAAAGAAATTAAAGGTGAACTCCAAGGCCAAGGTACATCAGTGTCAGATCGCACCATTCGTCGTTGTTTGAGCCAAAGTGGACTTCATGGGAGACGACCAAGGAGGACACCACTGCTGAAAAAAACTCATAAAAAAGCCAGACTGGAATTTGCAAAAATGCATGTTGACAAGCCACAAAGCTTCTGGGAGAATGTCCTTTGGACAGATGAGACCAAACTGGAGCTTTTTGGTAAGGCACATCAACTCTATGTTCATAGACTCAAAAACCAAGCATACGAAGAAAAGAACACTGTCCCTACGGTGAAACATGGAGGAGGCTCAGTAATGTTTTGGGGCTGCTTTGCTGCATCTGGCACAGGGTGTCTTGAAAGTGTGCAAGGTACGATGAAATCTGAAGACTATCAAGGCATTCTGGAGAGAAATGTGCTGCCTAGTGTCAGAAAGCTTGGTCTCAGTCGCAGGTCATGGGTCTTCCAACAGGACAACGATCCAAAACACACAGCCAAAAACACCCAAGAATGGCTGAGAGAAAAGCGTTGGACTATTCTAAAGTGGCCTTCTATGAGCCCAGATCTGAATCCCATTGAACATATGTGGAAGGAGCTGAAACATGCCATTTGGAGAAGACACCCATCAAACCTGAGACAACTGGAGCTGTTTGCTCATGAGGAGTGGGCCAAAATACCTGTTGACAGCTGCAGAACGCTCATTGACAAATACAGAAATCGTTTAATTGCAGTGATTGCCTCAAAAGGTTGTGCAACAAAATATTAAGTTATGGGTACCATAATTTTTGTCCAGCCCTATTTCATTAGTTTTTTTTTTTTTAATAATTATGTTAATCAACAATTCAAAAGTGATGGCTGATTTTGATTATTTAATTTTCAAATTTTTTTTATTTATTGTTACTTTTGTGAGTTTCAAGTGATTTCAGTGAGAATTGTGGGTTTTTCCTTCTTTAACTGAGGGGTACCAACAATTTTGTCCACGTGTGTATATAGTGAGGAATAAAAGGTTTTAAAGATGGGGTTAATTTCGTTAGGATCCATCGTAATTATATGTTGAGAATTTTGAATACTACTTATAATCCCAGAGCTAACCTGACATCGTAGCTGATGTGACAGGAGACGGCATGCTCTGTCACCATATTCGTAATGTGAACCACGACTGTATAATAACAGCTTTTCAGCTTCTTGGGTCAAAATTAGATCGAGTTCTGATTGTATCTCCATGCGCTGTTTAAATAATTCAGGAGTAGGATTCAAGGTGTAGGATTCAAGGCATATCTTTGGTCAATATTACTGATAGCAAGAGTGAGTTCTGCAAGCTTAGCATGCTGTTTTTTATTAGAAAGTGCAGAGTAATAAATGATTTATCCTCTAAGATAGAATTTAAGTGTCTCCCACAGCGATGAATATGAAGTAGAATCGGTCTTATTAAACAAGAACTCATCAATTGAGTTAGAAATGAAATCACAAAACTCTTTATCTGCCAACAGAAGAGAATTAAACCTCCATAACAGAATACTTTGTTTGTATGCACCCATCTGAATATCTAATAGTAATGGTGCGTGGTCAGATATTACTATACTCAAATAATCAGAAGAAACTACACAAGAATTTAGATTAGGGTCAATAAAAAAAAATATTCCTAGAATAAGAATGATGCACCTTAGAAAGAAAGAAAATTTTTTACTAGTTGGATTGCGGGATCTCCAAGGATCAAAAAACCCATTTTGCATCATGAAGTCGGAGAATGCTTGAGCCACTGAAGACTTATTTATATTACGGGGGTTAGATCAATCTAATGATGAATCAGAGACACAAGTTAAGTCACCACCTAAAATCAACAAAAGTGAATTCAAAAATGGTAGGCTGCTGAATAATAAATTAGCAAATTCAACATCATCAGTATTGGCGGCATATACATTCACTAACAAAACCTTTCTCTGCATTAGAATTCCAGCAACTATCACATATCTACCATTTTTATCAGCTATAATGTTAGTGGCTGAAAATTGTACATTTTTATTAACGAGAATAGCAACTCCCCTTGATTTAGAGTTACTACAATTCTACAATTTCATTTAGCAGACGCTTTTGTCCAAAGCGATGTACAACACAAGCAAGAATTCAGACATAAGGAAAAATCTATAGTAAGTGCAAAAAGTGCTTCGAGTGTGATTGGTGAAAGGTGTTGCCATCAAGTCGCAGAAGAAGTGCCAACCCCTTTTTTCTAACTTTGTCAGCGCTAAATAAGTGCTGGGTTTTGGACCACCTGACTTATTCTACCCCTAAGGTGGAGTCAGATTAAGTGTCTGGGTGTTCTCTGAACAATTGAGTCTTCAATTGTCTCTTAAAAGTAGAAAGGGACTCAGCAGAACGCACAGAGTTTGGTAGTTTGTTCCACCATTTGGGAACAACAGAGGAGAAGAGTCTGGCTAGAGATATCGAGGGTTTTGGACCACCTGACTTATTCTAACCCCTAGAGTTAAACTCTGAATGAAAGACTTGGCTCACCCATGAGCAGTGTAACCTATGGTTATCTTTAATCCGAAGATGGGTCTCCTGTAAGAACACTATCGAAGATTTTAATTGTTTCAAGTGAGTAAAAACTTTTCATCTTTTAACAGGATGACCCATGCCTTTAATATTCCAACTAATGAATCGAAGAGATGCGCCTAGTACAGCTGTGCCAGAGCCTGTAGTAGTACTAACCATTTACACACCCAGAAAAAAAAAAAATTACCTTGAGGTGCAACTTCCATCCCCCCCCAAAAAAACCAAACACAAGTACACCCAAAGTCCCCATATAACCAAAACAAAACAATGGAGACTGCAGTGTCACACACAACCAAAAGAGGAGGTTGTTCACAATAAAATAGGAACAGCTCAAAGACGAAGCCGAGCAAACAGAGGTCAGAGTACCAGTGAGAAAATGACTCTCACCAACTTCAAAAATTTGAATAACAATGTGTGCAACGATTGATTAATATTCTACGATATTGTTTCAGTGTTATAACTTCCATCCGAACAGTAAGGTAAAAAAAAAGATAGTAATAATAAACTCAACAAATAGATGCTTCTCTAAGGGGTTCTAACAAACACTGTTGAGGTAAAACAAATATGCTCTAATGTCCAGATAATGACAACGAGCCTGAAATCCGTACATGCATAGATTGAAATGAAAAGTTCACAGCGCACCCAGAGATCAAAGTCTTGACGTATTCCTTTGCGTCCTCTGCTGAAGTGAACTTCTTCTCAATTCCCTGGTGAGTAATGTGTAGTTGCACCGAGTGGAAAAGTCCCTACTTAGCTCCCTCGATGCCATGGAGTAGCCGCTTGACCTCATTAAATGCAGCCCGAGCCCGTGCCACCTTTGTAGTGTAATCAGGAAAGACCGATAAAGTCATATCTCCACGCACGCTATAAGATTTCAACACGGTTGCTGTGGTCGTGGAGCCTGCACACAATGGCTCGTGGTCGGTCACCTGGTTTAGGTTTCGGTTGAAGAGTGCGATGAGACTGATCCACAAGCGGTTCCTTATCCAGCAAAAAGGCATCCTTCAGCAAGGTGGCCACAGCTGTTGGAGAGCAAGAACCAGGAAACTCTTTAATGCCAATGATCCCTATATTATTGATCTTGGATTCCAAGTCTTCATATTTGTCCTCAAGCCTAGTAACCTTGGCAGTGAGGCACTCTACGCTTGTTTTCATGTCAGCCAGGTTATCCGTGCATCCTGTAAGCGCCTCTTCCATGTCCCCCATAGTACCTGGTAGCTTAGCTAACTTAGCATCAATAGCAGCATTGTCGCTCGCTAACTGTGATTTCATGGACTGCAGCTCAAGCTTAAGAGGTGACAAAGCATCTCGGATAACCTCATGCAGCTCCTTCTTAATACTTCCAGCGATCTCTTCCTTTAGGGAGGACAGTAGCTCAAGTTTCAGAGCTTCAGCATCCAAAACACAGGATGGCTCGACATCTTGAGCTAGTGATTCGGATAGGAAAGAACAAAGAAAAATCACTAGATTTTCGAAAAACAGCACAACTGAATAACAAATTGACCGCTTCCCCTGACTCCCGGCAGTGGGACATTTTAATGAGATGATGTTTCACTTCACCTGTCAGTGTTTTTAACATTATGGCTGATTGATGTTTCTGAAACACATATTTGCGTATTTTGCGTGTCTGATGTTAGACATGTGTGTCTGTGGTCATAGGTGAGCAGGTAGCAGATTTCCCATGTGGCCTGGAGGCTCCAGCAAGGACCTGCAGCAATGGCACTGCCTGTAGGGAGTACTGGCTTGGACCCAACTTCGGCATCACCAATTTTGACAACATCCTCTTTGCTGTTCTCACCGTTTTCCAGTGCATCACCATGGAGGGATGGGTGGACATCCTCTACAATGTGAGTCCACTGACAGAAAACACATCTTTGGGCCTGCATGCTATTTATAAAGCACTGTGTCTGCTAGTGACTAGGGGTATATGTACATACAGTAGGGTGTATAGTCAGTTTGGGCAAGACTTATGCAGCTGTGCACGTTAGCTAGCTTTCAGCAGTATGAACACAATGAAAAATATAAAATTATCTCCTTACTCCTGAATAGAATTGACACCAGCCAGACAGATAAGTCACTTCTCTGGTTACGATAAAACTAAATAAAGAGTGCTCCCTTCTATATTGATGTAGAAATTGTTCAACCTGGTTCCCTCTCAGAATTGCAACTACGACCTGGATGTTGACATGATGTGAATGCACCATAAACATAGATACTGTATACTGGAATATGCAGAACCAGTTTTCTCTATGTTCCACGCAAACCTCTTATCCCCAGCAGGATTAAAACCAAGATAAGCCTCACAAACACCCACAACCATTTTTATTGTGAATGTAACTTTTGCCTCAAGTGAGGTATATTTGTCTTGTTAGCTGATCTGGATATCAACAGCTGGTGAGGGTGCATCATTTAGGTGAAAATTAGGCAGAACTGTTGGGTTAAATTTGTTATTACTGTATAGTAAGTGTAATTTTATTTTTGTGAAATTTTTAAGATGCTAAAAACTAGTTTGTTGTTGTGAGTTTACAGACTAGTCTGTTGTGTGCGTTAATGCTGTGCTTTTCCTCCTGGCTGCTCCTTCCCCTCCCAGTGTTCCTTGAAGGGATGATTAGAGGCAAGCATAAGAGCCTGTGGAGGATGACTCACACAACCACACTTCCTATTAGGACTACAGACTACGGCTCTGCTGCTACCATGAAACAAATCGCAGCTCTCTGCAATTTGCACCAGTGTTAGAGTTATATCATGACTGGAAAACAATTATGTGATGGGTTAAGTTATTGAACAGTTGTAGTGGGAAAAGAATGTGTGTTTAGTAGTGTGTTTCTCCTGGTAGGGCAGAAAGAAGGAATCGGAAATACAAAGTCAGAGGTGGAGCAGAGAAACTCAAGCAATCAATAGTAGTTTGTCTGCTGAGAGCGTGAAATGGCATGGTGGATAAAAGATTGTACTTTGTTGCTTTTTTGATGGTAAATAATTGTATCCCCACTACAAGGTTGTACTGGACATAGGAACATGGACCGCAGGACAGAGTCACAAATTACCTTTTTTTTTTTCATAATTTACAAGGGAAACACAGTAGCTGCTTTGATTAACTTGCCTTCTCAGTGCTTTTTCTGTCAACCTTCAGCGATCAAACCTTCCTTTTTCATTGCTCATGGTTAGAATTTTGCTTTCTTTAATTGCTGTAAGTGTAGTTATTTTAATTGTTAATAGCTATGTGACTATAATTTAAATGTAGTGCAAATTTTAACCAAAAATCTGCTATAGAAAATGTAAATTTTTCATAGCTGGTTTGGTGAGATAAACAGCTGATGGCACTCATTCTCATTTGTTGTGATGTACACAAACTACATTGAATGACTTGTGCTGTCTGAATTTGATTCATTTGGCCCAATAACATTTGGAAAATCTGGAAAAACTGTGATTGTTTCATTATTTGCTCAAAATTGCAGAAGCCTTTAGAACATCTTGGCACCTTGTGATTGAAGCTTGGAAATTTTTCTTGGCCAACATGCTACTGAGCCAATTTTGTTTGAAGTGCCATGTTGCAAAATTGCATCCAGTCCTGCTTAAAAGAAAGTGAAAAAAAATGCCGAGTCCACGGAGGGGAAATTTTATCTCTGCTAGTTTTGTGAATTAAAATTAGAAATTGTTCATCACTCGATTTCCTAAGTCAGCACATTTTCTCACCAAGAGGCAATTAAAGGGTATTCAATATAGGCTATGTATACCGACACAAATATACTATGAACTGTTTTTGTCTGACCTGTTAAACTCTATTATTGCTTTTTCTGTATGTCCACCATATAAATCTTGATGGCAGAAACATTGAAGAAGCGTTGAAACTTTGAACGAGGTTACAGTTAAACATCAGGTTTTAGCTCTGATGTTTTGTTCTTTTTTATCTCTCTCTGTGAAAGGCAGCCTCAGTGGATGCTATATTGATATGCTAAGTATATTTCCTTTGGATGTTGTCGAAGGGGTCCCCTGTTGCAGGAAACCATGGCTTAGCTGGAGATGAAGAACGAGAACTAGAGGAAAGAGGAAACTTGTAGTCTCTCCTTCAAGTGGTTGTTTATCTTTTGGACAATGAAATTGAATAATGAAATGTATCTGACTCATCTTGTGTAGCCATTACATCCTTCAATTGCTCACTTAACCCACACAAAACCAATTCCCGCAGGACCTCATTATTTCAACCAGTGTGCATTAAGAATCCCAAATTCAACTGAATAATTAGCCAAACCTTTGGAGACTGGGTAGGCTTTTAGCTATATCACCAACACACAAAGTAGATATTTTGTATAGTTAATCAACAAAAACTGCCAAAGATAATGCTACGTTTGAAGCATTATTTCGCACTGCTTCAGCCTAATCTACAGGTCTCCCCTAAACACACCCATTTCATAGGATATGGTGGCTTTATTTAAAGCTTAGTTGTAGTGCTGTCGACTAAAGATGGGAAAACACCGGTAAAGAAATCAATTGGGCATATCTTTTGGGCACTTGCCAAAATTGTTCAGACAGTGGTACCCTCTGATTCTCTCTAAGAAAGTGCAGAAAGTGGATGAGAGGTGAGAAGCAGACGGAGAAGACCATGGTAACTGTCCATGTTCATTTTATTCCCAAAAGTGTGACTTCAGTGGCAAGAGCCTTTAGAACAGAGCTGGGGCCTGTTTCACGAAGCAGGTTTAGTGAAATCTCTGAGTTTGTTAACCCTGAAATGAGGGAAACTCGGAGTTTTCCGTTTCACGAAGCGAGATAACTATAACCAGGGAATGCGGGGTAACTCAACCCTGAGACAGAGGGGTAACTCTAGCCTGTTTCACAAAGAGAGGTAACTTAAACTCTCGGTCAGTTACCACAGTAACAGACTCTATGACTCTAACCTGGTTGCCAGCAGGTTTATCTGAGAAAACCTGCTGGCCTCTTTCAGCCACACACGCTGTTTCATTTCCTCATTCATTCAGTCGGTAAGCGAGCGAGTTTTGGCGTAGAACAGCTTTTATTAACGATGCAGTGGATGAAGGAGCAGCATTACTGCACAGATAATTAAATATTCGTCGGTAGATTGTTATCAGACCGAGCATAAATGTTCTCGCATTTCCGGACAATTATCTGTTTGAGCGGTACCGTTTCATAATCTTTTCAAGTCCATAATCTACATAAACAACCTAATCCGTCCTTACATTTACATTACCAACCAGTCATGCTCTCACATCCAGCAGATATTGTGTGTTGCGCTGCGGTTCTTTGCAAATGAAAGTTTTTATATAATGTCGGAGATGCAGAGTAAGGCAACTGTATGGAGGACAGTCAGAAAATTGTTCCTGGCCCTGAAACGACTTTTACTCATTATTGTGGTTTTCGTGGACATAAATCTGTCAGAGCATCAAGGAGGAGTTCCACAGGATTGCAGGTGAATGATGTAGAGATCTGTTAAATTCATTTTAAATCATATTCTGTTAATGACATTGTGCTGCAACCTCAGACTGGGATTAGTCATTTTCATTTATTTTAGGATTTCCCAGTGTGATTGGCTGCATAGATGCACACACATCCCCATCACAGCTCCCTCACATTATAAACAGGAAGTCCATTCACAGCATAAATATGCAGGTAGGCTACAGGTAGACTGACTACTGTTTCTAAATGTTAAAGACTGCATCATAGTTCAACATCTGTCATTCTCTGCACTGTCCAGATCATATGTGATGCTGCATACATCATTTCTAATGTGGAGGCCACGTGGTCTGGGTCTGTTCATGACTCCAGGATTTATGGAGAGTCTAACCTGAGCAACAGACTGCAACGTGGTCAGCAGCCTAAAGATTTTCACAATAGAATTCACTTCTCTCTCTCCTTCAATATACTCTGATGTATCCACTATACATTACAGGAGAGTTTGATGGCCTTCTGCTGGGTGACAGGGGTTACCATGCCAACCCAGGCTGATGACCTCATACCCTGACGCTGAACCAGGCCCCCAACAGAACTTCAACTGGGCTCACTGTAGGACCAGAGCCCGGGTGGAGATGACCATAGGCCTGCTGAAAGCCCGTTTCCAGAGCCTACGTCTCCTCAGGGTGACCCCTGAGAGGGCCTGTGATATTACTGTGGCATGTGTTGTTCTTCATAATATTACCACTATTAGAGGAGAGCAACACCCTGCCCTACAAACTGAAGACCCAGATGATGAGCCCATCCACCTGCAGCTATCCAGGACAGCAGAGCAGTCAGAGACACCGTATGCAATAATCACTTTAGAGTTTAAGTCACCATCATCACCACCACAGCAAATAAAGACATGATACACATTTCATTTGGTCTTCTTTATTTCCTACAAATAAAAGAGATAGTTCAGTTCATGTTCCAATAGTTAACATAATTCACCTGTGACCATCACCACCTCTAACTTGTGCTCCAGTATTTCAATTTCCAGATCTGCCCTCCTAATCTGTTTTTTGGATTTTTCTCAGCAAATGCATTTTGTAAATCTGTTTTAGTGATAACTGGGAATACATAGAGGACATTCAATTATACAGTTTGATAAGGATTGTTACGGATTTTGGCTGGACTCGAGCAGAGGAACCACGCTACTGAGGCAGAGATGGAGTGAGAAGGAGGTTTTATTGGCTGGATGCGTTATTAGCGGGGAGAATGAGTCCAGGGTGTATTTGGCAGGCGGTGGAGGATTGGTCCGGTTCTGGAGGAGGGAAGCCAGGGATCGGCAGCCGTCGCTGGTTCCGTGAGGGGAGCTGAGTGTGGCGGCAGGTGGATCCCTGGCGGCGCCAGAGTATGATTGTGGACGGAGTCCAGTAGGGATGGTGTTGAAGGGGAAGGAGCAGCAATGCAGATGATCCTGGCAGGGCTGAGGGATGAACCGGGCTGATCAGAGACAAGAGGATCCAGTGGAGAAACAGACGGAGTACTGCAGGCAGGAGTCTGGACAGCCAGGTTCTAGGTGAAGGGAGAGGAGAACACACGTTAAACAACGTTTCACAGAATACAGAGCTACTGTGCGGCTAGAGTGCGACTGACAGGTATGTCAGGTACAACAATCTGGCGGAGAATGGAGGAGTGAACCGGTCTTCTTGTAGCAGAGGCAGGTGATTAGTGGGACGAGCTCCAGCTGTCCCGACTCCAGCGAAGCAGCCGATTACCTGAATGGAAGCAGGCTTGTCTGCACTCCACTCAGTGCGTTGCTGGGGAGAGAGGAAGAGGGAGAGAAAAAGGTGGGAGACAGATGGGAAAAGGGTATTTGGATGCCAGATAGGAAGAGGGCGAGAAGAGGGCTCTGACAAGGATTTAATCATTAAACCAAAACCCACCCCACACGGGAGGCACAGAAGATAAACAGAACGGAGATTAAAACTGGAACTATGGGCGACGAACTAGACGGCCGTGATGGGGCTAAATAAACTAAACGGGGGTGACTCACGTCAGAAGTCCGGAGGTCGGGAGACGAGGCAGGGACAGAGTTGGTGAGAACTGGTGGTGGGGTTGTGGCAGGGACAGCGGGGTAGGGAGAGCAGACAGGGGAGTCCAGAGCAGAAGGGGAGACTGGAGCAGACGAGGGATTCCAGGGCAGGTGGGGAGACGGAGCCTTGAGCAGACCGGTGTGACTCTTGCAGGGGAACCACAGGCAATGACCCAGCACTGAGTTGTTGGCAGAGCCAGGCTTTATATGCTGGTGATTGCTGATTCGGAGCAGCTGCGCTCCTCCGCAGCCGCTCTTAATCAGTCAGAGCCGAACGCAGGAGAGGGAGGGGCCATGACAGTGTTAGTTTAAATAGGCTTAAATATTTAACAGGACATGATATGGATGCAGACATTTAGGCTATGTGTGGATAAAACAACTGCACAGTCAAACAGCCACTTAATATTTAGGCTACTTCACAATGTAAAACATGATCAACATGAAGTATCTCCATGAAATAATGCAGAGATCTTACCTGTTTGAACAATTTTTTTATATTTCATCTTAAGCTGCTGCCACTTGCGCTTTTCCACCGCGGGATTTCACCTAAATGAAATAACTTAATAGGCTACCATTCAAACAGGTTTTCCCTGTAATATTACGATTGCAACAGACTACATTTAAACTTACGCATTGACCTGGGCAGCAATGTTCTCCACACCGTCTCCCTCTCTTTTGCAGCTGCAGCGTTGTTGTACTCTAAAAACGTGTTCAAACTCGCCATATGAGCGTGTTAAAAATTTCCAGTTCAAGAAACGCAAACTTTCATTTCCCCGTTTCCATGGTGACTCGTCGAATCGGGGTTCCATTGATGCTGTCTTTTCAGAGTTGTGGTGCACGCGCTTAACTCTGAGTGAAACTACTCCAAGGTGATTAAACCAACTCAAATCAGCCGTTGTGAAACCGAAAACTCAGAGTTTCCTATCTCAGAGTAGATCAACTCAGAGTTGAGGATTAAACTCAGAGTTTGTTAAACCTGCTTCGTGAAACAGGCCCCTGGTGTCTGCTGGTTCATATTTTGGGCAGGTTGTTCTGTTCTGTAACCTAAAGGCAGGACAACATTTATTGCCACCAACAAAGTTTTTTGGAGCAAGGAAGAAGTGGAGGTTGTTTGAGAGTTGGTAAGATTCCTGAGGGTGTTTAGAGACTGAGCAGGGAAATGTGAAAGCTTAGAATTGAGGTGGAGAGTGGAGCATGGCTGAACTTGACCGGCTCATATATGAGAATCACAATCGGTGATGGAACAGTCGTACAAAGACGAATGGCGAAGTTGTGCATTGTATACAGTAGGAACTGATGATGTAGTAATGAGCAGGTTTATCAGTCACCACCATTACAAAGTCACACAAACTCATCGGATATACACTCCTCTCCAAAAGCATTGGAACAGTGAAGCCAACTCTTATTTTTGCTGTAGACTGAAAACATTTAGGTTTGACATCAAATGATGAATATGAGACTAGAGGTCAACATTTCAGCTTTTATTTCCAGGTATTTGCATCTGGATCTGATACATATATCCAAACTGAGAAGACAGCATTACTTGTAACAGAACACCAAATTTTTAGGTGAGCAAAAGTATTGGAGTAAATCGACTTAAAATAGATTCAAGTGAATAAGACTTAGTGTTTAGTTGCAACTCCTTTTTTTGCAATAACTGCATCAAGCCTGTGACTCACTGACATCACTAACATTTGCATTTTTCTTTTGTGATGCTTTTCCAGGCTTTCACCACAGCCTCTTTCAGTTGTTTGCTTTTCAGAGATGAACCTGAATGTTTGGGATCATGAGCAGATCCTTTTTTTCTACAGACTTTAGCCTTTCAATCACTTTGGTTAATCTTTGTCTCATCAGTCCATAAAACTTTGTCCCAGAATTTTTAAGGCTGATCTCTGTACTTTTTGGTAAATTCCAGCCTGGCTTTCCTGTTCTTTTTGCTAACGAGTGGTTTGATCTTCTGATGTAGCCTCTATACTTTTGTTCATGAAGTCTTCTGCCAACAGTAGAAGTGATACCTTCACTCCTGCCCTCTGTAGGTTGTTGCTGATGTCACTAACAGGTGTTTTAGGTTCTTTCTTTACAGTTCTCGCAATGTTTCTTCCATCAGCTGTTGCTGTTTTTTTTTGGTCTACCCATTTGATGTCTGTCACTTAGTACACCAGTGGTTTCTTTTCAGGACGTTCTAAATGGAAGTAATGGCTATAGTCATGTTTCTGCAATGGCTCTGACTGATTTTTCATCTTCTCTCAGCTTCACAGTTGCTTGTTTTTCACCCATAGACAGCTCTCTGTTTTTCATGCTGGTTCCACCTCTAACTATAGATGCAATCTGCACAGGCAAAACCCAAATCTGAAACTGAACGTAGACATTGAGTGCTATTGTTTGAATAATCAGTGTAATAGGATATACCAGGGCAACAAAACACACCTGACAGTCACATGTTCCAGTGCTTTTTCTCACATGAAAAATGGGTAGGTTCAAAGGTGCTATCTTCTAAGTTGTGTATAAGATCCAGATGTAAATACCTGGAATTAAAAGCTGAAAAGTTGATCTCTTTTCTCATATTCATGGTTTGATGTCAAACCCAAATGTATTCAGTCTACAGCAAAAGTAACTGGTCTACTAAGGAATTGGTCTCACTGCTCTAATACTTTTGGGGTGGAGTGTAGGTAGTAGATATAAGCCTGCCGCTGGCTGCTTATTTCACATGGCTTTTTGTTCAGTTACCTGCATGCTACTGTTTTCAAAATTCACTTAACGACAGGAAACAACAGAAACAGCCTACCACACTGAAAATTTCAAGCTTTGCAGAGGATTTAGATCAAGCAGTAAGGCAGAGTTGCCACTTTTTTCGGGGAATTATCCATTTTATTGACTGTACTTGCCTCCCTGTGTGCCCATAGACATAATAAAGAGTAGATGCCGCTCGTGGTGCTGCGCAGCGAAAAATACGGCCGCCATCTTGGTCCGGTCAGCTGCTCCACTCAGTGCTGTTTGACAGCGCATTTAATCCATCTTAACTCTGAATATTAAACTGATTTTCACGCGTTTTTTTTTTTTTTTTTTTTTTTTTTTGCTGCAAACGTCATACATGTAGCTATGATACAGGACAAATGGTTCGGCGTATTTTAATATCCATAGCGGGAATAATAGATAATAATAGATAATAGGTAATAGAATATTCTGATATTAAGCTCGACTGTAGACAGGTATTTTGCAAACACTGTAGACACACACACACTAATATACGTTAGAGAAGCAGCTAATGCCAGTAAAGTCAATTATTTTAATAATTTGAAGAGACAATATATGATTACGCTATATATACATATATAAACAAAATACTGACTAATGAACACATTAGTCAGTTTTCTGATATAGTGATTATATTGATACTCCGTACATGATTTATATATGTAGTATGATTTTCTCTGATATATAACTTTTATCTATTATAGCCTATATATATGTGAATGATGTTGATACTCCATCTATGATTTATATATATTAATTTTCTCTGATATATAACTTCTATCTATTGTTTTATATAGAAATATGTGTTCATTAGTCAGTAAGGGTAAGGGTAAGGATAGGAGTATTCTGTGTGTAGCTGAGTTTCTATCCAGCTATTAATGCTTAAATTAGAATCAAGATAACACATTTATAATCGAATACATTTAAATATATAGTCGAAAGTTAGCTTCACCCCCAAAGCATATGAAAGTTAAAAATATGAATTGACCGCTACAGAGATCTGCCAAGCTAGCTAGCTTAATGAGAGTCTAGCTGTGCTTTTTCTTCTTCATCATGAACAGATTTAGATGTTGTCCTATTTAATTATGTGGATTAACAAACTGAAGAGCCACACATGCTAAATGTGGAAAATCTACAGTGAATACTAGGCCTGAACAACCGTGTGACAGTTTGGTTTTGATCAAATCTTTGCACTGTGCCAACTATTGACACCTTATGCTTATATCACATGGAGGCTTTACCGGCCTTTTCCAGTGCTAAATTTCCATTTGAAGTGATGACTGTCCTCTGGCTAACACTTTTAGGGGCAGAGAAGGACTACTAATGGCTTTTCTATTGCCTTGTGTGCTCTCTTCCTTATGTTAGCTAAGGTCTGAGGCAGCTTCACTCTGACAGCGGCTAATGCACTCATATACCCAGCCTTTTGTAGCCATTTCCAGCACAGAGCAGATGATTATAGCAGATGATTTCACTTTTCTAATAAAGCACCTTCCGGTAGAGATTCACTGGCAGCAGCTCAACACAGATCATACAATCCCTTTCTCTGTTACTGCCCTCATCTATTTTTTGACATCAAACAAGTACTGGCAGTTCTTTGGAAAATTGCATTCGATAGAAAAAAACAAAAAAAAACAACACACATACAACTTCAGTTTTTAATAATGAGTGTCACGGAGCAGGTCACAGACTCAAACGTGTAGCAACACAGCCAACCAGAATACTGAACAATAATGAATTTATTTACAATAAATTACATAAGAAGTAAATGGCTAAGGTTCACTGACGTGACAGGTGGATGGATTCAACATGCACGATACTTTTTACAAGTGCCCAGAGGTGTAACCAATGCTAGAGGAAAATTGGGCCTTCACGTAGCATTCTTATTTAACTGTTTACATATTGTTTCTACCTCCATAAACTAAGCATCTTTCACACTACTCTGATGTCAGCTTAAAAAAGAGATTTCTCCATGATGAATGTACTTTGCAATAGCTTGCTGACCACTCTGTATATCGTTCTTAAGCCATGCTGCATTCAGTTTTTGTTTTTTTTGCTCAAGTACCTTTTAGATCCTCTCAATCTTTTTTCTCTTTTCAGAAGAAATAACTTGCATTTTTCAGCCCCAGAGGTTGTCGCTTGTAAACACCCAGTAGTTCACTCTCTGGAGAGGGGGACATGGATAATCAGGGAGAAGGATGTTGAAATGATGCTACCTATTTTTTCTTGACTTTGCTGTTCCCCTGTTGTGTATATCCAGTCTGACATGCCATATTGTGTGCAAGGATTTTCTTTTATTGTGTGAAAGGAACAATTATAGAGGTTATAGTTAAAAGAACAAAAAGAAGATTACAATTCGCTAAGCCCCTCCCACAAATGGCTACTGTCCAATCCTACCTTAGCAACTGTAACTAGGCACGAGAGGTCTGTCAAGCTTTCAGCAGAAGACAATATGCCGAAGCGGTATGTGTACGGTACTTGAAAGTCCGACATTCGTTGCTAATGTTATCTGACCTACCACACAGAGCTACGGTTAGCTAATGTTACAACTTACCTTAGAACAGACGTAGGTGTTCTTATTGATTCTGGAGGGATTCAGCTGATCATGCGGTCTCCCACACTGCTTAATCCACACTCAGCACCTTTCTTCTTGTGCCTTTGGCTTGGGGGAATGCAAAAAATCAACACCACCCTCCAAGCTTTGCGGATAAAGAATGTCGAACTTGCAAGTACCATATGCATACCGCTTCGGCATTTTGTTTTTGGCTTGGGAAATGCAAAAAAATCAACACCATACTCCAAGCTTTGCGGATAACGAGTGTCGGACTTGCCAGTACAGCCCGCATACCACTTCGGCATATTGGGGAATGATCTTTTTGCATTCCCCAAGCCAAAGACACAAGAAGAAAGGTGCCGCGTGTGGATTAAACAGTGTGGGAGACCGCATGATCAGCTGAATCCCTCCAAAATCAATAAGAACACCTACGTCTGTTCTAAGGTAAGTTGCTACCTGCAGGTATATACAATTTCAGCCTCCTAGGTCAACAGGGGGCCAGATGGTACCATGTTGAAGTTTGGAGAATGGAGAACACACCTACTCAGTCAAATATTAGGTACCATCTGGCCCCCTGTTGACCTAGGAGGCTAAAATTGTATATACCGACTCACCGGGAGCCCTAGTACTTGTGGTTAAGATTTCGTCCCATTTGGGTAAAAAATGAGGGTGAGGGTCTAATTCCCCTGGCAGAAGGCTCTCAGGGTTTAAAAGTCTGACAAGACCTGTTTTTCCAACATGAACACTTGGTCAGATTTTTCTACTGGGACCCTGGGGCTGATCTTTTAGTATGTTATACTAGGCTATATTTGGAGCTGAACTGTGCTGGTTTGGTGTCTCTATGACCTTCCTGTGACCCCTGGCGCAGGGTCAAGATGTCACATTTTTGGACTATGAAGCCTCACAAATCGGTCATTTTTGCATCAAATGAGCTGAAACTTTTAGGGGTGATTTAGGTGACCTTGTTGAACAATTGATTCGAAGCACAAGTCTCTAGGTCGTTCCTGGAGCTACTTCCGGTTTGGGAGGAGCTAGCAAAACAGTTTCAGTGGATTTAGATTTTAGATGTTTCAGAGGTACCAGATCCCAGGTTTCAGCTCTCTGAGTGTTACAGAAGAGAAATGAGAGCAAAAGAGGGACATTTATGAAAAAACATGTTTTTTTTGGCCCTCATTCCTTCTTCAGGGCCCCTGGAGGTCTGAAACGTGCATGAGCGTTCACATTAGCCTCTGTATATAGAACCTGTGCAGTTTGGTCCAAATTGGTTTAGGATTGTGTGAGATTTTGACCTTTTTAACCCATTTTGAAGCATTTGGACATTAAAGGGTTAATGGTCGAGTGAAAACCCGGCCATGATCGAGCCTCTTTTGAGCTAACTCTCTGAAAAAAAATATGCAAGGTCAGGAGGTGGTCTACTAGGAGCGTGTGCGATTTGGTGTCACTAGACCCAAAAATGACCGAGCAGGAATGTTTTTACATGTCTGAAGGCCTCAGGCTGCATCACTGCTAGCAGGCCTCACTGCTGAAAAACACGGGTTCCCGTGGGGCTAGACCCTGGAAAACAGATACAGTGCTTCATGTGACTGCTCTGAATAGTCCCACACAATATCAGACTTGAATTCCACTGGGAATGACTTTTATGATACTTGTTGCACAAAATGTCTCCTTCATTTGAAGTCTTCTTCCGCGAAGCTGTCAGGCTACTGAACAGGTCTCTGTAGACTCTGTTTTCATATCATCACCACCTCTCCCCCGCAAATACACATGCATGCACGCATCCCCACATACACACACAAGCATACACACATTCATACACACACTGCACTACTGGACTAGGCTCTTTATTCATTTATTCATTCTTTATTCATTTGTTTTATAAAACAATAGATAGAAGTTATATATCAGAGAAAATGAATACATATAAATCATAGATGGAGTATCAACGTCATTCACACACACACACACATATATATATATATATATATATATATGTAATAGATAAGTTATATATCAGAGAAAATTATTATATAAATCACATATAAACTATCAATATAATTCATACATATATATTAAAAAAGATATGTCAGAAAATGATATTATATATATATATATATATATATATATATATAGTTTTATATAGAAATATGTGTTCATTAGTCAGTATTTCGTTTATATATGTATATATAGCGTAATCATATATTGTCTCTTCAAATTATTAAAATAATTGACTTTACTGCCATTATCTGCTCCTCTAACATATATTAGTGTGTGTGTGTGTTTACAGTGTTTGCAAAATACCTGTCTACAGTCGAGCTTAATTTCAGAATATTCTATTACCTATTATTATTATTATTATCTATTATTTCCGCTATGAATATTACTATGTTCAGCACCCCATTGATTTACACCTGCATTTTGTGCATCATGGCGCTAGGTGTGCTGTTTGCATGTTGGACATTGTTTTACACAGACACCACCGAAGAAGAAAGGTGCCGAAGTGCTGCACCTTTTGTTTTGTTTTGTTTTGTTTTTTAAAATTGAAACAGGAGTCTGTTCGCATGAATGTCCAATGGGTTAGGAGTTGTCCATGAGTTTGATATCTTCAATCATGTTAAAAAGTTTTACAGCAGTCCGTTTAGAAATCTGCATTTGTGTATGAAAAACTTCCCAAATATTATAATAAAGCAGACCGGAATCAAACCCGCATCCGAGACCAGCTCTTGTACATGAGCCACCTGCTTAACGTGCTGAGCTATACGGGCATCGGATACCCACTCATCAAAATTATTTAATAAATACCAGCGCACCGGCCCGTCGGTCAAACGGCCGAATAATGTTTACACAAATTTTGGCCCGAAGCCACATCTAATTGCCGGCCCCTGCGAATGCAAAATATAGTGTTGGATTCGCAATGCTTTTACATTAAAAATATAATATACCGATTCAAAATGCCCTATGTAACTCGCTTAAATCTGACCGAGGAGAAACATGACACACGAGGAATATTTGATTGATTAAACGTTCTATTCAGGTGTGATTAAGATTCAGATATGAAAACAAAATCAAACCCGTTTGCAAACAAACACTAACGTTTTTTAATCTCAAATACCCAAATCCTGCAGCAAAAATAAAGGCATCACATTATATATATGGGATGATGTAACGCAAAATATAGCGTTGGATTCGCAACGCTTTTACATTAAAAATATTCGTTTGAAATACGTTCTGAGTGGCATGAAAAGTCCTCCGCTTGAAATACATTGGTTTGAATTTCGTTGTGAGCAACACGTTAAACATGAGAAATCGTGTTGGTGCGCACGTAACCATAGATTAATTTACGTGACAGTTTCACGAATCCTTGTGAGACCGGGTTGGTATTATTTGAGCAAAATAAATACTGGTGATATAGACCCCTTTCACATAACGTATGCATACTTAATTAGGCAGCTGCGCGCGCAGACCCGGTTCAAAACAAAGCCTGTTTACCTGGCCAAGGCGTGATATTGCAAGCACATATTACGCTAAACATGCCTTCTTGTTGTACTGTCGGCTGTCAGAATCGTAGTAAAGCAGATGATATGGCAGCTGTGACAGTGACCAGGTGGAACTTGCTTTGTTACCGCGGCTAAACGTTTGGTTTACTTAATACTGATTTCCGCGTTCTCCGGAGCAGTCGTTACGTTGATATTACAGTTCCTGCTGATATACTGGAGAAGCTCTGAGCCCGTTAGCAGGACAGTGCAGTATGTCAAAGTAGTGCCTGATAACGCATTGAAGGATTACTTTAATACCCAACATGCCGAACCAGGCCAGCAGCAACAGGACAACACACAATCTGCTGCATCCAAACAGCAAGAGGCCGTGTCCGGCAGGCAGCAGGATGCAGCTGTCAGCGGCGGCAGCCCCAAACAACAGCCACCACCGCCTTCTCAAAGCGAGCCCATTGATGCGGGCAAAGCCGAGACGTGCAATTTCCTAAACGCTGTCTTTCTGTTCTTGTTCAGGGAACTCCGAGACACCCCAGTCGTCTGACACTGGCTCACCCATTAAATTAAAGTAGAATGTGGAGGAGCTCCTGCACCGGGTCTGCGCGCGCATACCTTGTGTTAGTAAACACTGCAAGGGGTCTATAGAGATCAGCCCCACTATATGTGAGCAATATCCTGGCGCGCTGTAAACAAACACAAATTTAGCTTAGCAAGAAATGGGCAGACACATGATAATGACAGTTGACATAACATTAATTTAAATGTATATAATACATATCATCTTACCCTGCTGTACAAGAATATTGTTGTTCTTGTATATGATTATTTTTGACGTGAAGTGACAATACATGGGGTGTTTGGCACTTACACTGAGATCTGTGCGCTTTTCACTCTATTTTAACGTCCTCTTCATTTGCACTCCGCCAACATTTAATTTGGTGAATGTAGTTCTCAAAAGCATATTGGAGACCCTTCTGTGTGCTTCTCTCGGGTATTGCTGTAGAATATGTTCAGAAATTTGCACATATCTCCTGAGAAATATCACTCACCGGTACCGCTAAAAACTCCATGGCTGTGTCCGAAATCGCATACTAACGTACTACTCATACTAAGTGTGACGTCAAAATAAGTATGTAGTGCGTTCACATTAGATAGTATGTAAAGATTGAGTATGCGAGAAATACCCGGATGTATACTATATCCGGAAAATTTTTAAGTATGCTCGGTGACCACACCAGTCATACTCAACCTCCCCATAATGCTTTGCGAGCTATCCACCGAAATGCAAGCCTCCGCGGGATATGTGGCCGGACCGCGGCGATTTTTATTTTATTTTATGTGGTTAAGTAGTCATCCTAATCACCCCACAGATTTGAGAAATAGGCGTTTTCTGACCAACGTTTTAAATTTGTCAGACGCCTCACAACGTGCTACTGAATGCTCGCAGCTAGTTGCAGCAGCTCGCTTTGCATACAGAACAAGTAGCAGCTACCTCGAATAGCCTGCAGCTACAACTGAAACGATTCGCATAATCTGGCTAATAACTGCATGAGGAGTGCCGGCTTGAAATTGCCACATTAATTATGCGACTGTTTGTTAGCATAAAATCGACCTGAAGCCGGCATTCAGCCGAGATATTTGATAGCCGTACTTCCGGTTTTTGTCGTCAGAGATTTGAAATGCATTATGGGAAACAGAGTAGTATACTACAGTGTGAACGGTCGGCATTCTAATCATACTTATAGTACGTAGTATACAGTATATACTCATTGAGAATGTAGTATGTAGTACGTTAGTATGCGATTTCGGACACAGCCCATATTTCATGCTAGGAGGGAAAGCTTGACAGGCGTAGCAACAGTAACCAAGGGGGGCGGGGCTTAGCGTAGGGTCAATTCTGTGAAGTCCAAATTTTGATAATACTTTAAGAATGATCATCTCATGGAGTCGAAATCTTTTTCCGCATCTAAACTTAAAGAGTCCAATTTTTGTTCTATACTTTGTCCCATAACATGCAGTGTTTTCCTAATGTTGTCTTTGGTTTGCCTTTGCCTTAAGAAGAATGTTTGGTGTTCATGTACCAGTTCTGGTAGGATTGACTGTATTCTTTTTGACAATATGGAGGTGAAGAGTTAATTTACACATTTGCTGTTTTGTAAGATAGAGCAACTGCCAAAATTAAATGAATAGAGACTTAAGTAACTCATTTATTCTGGGAAGACGAACAAGACAGGGATGTTGCATCTTGCCATTCCTCTTCACCCTGTTTGTAGAACCTCTGAGTCAGTGGATGAGACAGAGACCTGACATACAAGGGACAACACACGTTGCAGTATTTGCTGATGATCTATTAATAAATTTAAAGCAGCCCCCACACACAACCCCAAAAGTATGAAAATGTTAAAAGGATTTGGTTTACTTTGGGGTAAAATGGAATTGGGATGCAAAGCACATCAAATATTTGGGAGTTGTGCTACTTGTGGTCAAGAATTTTTGATGTTAACTATGGATCTCTAATCTAAAAGATAAAATAAGATATACAAAGGTGGAATGTCATTCTGTTTTTGAATTTACACTCCAGGATTGAGTCAGTTAGAATGAATGTGCTTCCAATGCTTTACCTGCTTTCTTGGTCTGCCAGTCAAAATACCACACAAACCATTTAAAGATATCTATAGCAGGGGAAAAGGGCCAGGATTAAATACAAAATTCTGCAGTGAAGAAAAGAAAGGGGTAGGATGGGCATTCCTTTCCTACAAGAATATTTTTTATTCAGCTCAGTTGAGACCTTTAATCTGCTTATATTCACCAACATACATAGCAGGATGGAGGGAATTAGAACTTATGATTATGAAAGAAATACTAATAATGGCCCTATTATCAGGCAGCAAATTACAGGTGAACTGATGGTTTCAGAAGAACTCGTGTCAGTCATTCTTTTGAAATCCTGATGGGAAATTATTAAAATCTGAAAATTCAGAGACTTATCCACAATTGTGAACTGGTGTGTTTATGACTCAAATTTGCACCTTATAAGTATGATAGCAGATTCAGAAAATGGAACTCAGAAAGGTTTAACAAACTAACATTCCTTTGTACGTGGGGCTTTCCAGAGCTTTGAAGCACTACATAATAAATACGTATTGTGTTCAGATGACTTTGCAGATGCTTGCAGGTCAGACATTACTTTAACCAAAACCCACAAGTAGTACAGGGTTTCAGGGCGGGGTTTCAGGGCTCTTGCCCTGAGTGTTTTTATCATAACTTAAGTCTGGATCATGCAACAAAATTGTATCAAATCTTTATAATGGCATTGAAACAAGACAACACAGAATAAATAAAGAGGAAATGGGAAAGAGAAGGAAACGTTTTGATATCTGTTGAGAGTTTGGAGAAAATATATCAGCTGATATCATTAGCGGGTCACATGACAGGCACTTTAAACTAGTCCTTTAGAGGCTTCTAACCAACATGGCTTCGGTCACAAACTTTCTCTTTTATTACAAATACAGTCCAGAGAAAAATATTTCTGAAAAATTTGAGGTGAGACATAAGCTATGCAGTTGCTAAATCTTTCCTCATTTTAGCTCGACAAAGTCTAGTTTTATTTACAAATATACAAAAGTTTCATGAGGCGTCAGACCTCCACTGTGTGCACCAAGTAGCAGAGACCTCAACTTTATGAAAATAAGATGCAGGGAGCTAGTGAGCACTGCGACACTCCATTGCTGGAAATGCAAGCAGAATGTGGGGAGTTTCACATAAACAATGAATAGAAAGTGTTAAACAGATCTTGTGGCTTCATACCATAAGGGGGAAGGAGAACAAGATAGCAGATGGAGATGGTAGTTTAACATTAGAATGCACTGTGGGAAGAAGATAAGCCAGTGGTCTTATGCTCACTCCAGTGTTTTGCTGTAAACCCTGTGTCCAGGTATTCATATGAACTCTTTGACATGTAGGACTTAAACATTGTGTTGCAAATCACTTACACCCCTTCATGGCAATGTTATTTTAAGGTGATACTGGCCTCGTTCTGCGTGTACACATTATTCTGGGAATGGTTTGAGGAATGTGACCAAGAGTTACAGTAGCTGACTCAACCTCCAAGTTCCCCAGATCTCTGACTAATAAAGCATCTGTGGTATGTGTTAGAAGAACAAGTCTGGACTACAGCACCTCCTAGGACCTGAAGAATCTTCTGCCAGAGTTTAGGTCCCAGCATTGATGCTGTTTTTGATATTTTTCAGGAAATTTATAGGAGTATGTATTATACTCCTAGAAAATGTTCAAAACTTATCAATGGTACATACACCACTAACCTATTAATTGCTGTGTTTTGTTTGCCTTATTGTCATATGTCATGTTGATAAGGGAAAAAAGACAGTTAGGCGAATTAGTCCTGCATACACCATTCTGCTTGCCCTAAATACACAATAGGAAAACAGATGTGGAATAATCCACCACTGAAAATAGTTTTGTCACCACATCGAATTTATCTTTTCCTACTGTTGAATAATTTTGACAAAAAAAACACAGTAGTTTTAGGAAAATACAGTGCCTTATTGGAAAAATTCATTTTGGAGACATGTTTTGAAGAGTTACATCATCCATAGGAGCCAATTAAATTAAGGTTCACAGTAACAGAGTAAGGAACTTAGGTCCTGAGAGATTGACTAACACTTGAATAATTTCCTTGCATTGGTTAGTAATAATTTAATAAAATATCGAGACAGAAACAAGTCGTGTTCCTTCCATGTATCAGCACAATCGTATTAATTATACCATTCTTCGTGTCTGTGTGTTTATACGTTCAGGCCAACGATGCCTCAGGAAACACGTGGAACTGGCTGTACTTCATCCCCCTCATCATCATTGGTTCCTTCTTCATGCTCAACCTGGTGCTTGGTGTGCTGTCGGGGTAAGTACAAATTGTGAGCGTGGCTTGAGAAATTTAGCACACTGCCGGAAATTTCCCAGTGGAATTATAGTAAAATACTGGGAGCTATATTTGTAATTTTGCTGTACTTCTACAGTGTCACTACTGAGTTAATTTAAATGTTCAATTACTGAAGAATTTATTATGATTTTCTACTGTACAATGTGAAGTTTACCATAAAAGACTTGAAGCTCTGGTCACCAACGTTTTACTGTATTTTTACAGAATTGTGACTGTCATTTGTTTAAACAGTTAATTACAGTGAAATTTATTTCTGTCCTTTACTGTAGAATGTGACGCCTACAGTAAAATACTGGCAGCTGTGGTCACCAATATTTTGTTGTATTTTTACAGTGAAGTATCACGTTTAATTTTAACATTTAATTCCTGAAATCTAAAAATTATCCAATTCTGCTCAACATTTTGTAGTTTCCTAAAGATTGGGCAGTGCAAAGACACCAGAGACAGAGTACAACACACAACAAGAAATGCCGAAATAACCAAGACACAAATGTAAACTTTCTGGATAGTTGTGCAAAAACTTTTGTTCAGTGAAACAGAACCAATATAACAAGGTTAAATACAATGCAGAACAGCCTTGCTGTCAATGCCTTAAAATGGCATTTTGTGAGTTGATTAGGACAAGAGTGAAAACTGAGCAGAGAGAGAAAAAGAGAGAGAGAGATGGAGAGAAAATGAGAAGTAAACAACAGGATAGAGGAGCATTTCAAAGGAAGAGTAAATTGACTAACTTTTATGAAGTGTTTGCGCTTTTGAGTTTAAACTCAATGAAGCACCTACAACAAACCACAAGATCAGGGAATATAAGAACTCACATAAAGCAACATCAAGTTAAAACAGTTTTTTTGTTTTGAACTGTAAAAGAAGTAGCACTTGAATGACAGTTCACAATATAAATTTGTTTTTAATACAGTTACTTCTGAATTATGGAATATACCTTTTCTCAAGTGACCAAATCAAAATGAATAAATAATAAACATACTTGTCATCCATCCATCTACTGTCGTCCCCTTATCTGGGGTCGGGTTGCGGAGGCATCAGATGAAGCAAATCATTTCATACGTCCCTCTCCTGGCCAATGCCTTCCATTTCTTCCTGGGGCATCCCTAGGCATTCTAAGGCCGGATGAGATACATAATCCATCCACCAAGTTCTGGGTCTACCCCGTGGTCTCCTCAGAAAACCTCCAAAGGAAGTCACACAGGAAGCATCCGAATCAGATGTCTGAACCACCTTAACTGGCTTATTTCTATGCAGAGGAGCAGCAGCTTTACCCCGAGCTCCCTTCGGATGTCTGAGCTTCTCACTCTATCTCTAAGTCTAAGTCCAGTCACCCTACAGAGGAAACTCATTTCGTCAGTTTGGACCAGCAAACTTGTTCTTTCCATCACTATTCATGACCATAGATGAGGGGCTGAAATGTGGATTGACTGGCAAAACGAGACTTCAGCTTACAACTTGTGCCCTCTTAACCACATAGTTCCAGTACAATACATCTATTACTGCTGATGCTGCACCAAGCCTCCTATCCATCTCAGGCTCAATTTTCCTGCCACTCATGAACAAGATCCTGAGATACTTAAACTCCTTGCTCCTTTGCTTGGGGCAGCACCACCCAACCAACCCAGAGGGAGCGATCCACTGGTTTCTAGCAGAGAATCCAGGGCTTGGACTTGGAGGTGCTGACCTGTATCCCAGCAACTTCACCCTCAGCTGCAAACTGCTCCAGTGCATGCTGAAAGTCATGCTCTGATGAAAACAACAGCACCAAGTCATCTGCTTAAAACAGTGATGCGATTCTGAGGTCCCCACACCTGACACCCTCCTCACTCCAGCTGTGCCTTGAGATCCTGTCTATGAACACCACAACAAGGATCATTGAGTCCAGCACCAACAGGAAACATGTCTGACTTGTCGAGAATGGAAACACAGCGCTCACTTTGGTTGGGACCAAATGGCTTGTAACAACCAGCCCAGTACCCCCATACTCTCGCAGTACACTCCGCAATGCCCATAAGGCTTTTCTGAATCCAGAAAACACATAAACTGGCTTGTTAAACTCCCATGACCCTCTCAGTGGTTCTGCAAGAGTAAACTTTCTCTTGGGGGCTGAGCAATGTGATTCACTGATAACTGGCACACACACCCTCTCCTGTCCTCCTTTTTGAAAATGGGAACCACCACCCCGATCTGCCACTCCACATGCACCATACCCAATGTCCATGGCCGTTTCTCAACTCTAAGTATGCAAGTCCGTACTCGCATATCAACTCCATGCAGAAGGATCCCAGGCCTAGGCCAGGATGCGAATCAAGGATCTTGAAGCTGCAAGGCAACAGTGCTAACCGTCGGGCCACTGTGCAGCCCACTTTTATGATAGATAAATAAATAATAATGATAAATTGTGCTGAAGTTTTTTTCTTAGTTTTTGGTATTTTTTGATACTATTTTTTAGCATTATTCTGTTGTTTTGTTCTGTTTACAATTTTCGTTTGCACGTTGTTATTATTCTCACAACTTTATCAAGCTTCCTGAGGAGAATAGAGCATGGCTTTAATAGTGAGAATTCAGTACTCAACTGAAAGATGACACCTGCTCACTTGAATGAATGTTCTAGTGTGGGGCTGGCTTGTGATTGATAAGTGGCTACCATACCACTATGAGTCAGATTCTCTAGTGAGATACACCGCTTGTTTGTTTTGTCTGGTTTCAAAAGAACAACATGGCAATAGCAAAATTCAAACTCGACACTTCAAAATGGTCGTTCGCAATCCAATGATGGCATCACTATATGTCATAGTCCACCATAAGTGTTTGGGATTGTTTCCCCTCCTGAGAAGTGGTTTATAAAACCTAATTGCTCTCTGAGACACCAGTTTCCAGAGACAGGAGCATTCTTTCGATGGGATGTTTGGTGATTGGAGGGGCTGCCTTCTTTATTTAATAATTCCTGTGATGAAGTAAGTTTTCTGCCATCTTATTGAAGAAATGGGATTTATTAATCTCCTCATAATGTGCTTATCTGATGTCTACATGATCCTATTTTGGATACAACTGATCCACTGTCAATGTACTGTCCATTTACAAACCTTTACTCTAACAATGCATGGTTTGCTGCTGAGAATGCTCCTCTTTGCTTAAAATAGCAATCTGATTTCTTACAATTTCACTTTCTTCTGATGTTTCCCACTATCACGATGCCACTTAATGAGACAATGATTTGCTGGAAACACAAGGCAGTCATATTTCTAGGTGAACAGTGGCTACGGGTTTATTTAGTTCGCCAAGCCTTTAAACGAGTCAGTCAAATCTACCTCAGTGTCATCTGAACCCTGCTGCAATGGACTAACTGGAGTACAACTCAAGTAAATCCAACCTTTTGTACAAAAAACTCCTCAAACTTTCTGATTGTTTCCAGGTTTACATGAAAATGATGTGCAACAGTGAGCAGTGTACTGTAGCAGAAACTTGAAGAGAATTTGGGTGTGCTTCTACAAAAAAGCATATTTTAATTGGTTGGTCAAACAGTTTCTGAAGGAGAAAAATTTGTGTACTGTAAGCATCTCAAAGCTAACTAACTCATTTTACTGTGCTCATATTGACACTTACGTGTCAGTTTGCATGTGTGTCAATAATCAGTGTGAATGTGTGACTGAAAACTGCTGCAACGATGGCAAATCCTAACTGCCACAATTTCACACATACTGTACACTCCAGAAACCAACATATGGATGCACTGCACAAACATCACACAGAGAAAGATTCATAGCCACAAAATTTGATTTAGAGACAATGGCAGAGATGCACAGAAAGACGCACACACGCACGCACGCACGCACGCACGCACGCACGCACGCACGCACGCACACACACACACACACACACAAACAAACACAGGATGGCAGGCAGAGAGTGACTGCAATGCAGAACAGAGCTTCCCCCTTCACTGTGTGGGAGACACACCAATCACTGAGTGGTGGGGGTGGACTGGAGATCCTTCGCTCTGTTATTTCAGTCTTTCTTCAGAGGTCTTTCTGTCTCCTTCCACCTCTTTTTTTCTTCTGTTATTTTACCTCCCCTTCTTTGCAGTTTTTCCTGCTTATCTCATTTCCCACTCAGTTTGTTTAAATGGGCATGAAATAATCCTATTTTACTTTGAAAGCAACAGAGGGGCTATGGAGGTATTATATTATCAGCTTTAAAAATGCACAAACATGTTTTGAAATAGTACAAAAGGATGTGTTAGTAGCTATGATAAGGATAACATTGAGTATTCTCAGAAATAAATGATTTAGTCATTGTTAAATTTGAATGCTATTTTTTTTCCTGTCTGATGATAGAATCATGTCATTAAAACTCTATGTACTGGGTATGTTCAACACACTCTTTCACATCACATATTCATTTTGTTCTCTGGCTTCTGTTGACTGGCCTTTATTGCTTTCTCACCATGCACAGAGTAGATGTTGTTTATAAAGGGGGGAATATTAATAGTGTCAAAGTCTGCTGTGCTGCACGAGGTTGCTTTTTAACTCAGATATTGAAGAATTGCCTCCTAGCTCCTTTGTCCATTGTGTCAATGCACTAATCTTTAGTTTGTGACTTATTTACTTATATTTACTATCAGCCCTGTGTGTCCTCTGAGGTAGTTTGTGTTGGTGTTTCATATTCAGCCACTTTAGTTCGCTGGTCCTCATTTAGGTTGTTTGCTTAGTTCCTTCCCCTCACCTACTCCCCTGGGTTACTTTGTGTCCTTATATCAGCACTCTTATTTCCGCTCATATATTCTTCGACATGAATACTATCGCCATCGAGATTCATGTCTGCTCTTGGGTCCAAATCCGAACCATGCCATTCTTATTATTAACCTTAATTTAAAAAAAATGTCAGGGAATGGTTACCTTGCTTGTTACTTTTAGAATGACTGAGGCGCTGTCTCAATAGATTCTTTCACAAATTCTGTAACAACGTTTTTAGCTTGCATTGTAATAAAGCAGAGGTTGCTGGTTAACCGGTTAACACTAATCAGACCAGATATAGGTACAGTGAACATTCTGCTGCTGAATTTTGCACCACACAGACCTTTCCTGAATATTACTGGACAAACTATAAATAAATTTAAAGGACAAAGCTTCTTGACTTATTTGCTGTAAAAATAATAATAAATTAGAATTCCAACAGCACAGAAATGGTAGTTCCTTACTTTGTCGAGTGCATGCACAGTAAAACAGTTTCTTACCTTTTTTTCTGATCTGTAGCTTCACATATTTGTTGAATCATTGTATGCTGTAAACTATTTTCACTGTAAAGAGTCTTTTTAGTTAATAAGATTCAGTGAATGTCTGGGCTTTACTTCTCAGTATACATCTCTTCTCATATACAAATCAGCACATGGCATCTAATAACATCCACTGATATGCAAGCTTTTAGGCTACTTTACACTGAAACAAGTTTGAAGAACAGATGTTATTTCTGTGACAGTTCCAGTTATTTGTCATCTCTGAGCCAAGTGTCCTCTATCATACTTTACAGCTCTGCATCTGAGCAATACCCTGAGATGTTGTATTATCTGGTGTCTTTTTGCTGGTCTGCCATGCCAAACACACCTTCCTTCTTGCTTGCACAATATGATTGAATGAGGTCATAATAATTCAAAGTACGTTTGCAGTCACAAAAATGCTTCACACTTTCGTTGCTTCATTTTGTCTGTCTGGTCTTGGTAATGTTATCGAGTCACCCTATATTTAAAGGCTATAGTCCAAGTGTAGTAAACAGTCACTTGTATCAACTTCAAATCTTTCTTGATTTTGTGAAGTCAAAGTCACCAGACACATAGTGAGAGTCTGATTTGAATGCATGTCATGTGGTGACTTGTCCTCTAAACTGTTCAGAGATGAAAGGAGGACCTCATTCCATGAAGGCAGATAGTAACTTGTTGTGTCAACATGAGACGAACAGTTCAGATCTCACACGGTTTGAGGACACTGATTCCCAGTCATCTGCTGGAAGCCAGCCTGTTGTATACTTGTCAGCAGTGGAGTGCTCCAGGATCTGTGCATGTCTGTCAGATTTCATAAACATTTCTTGCCTCTTGTTTGTGTGTACAGGGAGTTTGCAAAGGAGAGAGAGCGTGTGGAGAAGAGACAAGAGTTCCTGAAGCTCCGCAGACAACAGCAAATAGAGAGAGAGTTAACTGGGTACCTGGAGTGGATCTGCAAAGCAGGTCAGAGGCACATATATAGACACACCTTTGGGTGACACATATAGGTTCAGCAATAGCTAATAATTACAGCTAGATCACAAATAAAAACCTTACAGTTTTGATTCAGGTGTGCTATTTTTGTTGCAGAGGAGGTGATGCTGGCTGAGGAAGACAAGAATGCAGGGGAGAAATCTCTGGATGGAGCATGGTACAAAAGGAAACACAACAACTCTGGTGAGGACTGCCATCTTGAGAATGTCTTGTGAAGGAGTGGAGGGAAAACAGCCTGTCATTTTACATTTTGGAACCACCTTAAAATAGTCATTTGTTTCGCTTATTTATTATTTTCACTGCTTATGTTGCATGGTACTTTATAACCATCATCTGTCTATGCATTACTGCCATCTACAGCACAAAATTGGAGCTTGTTTTTCCCATGCTCATAGCGTACAGAATACAACAAAAGTGAGTACACCCCTGTAGAATGTCACTTAAGTGTCAAATGTATTGTAGAATAGAATAGAATAGAATAGAAGAATAGAATAGAATGACTTTATTGATCCCCGAAGGGAAACTCAATGTATTGTATCGCCGTGCAGCATTTGCATAATTTCGAAGATGATAAGTGTCCTAGCTGTTCCTATTTAAAATTACAACTAAGTAAGAACTGAGATTCAAATCCTTTATTTTATTGTATTTTGACCTTTAATGTTATGACAGACTCAATCTTCCTTGGTACAGAAGCATATATTCTGCCATTCTTTGCAGACAGTTTTTTTCCTGTGGCACTCTGCTCTATACCATTAGGGTATCTATTTGATACCCCTACGGTGTTTTGTTGGATTCAAGGGAGTACTCAGTGTGCTGCTGATGGGAAGAGACCTTAACTGTGTAATATCACACCAAATGGATAAACAGCCTCCCTCTAAAACTCCCCTCTCTAAAATGAACAGAAGTGAGTCTTGTAGATACAGAGATATGGAGAAGCAAGTTTCCAAGATTTTACTTTTGACTCAAGCAGACACTCGTTATACTCCAGGATTGATTTATTTATTTATTTTTACCCCTGAGGCTCATTTACATAGAATAGAGAATACTGTACAATGTACATATAATATACTGCCTAGTACTGTCTGTGCTCATGCCTCTGTTGCACTGAAGTAGGATATAGGCCGTACATAAACTTCAAAACATCGGAGACTTAATGCTTCCCTCTTTAATGATTAAAAAAATGTATCTCTTTTGCCATAGCAGAGCTCAAGCAATATCTGGACATCAGTACTACAACCAAATTGTCTCTTCCTGTTGAGCTGTGCTAAAGCTTACATTAGGGGTTGTGTTATTTAATTCACTGGTGCTAAAAATAGACAGAAAGAAGTGAAACAGAGAGAATTGGAAGAAAAAATAAAAGAGTTAGAAAATGAACACAAACAAACTGTGTCACAAACCCTTGTAAATATGCTAAATACAACTCACAGAGAACTTAGTAGTTTACTGTCAGATAGATAGAGGGTAGTCTAAGATTCACCAATAAAAATATCATGAAGATTGCAATAGAGCCAACAGATTATTAACAATCTTATAATATACGTCCGGGCGCTGGGAGACAGCAGCCTTTGCAGCAGCTCCGACTCAACTTTCTCCTTTTTGTGTACTTTTTCTCCTCTATTGTTATTATTTTATTATTATTATTATTATTTTTTTGGACTCATCTGAGTTTAATTCCGCAACGTTTTAGGTGTGGTACTTCTGGTGGAATTTCGTTGATCACAACGGAACTTTTCTTTGTTTACAATGCTCACGTACACATGCGAGGAACTTCTGCAGCACTGTAATGGAGCCGGTTGCCTCTCTGCACGCATACCTGAGGAGATCTGGAGGGCTACTCGCAGAGGGAAGAAAGCCGGCTCCAAAGTCAAAGAGAGGATCAAGAGGGACAGGAGATTTAAACCTTTTCTCCCATCGATCATTATGGGGAACGTGAGGTCACTTGCCAACAAAACCAACGAGCTGACGGCGCTAGTGAACAGCCAGCCGGTCTACAAGGAGAGCAGCCTGCTTATCTTCATGGAGACATGGCTGCAGGGGACAACACCAGATAGTGTGATCGACCTGGCCGGCTTCACGCTGGTCAGAGCGGACCGGGGGACATAGAGCGGTAAGAGGAGAGGAGGGGGACTTGCTGTCTATGTGAACTCCAAATGGTGTTGTCCCGGACATGTGACTGTGAAGGAGAGTGTCTGCACCCCTGATGTGGAACTTTTAGCGGTGGGATTATGTCCGTATTACCTACCATGGGAGTTTTCACACACCATTGCTGTGGCTGTTTACATCCCGCCGTCAGCTGCAGCGGCCAGCGCCCGTGACGTCATCCATGCTGTGATCGCGGGACTCCAAACCCAACACCCCAGCGCCCTCATACTAAGCAGTGGGGACTTCAATCATGTCTTTCTCTCTCTCCTTTCCTGACAACCTTCACACAATACGTGGACTGTGCTACGAGAGCGAATAAAATCCTGGACCTCCTGTATGCTAACGTGAAGGGATCATACAGTTCTTCTTCTCTCCCTCCTCTGGGGGAGTCAGACCATATCCTGATTCACCTCGATACCACCTACAGGCCGCTGGTGGAACAGCAGGCGGCCACCATGAGGACTGTAAAGGTTTGGTCTAAGGACACAGAGGAGGCGCTGCAGGAGTGCTTCAATGTCACGGACTGGGACCTTATTAAAGAGGGCTATGTTGAGGACATTGAAGGCCTCTTCCACTGTATCACAGACTACATCCGCTTCTGTGAGGACAACATTGTCCAGACCAAAAAGATCCGCTGCTTCTCCAACAACAAGCCTTGGATCAATAAGGACATTAAAGGCCTCCTTAAAAGGAAGAAGAGGGCTTTCATGGCTAAGGACTGGGATGGACTGAGGGCTGTTCAGAAGAAGCTTAAGAAGAAACTGAGGGAGGCCAAGAACAGCTACAGGGAGAAGATAGAAGCCAAGATGGGGCAGGAGAACTCCAGAGAGCTGTGGAGTGGCATGAAACGGATGACAGGCTTCAACAGACCTGCACTCAGAACTGAGGGAGACCCAGAGTTTGCTTCTGAGCTGAACCTATTCTTTAATAGGTTCGACACAACCCCCACCTCTGTGAGCTCAGGAAGTGGATCTGGGTCTTCACACCCCACCCCAGCCCCCACTCACACCTCGACTGGAGACTCTGCCTCTGCCCCCTCCCCCATCATGGACACATCTCTGCCCCCCTCCCTCAGCTGGCTAGTGGCTCCTACAGACAGTTCATTCCCACCCCTCCACCCACTCACCTTGGACACTGACATCACCCAGCACCCTTCCCCCTCCCTCTCTTCCTGCCTCACACTCACGTCCAGCCAGGTACAGAGGGAGCTCTCCAAACTCCGCACCAACAAAGCCAGTGGGCCAGACAACATCAGCCTCAGGGTCCTCAGAGCGTGTGCCGGGCAGCTTGCTGGAGTCTTTCAGCACCTCTTTAACCTCTCCCTGAGGTTGATGAAAGTGCCCAACCTGTGGAAGACTTCCTGCATCATCCCGGTACCTAAGAAAGGACGTCCCAGCGCTCTCAATGACTACAGACCCATGGCACTGACGTCGCATGTCATGAAGACCTTTGACAGGCTGGTTCTTCAACACCTGAGGACTCTGCTCTCTGCTTTCTTGGACCCTCTGCAGTTTGCATACCAGCAGCACATCGGCGTGGAGGATGCTATCATCTTCCTCACCCACAATGCCCTGTCACATCTGGAGAGGCCTGGGGGCACCGTGAGAGTCATGTTCTTGGACTTCTCTAGTGCATTCAACACCGTCAGGCCCTCCCTCCTGGGGGAGAGGCTGTTGGAGATGCAACTGCACCCCAACACCACAACTTGGATCCTGGACTACCTCACTGTCCGGCCGCAGTATGTCAGGGTGGACGGCTGCATCTCTGAGGTGGTTACAAGCAGCACAGGAGTACCCCAAGGAACCGTCCTGGCATCCTTCCTCTTCACCCTCTTCACCTCTGATGTCCGGTTCAACTCAGGTTCCTGTCACCTCCAGAAGTTTTCCGATGACTCCTCTATTGTTGGATGCATTACTAATGATGACAAGGGGGAGTACAGAGGACTGATTGAGAGCTTCGTCACGTGGTGTGACAGCAACAACCTGAAGCTCAACATCAGCAAAACCAAGGAGGTGGTTGTGGACTAACGGAGGAGCAGGAAGTCCCCTGCCCCCATCATCATCCAGGGGGAGGAAGTGGAGAGGGTGGACTCATATTGGTACCTTGGAGTCCACATCAACAATAAACTGGACTGGTCCCACAACACGGACGCCCTCTTCAGGAAGGGACAGAGCAGGTTGTTCTTCCTGAGGAGACTCAGGTCGTTTGGCGTCTGCAGCAGGCTCCTGAAGACTTTCTACCAGTCTG
This sequence comes from Acanthochromis polyacanthus, assembly GCF_021347895.1. Classification (NCBI taxonomy): domain Eukaryota; kingdom Metazoa; phylum Chordata; class Actinopteri; family Pomacentridae; genus Acanthochromis; species Acanthochromis polyacanthus. Next base: position 38,050,480 of record NC_067119.1, read on the forward strand.
TGGTGGCCAGCGCACTCTTCTTTGCCGTGGTGTGCTGGTAGGGTGGCATCAAGACTGGTGAGGCCAACAGGCTTAACAAACTGGCCCGTTCTGTTGTGGGCCGTCAATTAGGCAATCTGGAGACTGTGGCAGAGAGGAGGATCATGGACAAAATCAGGGCAATCCTGGACAACCCCTCTCACCCTCTCCACAAGGAGCTGTGCGACATGGGCAGCTCGTTCAGCCAGCACATCAACCCTCCCAGAAGCAGAACTGAGCGCTTCAGGCGCTCCTTTGTGCCCACCGCCATCAGACTCTTAAACAGCAGCAGAGGCCACAGTACATCACTGCGCTGACCCCCCCTCCCTGTCATTACTGTACATAACTCCTGTTGATTACTGTATTTAACTCTTGTTACCCTTCACACTGTCACTTTAATATCACTGTCACTTTATTTCACTGCACTGCATAACTCAGTTGTCCTGGATGACACTTTTTTCTACATGGTGAATACCTCATACTGTTTGCTGCTACTGGTCAGTCTATTGTTTCCCCTTTTTGTTTTGTTTATTATACGTCACCCTTGGTTTGTCCTAAAATTATGTGTAATTCTTGAACCCAATGCATGCTACTACCCTTGTATCCTTGTACTTGCCCTGTGCTGCTGCAATAATTCAATTCAGTTCAATTCAATTTTATTTATATAGCGTCAATTACAATCAAATTGTCTCAAGACGCTTTACGGAACCCATATGCCTGACCCCCAGAGCAAGCCCAAAGGCGACAGTGGCAAGGAAAACACCCTTTTAACAGGGAAAAAACCTCAAGCAGAACCTGGCTCTGTATAAGGGGGACCCATCTGCCTGCTGGGGCAGATGGGTCAAGGGGGAGGGATGGGAGAAGAGGGAGGGGTGGAAAAGCAAGGAAAATACAACACACATTTGGATGCATGTATGACAAAATATGTGACTCAAAGTATAAGCTGACATTGAAAACTGACTCATAATTTACTCTTATGATGTACGGCTCTGACATTAAACATACTATATATATGAGATTAATGCACTCCTCAAGCACCGCTCCGAATTTTTGATAAAGCGCACAAGGCAAAACTATTATTTCAATAGTGCGAGGCCCAGCCATTTGCTGGCACTATGTCTCAAACGAACATTTTGCTGACATTGCGGCTGTTAAGTCAAAAGAAGGGGTGGTGCACACAGAACCTAGGGAGATAAATAAAACTTTTAGCACATTCTTCTCGGAGCCGCATACCTCTGAGGTTGTCCACGAGGTGGCTAAATGTGAGAAGTTCTTATCTGAAATACAATTGCCAATGCTCAATAGGGCAGAAGCGGACTCCTTGGACGAGCCCATCTCAATGGAGGAGGTCAATGCGGCAATTCGAGATATGCACAAAGGCAAGTCGCCCCGTTTTGACGGGATACCACCTGAATTCTACTCTACATTTTGGGATTGCCTCGGCCCTTCTATGGTGGGGATGTTTCATTACGGGATAGAAAATGGGGCCTTTTCCAGAGATGTTAATGTGGCCATCATATCCTTACTGCTTAAGAAGGGCAAGGATCCCACGGAGTGCGCAAACTATAGACCTATCTCTCTCCTCAATTCTGACCTCAAGATTTTTGCCAAGGTGCTAGCACGCCGGTTACAGGTTTATATGATTAAATTGGTTCACTGTGACCAAACTGGCTTTATTAGTTCCAGACTAGCATCTGATAATGTTAGAAGATTGCTACATATCATTAATGGTGCAGTGAACATCAGGTCCCCGGCTGCTGTGCTCTCACTGGATGCCATGAAGGCATTCGATCGGCTAGAGTGGCCCTATCTGTTGGCTGTGCTCGAGAGGATGGGTTTGGGTGCCACTTTTATTGGGCTGGTTAAAGTGCTTTATTGCAATCCAACCGCTATGGTGCTAACTGGCAAGATCTGCTCCCCACCATTTAAAATAGGCAAGGGCTCCAGGCAGGGATGCCCCCTGAGTCCTCTTCTTTTTGCCCTCTCACTGGAGCCACTTGCGCAGACAATTCAGCAGTCTTCTCTGATCTCCCCTATATCAATCAATGGTACACAGCATCATATCAGCTTATATGCTGACGATATCTTATTATTTGTGGAGAATGCTGCTCAGTCCGTGACCCACGTGCTCTCAATTTTTGACCAGTTTAATGGCATTTCAGGTTATAAAATAAACTGGTCAAAATCTGCCCTTATGCCATTGAACGAAGCAATGAGATCTGCCACCGTATCACCTTTGATTCCAATTGTGAAGCAGTTCAAATATTTAGGTATAGAAATTTTCCCCTCCCTGCAATCCATTATAAAACACAATTTTGAGGACAACCTCAACAAAGTCTGCCTTGATTTAAACAGATGGTCTTCCCTACCCAACTCTCTTCAAGCTAGAGTGTCGATAATAAAAATGAATATCCTTCCCCGTGTCAACTTTGTGAGCTCAATGCTCCCCCTGCCCCCTCCAAGCAAATTTTGGAATAAACTACACTCTGCCGTCTCTAAATTTGTGTGGCATGGGAAGCGCCCCCATCTCAAGCTGTCCTTATTACAAAGAGCTAAAGCTCATGGCGGCCTACCGTTGCCTAATTTTGAATTTTATTATTGGGCCTTCACGTTACGCCCGCTTCTTCAGTGGCTCAACCCAGCAGCCAATGTCTCATGGCGAGAACTCGAAGAAAGTTTGGTGCATCCCATTGAATTAAAGGACATCTTATATTCCAGTGTAACCACTCAACAATGCAGGACTTGTTTTGGACCTATAGTTTCCCAATTAGTGAATGTATGGAGAGCTGCAGAGAAACTCTGTAAGATTTCTTTAAAATGGAATCTGCTCTCTCCTGTGTTCAATAATTTTGGCCTTCTCCTAGGTGGACAGCCGATTAAACTCCCGAGTTGGAGTGCTAGGGGGATTCACACCTTGGGGGACTTGTTTAATGGGAATGGTTTACGTACATTTCAAGATTTACGACAGAGTTTTAATTTACCAGGTACTTCTTTCTTTTTTTATTTGCAATTGAGATCATCTATGAAAGCCTATGGGGTCCCCTGGCAAACTCCACTTGCAATGCACCCTTTACATGAAGTATTCAGCAGTTTCAGGTCCTCTCGGGGTCTGGTATCACGGCTATACTTGTACTTGTTGGAATACAGCTATGAACCTTTGATGTTAGACACGACATGGAGGAATGACTTGCCGAATCTGGACCCAGAGTTCAGCTGGGACTCTGTCTGGGACAGTATCCCACTTGCATCAAGGAATCCGGACCATCAGCAGATCCATCTGAACATTATTCATAGGACATACCTGACTCCTCGCAGACTTCACGCTATGAAGCTATTGGGTAGTCCCAACTGTACATTATGCTCTTCAAAAGCACTGGGAACTTTCTTCCATATGATGTGGGAGTGTCCTGGGGTTACAGACTTTTGGGCTATGGTTGCGAGAGAACTCTCAACTCTTCTGGAGACTGTCATTCCCCCCTCCCCATCTGTGCTATTGTTGAACGATGTATCCCAACTTCAGTTAAGGACTATACAGAAATGTGTCTTCTTCTCTGGACTAACGGCAGCCATGAAGTTGTCGGCCTTGAGGTGGAAGCCCCCTCACACACTGTCATTCCGCCAATGGGCTCTCACATTTTTAGACGTTGTATACCTCGAACTATCTACTGCTTGGCTGCATGGTGCAAGGGAAGATAATGTCAATATATGGTCACACATTGCTGAGAAGATTAACCCCTTAGTCCCTACAGCCCCCACCGGTGGGGGCTGTAGGGACTAGGAGTAGGTGCCTCACAAACAGGGCTCAGGGACTAAGGGGTTAAGGAGTTGGTCTGATATACCTACGGCTTTGTCACAGAATCACTTGTTATTTTTTGCTTTGTTTTTAATTTTTGTACCTGTCTGCTAGTTTTTGTTGGACCTGGGTGGGTGGGAAGGGATGGGTTTTATGTTTTGTTTTCTCTGGTTAACTGTTACTATTCAAAGTGGTTGTAATCTCTGGCTCAGATTTGCAATAAATAAAGAAAACATTTGATCACAAAAAAAACCATACTACATATATAGCTAGCAGTAAAATTCAAACAGTATGTAGATAAGCATAACAAGTATAGTGAGGGCGATGCAGAGTTGACTGGTGGAAAAGGGGAGCTGGAAGCGGAGGGCTGGAGGAAGGTCAGCAGCAACATCCCACAATGGACATGGTGGAGACTAGACCAGTTGGTGGAACATCGACCGCAGATCTGAAGCATCCAGCTCTGGGACCAGGGACACGCGGAGAAATAACACAGGGGCAAACAGAGTGAATGTAATGCAATAACGGTATACATATTAAATGTAAAGGTAGATAGAGAAGGGCTCAGTGCATCAAGAGAAGTGGAAGACACAAGCCGAACCCCTGTGGGTCACCCAGTCAGCCCTAACAATAAGATTTGTCAAAAAGGAACGTTTTAAGCCTGGTCTTAAAAACAGAGAGGATATCTGCCTCCCGAACCCAAACTGGGAGCAGGTTCCACAAGAGAGGCGCCTGATAACTGAAGGCTCTGCCTCCCATTCTACTTTTAGAAATTCTAGGAACAACAAGTAAGCCTGCAGTTTGAGAGCGGAGAGTTCTACTAGAATAATATGGTACTATCAGATCTTTAAGATATGATGGAGATTGGTTATTAAGAGCTTTATATGTCAGAAGAAGGATTTTAAATTCTATTCTGGATTTAACAGGAAGCCAGTGAAGAGAAGCAAGTATAGGGGAAATATGATCTCTTTTGCTAACTCCTGTCAGTACTCTCGCAGCAGCGTTTTGGATCAACTGTAGATGTTTGAGAGAGCTATTTGGACAACCTGATAATAAGGAATTGCAATAGTCAAGCCTGGAAGTAACAAAAGCATGAACTAATTTTTCTGCATCACTCTGAGACAGAATGTTCCTGATTTATATAAATACCTGAATTTCCCCTCTTGGGATCAATAAAGGATTATCTTATCTTATCTTATCTTATCTTATCTTATCTTATATACTACAGAAAATAAAAGCACACAACACTTCTGTCATAAAACCAAAGAAAATAGCAGATGCCTTTGCAGAGTATTACAAATCTTTGTATAAAAACTCAGACACCTGCACAGCTAATGTGGAACTAGCAGACTTTCTTGAGCACTTCAATCCATCTGAACAACCCGAAGTAGTAACTAAGAAGCTTGATGAGCCGATTACAACAGTAGAGATTATGCAGGTGATCTCATCACTTAAAAACAATAAGAGCCCAGGGCCAGATGGCTGTATAAATTAGTTTTACAAGTCCTTTCAGGACTTACTGACTGCCCTGATACTATGAACTTATCATCATGCATTAGAATTGTAGTAATATATAGAGAGGATGAAGAGAGAGTGCCAATCCTGTAGACCAATATCAATATTTAATGGGGAACTGCACATAATAACTGCGATTTTGGGAAGAAGGGTTAGTCAGATAATCATCCAAATCATCCACCAGACTGGTTTTATGATGGGGAGACACTATGGAGACAATTTAAGACATTTAATAAACATAATACCACATCTAAGAGATTAGAAATTAAAAACTATCTTTAAATGAACAAAAGACATTTAAAAACAGTATTATAGCAGTACCTAGTCCAAATGCTAGAACAGTTCTAATTCGGTCAGAACTTTGTCAATCAGATTCAGGCTTTCCTTTTTTTGTTTGTTTTTTAAGATGATGTTGCTGTTTTGGCTGGCAGCTGAATAAAGAAAAAAGCAGAAACATACACTGAACCTGAAGAAAATGTGAATGAAAATTAAGTTAAAAATAAAATGACGGTTACTGTGGGTGAGGCTGCCACTGAGAGCCAGCATGGCCTTGATAGGAGTATGTGAAAACACACAAGCCTCAGTAGATGGCAGTGGAAATGATCTGAATGAGTCACACACTCTGACTGATCACTGATGACCTAAGAAGCTGTCTACCCAGATGATGGTAGGTCTGTCAGTATGGAGTAAGCTATAAACATACACACACAGACACACTAGCCTTTCCTAGCCTTTCACACTAACCCTGACCATTGGAGGTAAGTGCTCAACCCAATTCTGACTCTGAACTAAACCTTAAAGCTGCTGTCCGGAGTTTCCGTTTGTTTTCAATTTATGTATCATTTTTTAACAAAGCTTAAATGTGTTAGTCTAGTTCGATACTATAATATAAAGTTAGTATAACGCGATATGAAAATTTATTCCTGAGCTCCGCCTTCCTCTCATAGACCCCCATGTTATTCCAAAAAGCGCCAGTCGCTGCCGACCAATCAAGTTCGAGCTTCAGCTTTGTCATGCTGTCAATCAACGGTTACGCGCACAGCAAGCAAGCCCATGCAGAGGTGGGTGAGCTACGCACTACGCAACCGCGCACACATTTGTTTTGCTTGTGGAGGAGAGAGCATCAGGGCTCAGCAACTTCCAGAAAAGTTACCAATCCCACGGCTTGTCAGGCCAAGAGACTGCAGGACGTTTTTTGGCTCGGGGTGCTCGCGTCGCTCCCCGACCACGGCCTCCATAGCCCGCCTGACGGCTTCGTTTAGATGCCCGACCTCTGGAGGAAGATGTTGGGGCGTCTGGGACATACTCTTCGTCAGAGGAGTCATGCAATTCTGAACTCTAGATAGAAATAAATAAACAATGTAACACATATACACGCGTAAATGCACTTAGTTTGATAAACGTCATCGAGAGGGATACACGAGTGTAATCACATATTGAAACTTTACTCGTTCGTCCTAGCAGATTCATGTTATTTTGGTATTAGGACAAGTTAGACTCAATACAGAATTCTAACGTAATTCCTTTATTATTTACTAAATGTACTAAATGTAGAAGAGTGGAAAACAGCAAAACAGGCAAGATGCTGCAGCACTCCGGGCACTCCTCTCATGTACTGCGCGCGTGCACAAATAAAGGGGTGAAATCAGAGGGATGGAGGGTGGGACCACCAGTGTTTTGGGAGACGCTGCGATTCAAATTCCGGACAGCAGCTTTAACCTCATTCAAACTTTAACCCTAATATAAAGATTCATTCATAAATGGTGAATTGATAGTTTCCAGACATAGATGATAAAATTATATTATCTGTATGCAACAAACCAAACCATTACAAGCAGGAACTAGTAAATTTCCAGAAGCCAATGAAAAACTCAAATGAAATATATGTAACTGGTTAGGGTTAGAATACAAATACAAAGAATTTGTATTGTAAGCCTGATCATATTTAACTTGAAGGGCCAAACTTTGTAGCTAAAAAAGTATTTGAAATAGAGCTTTAGCAATTGCAAGGTCCCATAAATTTAATAGAAGTTGTTACATAAATTGGACTACACAGGCCAGCCTCAGTTCCCCGTGTGCATCAGTGGGTTTTGGATGTCAGTGACCCTGCCGGTTTACAGATTGTTACTATGCCAAGGAATGCAGTGGAGTTATGTGACAATCAACGTACGTTTGTTCTTCTGTTAATCTTTCTTTCTGTGTGCAACATTACTCAAAAATGGACTAACCGATTTGGATGAAATTTTCAGTGAAGGTGTTGATCCTCAGGGCCAGTAATCCCCGAATTAACCTGTTCAGCTGTCAGGGAATCACTGGACCAGCTCTCCATCCTACGGGTCCGGTTCTACTGCCCCCTGAGGTCTTACTCAGAGGGATGCTGCAGTACTGTTAAGCTGGTAACACGAGGAAAATTCGCCTAGCTGTCTCACTGCCTACATCCAGACGCCTATCCCTGCTTCCTCTGATAATTAATTTAACCGAGTAGCCACTTCGGTATAGTTAAATTTGACCACCAGACACGCCCGTTAACGGCAGCTTTTCCTCTCATAGATCTGGCACTTGGTAAATTGCTAGGTTTATTCAGAGGTTATGGACATGTAGACAACCTCTAGGATATGTTTATACTGGGCCAGCCTGGCCCCGATGATTAGGTAACCTTTCAGAACCTTGCTATTATCATGCACACTGTAATCTGACTTACTACATCCAGAGCTAGATGTATAAGTATTTATTCAGGGATAATACAGAATAGAAATAGAAATTGAAAAATAAAAAATAGCACTTGCAATTTGTTGTCTTTAATTGCAGAATAATGCTTTATTAATATATTTTTAGCAGGGCAAAAGCGTAGCCAATAAATCATCAGACAAATAATCAAACATTAGATAATATTCAACACACTCAGCCTAATCCTCAACTGGTCTTATGCTTTCTTAAAAAGGGGAGTGTGAGTTACCCAATGTAACCTGTAATTTGGAGGGAGTAGAGCAGCACGGTGTGGCCACACCCGGCTGCTCACCTGAGCCCGCCAAGGAACCCAGGGGGAAGCTGGAGAGAGCGTTAGTCCAAATTTCAGGTCTGCTTGTAATCCAATTTTGTGATTTTGGGCCAGGAAAAAAAACTTTGTTAATCCATTCAGGTGTTATTCCTCTGGAAATAATAGAATCCAGTGATACTCCATCAGTCAATTGTCAAGTCCTGATCACAATCTTGTAATCCTTAACAATGAAAAAGATGCAGTTCCTTTAGTCCATTATTCCATCAGAACAGTCCTTCCTTCTGCAGACCAAGTTATTCCACTCAACCAGAGCTACGTGGTAATCATCCCCTGTGCTCAGACTGATGTCTGGATTGCACCCAGGCAGATACCCGCAACAATCTCCCAACTTGCGTCTCGATCAGATGCAATTTATAATTTACTGAACCTTATGCATATGGAATGACTCCATGATCTCATACTAAATTAACTTGAGCAATAACTTCATCTCTACCCCCTCCCAACTCGCACACTTGCCCCATACACTGACCGCATGATCACCCCCACTTTTAAGGAACTGAAACTGTCTGTTTTGGACTGTCCAGACAGCCCATCTTGCCCCCCCCTGATCTCTCCTGTCTGCAACTCAGCACAGGCTCCTGATCAGGAAATGGAAAAGCGGATGTCAGCCTCTAACTGTCGCTGGCATCCCATTGTGCAATCTTTTGGACAATGTGTACAGACTTATTAAAAAAACCCAATCTATTTTGAGTCTAGTGACCTTTACTGTGAACACTTGACCCGAGTTCACTTAACTCGTGACTTCTCACCTCATTACAAAGTTAAAACCCTCTTATTTTAACAGTAGTCAAATCAAAACTCTTAAAAGCATTCCCATTTCATAACGCATAAGTTCCTCTTTTTCGTCAAATCTATCAAAAACATCAGTTTTCACAGTGAGCTGCTGTTCTGACTTCTACACTGTTTCAACATTAAAGAATGTAAGAATATAAAAGTGTAAGCATTTGATTAATTCACACACATTCATTTGGTTATAGCGTACTGCATTTTAAATCACAGGTTCATATATCATACCGCGCTTCTCTCATTCTGCCGCCGCTCCTTCATAATTCCATCCTTATGGCTGACTAGGGATCCCATATCCATGACCAGGAATATTGACAAAGGTCAGAAACGACACAGGGACCACCTCATTAGATTTTGGCCGTGATGCAGCTTATATTCTGGGTCCACGGATTTGTTAAAGATTTCGGTATCATTGTGAGATAGCGGCAAGGCATCACTGTAACTATGACAAGTGAACGCTAAATCAGCTGCCTGTTGACGATCACCTTGATTGCGAGCCTACTACAAATCCACCCCTGCAGACACACCCCATGACATCTGCTGCTTTGGAGATGCGCTGATCCAGTTGTCATGTCACTAAAATTGGAGCCTGGTCAAAGCCTCTCGGATTCTTACTTTGCCTATTTGTCCTGCTTCCAACACGTCAACTTCAAGCCCTGACTGTTCACTGGCTCCATTATATATCCAGTTATAGCAGGTATCAGTGTAACAAGAACATCAGTATCAGTGGTTTTAATGTTATGCCAGTGTACATCCACAAGCCTTTTGTAAGCCAACCATCAATAGGTCTTTATATTTTTGATAATATTTTAGTTTTTACAGCTGCTTTTATATTACGAGGCCAATTTTACATGTGTTCCACCTTTTTTGGAGAACTGTTTAGAACTGCAATAATATAATGCAACAAAAAAGTATTTATTTAATAGAAATAGGTGAATAATAAATATGTGGTTTAGGAATAAAGTGAACTGGTCAGATAATGTAACATAAGGAACCTGTAAATGTGTTGAAACTTGAGAGCATGTTAGTTGCAGAAATGATGGAAAAGCTAAGAGTTTGTGAGTGAAGACTAATACAAGGCACAGCAAGAAATTTTGTGCAACCACAAAGTAGCTGAGTTGCTTTATGACTTAACCCATAAATTGATTTTATTTTTCCATGTTGTATTTGCAGTGCTGAAAAGGACCAAGAAGAGTAAGAATGACCTCATTAGTGCAGAGGAGGGGGAGGACCACTTCACTGACATCTCATCTGTTGGTGAGGACAATATCTGAGACATGTCCCCAATGTCTCTGATTGTTGAAGGCAACACACTTACTGCTTGTTGATGAGCTGATGAGTTGCTGTCTTTTGGCAAATTGTATGGTACTAAATTAACTTTCATAGTCTTACAGCATGTTGTTGAGGTAGACGACAAGGTTCGAGGTTCTAGTTTAGATTTTAGTGACATTTCGGGTAAAAAAATCTATTTCTGTTTCATGGACTCAAAATATATCAATCTCGGGTCAAATTTTCTCAGGAATCTGAAAATGGAATCATTTATGCACAGTCTTTTATGATTTCCACAATACCAGATGCACCACTCACACCCTCATTGCATTTTGTTATTCCTCGCTGAAAGGCACATTTAACAATTGATCCAATACTGTCTGAAATGTTTTTCCCTTCATTGGCCTCAAAGTACCCATATGAAACTATACTCATATGAAAGCATTTCCTCAGTTGTTCTGGCTGGATATATTGACTTTATCATTGAATAAGTACGTGAATACATGCAAAATTGGCAGACGTTTTCTAAAACAAATATGAAAACCTGGCCGTAAAAAAAACTTGATCTCAATTTATTAAAGTTGTTAGGCTAAAACAATGTAAACTGCTTATAGCCCATATAAATGGGTATAAGTGATTCAATTTTGGTTGACAATTGAGTGAATGCAAGTTTTTTTTTTACGACAGCATGTATTTTTTTCACAAACTGAAAATTGATGGGGGTAGGGTAGGTAAAAGTTATAATTTTACTTAACTAATGTTAGAATAGACTTATGTGCTGGGTACTGCTTTATTCCCAACTAAATTACAAAGAGATTGCTGTATAGTACATGCAGATTTACAATTAAATCACTCTATAGGGTGAATCAAAAGCCAAATTCTTACCTACAGTCTCAAAATTTCCAAGCAAAATTGTCACCGGACATCTTCGGAAGAACTCGCTGGAATGACATCATTTCTAATTGCACCCACTGAAACTGATACTCACTCAAAAGAACACAACATTGAGCTCTTATTCTAAGGTTAATAGTAAGCAAGTAACCAATAATTTGCAAGCAGCAACAGGATTAATGTGTGTATTCAAATTATTTTGTCACCAAAATATGGTCATTTTCACCTACTTTTCAGCAAACATCAAGCAAAAGGTCACTAAAGGGCTAGGGATTTTTTTAGAATATAGCACAAATTTTTGGTGCTATATTCTAAAACTACACTATTTTTTCTAAAAGAAAACACAAGACATTGCATGTAAGCTACCCATATATTCCACAGTATTTTTTTTCCACACTGATGTCACAAAAACCTAACTCAAACTTTCAACCTTGTCCTTAGAGAGCATAAACAATATTTTATGAAAATAACATTTTTTAATTTATAATTTTTTGAATATTGATAATTGGACTTTATTTGATGAAGTCTTTGATTTTTAACTTGCCCTGACCCCTACATTAATGTTGGGACTGTGACAAAATAAGCTAGAGAGTTGGTTGACATAATGAAATGTCACGGAAGAAAGATTGCTTTTGCTTTATTTTCAAGAAGTTCTTGAACTTCAATGCACTCGATTCAGTGATGTTTAAGCTTTAACAGTGCTACATGTGGAATTCAAGGCTTTTTAGGGACTTTCATATTTCCAGAAATTTACACTACACATATTTTACTACTATATTACTATATACTATATTACTATTGTATGAGCTAGCTGATTAGGAAAAAAGGTCTCATATTGTGCAGGTCAAACCTTAACTCAATGATATGGACAGAAGTATAAACATATCAGTGGCTGTGTGTTATATTTTTTAACTTACCTCTCATTTATATACATTGTCATTGCCTAGGTGTTAGGTCACAACATCCAAACATCACCAAAGAAAGAGATGTGCAATTCTGCCGAAAAAATCCTCATTCAGAACAAAGCTAAAACTGAGACAGACAGACAGACAGACAGACAGACAGACAGACAGACAGACAGACAGAGTAGTAGTTGTTCAGGTGATACTATGAGTCAGATGCCTGGATTAAAATAGAGCAGGAAATTATTAGCCCACTAGTCTTCCTGTGGTAATAATGAAATTCTAATGGAACCATTTTTCTCCCTTTTGTGTCCAGTCACACTTGACATTTGGGTCTAATTTAGTTTCAGAAGATTTAATGTTGCATAGGAAGAAGAAGGCCATGGCACTGTGATCTAAAGCAGCCACAGGCTTTATTTGGGTTACATGGCAGGTGTAAAGCTCATCAGAACATATCAGTCTTCAGCTGGGAACGTATTTGTATCTCTCCATTTGTCCCTGTGGTTCCTCCCACCATTCTGTGCCAGTGGAACTCACCTCTACAAAATACAGGCTGGACTGCACTGCAGGAAATCAACTTTAGACAAACAAGTTCTTTATGCGGATGTCAAAATATACTTTTGTCCTGGTGTACTATAAGAACCAAAGCCCAGACACTTTGTCTCAAGTTTTAATTTGATTTGCTATGGTCACCTCAGTTTTAGACGTTGTAACTTTATTGGATCTTTGCATGTTTTGTACCAACTGCCCCCCCAGGGTCACCGTTTGCCCGTGCCAGTGTGAAAAGCAAGAACGAGAGCTCGTCTTACTTAAGGAGGAAAGAAAAGAGGATTCGCTTCACCATCCGCCGTCTGGTCAAGTCTCAGAGTTTCTATTGGACTGTCTTGTGTCTCGTTGGCCTTAACACGCTGTGTGTAGCCATCGTACACTATGACCAACCTGAGTGGCTCACCTATGCACTATGTGAGTACCAGCAGTTTAATTCTCAGTGAATAATACTCATATAAGCAAATATGCCTTTACTGTGTCATTATCTATCTTTCCAGTACCATTGTGTTGAAACGTTTAGACTGATCAGTTACAGCACTACACCTGCTTACAGTTTTTTTTTCAATTGCTAACAAGCATTTGTCCAGACTGAAGTCACATGTTCAAAACTCTTAACACAGCTTGCATTTCCATCATGCATCTCAGCTAAACAGTTGATCTCATCCCCAAAACTGTTTCTCACCAACAAAACACTTCATTCATGTCTCAAAATGAGCTCATTCAACCACAACACTAGAAAATAGTCTCACTTTGGAAACAAATGCTGTCAGTATTAGCACGCTGAATTACAAAATAACAACAGAGACCATTACATGAAATAAATTTTGATCTTTCAAGTTTGAATGATTTCTTTTTAGATAAATCAATATTTTATTATAAAATAAGATCTTTGCACTTTGAGTTTTCTAAATCATTGTGATATATTGCAACAAGAATGAATCATGAATGCAGCAGTTTACTTCAACAACATTTATGTATTTTCTCTGTGCCTTTGCGTAGGTACTTTGGGACCTTACAAAAAATAAAAAGTTTACTGTAAACAAAAATAAAATGTAGAATCTCAGAATTCAGGGGGCAGAATAGAAATCAAGAGATAAAACACATGTATGCTGTAACATTCACACCCTGTCGTCTGCATTTGGACTCATTTTTCCATCCACGTCACATCTTATGTCTGCTCTAGAAATGCACTGTGGGTAGAACCAGAGCCCTAGAGATAGTAAGAGTTGCGACACTCCCATAGGGTGCCGTTGTACGCTTTCTTCCGGTCTACTTCCGGGTTGTGGAGGCTTGTTTAGTTCCTAGCACTGCTTCGACAGTGATAGCCACCGTTCATTTGCACTGCAGGTCGTTGAGTATATGTGGAGGTAAGTTGATGAAATGCCTACCTCTTTTGAATTGTCAACTGCCTATATTTTATCAGAGGCTCTTTATGATGCTTATGCTGAGCTTTATTTGTATTTGCGCAGCGTAATTATATATATTTTTTATCTTGGTAGACGACCGAATTTCTGCTACTTTTTTAGCTCGACTCTGCTGTTAGCTGTGAAGTTATCTCCAGGGATATATTGACGGATTAATTGTTGATGAGTCGCTACCTCTTTTTAATTTTAACGTCTTTATATTATATCAGAAGCCCTTTGTGGTGCATACATTTATCTGTATTTGTGAATATTGGCAGATGACCGACTTTCAGGCATTGCCATGTGCTTGTTAGCTCTTCTTTGAAAGCTACCTAGCTACATCGCTACCTCTTTTAATTGTCAAGACTACGTCCTTTATATGAGACCCTTTATAATATATAAACTTATACTTGTAAGTATTTAACAAATATATTTATTAATATCTATCCTATCTATCTATCCGCCAGTATCCCGAGAGCCCTCACTGAAGACACGAAGACCCTCATTGTTTCTCCCATTGTCAATAAAACATACTATTTCATTCATCAAAGCATAATGAGTTGTTATTCTTGAATATATATTTTGTGTATGTCTTAAAATGGTTATAGTGAGTCAACTCCTGACTCATCAGAAGTGGCTGGACACTATCTGCTGAATGGACTGTTGTTACTCTGCTTTTCAATAACTCCCAGACTAGGGGTAAGTGAATCAGAGAAATATAGACATTGTCTGGAAATACAATAATCCAGCTGGGCAAAAATTAACATCTTCAATCATCTTACATTTCTGTGTAAAAGTCGATTTTCCATGCTAACACGAATGTGAAACATTCCCTCCAAAACCCCAAAAGTGTCTTTAATATGTCACCTTACGGCTCAAAATGTAAAACTGACATTTACATACGTACTCCAAAGAATTAATAATCAAACAAGTACTTGGAGGTGTGATTTTATTCCTTTTTTACCGTGAAATCGCCGCTCTCAGTCCCATAGAAGGAAATGACAGCGCTGCCTGTTTGGAACTATTCAGGCTTACATGAACCACGTGACCGCCCCGCTGCGAGAGCATGAGTGTCGCAACTCTTACTATCTCTAGGGCTCTGGGTAGAACCTTTCTGAGTGTCTCCTTTATATGGTTTCGTACTACGGAGCCCCCTAGGGGACATCCTTCCTGTTTGTGTTATATCCCTTCCTGTTGTACTTTTTCTCCTCCGCGTTTGTATTTTATTCCTTCGCGTTGTACTTTCTCTCCTCCGCGTTTGTGTTTTATCCCTCCGCGTTTATTTTTTAAGGAACACTTTTGTCATTTTTGCCCTCCGCCTTTATTTTTTAAGGAACACTTTTGTCATTTTTGCTGTTGACAAGTTGTTTTTCAAAGACGGAGTTCGCGTTCAAAGTCGAACTCCGCGTTTAAAAACGAACTCCGCGTTCAAAGTCGAACTCTGTCTTGGGCCCGAGCAGTGTCACTCAGTCAGTCTGTTGAGCGTGCAGCAGGGGAGTCAGAGGACGGATTCCTACGGTACTACTTCCTGTCCAAACTTAGTTTGGAGGTTTGCTTTGCCTGGCACACCGGCTGATCATCACCTTGGGACATTACACGCCAAACGGTAAATAATTATTTTAATGAATACCACAGTGCTTCGTCTATTGTTCTGAACTCTGCTTATCTGAAGTCACATTAGCCCTTTCTGTATTTATCGCAGTTGGACTGCTTCGGTTTGCACGCTGGCATGAAGCTAAAAGGAGCGCTCGTTTTTGTCAACGTTTCTACTGACCAAACCGCGACTGTTTCTCTGAATGTATAAAAAGCGCACCGTCCCACGCGCGGTCCCACTGAACAAAGTAGAAACGTTGACAAAAACGAGCGCTCCTTTTAGCTCGCGGAGTTCGTTTTTAAACGCGGAGTTCGACTTTGAACGTGGAGTTCGACTTTGAACGCGAACTCCGTCTTTGAAAAACAACTTGTCAACAGCAAAAATGACAAAAGTGTTCCTTAAAAAATAAACACGGAGGGATAAAACACAAACGCGGAGGAGAGAAAGTACAACGCGAAGGAAAAAAACACAAACGCGAAGGAAAAAAACACAAACGCGAAGGAATAAAATACAAACGCGGAGGAGAAAAAGTACAACAGGAAGGGATATAACACAAACAGGAAGGATGTCCCCTCGGGGGCTCCGTAGGTTTCTGATGAGGCCAAACACAGATCACCTGAATTGGTTTTCAGCTGACAACTACACTCAGCTGTGTTTGGAATTAGATAATCTTTTTATTTATTTTTATTGTCAATACTTTGATATGATTTTCAATAGATTTCAATGCGGCTGCAGCAGAAATTCCCCATGCCCCCCCCATCATTCTTTTTTGATTGTGTTTTTAACTGTTTTGAACACAGTGTGTTAGCATTTGAAAAATGTGCTGTAAAAGTCTAGTGTTTTGCATGTGGTGAACTAGTAACTGAGAGTAGAGTTCATGAATTTTGGTGACTGTGGTCACTGAATGCATTTTGTGTGAAAGCAATGGAAAATGATTCGCAGTTCGGTCCACATGGACTTCTGTTTTGCAGACCGTGTTAAGAGTTTTGAACATGTGACTTCAGTTTCGACCAGTGTGTGTTAGCAATTGAAAAAAAACTGTAATATGGTGCAAGTCACCCTTGTGGTGCCAAAATATTCTTGAATGATCTGGGCATGGACATAGTATCACTTGGGGTGTCTTGTAGTGTGTACATGTTTGCAGACCACGTACACACCTTTCATGGAAACGGTACTCTCTGATGGCTGTGGCCTCTCTCAGCAGTACAGTGTGCCCTGCCACAAAGCAAAAATGATTCAGGAATGGTTTGAAGAGCACCACAACGAGTTTGAAGTGTTGACTTGACCTCCAAATTCCCCAGATCTGAATCAAGTCTAGCATCTGTGGGATGTGCTGGACAAACAAGTCCGATCCATGGAGGCCCCACCTCACAACTTACAGGACTGAAAGGATCTGCTGCTAACATCTAGCTGCCAGATACTACACCTTCAGACATTTAGTGGAATCCATGCCTTGGCGGATCAGGGCTGTTTTGGCAGCAAAAGGGGGACCAACACAATATTAGGCAGGTGGTCATAATGTTATGCCTGATCAATGTAGGTCCAAGATTTTCCAGCAGAGCATTGAATTGTAATGATAACAAATGTTATTTATTTCACCTGTCAGTGGTGGTAATGCTGTGACTGACTGAAGTTAAACTACCGGTAGTTATAGGCCAATTTGGGATTTTCAGGGCCAATGTTTACTGATAATCTAAGAAAGACAAGTGCCCATATTTGTAACTGATATACATTAAATACTATATATTACAGTTTTTTCAATTGCTAACAAGCATAGGTCGAAACTGAAGACACATGTTCAAAACTCTTAACACAGCCTGCATTTCCATCATGCATCTCAGCTAAACAGTTAATCTCATCCCCAAAGCTGTTTCTCACCAACAAAACACTTCATTCATGTCTCAAAATGAGCTCATTCAACCACAACACTAGAAAATAGTCTCACTTTGGAAACAAACACTGTCACTCTGAGCACACTGAACCACAAAATAACAACAACAGAGAGCATTACATGAAATAAATTGTAATCTTTTGAGTTTGAATGATTTGTTTTTCTATAAATCAGTATATTCTAAAATAAAATCTTTGCACTTTGAGTTTTCTAAATTATTGTAATATATTGCAACAAGAATGAATCAGGAACACAGCACTTTACTTCAAGAACACTATTTTTTCTGTGCCTTTGCATAGGTTCTTTGGGACCTTACAAAAATAAAACATTTACTGTAAACATAAAAAATAAAAAGCAGAATTCATGGGGCAGAAAAGAAATCAAGAGATAAAACTCAAAAACCAGTAGCACTTGTAGGCTGCAACATTCACACCCTGTCATCTGCATTTGGCCACATGTTTCCATCCACGTCACATCTGATGTCTTCTCTGAAGATGCATTGTGGGTAGAACTTTTTTGAGTGTCTGATCCACCCCTGGCAGGCTTGGGGGAGAAATATCTCCACACCCAGCATTCATTGCATCCAGCAAGGAGAGCTGGTTGTGTGGAGAGTGATCATAAATGGAGGTAAAAACAGCACAGACATCCTGGGATGTGCAGTGAACCACGCAGTCACTGCAGCAGAGTGGTGGAATGCCACATTGTCCCACACAACAACACATGTAGTATTTATTGACCTTTCACCAATCTGCCTGCTGGCACAAGTAGAATATGAAGGTCAACTAAAAAACAAATGAGCCTCTCTGTGTTATATGGGCCAATGAGAGGTTTATGTAAAAGCAAACCATCACTGGATAGGGCTGCACACATAGTAATATTTGTGCCTCTCTGGCCTGGCACATCAACTGTTGCCTGCTGCCCAATGACATTTCTTCCTCTGCGTTTTTTTTTTTGCCAGGTTGAACCCTGCTTCATCCACATTTACAAATTAATGTGGAGTTGGTCTGGCCTCCATCTCCATGACCGTCTAAAATAAAGAAAATTTGCGGTTTTACAGCACATTATGCATAGTTATGTATGTCTTCTTGGTTAGTAACTGAACAAACATCTTACCTGAATGTATTAATAACGGAGTTGTTTGACACGTTCATCATTTCTTTCCAAAGGTACTTTGTACAGTTGCTTCATCCTTACTTGATTCTTCTCAAGGACTCTGGTAATTGTTGTAGTGCTGACGGTGTTCACATTGGTAAAGGTTGCATTGTCTCTCAGCACTCTGTCCTGAATTTCCCTCAGCTTTATGGCATTGTTTGCAATGACCATATCAATGACAGCTGTTTCCTGGACATCAGTGAAAATTCGACCTCTTCCTTCTGTAGGTGGCAACCTATGCATCCTACAGACAATACAGTGAAACACAAAATACTATAATCAATAGATTTCCCACAATGCCAGCTGATGTAAAAACAGATTACTTTTGTAAAATCTTGTACAATATGTTAATTGTGGGATCAATATGGCTGCAGCAGAAATTCACCATGCCCCCCCCTCCCCATCATTCTGTTTTGATTGTGTTTTTAACGATTTTGAACACAGCATGTTAGCATTTGAACAATGTGCTGTAAAAGTCTAGTGTTTTGCAGGTGGTGAATTAGTAACTGAGAAAAATTTCATAAATTTTGGTGACTGTGGTCACTAAATGCATTTTGTGTGAAAGCAATGGAAAATGATTCACAGTTCGGTCCACATGGACTTCTGTTTTGCAGACTGAGTTAAGAGTTTTGAACATGTGACTTCAGTTTCGACCAATGCATGTTGGCAATCAAAAAAACTGTACCCTGCATGTGAAAGCAGGGTATCTGTCATCCATAACATAACTTCATTTATAAGGATGACTATTTCTGAACATGTACTATACAGTCCCTCCAGGAATTTGCGATGTTGCGAATTTACGCGAAATCAACCAATCTCCGCGAATTTTGCAATTTTGTCCAATCACTGCAAATTTCCTGCAATTTTGGCCCGCCTCCCTTGAGTTCCACCAATCATAGCAGCACCCAGCGCAAACCTAATGCACGTACGTCACCGAATTCACTTCCTTGTTTATGGTTTGAAGATGCAGACATGTGGACACTAATGTCTCTCATTTACCAACAAAAATTGCTGCTGAACATTGTGATAAACAATTCACTGATGTTCTTCACCAAAGCGGAGCTAAACTGTTTTACACTTGTGCAATATTGTGGTGGAATACAAAAAAAGAAAAAAATCATCGATTGATAAACACTTTTTTAAAAAAACACGAAACATATTAGAATGGCTGAAATGAGCGGACAACAGACCACATAAATCACCATGATGATGGAAACTGTTGCATCCAGATCCGTTAGAACACTGAAAGAATGAGGTAAATTAGATTAATTATTCCACCAAAGAACACGGTGGAGTTATGTGACGATCAGCATATGTGAATCCTTCCTCTGTTACCAACATCACTCAAAAATAGACTCAGGGATTTGAATGAAAATTTCAGGGTCGGTCAGAAGTGGCACAAGGACCAAATGATTAGAGTGATACGGCTTAAAGTTTGGATCCACGGATTTGTTAAGGATTCATAGCAGCACGGCATCTGATAGCGGCATGGTAACCATGGCAACAAGCTACCTCAGCGGCCTGCTGACGATCACATGATTGTGATCCTACTACAAATCTACCACTGTGGACGTATCGGAAATGACACAAGGAACAACTGATTAAATTGTGGGGGTGTCTCTGAGTCCCATCAATTCCCGTCGTCCGCTGCATAGTTTGGTCACACGATTCGGTATGTACACATGCAGAACACACACCTGTCTTGGTAGAGGACTGTGCTCTCTTCTTGTTAATTGACGTGACAAGCCGTGAGTGTGTGTGTGTGAACACGTGTGTGCCAGGAAGTGAAATTAACTTTTTAAGCTACTGACAGATATGTCCAAATATGATTCATTCAATTGTAAATTATGATTTTGTGCAGCAAATCTACCAACCACTTCATGTTAAAACAGTATCTGGCTGCTGCTAATTTCCCACTGTGGTGTGCCAGCTTTTGTGGAAATGGGTTGGAACGTTAAATAATTAATTTCAGAATAAATATTGTCAATTACAGCGTTGAAACATGTTCTACAAGCTGGAAAAAAATGCAGCTTTTTAGTAATTGTCACTGTCTCCTGCAATTTCATCACAACAAATAAGCTTAAAACATCGCAACTTTTATTGCAATTTTTAAGAAAAGTTGCCGTGAATACAGGCATTACGAAAAACGCCTGCGAAATCCTGGTGGGACTGACTATAGCAATTGAATGATTGTATCACTAGGCCTCTGTTTACTATGACAATGCTAACTCTTTCTGTCTCCCTTTCTCCTGCAGTTACGTGTTATTCTTCTCTTTTTTGTTACTCTTTGACTGTTGTGTCACTTTTATTGCCCACTAAGGCCCAAATCTTAAAGCATAATTAATTAATCAGGGTAATCAGTGGCTGTCTCTTAACTTAGCTGCTAGCTATTAGCATAGCCTTCGCCACTGTATAAGCAGTGAATTGTCTAATTTGTGGTGTTGGATTGTGTTTCTTTTTTGGCTTTTCAAGGTTTTCTTTCTGCTAGAGTGACATGGCTATCAGTGAGAACATATTGTTAATGTTATCTTACTTTAAAAAGATGGTACCCCAGATAGCGTTTGCACCAGGCCGAAGTTAGTCTCTTAGTAATAGCCTTAGCCTCATGTCTTCAGCTAAATAGGTTTGAGCTGCACTGACACTAGCAAGTGAATCATTCAGGCATCTTCAGTCTAACGGGAAAACTGGGCATATATGTGGAAGACTGTGGTATTTATTACAACTTCAACAATATCTGCTACCTCACCCTTGAAACATAGCTTTGTTCTACAGATGTGCTTGTTTGTACACAGGAACTTTCATTGCTGTTTGGCTGATAATTGTGAGATATAACCAATCGAGTAGCGCTGTGGGCGGGACATTGCTGGGAGACAGAGTGACTACGGACAAATTAAAGCAGCTGCATGAGAAGCAATATAGCGCGTTTAATTTATTGATAATCGATTAATAAGAAAAAAGTATCTTATTTTATCTTCTGGCTTCAACAGTGTTTTTGTTGCATACACAGTTTAAAAGATGTATGTTTGAACCTGGTGTTATTCCCACTGATGTGTCTGTTGTGTTACTGTGGGTCATGCTAACATACACTCTCCAACTCCATTGTACATATACAGGGAAACGATGAGTCATATAAAACAGCGTGCAGACAGTATTGATCATGGCAGGAAGGACGAGCTCCCTCAATTCTGTTACATAATATCTGAGGCATCCATCATCCATAGCTTGTGATTACAGCAGCCAATGTATAGCAGAAGTTACATAGTCTTACTTCATGTAAAAACATTTGTCTTGATGTAAAAATATTCAAAATCCTGCAATCTCAAATCCAAACAATGCCTGATTTATAAATGCTCAGACTTCCTCTTTCAAATTTCCTGTCAGCTACAGGCCTTTTTCTTAAAGCTCTGGTGGTTTCTTATTATATTAATGTGCAATGGTAACTTATTCCAGTTCCTAGCACCACAAAATGTAAAACAGAGAACAATCCTGGTACTGAATCTCATGTTACCATCTTGGTATTAGTTCTTTGCAAGCGTAAGCTCCACTTTAGTGACCATGAGTTCCTCCAGCCCTGTAAAGACAATGCTGGAGCTCTGAGATTCCAAAGAAAAAGATCAAACACCTGGAACTCTTCATCTTACTATTGACTTGTATAAAAGTAAGGATTTTAAGTAAGCATCCTCCAGAAATATCAAATATGATACACTATAGAACTTTAAATGCCTGTACCATTATGGCAAGCCGTTTTAACATTTAATGCCCAGATTGCACTATCCGAAACTAAGACTGCGGATATCCACAACTCCATTCTGACTAGGCGTTAATGAATTTTGGATATCCGGAATTTTCATTAAAGATATCCATAACGTAATTTTGACTATCCGAAAGGACAGAGATATCTAAATCTCAGTTTCGCCTAGTCGAAACTGAATTACGGATATCTCTAATGACATAACTGAAACGTCATAAAACGCGTCACATATCCTAAATGAAAATTACAGATATCCGTAATTCAGTTTCCACTAGGCGAAATGTGAGTTAAAGATATCTTAAACGTCACTATGACTCGTCGGAATGACGTTGCTCTATTTTAGGCAGGGGCGGATTGAACGTTATTTCATTCGGTCGTTTGGGTCGGTGCGCTGGTATTTCTTAAATAATTTTACTTACGGGGTACCTGATAGCTCCACGTATAGCTCATCAGGTTAAGCAGGCGATCCATGTGCAGCGGCTCGGGTTCGATTCCTGAGCGTGGCCCTTTTCTGCATGTCTTGACCCTACTCTTTTACCTGTCACTCTTCACTGCCACCATCACAATAAAAGGCAAAAATAATAATAATAATTTTGTTTATTTATCCATATGCGGCCGAATGGGATGAGCGTCCAACCATCATCAGCCCTGTACAGGCACGCAGGCCCACATGCGTCACACCACAACCACGCTAAGCCCATGGGGAGATTGCAGTGTTAGGTAAAGGTAAAAATGAAAACAAGACATGATACATAGATCAATCAAACCTGTCGATCAGGTTGATACTTTATTGATCTCCAAGAGAAATTGGCATTTACAGTAGCTCAAATAGGGGACAGATAAGTATGGCAAAGAGGCATGTAAGTTTTAAACTACATGAAGATATAGAGTACAATATAAAGCAAAATAGAAATACAAAACTTACATTTCCTATACATTGAAGATGTGCATAGTGACAGTGTGCACCATACAGTGGTGCAAAGGGCAGTTCGTACACAATTAAAAGACATTTATATAGATGTGAATGTAACCCACACAGTAAACCAGCAACTCATAGAATGCATGTTACTGTCCCTTTAAGACGCTAGACGCAGCACCTAGGCAACCGCAGAAACAGAGACCTGAGGGAGAGAGCAGAGATCGGGAACTTTGATTGCTATTTATTGAATCAATTATAGCCAGAAAAATGAAATGAATTTAGCTGCGCTTTTGCTACTTTGCTAGTTCGGTGGTATGTAGCCTATGCTGGCAACACTTACTCTGAAGGAGTTGGGGTTGACGGCGAAATAGCCGTCTCGTTGCATCCACAATATTATCCGTTTCTCTTGCTGCCAGTTCCTGTCGAGCACGGGTAGTTGTACTGAAAAGTCTGTCAAAAAGGGAAACGTTGTCCAGCCGGGAGGCCATGGCCGCGACAGACAAAAAAAGGCGTCAAAAGTTCAAATCATGCATTTCACCGCTTTCCGCCTAAAAGTGGGAGGACTAATAGCACGACATTACAGATATCTGCAACGTCATTTCGTCTAAAACTGTCATTCAAGATATCTTTAATTACATTTCGCCTAGGCAGAATTATAATTACAGATATCTCCAGTTTTAGATATCTCTATCAAAATCCATTAAAGATATCTCTAACATAATTTTAGATATCTACAATCAAGTTTTGCCTATCCGTAATTCCCATTTGAGATATCTACAACGTCATTTTGACTAGGCATTACTTTAAGATATCTACAACGAATTCCACCTAGTCAAAACTGAGTTATGGATATCCATAAAGAAACATGTAGATATCTGTAATTGAGGAGGGGTTGGAGATATCTCGAATTGGAATTTTGACTATCC
Source organism: Acanthochromis polyacanthus (assembly GCF_021347895.1). Classification (NCBI taxonomy): domain Eukaryota; kingdom Metazoa; phylum Chordata; class Actinopteri; family Pomacentridae; genus Acanthochromis; species Acanthochromis polyacanthus. The sequence goes on from NC_067119.1 coordinate 38,074,894, forward strand.
GTAATTCAGTTGTAGATATCTGCAACTGGAATTATGGATATCCATAATTCAGTTGCAGATATCCGTAACTCATATTGCGGATATCTGCAACTGAATTATGGATAGGCGCAATGACGTAACCCATACACATGAATGGCAAAAGTGACATCATTTCTCCTCGGAAGAATGTATTTGTGGATATCTGAAATGATAATTACGGATAGGAGAAATAGAGTTGTTGATATCTCTAACGTTCTTTTCGACTAGGAAGAACTGAATTACAGATATCTGTAGCGAATATCCAGTCTGGGCATTAAATGTTAAAACGGCTTGCCATAGTACCATGGCCTAGCCTGCATACAGAATTGATGCTGTGAGCTCCTGCTTGTGTTTACAGTGCTACTGTACAGTGGCGGTTTTTCACGGAGGCCAAGGGAAGCCTGGCTTCCCCAAAAAATATGCAAGAAAGAAAAAATATAAATAATCTTCACCACTATGTATTTTATGTTTTATATTTTTCTCATTCCTTGTTGTCAAAACACTACATCAGGCATTTCTGCTTTGTGAGGAGCAAAACAGCGCCCCTCTTGTCAAGCTCTTTTTCTGCATTACACTACGTCTCTCATGCCCTCTGCGCTGTCTGTCTGTTCAGAGGCCAGCTTCGCCTTGCCTCCCTTAGAGAAAAAAACAGCCCGTATTAGCCAATCAGATTGAAGCAAGGCTCATCGCTTAATGGTCGATGCATCATTAAAAAAAACATAAGGGAGGCCAGATCAAATCTGGCTTCCAACCAATCACAAACTGTGATGAACAATACCCACACTAATGCAGCTGTCCCACCTGTCCCACCAGGCGCCAACAACATTGATATAGCCAGCAAGCTCACACAGCAAGTATAGCCATCAAGCTAGCCAGAGAATGGATGGTGACAGGGACCTTGAGATTCTTGTAAAAAAAATGACTTCACAAAACTTCCTTTTGAAGTTCAACTACAAGTCAAAAGGGACGGTAGGCCAACTGCAAAGCTCAATCTAACTAAGTATAGAGCTAATGGAAAAGCTTGCTCTTTTTGTGAAGCTAACTATGCCAGAAACGAGTGGCTAACGGGAAGTGCCAAGCTTAACCGGCTTTTCTGCTGGCCTTGTCTCCTATATTTGACCGGTCTACCGGCTCCCTGACCAACCCCTGGAGCGCTTAACCTCTTTTTTTTCACTGAAATGAATGAGAAGTCGGTAGAATAAAGGTACTGTAACAGTGGGCTGATTTGTTTACATGAAAATAACAGTTAAAACACCGAATCTAATTTGTTGTTCACACTGGCTTCCTTGGTAATTTTGGTCACGGGCCGCCACTGCTACTGTAACTCCTGTTCAGATTGAAATAAAGCACTGTGATATTTTATCTGAGATTTAGATGGGGACAGGAAAAACTGGACAAACATGAGCGTACATACATCACACAATCACTACTGTACAACTCAAACAAGCACAGTCGACCATGGCAATTTGCAGCAGTTAATTTCTAAAGCAATAGCCTCTTTCTGTGTCCCATTTATTTTATTCACAGCTGAGCAGGCAGCAGCTCTGTGAAATTGTGGAAATCGGCAGAGAAGCCAGTTTTAACTTAGGGAATATGTGTTTCCTTACTCTCCCTGGACAGACCTAGCCGAGTTTGTATTCCTGGGACTGTTCTTGGCAGAGATGTCCATGAAAATGTATGGCCTGGGACCCCAGAACTACTTCCATTCTTCATTCAACTGTTTTGACTTTGGGGTGAGTCGTCTTGTTCAGTTGGGGGTTCAGTTAATTCACAATGAGTTTAAAAGGGTGAGTTCGTATAGAGTCACTAACATAGTTCAGGGCTAGTGCCTCAGAGAAGAAGTGTGTTATTGCCAGATTACCAAAAACATATACAGGCCAATTTAATTTATCAGACTGTGTTCACAGGTGATTATTGGCAGTATTTTTGAGGTGATCTGGGCTGCCATCAAACCTGGAGCCTCGTTTGGCATCAGTGTCCTGCGAGCGCTGAGACTGCTCAGGATCTTTAAAGTCACCAAGTGAGTCATCAGGATTGTCTCTCTTTGTCTTTGGAACAGTGGTTAGACCACATACAGTATATTCATATGTCTCTCTGTGTAGGTACTGGAACTCTTTGAGGAACCTGGTGGTATCCCTGCTCAACTCCATGAAGTCTATCATCAGCTTGTTGTTCCTGCTCTTTCTCTTCATTGTAGTCTTTGCTCTGCTGGGCATGCAGCTTTTTGGTGGCCAGTAAGTAATTTGTCTCTATTGTTGTGTATTGTGACGCAGTTATTGACAAGATCAGTGGCTTGTAAGGTGAGGTACATTTCAGTAAAACAAGGTTATAATGCCATAAGTCATTAAAAAAGGAAATATTAAAAATTTAATTTCTTTATTTTACAAAAAATGATCAAACCTGGAGTCAACATAGTAAATATATTTTTCTACTTACATTTTAATTGTTTTCATCCTTGTCTCCCTTCTACTTTGTGGACACACAACCGACAGTTCAACCGAGTTCAGCGGAAAGGTCTCAGCTGCAGCTTATTCAGTCCTGGCTTCACAGCTGCTTCAAGGACAACATTTTGTTGTGTGCAAAATGTGATTACTGAAAATGTATAGTTTAGGCAAAAATTTTAAGTGCAATGCATAGAATAAAGCAATTTTTGCCATTTTTTAAAGAAAAATAACATGCCTTTCAAACCTGCAGGTTTTAGTTCTCAGAGGGTTGATTAAGTCTTTGAAGTTAGATCGTCGCACTTTGGATCAAAAATGACACCGCATATTCTCAGAACTATTTTATGACAAACATTTTGCATTTTCTAGGAAGGACAAATGTGCCTTTCATTTTAAGAGTTTCTAATCAGGTAATTCAATGATTAATGGTAACATCATAACAGTGGCAAATTATTGGTTCATAGCAGAGTATTTTTATAAATGTTTGAGCAAAATTTGTCAGTGACCAATGGAACATACGTCATTAGCTTTTCAGTTTTGTTGTTTTTATTATTTTAAAAACAAAAAACACAGTAAGAAGAATCTAATCATAATGTTGAGCTCTCCTCCCTCAGTGGTTCAGCTAATTGTTTTTACATCCACATTGACAATGCAAACAGAAACTGCTAGGGGCTAATTTAAAGAAATACATGCCTACAAAGATTGGCCCAAGCTAATTATGTTGACTGTCTCCATGGAAACATTATACCTTTTGTTTGCAGTGTCACCAGTGTTATTATGAAAATTGTGGTACTCAAATATATTTGTTTGATGAGATAAAGGAAAACAACAGAAATGATAAAATCTGAGAAAAGTATATGAACTAAACACTCTGTGCCTTGACAGCATTAGTATGACTGCCATGACCATTACTGTTCTATGCATAGAACGTCAACATCTATTTCTATCCCTCTTCTTCTTTTCCCTTCAGGGTCACCACAGTGAATCATCTGCTTTCATCTAACCCTATCCTCTGCATTCTCTTCTCTCACACCAACTAACTTCATGATCTCTTCACAACATCCTCAAACCTCCTTCTTGGTCTTCCTTTAAGCCTCCTGCCTGGCAGTTCAAAAGTATCCAGCATCCTTCTACTGATACATTCACTATCCCTCCTCTGTACATGTCCAAACCATCTCAGTCTGGCCTCTCTGGCTTTATCTCCAAAACATCCAACATGTGCTGTCCCTCTGATGTTTTCTTTCCTTATTCTTTCCATCCTGGTCACTCCCAAAGAGAACCTCAACATTTTAATCTCTGCTACCTCCAGCTCTGCCTCCTGTGTTTTCCTCAGGGACACTGTCTCTAAACCAGACATCGCTGTTCTCAGCACCGTTTTCTACACCTTTCCTTTCATTCTTGCTGATTCTCTTCTGTCACACATCACAGCTGACACTTTTTTTCCACCCGTTCCAGCCTGATTGTACACGCTTCTTCACCTCTTTTCCACACTCTCTTCTGGACTGTTGATCCAAAGTACTTAAAATCCTCCCCCTTCTTTATCTCTACTTCCTATAACCTCACCATTTCACTTGGGTCCCTCTCATTCACACACATGTATTCTGTCTTTCTTTTGCTAACCTTCATTCCTCTCCAGTTCATACCTGCACCTCTCTACATTTTCCTCCACCTGTTCCCTGCTCTCACTACAGATCAAAATGTCATCTGCAAACATCATAGTCCATGGAGACTCCTGTCTAACCTCATCTGTCAGCCTGTCCATCACCATAGTGAACAAGAAGGGCTCAGAGCTGATCCTTGATGCAATCCCACCTCCACCTTTCATCAAACTCCCTCTAGAATTTCTCCTTCTCTTCTAGCTCACATCGTACCCGTGGGGCACAACCATTAACAACTCTGACACTCTTTTGCCTCCAGAACATTTATAACAAACTCCACCTTTCAAGATAACTTCTGCTCTGTTTCCCTTCCTACCCATGCTGCCATAATAAAACAACTTGAAACCTGCTCCTAAACTTTTAGCCTTGCTACCTTTCTACCTGTGCATCATGTCAGCCAACTCTCTAGCTTTTCCTGTCATAGTCCCAACATTCAAAGTCCCTACTTTCAGTCCAAGACTCCCAAATTTCCTCTTCTCTCTCTGCCGATGAACATGCCTTCCTCCTCTCCTTCTTTAACCAACAATAGCCTAATTACCATCAGCATCCTCTGGGTCAACAGCACCAATGGCAGTCGCTGTTAATCTGGGCTTGAGCCCACTGGGCTGACTTTGGGCAAGGAAACGAGAACCTCAACTTCTGTTATTTTATTCCATTACGCTGGCAAAATAGTTTGTCTTCTAGTTCTAAGTGTGAGGCTAGTATTATGGTTTACCATTCTCTATTACTCTTTGAAGTTTACTTATGGCCTAGTTAAGTTAGCATTGAGGTACACTGGAGCACTAAAAACAATCTGAACTGTGTTGCTATGTCAGGTTAAACAGCTTAAACAAACTGGATGAAGATTATTGCAACCTCTATGTGCTTCCTCTACCACTTAGTCAGTCTTTATCGTATTTAAAAGAGGTGTGGAAACTGAGGAACAACCAAGAATTTAAATGGTTAGAGAGAAATTAAAGAAGAGTAATATGTTGTGATTCATTCTTGATACTTGGATGCAGTAATGTCATTCAGCCATAAGTTGCTATCAGTGTCTCTTTTCTAAAGTTTTTTTTTTCTAATTTCAAAAGCTCCTGATGCTGTCTCTTCTTTCTTTAGTCTTTTAATGAGATCCAGACTTTAGAGAAGCTCTTTCGAAAACAGACAAATTTGGCTGCCATTCCCACCTCCTCTATCTGCTCCCCTTACAATGGGGGAGATGTAATTAGGTCCCAGTAGACAGGCAGTAATTCAAAATTTCAGCATTAACACATCACGCTCATTTAAAGAATAAACAATCAGAGGTCATAGAGCCTCGGCACTCAAACTACTCAAATGTAATGGCAAATAATGTACAGCAGTCAAACAGTAGGCTGCTCCATCCAGCAAAAAGGGTGAGAAGGGAGAAGGAGTGAGCTCTGAATTTGGAGCTTGATGACCAGTACATTCAAAGACTGTTTGTCTTGTTTTTGCAGGTTTAATTTTGAAGATGAAACGCCAACAACCAACTTTGACACTTTCCCAGCAGCTATTCTCACCGTCTTTCAGGTAAAGGTCAAATGGTTTTTCCCTCCTCTGCATGTTCCACTGCGCTGGACTCAGAAACCAAACTGTGCTTCCTCTGCAGATTCTAACCGGAGAGGACTGGAATGCAGTCATGTACCACGGAATTGAATCACAAGGAGGCGTTCATGGCGGAATGTTCTCCTCTATTTATTTCATTGTTCTAACTCTCTTTGGAAACTGTATCCTACCCCAATGGTGTACTTCAGTCTGCCCTCCTCCTGTTGGCCAGCCTTACAGTACTGAAACAGAATTTATTGTTGATTTGAAGAACAGCTGCAACTGTAAATATTGATTCTGTGTGACCTTCTGTTTAATCTTTTCCTGACTCCAAAAATAACCAGACACACTTCTCAACGTGTTCCTGGCCATTGCTGTTGATAACCTTGCAAATGCTCAGGAGCTCACTAAGGTACACTATTTCTTTTTTACCCGAGATACTCCAGTTTTATTACAGTTTGCAGTCGGAGACTAAGGCAGTATGTCAGTTAGACACAGCATCAATCAAGCCTTTTACCTGATGTAAAACCCTGCATGGCCTTATACTCCCTTTCTTAACAAAACAGTGAATATTAGCAGGATATGACGTTGCCTCGGTTTACTGGTTTCATAATAGTGTTCACTTTGAATGAGGAGGCTGTTGGATGCCATTAACTCAAAATCATAAGCTGCAGGATCTCCACAGATGAAGAGCCTGTGCAAGCAACTTCTTTCACCCCTTTATGGGTCTCGTTACTCAGAGAAAAGAAGAAGAGAGTAGCAGAGCGGTGCATATAAACTCTTGTACTGTACTGATTCTCATACTGTGAAAATGTGCATTATATTGATAGCAGTAGTGAACAGGTAAAGTAGAAATACATGCTTGTGTCAACCATAAGCCTGTGTCACATAAAGGTGTGTTTCTCTGCAACATAGATAAACATGAACTTGATAGTTTATTGGAGGACATGTGGGAGTCTTAATGGCTGAACCACCAAAAAAAAGTTGAGCTTTGTTAATTTTCTGTTTAGTGGGAATTCTGTGCAAGCAAAAGATTACAATAATGGCAATTCAAATCAGTAAAAAATTGCCTTCATTGGCCTCAAATCCAATCTTTGAGATTGGATCAGGACATCCCTAGCTGCTAACTGTATATAATTATGTATGTATGGATGTTTTTTACATGTACGGTCCAGGATGAAGAGGAGCAAGAGGAGGCTATTAATAAGAAGCTTGCACTCCAGAAGGCCAAGGAGGTAAAGGAGGTCAGCCCCATGTCAGCCGCTAACATTTCCATCACAGCGTAAGTTAGCCTTGTCTATTGTCTGTCCTGGCTTTCTGAAATCTTCTTTTACTTTGTCACTTAACACACAGCAAAGGCACTCAGGAATTTTACCAGTTGACCAATACGCAGGACAGATTCCATCGATCCTTTTTCTATACACTGCTTTATCCTCTGTAGTGTCTCACTGGTGCACTAGAGTCAGCCCAGCTGATTTAGAGTGAAAGCAGTGGACACCTTGGACAGGCCACCAGTCCAGCACAGGACAGGACAGGACAATAAGATCTATTTCCCTGTAGCCCACATTCACTGCCCAGATAAGCTTTTTGCATGATGTACTGTACAAACACTTAACTATTAGTCTAACAAATTGACAATATATACAAAAGAAAACCAAGATTGCAAACCAGCTAAGCACACAATAAGTCAGTAACTACACACATGAATTGGTTCAGCTAAAGGTACTAGCTTCTACATTCTGCTTACAGGCTATGTCATGTCAACAACTTTACACAGTTGTTACTTTTCCTGTGCTGCTGTGTTCCTATGAAGTCCTGTTTGTTTGTTGCTGTTTATTAGTCAGTTTTTATTTCACTCAGTGTTCTAACATACTAAAACAATCAGGTTCCAGGTGACTGACTGTCACTTCAGTAAGAGACTTAGGGAAATCTGTTTTCCACTTATGAATTTCTTATGAAGAACACTAGTTTCTTTTCCCATTGTCAAGTCCATTGAATGCAGATATATGCAATGATTTATATCTTAATGCATGACATGTATTTGGTTTAACTCCTGGGTTGCTTTTCTGAGAAAACCCTGCATGTCATTTTGTTAAAACAGAGCATAATGTTGGCTAACCTCCTCAGAGTCAGTGAAAGTCAGTGTTAATCTTTCTCTTTTCCTTGCTTACTGAATGTCCTTTTTTTAGAAGGCACATGCTTTTTCTGTCTGCAAATCTCCACTCTAAAAAACAAACAAAACTGAAGTGACAAATGTTTTACACCCCGCCTGTATGTCAGTGGTGTCCCATCGTGTTTTTTACACACAACCATGATGGGTTCTGAGAACCACAAGCATACAGCATGTGTGATAGTTGGATGGACAGATTATGTGTTTAGAGAACCAGATTTCTGAAGGTACTGTTCTGCACTCTGTTATAAATAGTGGTGTCAGTGCTGCTCTGGAGTCATAAATAATGTAATTAATGCAGTTGAACCTTAGTGAGTGGGTGGGAAGAATTTTAGTAGCTACCTTAACCTCATAGAACACACAAGATTGGTAAAATCACATAATACATAAATGACACTCTTAAATTACAATACAAAACAGTACAGAAGAATGTAGCCATATGGCCCACGCTCTTAAAGTGCCAGATTTAAGTTCATGTGCTTGTTTACAAAGTCAGTGAAGAATTTAGGATGTGGTAGCTTCAGGGTAAGTCCTCATGTCAAAGTAAGATCTACTGGTCATAGTATTTCTTTTACTTCTTAACATAGCAGCCCGATCTCACCACCGCTCACCACGAAATGCGCACCAATGTATTTTAAACGGCGGACTTTTCGTGCCACTCAGAACGTATTTCAAAAGAATGTGTATATTATATTTTTAATGTAAAAGCGTGGCGAATCCAACGCTATATTTTGCATGACATCGTCCCTAACCATAACCCTAACCATAACCCTAACCATAACCCTAACCATAACCTAACCATAAGCCGGTGGTACACTTACCAATTTGCATAGGAATTTCAAGAATGTCCGGCGGCCGGCGGCCGCAAACGCGATCACACAAGCAGTATACGCCGATGGACAGCTTAGATCGTCATGAATCCGCCGGTATAAACCACTTTCAGATGTGATTACCACAGCGAAAAACATTTCGTGGTGAGCGGCACGAAAAACATGACGAAATCGTGTTGGTGCGCACGAAACCGAAACTAAAACTTACGTGACAGTTTCACGAATCCCCGTGAGACCGGGTTGAACATAGTGTGGCTCATACACACACAGAGCATTCAGAGTATATGAATTTGATTATGAAATTACTTCAAGACTTAAAAATTCTTTGTATATGCGTGTTTCCCTAAACTGGAAGGAGGAAATGTAATCTAAATACATTTAACATGACAACAGTGACTCCATTTATTCTGTGTGTACTGTAAAATGATTCTCTCATTGGTAAATACCCTCAGAGAATGATCACTCAGCTGTATGAAGGTTTTGGGCATGTTATAGCTGCTCATGGTTTAAATTTGTAGTTTTGAGTCAAATGATTGGGCCTTATTTTGCAAAGTAAAGAATTTGTCAAGTTTGGGCTGACATAATTGGGCATTTGCACTTGGCTATCCACATTCCTAAAGACGGGGACAATATTTATAAAAGTTTTGCTGCTACCAGCAGCTGCTCAGCACATTGCTGATGATTACACTTCAGATGTACCTGAAAGATGTCAAGTCAAAACTGTTTTCTGGGGCGAAAATCTGTGACCGTGGCAAGCAAAATACCATTTTTACTGTTCACAGATAAATTCTATAAATCAGAAAGTTCATCTGGACACAAAGTGTATATGTCACATATTTCTATGCAAAGAATGCCAAGATGATCAAAGTCGTAATAGATCATAACCAGGGAGTGACATGATTACTCAGTGTACTCTGTCACCTCATAGACCGGCACTCACTGCAGTCAAGTACTGCTGTGTTACTGTTATTGAAACCAAAAATATTCTGTCATCCAGAGCAACTCTATCCATAAATATCCACAAATTTGAATTTGCTTTTGCCAGTTTAAGTGAAATTTTATGTAGTTCGGTACAATCTGGCTGTCACTATGGCAGTCTAAAATGAAGCTGGTTCTGGTTCTGGTTCAGCACCAGTCTTATGTTTCTGATCTTTGACTGCCCGTTGCATTGAAGTGTGATGGAAGGCTAAAGGACGCAGAGAAGACAGAGAAATGTCGAATGGTGTCTGTCTTTTTCTCTGACTTCATCCTATGTGATGTTTCCCCCTCCCCCATTTTTGTTTTGTGCATGTGCAGTTTTCTAACACGCAGTCGAGGTAACGCGCACTCTAGCAGCTCATCCATCTGCAGCGTTAACTCACTGTGAGTTATTACCTCTCTGTTACAATGTTTGAAATCCTCCCATTACCTGTCCCTCATCCCTCTTCTTCTGGTGCTAAACACTCTCTTCTTCTGTTGTCATGCCATTCTACTGTGTGAATTGTCCAGAGGAATGTGGCTCTGTGCTCATACTTTGTGACAGAGCTGAGTGTGTGTTTCAGTATTTACATTTGTGTGTTTGATTTCCTTATGATCGACAAGTGTCTGTGTCAGTGATCGTGTTATGTGATTGTTTGTGATCAACATCTATATGACAGATTTCTTTTCAGTGACTGAACCTCAAGATACTACATATTATTTATACAGTGCATGTGTGAATTATGTATATTAGATTTGCAACAGTGACTAATTTCCCAGGCTGGTTGTAAAGATGTATTCTATACTACATCAGTTTTAGGCTTGTACCATCCAGATGAAGAGCACTGCTGCTCAGTACAAGTTGACAAAGCAGGAGTTCAGTTTCTGACATTGTTCTTTTACAGAGGTTGTAGTGAGTGAATCTGATGTGGCAGCATTAAACTACAAACGGACTAAAACTGTCATTTAAGGATCACGTTAGTGAAATTCTTTATTTTCCTTAGTGTCAGCAGTTCCCATGAAAACACACTGGTGTGCCACACTAGGTGACATGTTCCTTCATCACCGTGAACACACACAGAGTAGTTTATTTTGATTCAGTTTTGCATATGTAGCCTTGTTGCCCCAAATACTAACTAATAGATACAGTATGACAAGCTTTTTCAGAAAATGTTTAAAGCATGAAATTGCATATGTACAGTACTTAACAAATTTATCAAAATTTATAGAATTTATCAGTTGTTTGCCCCTGCTGCCCTAAAGTCAGAGATGACCAAAATATTTTTTATTTTTCTGTATGTATGTGCAAGCTCTTTAATCAAAATGATATATTTAAAGTTCAAATATAATTCTTATTTTATTCATTGATTTTCTAATTTGCTGTTTTACAAAAAAAAAAAATATGAAAAAACAATAAAGCACATTATTTTTGATTGAGATGCCAAATTAAAGTAATTTGCTTGCATTCCAGAACAGAAAAAAACAGTTTTAGTGGTTGTATATTGTTTTTGATTAATTTGGGACTCCTCAGAAAATGGAGGTGTGCTGGCTTAAATCTGGGTACTAGACATATCCTGTGGTCATGGAAAGGATGTTCATCTCTTTTGGAAAGGTCAAATCATTGGCCTGCATCAAACAAAGAAAACAACTAAGGAGATTTCTGAAACTGCTAAAATGAGGTAAAGAACCGTCCAACACATTATTAAAACCTAGTAGGATAGTGGATAACTATCATCTTTGAGGAAGACATGCGGTAAGAACAAACCGTTTGGTAGAAACCTATCATAAAAAATCAACAGTAGGCTTTATTTAATAGTGAAAGTAAGAGCATTTCCACATGAACAATGTGAAGGGAACTTTAGGGATTAGGACTGAACAGCTGTGTAGCCCTAAGAAAACCACTGATCAGTGAGGCTAATCAGAAAAAAAAAGGCTTCAATTTCCTATGGAGCATAAAGATTGGACTCTGGAGCTATGGAAGAAGGTCATGTGGTCTGATGAGTCCAGATTTATCATGTTCCAAAGTGATGGGGGCATCAGGGTAAGAAGAGAGGTGGACGAAGTGATGCACTCATCATGCCTAGTGTCTACCATGCAAGCCTGTAGGGGTTAGGGTTATGATCTGGGGATGGTCAGGTTCAGCAACGTTATGTTCCCAAAGAATGAGGTCAGCTGATACCTGAAGATACTGAATGACCAGGTCTTTCCATCAATGGAGTTTTTCTTCCTGGATGGCACAGACATATTCCTAGATGGCAATGCCAGGATTCATGAGGCTCACATTGAAAATGAGTGGATCAGGGAGCATGAGATGGATTGTCCTCCAATCCCCAAGTGGGGCCAGACCTCAGCCCCACCGAGAATCTTTGGGATGTTCTGGAGAAGATTTTGCACAGTGGTTCAACTATTCCATCATCAATACAAGATCTTGGCAGAAAATGAATCCAACTCTGGACAGAAACAAATGCTGTGACATTGCAGAAGCTTATTGAAACAATGCCACAGTGAATGAGTGCCATATTCAAAGCTGAAGGCAGTCCAACAAAATATTAGTGTGTGAAACTTTTTTTTGGACAGGCAGTGTATTGGGAGCTCAGTAACAAAAGAAACTGTGGAAAGTACATAAAAAACAATGCCATCAAGAATGCAAGCTATTTTTTAGGGCCAAAGGAGGTCATACAAAATATTACTATTTCTGGTTTATATACAGTATGTGAATAAGGACTATTTAGTTGTTCCAGTTTGTGGTTTGCCTAATAAATAGCAATGCAATTTTTTGTTTGAAACAAGTTTTTGAAAGATTTCTAAAATATGTGTTTTCTTATTTTTATGACAGGTGGTCTAATAAATTTGTTAAGCACTGTTTATGTACTGTATGAGTTAGGCATTTAAAAAATAAAGTATCATTGTCAGTGAAAACCAATGGGCTTCGGAGCTGAAAGCCAGAGACTAACACAATGTCAGCTGTGGTCCTTTCATTGGATTTCTTGACAACATAGAATATCAGACTGTTTGCTTTATTCCAGTTTTCTATTTCTTTACTACCTGAACTCTAAATACAACCAGCCAGTTTGTAAAACCTGTTTTCTTTTTAAAAAAAGAAAAAAAAGAAAAGAAGATTTGATTAAAGATGGCTGTTTTATTTACATTGTAATGAAAAACAAGCCCACAGTTGTAAAGATTTCACAGAAGAAAAAGATTCCCAGAAACTGCATGGAGTTAAGAGGGTTAATTGTCCATGCAGCAGAAACATTAAAAGATAACCTTACTATCATAATAACAATGTCGAACGAGTGGTTTCATTATCCTGTGTTAGATCAGATCACACAGCATCACTCAGTTATAAAACAGCTTTGGGGCACATTGCCGCTTAACAGGTACTGAAGGTCACACAGCTGAAAAACATTATTAGGGGTTTTCACTGTAATGAAGCTTTAATTTAATAACCAACTGTGATAGATTGGCTAGATTTTGAAATACACTGTGTATTGAAAGAAAACCTAAAAATACAATGACTAATAATGACCAATTGTTGGAACTCCAGCAATCAAAGTCACATATCTTATGCAAATAAAGGTGGCCACACACCATTTCTTTCAGTAACTTGATTAACCCTCATTTCCCATCCCACCTCCAAAATAATGAGATACATTCAAGAAATACTAGGAAAGACAACCTTAGGTTAGTTAGTTAGTTAGTTAGTTAGTTAGTTAGTTAGTTAGTTAGTTAGTTAGGTTATCCAGATCTAGCAACATTACGTGAAGAACAGAAGTTATAGAACTTCTGTTCTTCAAGTAATGTTGCTAGATCTGGATACAGACACAAAGACTATGAGTGAGACTTCTCAAACCAGGCAAATAGTCCATAGCTCTGTAACACTGTAGAAGCACAAATGTTTATTCATGGTAACTCTGTCTTCCTTTGCTAGCATTTTTCTGTGTCCTTTAAGAAAAAGAAATGTTTCTTTTGGCAGATTTTTTGCGTCTCGACTGTGTATGTCCCCCCAGTCTTAATTTTTTGGAATTCATTTGCCCTCTCTGTGCTTTTGTCTGTAAGTTGTTTGTGTCCTTTTGAAATTTCTTCTCTCCTTGTGTTTTTTTCAATGTTGCTCCCTTTATGTGTTTGTAGGAGTTATGTCTGCACCCCAGTCCATCACTACCTGAGGTAAAAACCCAAGTGCCTGCTAGCAAGGTGGTCCATAATGCTGATTACATGCATAACAACATACATAATCATGAGCCCTGCATTCTTGTCATACACATCATGTTAGGGCTCCAGTGAGTCCGGTCCCATTATTTCCATTCCCCTTTTAGAAAGCATTCTTAATATGTGCGATGTGCTTGTTCTGTGTCGAGGTTGAGTACACATAATGCACCTGCAGGACGATGGAGTATTTTCTCTTCCTATACTGTGTAGTGAACAGAGTGACTTCTATGATGAAATACTACATGACTGACATTGTAAATGTAGAAGTAACACCTCTGTTTTTAGGTCACACAATATGAAAAGTGCATGCTTTCAGCCATTTCAAAGTACAGTAGTACAGACATTGACTAAATGAAATAGCTTGTCAAAGCATGGCAATGTGGCCATGCTTGGCCTTTGTTCAGGCATATCCATGGATGAGTTCTCTCTGCAGTATACTGTAATAAATAGAAGCAGTAGTTTGCTGTGTTGAAAGCTCCATTGCACCTTGATCATACTGTAAATCATTCAGAATAGGGACTATATGTGTCATCATGATATGTAAGACAATGTGTACTGCTGGTTTTATGTGCCATGAAGTATAAAGTTCATACATACTGAATGTGTCACAAAGGACACCATCCCTGTCACTGTGTTCATTGGAAATTCTTATATCCTTTGTAGAAATGCCAAACTGTTGAGAAAAAACTGTCTCTAACTAAACTATGACACTAACACCAAGGTGGAGGGTTCAGAAAAATAATTCACACTGCATTTTGTACTGTAACATCAACGTTCCAGTGGTTGTGATTTGTTTGGTTTTTCTTTCCCATCCCCAGTAAGGAGCAGCAGAGGTCAGTGAAGACAATGTCAGTGTGGGAACAAAAGGCCAATCAGTTAAGAAAGCAGAACCTGGCAAGCTGCGAAGCCCTGTACAACGAAATAGATCCTGAGGACCGTCTTCGCCTCCACATCCGGCCTGACATGAAGACCCACCTTGACCGTCCACTAGTTGTTGAGCCTTTGCTGGGAGACCACCACCACCACCATCACCACAGGCCATACACGTCAGAGGAAGCAGAGACTGCTGGAGACCCTCCAATCGCCCCTAAACAGCCCTGCCGCCATCATTGCCATCGAGACAGGAACCGGACCAGACCAAAAGAGGAGACCAATGATAGTAGTGAGACCGGTAAGGAAGGAAGACAACATCTTCATCACAGCCGTGCCAAAGATCACGACAGTAACTGGGGTAAAGATGGGAAGAGCAGGAGGTCACGCAGCCGAGAGGGAGGCAGGAAGCATCACCACCACAACTCAGTGGATGACAACGGAGGTGGGGGAGTCATGAGTGAGCACCGCCATCATCACTCACACCGACAGTCCCAAGGGGGCAACGGGACAGTAAACAGTGGAGGAGGGGGAGAGCAGAGGTCCCATAACAGAGATGGACATCTGTCTAACAGGGATAGGGGTAGGAATTCTAGAGGAGATAGCAGTGCCAATGGAGAGAGGAGGAGACATCGGGCTCATGGATCCAGGGGCCACCCCACAGCTGAAGGAGAGGAGGGCAACAAGAGAGAGAAGATCCCCAGTCACAGGTAAAATTCCAAACTGCTTCATGTTTGTTACTCTTATGGTCACTGGCTTAACAGAGACTTTGCAGGGCCTTGTTTAGCATAATGGTGGCAAATACAGATACAGGTATGGGAGCAACAACTCGGATACTTTTCTTTGGCTTTGTACTCAAGAACACTGGTGGGGCGCCGTGTGGGTCTGCTATGGCTTGTTCTGCTGCGCGGGCCTTGGGGCTCTGGCTGAGTCGGTGGGGGTCGCTCCGGGTTCCTGGGCTGTCTCTCCGCCCGGTGGATCCTGCGGGGGGGCTGTGTGGACCTCCTTGGGCTGGAGGAGATAGCTCCCCCCTTTTGGTGGAGGTTTTCATGCATGCTAGACCCACCACACCGGCACCTACCAAAACTCAATAGAGTTTGTTCCTCTGGTCGCTGAGTCAGTGGAGGTTGCTGGGTTAGTGTCTGTGGATCTCACTGTGCTTCATCTATCCTTCCTGTGGTCTCCTGACATCTTCATGATTGATCCTGTTGGGATTCTGTCATATCTGGTGTTTGTGAAGGGTCTTAGATTTGTAACTGGTTTTAAGGTGTGAATTAAAGAGCACAAATAACTATAGCGCACCTTTTCTCTCAGAACACTGTCTATGCCTCACCTTTCTGTCTGTCCTGTGTTTGTTTTATGTTTCACTTGGGTGTGCGCAGCCCTCAATGTCATAATGTAGGAAACAGCTTAAAATAAACATGATTGGTTAATTTGCTATGAGGGCAGGTGATGGTCACAGTCACAAAGAAGAAAAAAATTGCATGCAGCTTAAGTAATGACACCATGGTTGGTTGGTGTCATTTTGAGCGGATATGCAGAAAAAAAGGGAAATGATGGGACTCAGAAACACCCCCACAACTTAATCATTTGTTCCTTGTATGATTTCCGATGGATAAGTCCCGATAAGTCCACAGCAGTCGATTTGTAGTAGGAACGCAATCATGTGATCGTCAGCAGGCAGCTGATGTAGTGTTCACTTGTCGTCATAGTTACAGTGATGTTGTGCCGTTATCAGCGATACAGAGATCTTTACATAATTTGTGGATCCAGACTATAAGCCGCATCTCTGCCAAAATCTAATCACTTGGTCCTTGTGTCATTTCTGAACTTCCCGGAAAATTTCATCCAAATCCTTCATTCTGTTTTTGAGTAATGTTGCTAACAGACAGACAGACCAATGCTGATCACATAACTCCACCAAGGCTCTGCCTTCTTGACAGAGTATAAATGCAATATAGTATACAGAGGACTAAATTGTCAGTTGTTGGAAAATGCATTCAGCATGGTGAAATAGCTTTTCAAAGTTGATATGTGGAATTTGGAGTAGTAAGATGCAAACAGTATGTAGATGAGCATATTAAGTATAGTGAGGGTGATGCAGAGTAGATTGATAGAAATGAGCATCTGGAAGCAGTGGGCTGGAGGAAATACAGCTGATGGAGACTAGGTCAGTTGGTGAGACAGCAAACACAAATCAGAAGCATATTGGAAAAAATGCTCCTCTCAAAACAAGAAAAAAATTATTTCAAGGAACTTTTAGTTTGAAATAAATCTGCCAATAGAATAAGTGAAAAATGGCTTGGTAAGATTTCTTGAAATAAGATATGATATTTAGAATATTGAGATCTTAAAATTAGCTGGGAAAACTTATTTTAAGATATATTTTACCAGGATTGTCAACCTTAGGTGTCTTAAAATAAAGCAGACATGCTAAAAAAAAAAAGTTTTTCATTCAAAAATAGATTTTTGCTTTCATGTAAGCTCCTAATTTGAGATGTATTGAACTTGTTTTGAGTTTTTTTGTAAAATCTAGCAAAAAATAAGATAATTTCAGTTGTTTGACTTAACAATATTTTTAGGATGCATTGTCTCAAAACAAGTCCCTCCATCTTGCTGAAATGCCACTTGTTAAGTGAATTTATCTTAAGTGGGCAACTTGACTAAACATAAGACAAATATACTTGGTAAAATTTTGAGTTTTGCAGTGCATACAGCTCTGGGACCAGGGACACTAAGAGAAGGACACAGGAGTAAACAGATTGGATGCAGTGCAATAAGGGTATATATGGTAAATACAAAGGTAATGACAGAAGAGCTCAGTGCAGCGTAGGCCTATAGCAGGGTAACTAGAGGCAGAACTAAGGGACGTTGAAGAAGAAATCAGTTTTGTCCCATACATGCAGACTCCAACTGACCCCTTAAGGGTCACCCAAGTCAGCCCTAACTATAAGCTTTGTTAAACAAGCAGGTTTTAAGCCTGGTAATAAAAATAGAAAGGGTGTATGTTACAACTGAAAGGTGCTCTATTATTTTACAGTGACCCTGCAGAAATAAATGGTGTTTCTGCTGGTGTGTAAAGATGTAGCCATGTCCATCAGCCATTGTTAAGTGAGACAAACTGTTACTTACACTGAGGTAACACCACATTCACTGTTAGGTTTTTTTTTTTCATTCAGGGACCATGTACAGGTCAAACTGTTCTCAAGGGGGCCGGACCAGCAAAATCATAGCAAAATAACCCAAAAATAACGACACCTCCAAGCTTTCCCCTTTGTTTCAATGTAAAAAAAGTATATTCTGAAAATGTTCACATTTAATGAAACATTTTTACAAAATATTATGAACAATCTGAAATTTCTTGGGAATAGAAGTGAAATTTCGACAACATTAAGCCTTAGTTTATTAAATACACATTACAACTTCGAGATCACAGAGTGTCTTCAAAGGCTCAAAACATTTAGTCACAGGTATCTGGAACTGAGCAATATAGTATTTTACTTCATGATCAAAACAACTTGTCAAATTTAGAAATAATTTTAATCGTACAGTTTTACAAATTTACAATTTTCAGTTAAATTCTTCTCTTTAATTTTTATACTTTGCAAACTCATCCCACAGACCAGATCTGGCCGGCCGGTTGTGGCCCGCGGGCTGTATATTTGACACCTCTGCCTGAGACCAACAGTGTAAATTTTTCTTTGAGATTATACTCAATATTATTCTTAAACTGCCTCTCTTTGCTTTTGGAACAGGTTTGGTGACTCAGAAGGAGGCATCTCTCCTAACCGACCGGAGGATTCAGACAACCAGACAAATGACAGAAGAACTGGCCAAACCTCCATTCCTCCTCTGACAATCACTTCCCCACCTGGAGAGACCACCCGCATACAAAGTCAGTGCCAACAGAATGCCTACAGAATGCACACACGGTGTAACTGAGATAACTTTCATCTCAGCTGCACTGTGATGAAAGTTACAATGAGTAACTTAAGTCTTCTTCATAGACTATAAGTCTTCTTCATAGTTAATTTTATAGTACCGTTTCATGCATTGATTTGTGTGTGTGTCCCTATTAGTTGTTGAATCTGACACTATTATTACCAAAAGTTCAATTCGATTCAGTTTTATTGATATAGCACCAATTACAACTCAAATTGTTTCAAGATGCTTTATAGAACCCATTTGCCTGAGCCCCCAGAGCAAGCCCTAAGGTGACAGTGGCAAGAAAAAAAACTTCCTTTTGACGGGAAGAATCCTTGAGCAGAGGTTGGGCATTGTATCCAATGCCTCCACTCATTGGTTGTGTGCACAGGCAAATAACTGAACAAATGACTGTAGGTAGGTAAAGACTAATCTTTATCATAGCTTTAACGTCCTTTCATATTCCTAGGTAGACACCCTGCAGTGTGATAGGGGTGAAGATTATTTTCTTTATTATTCTGTGCCTGGCATAGATGGAGAAAGAGATTACTTCTATTTTGAATTGGTGGTTTGAGGACAATAAATGATGCCCTATAATGATTGCTGGGAGATGTTATTCAATGCTCCTCTGGCATGTCTGCCATTATTGGTGTCTCTGATTATCTGTCTTTCCAGTGAACATTGAGCAGCCCATGAATGAGAAGACCCTGGAGGATCTATCTCAAAGTGGACCCAGACCTATTCTGCCTTACAGTTCAATGTTCATCTTTGGACAGGCCAATCCGTGAGTGACCTCAGCTTTCTTCATTCACCTATTCATCTCCTTGTAGGACCTCAAATATGCATTTGCCTATGTAGATATTGGGTGGTATTTTACTTTATTAAAATACAATTTTAAAACACGCTGAAATAACATGATATATCCATACTACACCAAGTTGGAGCTGAGGTCTAGCAAGCCTGTTTTTGTGTTTTGAACTGTTATGTCTCCTAACTCTCAGTCCAGCTACCCAAGCAGCACAATGCACTTGATGGTTCTCTGCTGCCTTTAATGCTGGTCATATGAACTTTAAAGTCATGTCCATAGATATTTGGACATCAACACAGCAACACAGCATTTCAGCTCTGTACCACCACAATGGATTTGAAATGAGACAAGTAAGATGTGCTTGAAGCGCAGACTTTCAGCTTTAATTTGAGGGTATTTACATCCAAATCAGGTGAATGGTGGAGAAATTCCCACAAATTTTAGATGCACCCTCCACCTTTGTTGTTGTAGTTTAACTTTGTTGTCAAGTGAAACTTTTTCCTTAAAGCTCTCTGAATACCCAGGACGTCTGTTTGGAGATTTTGTTTTTTGAGTGCAACGGATATCAGCACTGGAGCAATGGGAAGCTGAGTAGGGAGTAGCTACATATTGGGCTTAAAAAGTATGAGCAATGAAAGGTGTACGGACTATTGCTGTCTTTATTTTCCTTTATTGCACCTGTACCTTTGATAAAATAAATCTAAACTGTTATTTTTAAATTTTTAATAACCTAGACGTGGTGCAGTGACTGTAAGGTGATCCAGCTTATATCTTTAGTAATTTCAGTGATATTGCACAGGGGTGGACTAGTGTTGTCTTCAGCTGGCTTAGAATGGATATAGCTAATATGCTGATAATTGACAAATATTTGCTCATAATGAACACTGCATATACAGACCATTGTAAGAATCTTTCCAGAAGGCTATCTGTCATTAGTGTTCACTTCTATGCTGGTAAAGAAAACTGGCTGTGGCAGTCACTTTAATTGCACCTTGAAAGGCATCATCAGAGCATTGTGGTCACTTCCTAGAATTTTTCATGACACTGCAAAATTTGTCCATTTATTCACCTCAAGACAACCTGAGAAGCACAAAGGCATACTAAGAAACACAAAAATGAGCCAAACACGGTGGAAAACTGTGGCACACCCATCAAAAATACATAACACAATACAAGCTTTTACATATAAATCACATGTCTTTGTATTTCATGATGTGGCTTTTTGTCACATTTTTGGATGAAATTAATTTTGTGTTGCAGTTTAACTTGACAGGTTTTCAATTATACTTTGCGTTTTTATTAATATGTATTTTTGCATCATATACTGTATGTGAAGCTTCTTGTGTAACAGAAACAGGTCACTACAATTGTAAACTGTATATTCCTTGTGTACCTGGATAAAAGTCACTGGTGTGGACATAGCCTTTAAGAGCTTGGCTTATTTTGTTCCTTGCTTTAAGCCTAAATAGATATTGCTCACTGTGTCCCTGCCTCTCTCTCCTCAGGGTGAGGCGGTTGTGTCACTATATTGTGACCCTTCGTTATTTTGAGATGTCTATCCTTGTTGTCATTGCTATGAGCAGCATCGCTCTGGCAGCAGAGGACCCCGTCTGGACAAATGCCCCTCGCAACAATGTGAGACACACGATGTACATGGCCTTCACTCATAAACACAAAACTGAGAGAAGACGTGTGTGTGTGTGTTTGTTCTTTTTTTCTTGTTAGTGTTCACTTTGGTCTGATTGTTAAAGCAACTCGGTGTGCACTGTGAAGCCCAATATATTTTTTATAGTCGCGCATTATCCAGTGCTCCATACTGTGGTGTCTCAGAGAAATAACACACATTTACAGGCCACACGATACTCCTGACTATTGTACATGACATGACCCTAGACAATAAGTTTTGTAGTTTTTTCTAATTTTAGTTTTCATATTCCTCTTTGTACTTTAATGTCTGTGTCAGTACTAATCCAATCTTTCTTTTGCAGGTGCTCAAATACTTGGACTATGCCTTTACTGGAGTTTTCACTTTTGAAATGGTGATTAAGGTAAGAACTAATAATCTCATAACGTCACTGTCTTCTCCATAGTTGAACTGTGATGACTATGTTTTTGATTCTAATTCATTAGTTCTAGTGTCTTGCTGACTCTGTTTACTAACTAAAAGTACTTAAGTGATGAATGTGGAGAGGACGCAGAGACAGTTACTGCAGGACCTCACCTCATTGTGACCACCTTGGTGCACTTCACATATCAGGCTGCATCACTGTCCCTTCATAATCCACTGCATTGTCATATAAACTGATGCATTTTACTGTCTGTCACCGATTACTGTAACACAAACGCATTTCTTTCTGAAGAAATTCATTCTTAAACATATGATTTATTAGTAAATAGTAGGTAATTATCAATGAAAACAACAACACATAATAGATACAAATACAGGTACAGATTTAATGGTGTAGTTTCATATCAATAGAGCATTGAAATAAATAGATAAAATAAAACTAAATAAAACTAAAATATCTTTGGTTTAGATGGTGGACCTGGGCCTGCTGCTTCATCCTGGTTCCTACTTCAGAGACCTGTGGAACATTCTGGACTTCATAGTGGTTAGTGGGGCGCTGGTGGCTTTTGCATTTTCGTAAGTTCAACAACTCCTATCTTTTTGTTATAAAATAAGACAACTGTTGGTATAGCATGAGTCCTGATCATCATATTTGGTTGATCAGTCTGGTCTGTCTGGTGTACATCCAGTACATACCAAACTTTAAAGACATGTCATTTGGCTTACATTCCTGTCTGTCAAATGTTCATTAAGATGGCTGAGCATCCATTATTCAAATGTCTTAATGTAGCTCCACTAGAAGGAAAGGAATCCTTTTAGAAACCTCCTCTATCATTACAGATCTAGAATCATTCAGAAAATTATCTGCATTAAGTTTTTGTGTTGTCTTGTATTTGACATTATAAAGTCCCGTTGTTTCAAATGTGTTGAGTGAGATCAGAGGATGTGTGGTAACTGTTAGAATAACAGAATAGAATAGAACAGAAAAATTCTGTAAAGCCTGAAGTATACGTACCGTGAGCTTGTGAGCTGTTATTTCAATAGCTCAGCTTTGCCTTTGCCACCTTTAACAGCTTTCTGTCTTAGTCTAAGTTTGCTGCTCACTGTAACATTTCCCTTAGGGTTGTGAACACCAGCAGAGAAAACCATTACATTTCATACATTTGCTGTCAAACTCCAACCTTCAGAAGAAAGCAGATTAGAGGTGGAGCCAAAGTTCTCAACAAATTTTGAAAGAGGAAGACGTGCGTGTGTGTGTTTGTGTGGTGCACTGTTCTGATGATGTTTAATGACTTGATCTTCTTACTGTTTCTGTCCTTGGATCGTTTTGAAGAAGCTTCATGGGGTAATGCCTCCTCTACCTCTCTCATCATGCCTGTCTGTGTCATCATCTGTGTGTATGTATGTATGAAAGAAGGAAAACATACATGGCTCACACTGCAAAAACAAGTGATTCCTCACATATTTGGTCTTACTTCTGAAAGATATCTAGAGCATAGGATAAGGAATATATCCTATGCCCTAGGAATCTGTTTCTGTCAGTAAATTTAGTATGAGTAATATCAG
The DNA here is from genome assembly GCF_021347895.1 of Acanthochromis polyacanthus. Taxonomy (NCBI): domain Eukaryota; kingdom Metazoa; phylum Chordata; class Actinopteri; family Pomacentridae; genus Acanthochromis; species Acanthochromis polyacanthus. Next base: position 38,097,952 of record NC_067119.1, read on the forward strand.
TATATCAGTCACAGGTCTCTCTATTTGGAATTCAGGCACAAATGTAACACCCACTAATTGTGCTTCAGTGATTTCCAACATTCGCCAAACTGACGTTCTTTTTCGTAACATGACAAGCCTTGCATTGCTATATGAGTTCTTACCTTACAGATATCGTCAGTCTGTCACTAGATTTGTTTCTCCATCACTGCTTACTGTTGAAGCAAAATGGTGATTTGTAGAGATCAACCAGCAAACTCAGTTCAGAATGACAGGATGCATTGCCATCAGCTGTTAAGGTGGATTGTCCTTTCCTGTAAGACATGCATGATATGAAGTGAAATTGGTTGTGAGGATGGGTGTCTTTTGCAGTGTATTCTGTTGTCTGTGGAACACGCTCTCATCTCGTCGTCCAGCTAGTCTTCCTGTCCTTGATCTTCATGTTGTTTGGTCACAGGTCCTTCTTCCATGCCTTCCTCTGCCACAGAGAGGCATGTCACCTGTGTGTTCATTATCCTTATTTTCCCTGAGCCTCTGAAAAGAGGTGTTTTTATCAGCATTTTGCTTTGCTACACCTCTGCCTGGACTGGAATGACACCATCAGTTTCACTCTCTCTTTTATTATTAGCAGTTTGCTAACAGACAAGCTGCTGCCTTTGGGCATGAGTACATCTTGGGGGATATAAATCCCCCCTATAATCCTGGCATGCACATTATAAAGACTGTATGACATCTGTCCTGTTACATAGACCTTTGACCATACTGTCAAATAATTTCCATTCACACACAATTTGTTCTACGCTCTCCTGCTTAATTTGTATCTGACTGAAGCAGCATCATACTGTAGATGAGGATTTATTGATATGATTTGGTTCCACACCTGTGCTGAATAGTATTTGTAAAGTTTTAAGTAAATTTTACACAAGATTTATATGACACTTTTATATATAGTAAATAAATCAGACCTTATAAAATAATGCTAATAATCTGATGATCTGCTGTAGTACAGGATAGTTTTTTAGTTGTTTTATTGTAATATATTCGATACACTATGAAGAGAGAGACACAAACTGAAATTGAAAATGTAAACATCAGATACAAACAAAAATAATTGTAAGAATAAAGGAAGAGGTTAATAGTACAGAAAGAAAAAAATCTTCAAAATGTGTCATGTGTCCAAAATATATGTATTATCATAAACCTACAAATCAGCCTACAAAAGTTTCATACACTTAGACAGACCATGTATGTCATTGCAGTCTTGAGATTTCAAATATTTCATTAACCCAGCATTTTCTATTAAGGGATCATTGAAACCTATGTGTCTTTGTAACAAAAAACTGTGTATTTTTGTTCTTTCATGGATTTATTACATGTCTTCTGGAAATATGACAAAATGTTGTAGGCTCAACCAGCCATAACTAACTTTAAGACATTTTGTGTGAGCAAAACTCACACAAAATGTCAATCTTAGACTGGAGACAGGATCCCATGTGATCAATGGAGCAGAGATATTACAGCAGGTATGCAACCTACAACGTGTGAAATTTGTTATCAGGAGGAGGCAATGAGAAGGCAGATCTTTGGAAGACAGCATAGCACACATTTCTGAATGAGGACACTCAAATGTTTACTCAAACCACATTTTGATTAAGTGACACAAAGGTTTTCATTGCCACCGACAATGCTACAAGGAACACCAGGCTCTCATTAAGACAAAGAAAGACATTTTTTCTACTATCTTGAATGCAGCCATTGTTTACATGCACTCATTTAAAGTATCTGCTGAAAATAGTGCTTTCAACAACCTCATTATGATTAATTACACCAGGATCTCCTCTTAAATCTTTTTTTTCATTATTTGTGTCAAGCTATAGGTTTAACAGTGTCTTATGTCATATATGTGTTTAGTCTTGTTTTGATTGTCTATCTACCAATAGTACACATCTGTAAATGATGCACTACCATTTTAGACTACTTTGAAATTATACAACCCATCAAAAAATATCTCTTAAAGGTGTAACTTTGTGAGGGACACCTGACCGAAGTTGTGCTAGACCCGTTCCTTTGTTGATGTCATGCAAAACTACCTTTAAAAGGCCATACCTGAAAGCACCACTTTGTGTGCTCCTTGAGTAATTCCTGAATCCTCCCTCCCAAGAGTCCTTCTAAGACTCCTACTTCCAAGAGTCCTTCCTAAGGTCTTGAAGACCAACTCAGAGGCTCCATACGGTTCTGACCCGCATCAACAGGCATAAGCATCCATCAGCAGAAGCACCACTGCGACATCACACAGTGCATGCAAGTAACTTTCAGTTACTAAAACTTGGTGGAGCTGTCCACATTCTTATCTATAGATTAGATTGAGGAATAATTCTGCAGAAGCATTTAAACCCCAAACGTTTTCCCTACAAAACAGCAGCTTGAAAGATTAGTTTTAGTGATTTAGAAAGTTGTATTAATCAAATTTTCAGACTCATTATCACATTACTGAAGGGGTGCCGTATCAAAGCCTATTAATAGAAAGGTATCTCGAGGGAAAAATTGTGATCAGAAAAGGTGCACAGTGAGGTAATGAGGTATAAGCTGTTATCACCAAAGTTAAAACAAATAACGGCTTAAAATATTTCACTTTATGTGTACTGAGTCTAGAATAAATATAATTTTCACTTGGAGCAATTTCTTATGAAAAATAATTGAATCTTCCCACAATATTCTAACTATATAAGACACACCTGTAGACTGGTGTCCCCTAAAGTCCTGCATTAAACCCCATCAAAAATCTGTAAACTGCATTGAAGAATCCAGTCTGTGTCAGTTTTTCCAATTCTGTCAAGAGGAGTGGTCAACAATACAACCAGAAGCTTGTGGGCACCTACCAAAAGCACCGAGCTGAGATGAAAATAACCAAGAGATGTTTAACTAAATATTACCATTGTTGTATGTATAATTTTGACCCAGCAGATTTTGTCATATTTCCAGAAGACCTAAAAAAAAATCCAGGAAAGAAATAAAATGTATGATGTCTTGTTTTTTTTTTGTGTGTGTGTGACAAAGATAAATGTGTTTCAATGATTCCATCACAGGGAATTTTTTAAGTCACAGGAGTCTGTGTAATCTCAAGACTGCCGTGATATACGTGATCTTTACAAGTGTATGATAACTTTTGTACACGACGATAAAGTTAAACTGGACATGAATATTTACCTGCAGCAAAAGACATTAAAAATCTCTTAAACAACTTCTGATTATGGGACTTTAGAGATGGAAAGGGATACAGGAAGACCTAGAAATCAGTTGACACACAGCAACAGCAGCATTAAGGTGATGAATGAACTGAGTTACACGGGCCATCATCCTAAAATGACATGACGGACAATGTGCTTTTATAGTCTAGCTCTGGAAAACACATAGGTAAGTATTTCAGATTTGGCCACTGGGTTCGATGGAAAACAGAGTTTCTGTGACATTTCAGATATTGTCAAGGACATTGTGTAATGTCAAGAAAAAACTTCTTTCTTGCATTTGGCCCCAAAGTTTAACAACAAATTTTTTTAAGAATATTAAAAGAAGCCCGAATACAGGGAGCTCATTGGTCAAATGAGACCAAGACAGATTTGTTTGGCTTTAGCATCAACTCTTTTTAGCAATGATTCATCAGTTGTGTACTGAACAGCAAGGAAGGGTTTTTTCTTGGTTGATGTCGTAGAGGTTAACATTTTGCTCTGTCCTTTTCACTGTCACAACTGTCACGATTGTCATGATTATGATGACTGTCATGATTCTGTTTTCCATTGGTGACCACTGCATCAGGTCTGAAGCAGTTTTCCCATTTGTTTTTTTAGACCTAGATTGTGAAATATTGCAACGTCTTTGATGTCACTTTATGAGGATGGCCACTGTGGCTCTGATTTGGTATCAGGGATCACAAGGTTGTTTTTTTTAATTGTGTGTCGATGATCACAGGTGTATTTATTTTTGTTCCATTGAGTTTCTCCTTTGGGGCCTCTACTTTTGAGAAATACTGTACTGTTCAACTTAAAACTGATATAAATATAATACACATAAGTTCCTTACAAGTTTTCTGTTCAATAGTTAGATGACCTCTTTTCTATTGTGTATTTAATAATGTCTGATTTATTTACATAATATTGGACACTTTGGATATCTGTAGATTTGGCTGTAAATTGTTCCTATGCATTCATTTCTACGTATTTGATTTCTAAGCAGGTGAAATCAAACTCAAATAAGCTATTTAAAAAGGCTTTTTGGCACCAGGTCACTTCCATACTGGCAGTAACAGTAAGTCCTGTTTGATTGACAGCTGTCATTCACTCATCATGCATGAATATGGATCTCATTCTGCCTGCCATTCATTTGACTGACTGTGGCTAGGACGACGAACCACAGCATCCACATTACGACCAAATCTATGAATTTGTCATTCAACCCACTGAATTCACTTAAGTGTTGAGCTCAGATGGCAGCTTTTTGGTGCATTTCACGTGTGAAGCAGCATTTTAACGTCAGCTTCAGATGCAACCAATAACCTGTATTTAGGAGGTGGAGAACCATTTTCATTGTTTGTTTTTTTTCATTGTAATTATTGGTATTGTTATTTAGAAAATCTCCTCAGAGGTCTTTTTGTTGGTATTTGCTCTTTTTTGAATGTTTTGGTTGCGACTCAGAAGTTGTAGCAGTTTGCACTTACAGAGCAAGGCCTGAGCAAGTACGTGGTATAATTTAAGTCTTGATTTTTCTATTACTTTTGTGAAAAGTAACCTCAAAAATTCCCCATCTAATCCCATCTAGTAATTTGTTGTAATATGTTCACTTGGATCTACTTACTCAGTTGTCTGCTACCAACCAAAATATCTAAGATTTTACATCTGTTTTCATTAACAGAAACTGTTGTGTGTTTGATGCAAACATTTGCTTTATTTTGTTTGCGTGTGTGAAGCATCCATAAATGTGCTGTACCTTGTTTTACCACTGTTTTCCCCCAAGTAGATCGCAACAAGGTGTGACCAGGTGGGGAACCCCCCTATGACACCCCAATCCCCATCCTGACCCCACCACCATATTCCCTTTACCTTACCCTAACCCTTAACCCCCAAATCCAACCCTCTTTAACTACCATTCTTCTCTTTCTCAGATCAGCTTCATGTATAAAATATCAGACCCATATTCCAGTGAAACAAATGTCTTTTTAAGATGACAGTGAACTTTATCTGAGAGCTTTCAACTGAAACCTGTCTCTGCCTTAAATAAGTTTTAGCTGTTTCATTCCAAAATGCCATATAGTAAATTTTTCTAAGTCATACCTTCGATACACAATAAAAAAGGTCTATTTCAGTGGCCTAGACAAGTCTTTTTTGCTAGCTTCAGTAATATCCAATGTTAATGAAAAGGACTGCGCTAAAAAATATGAAGAGCATGAGAGTTTTTATATCTAATTTTGGAATGAAATTGGTCATTTGGAGACTGAAGTTCTTAAAACAGCATTTTTTTCTTTTGCGTTGGGCAGTCTGTCTGCCTTTACAACAACCAACTTAAGCAAAATTTGGACTTGCTTACTGAGTAACACGAAACACTGCTGTAACAGCACACGCTCATGTTTGTGTTTGTGATTACTTACTGTGAAATGCCTAATATAGAATAGAAAAATTAGTAGGAGCTTAAGAGAGCTTGCTTTCAGTGCTTGCTGTGCTGTGATCACTTCACCATGACCTATATGTGATGGATGAGAAGAAGTATTTCATTTGCTGCAGATAAACCTACTTCAGCTTAAAGTTTAATCCTATGCAGCTTTGTGTTTGATAACTGTCTGCTGTTTAAGGCACCAGTGGTATGGATTCATTTGTTGTGTCACTATGGAAATTGGATAACAATGACAAAAATGTCATGCCTAAACTGTACATTGTTTAACTTTAGGCAAATCACAGCAGGATACTATATAGTGAATAAAAAAAATGAACACAAAATATAAATGCAACTTTTTGCATGACAGACATTGAGTTTGCAATTGTAACCGGAAGAAAAATAAAGAACTGAAAGCATATGGTCAGATTTTTAAATTTTGTCTTAACTATTGGAGCACTCACATGCCATATGTATCTTGCGGTAAACATCTAGAAATCCTGTCTTTGCTCTGCACATAAGCGCATTCTGAAGATTTTGAAGTCTTTTTCTTACTTGAAAAAGTCAATTTTATCCTTGTTGAGGCCTCGCAAAGGGAAGTCATGTGTGATTACATGATGTTGCTGGAATGCAAAACTAGTAAAAAAAACAAAACAAAAAAAGACTCCATGACCATCAAAATGGAGATCACGATTGCCTGTCTAACTGCTACAAAGGTGACACTTCTTTTACAGAGTGCAGATGGAAAACCTGTGCCTTCCTGAATGTACACACAACATGTGATTATTTTTGAAAGGACCAGTCCTTTTAAATTCATTTGAAATGCAACTAGTTTGCTGAGTTATCTGTACCTTCAAGGAGAAAGAGAGAGAGGGACAGTAAAGAAAAAGACAGACTCTGTAATGGAAATTAAAATAGAGCAGTGTTGAGAGCTTTGAAAGAGAGGATCAGGATTTTGCTCTCTGCTCTCCTTTCAGGAAAACAATGAACAGCTGTGGCCTCAGCCACTTCTAATCTAGATGTTCTTATTAACCGCTACATAGCTCTAAACATCTAACACACTTTTCCTTTTAAGTCCATTGTCACTCGGTGTTGAGGGGTATTCTTTGAAAGCTATCAGAGAATTTTATGTGGTTGTTCCCTTATCCCTCATTGTAACTGTGAGTGTCTTAAAACCCACTGGGTTTATGTCACTGTCCACGCATGTTAGATTAATGTGCATCAGAGCATGGAAGTTTTTGCATGTGGATAAAGTGGAGTAAAGGAACCTTGTAAGACCACAGGGAAAGACTAATTTCTAAACAAAAATAGTATTATTATCTTCCAGAGAAACTAGCAAAGTAAACCTATTAAAACACAGTGAAGTATGAGCACTATGAAATTCACATTGCTTCACCTAGATCTGAGAAATGCCAACTAGCACCTCTTAACATTAGTTTCCTCAGGGAGTGTATTTGGAGCAATCCATCCACTCCCTTTTTTCCCCTCAAAAAATGAGAACTACCACCCTGAGGTACAAGGCACCTCCATAAAGCACTGAACAGACATTTCTTTTTTCTAGTAACTTTTCCATTAAAGTTGCCAGGTGGGACTTTGTACCATTTCCCTATCACTTTCAACACAGCACAAGTCTGAACTGCATGCAGTCCCATTAATGGATAGGCAAACACAAGCAACATACTTTACCAGTTTGAAGTCTTTCCACTGAGTTTGTTAAATTCTTACAAAATCAAACAGCAGCAGGCTCCAGCCCCTTCAAAGCAAGAAAGCTGCATGTATTCATGCACATGGAGCAACTTCACTTATTACTTATATTAATAAATTATCCCTCACAGATTCAGTCTTTTGTTTTTTATTATGTCACTTGATGTGCTGTCTGCTCTCATGAGTATGACTAACACTGCATGCATACTGAGGCTCTTTACATCCCTATCATTTGGAAATGTCTGAATTAAGCTGCAAAAACATTAATGTAAAAGTTGCCCATATACGAATGATAGAAGGCTGTTGCTTTAACAGACCGATGGAAGTAGCAATGTTGGATATAGCATGTTTGAAAAGGGCTTTACAGATTGGTTAAAGAACTGAGGCATTCACTTAGTAAGGAGGCAGTTGATGTGGTTTGAACATCTGATATGGATACCTCCTGTGTGCCTCTTTGTGAGTAGTTTTTGGGCCCATTTCACATCTAAGACACGGCAGTATACACAGAGCATACTGGGTATTATCTCATCTTGCTGGGGAATGCCTCAGGATCCTCCAGGTGGAGATGAAAGGCTTGAGAAAGAACATCTGGACAACCTTCCTGTGTGCCAGACCCAGAGAAGCAACATAACTAATGGATGGAAAATGACTGTTGGCTGTGGCTACAAGATATTTCATTGAAAATCATGTTGAGAGAAGCTTAAACAAAATCTTGTTGTAAGATTGTAGGGTGTAAATCTTGTGGTGTGATGCAAAAGAATTTGAATAGTACTCGAAGGGCTTTTTCAGCACAATCCCATCAGAAGCTATTGGTCAAAACCATTTGACGCTTTCTGATAGACTTCTAAGAGCTCTAGATGTATTGGAGAGTCGACTTCTCCTTCCTGTGGATCACAGATGTCTTTATGTCATTTGTTTTTTTTTAAATGACATTCTGCTCTTTATCCCTTGTTGTTTCCATCTTGTTTATATCACAGCTTGCAAAAGAACCCCACTCAGTTTATGAAATCATGTATTCTGTGGTTGTTTTTTCACTTGGCCCTATTGTTTAAACCAATTTGATTTTGTACACTAGGTTAGTCACTTACTACTGTTGTCTAGGGCATCCTGGGAACATCCTGTCAGTGTGTCCATCTGGAGCCCAACTTGCATTTGAAAAGCTATTGATAAATTTGTTCATTTCAGACGTTGAGATGATTTCAGGTAGTGGCACCATAAAGAGTTTAGAATGCTTTAAACAAGAACAGCTTATTGAAAAGCCCACTTTATACAGTAACTGGGCAGGTGTGACAGAATGAGAAAGTAGTAAGTTGTACAGATGAGTTCCACATTTTAGTCTGCCTTCATGAAAAGCTACTTTAATCTTTTCTATGATTTATCCTGTCTTTCCAGTTTGTTGTATGACAGCATGTCAAATACATTCCCTCCTTTCAAGTGTACTCAGCTTAAAATTGGATGTTAATATTATATGGTGTAATAGTTGCTGTTGTGATATTCAAGCAATGCGCATTCAATCTCGTAAACACATTTGCTGTTGATGATGAAACCCACATAATCAGTATTATAGAAACTATCAAACTATCCAGGAGTGGGCAGCAAATTCTGTTGGCACATTGTGGCAGATAGGTACATTATTGTTACAGATGCTGTGTCGTGCTCCACTTGTGGCTCACAACATTGCAAAGAACAATGCAAGTTTTTCCTTCTGATGCCCTACATTTGACAGATTTTTGCTGTTATTGAAATAGTTTAGTCCTGTCTTGGCAGTAGTGTTGTCACAGTACCAAAATTAATCAAATAGGCATTGACATCAATCCTGAAATGATGACCCTTACTTAAAACATTAGGAAAAGTTATTGAATAATAGATAGCGCAACAGCCATCCATTCATTTACACCATTTAGTCCTCATTAGGGTTGTAGGGGGCTGAAGTCTATCTGACTTTAGGTGATGGCAGGGAACTCCCTGGACAGATCACAGTGCTACCTATACAGACAAACAATCACACTCATATTCACACATACACACAATTTAGAGTCACTAATTAACCTCAGGATGTTTTTGGACAGTGGAGTACCCGCTTCAAACCCACATATGCACAGGGAGAACACACAAGCTGCACACAGAAAGATCCCAGGCCCGGACGGGATGCAAACTAGGGATCTTCTAGCTGTGAAGTGACTGGATAACACAACATGGAAAATGAAACTGAATTACTGTAACTCACAGAGGTTTCTTTAAACATTTCATCTCTGACAATGAATGTGCTTTTGTCCTGTTGTGGTAAATGCAAATTATTTGGCCAAAATATGTATTTTAGCTTTAACGGAAACCTAGTTTCAGATTTTAATCACGAGGATCCTAATCACAGAGATGTTCACTCAAGAGAACTAATGGATTAGGGTTCCTGATGCACAGTCTGAGTTGTGATCATATTTGCATGTGTTCAAATATTGTCTTCTTTAACAGGGACAACAGAAGCCTTTCCATAAATGAACTAGTTCATTGCATGTGTTCAAATAGAGAGTGCTGCACAGACTGATTTGTTCATGTAAGCCAGGATTACATGGCACACATAGCTGAGTAGTTGGGAGATGCATGTGCCTGTGTGAGGTTGTTTATATTGTGGGGTGTGAGCTGCTTGGGAATATCATAACAAGTCCTACATACCCCTGTTCTTGAAATGCATTCCCTCTTTTACTGCCATACACATTATAATTACAGTATAATACATGTATACGTATTTCTGTTTTGTTTGTGTTACAATCAGTTGTTGCCTTTCTACCATTGTAGAATTCTGTTGTATTGTCTGTAAAAGACTATAAAAATTGACAAGTGGGTTGCTGTGTGAATAATAGATAATAGTGGAAATATATTTGGCAAGGAAAGAAATATTGTTTTTTGCATTGGAACACAGTGGGGTAATAAATGACTAAATTTCAAAGAAGTTTACTAAACTGACTTTGGTAATCCTAGAAATACAAAGAGCACAGTTTTGAACCCCTTTTTTCAGAGAGAGTGATGAAAAGATTGATGTCAGTCTCATGTTTACTACTGAACTAAAGGCAGGGCATATGCAATCTCATTTAATGTAAAGACTGGAAGCATAACAACTTCTCTAATAATGATATGCTCTTACATCAAGACGCCTTCACAAAGCTAAATATGACTCGTGTCACTAACATAGCATTGATGTCCTTTATTCAGATGTATGGGCCTTCTCATTTACTATCTTCTACAACTGAGCAATAGTCCTGTCCTCGCTGTAAGACCCTTGTCTTACAGTCATCTCAATTCAAACTCTTCTCTTTTGAGCTCCCTATGCACTGAAACAAGTTACTCAAATTAATTTATCAGAGTCCTTCTTTATCTTCAAAAATGTCTTAAAGATCTCGTCTGAAGTTACTTATTCACCTAATATGCTTTGTCTATCTCAGACTTTAAAAAATGTAATTTGGTATGCACTGACACACTGTTGAGCCAAAACTCTATGCGCACCACTGCCACCACAACAACTCTAACCTGCCAAGGAACGGAGTCTGAAGGAAGATTTATAATGTGAAAACTAATGGATAAACCACAATTTTTTGGTTGTTTTCTTTTTGTTTTCTTTGAACATCAAATACAAATTTTTAGCAGGAATTCTAAGCATTTATGATCATTAAATGTATTTGTTGAGTGCGAACTGCTAAGGAAGACACCTTATAAAAAATTATTTGTATGAGCGGCTTACAATGGCAAGTCAAATCATTATCAAAATGTCTGCTTCTCTGCTATTGGTCCATTTACATGCAGCCATACCCTGGACTAGCCAAAACCTCTGAAGGTATCTTGTGGTATCAGGCACCAAGACAATTTTGTGTTGGAGTCACCATAGATCAGATTTGTTTCAGCATATCCCCAGCACCCTTTCAGTGAAACATTGCTTGTCCCTCATGGAATGACACTCAGTAGACTCTCACCACTGGAACCAGCAGCACCCCACAAGCCTTGCTGTTGATGTGTTGACCCAGTGGTCTGGCAGTGATAGGCAGTATTTATATTTTTTGGCATCACTGTGAAAAAATTCCAAACTAACCTTTCCGAATACTGAAAGACCATTTCTCATTCAAATGGTCTGAGAGGAATCTATACTTCTTCACATCATCCTGTCTGCGCTTTACAACTTTAGAAAATGTAGGCTGTGATGGGACACTTCAACCAAACCACAGGGCTTTACATCTAGATCATCTAAGATAGTATGAATAGCATCAGTGTCATGTTCGGAAAATGACAATGTGGTGCAGTTGAAAAAGACAGAGGACTTTCATCTGGGAGAGGAGCGGTTGAATGCTGAGTAAAGCCACAAATGAATGTTGACTTTTTGCATGACTGTTTTTGTACATAATGGGAGAAGCTTTGGACAGAGAGGAGAAAACGCAGGAGCAGGGTTGTATCTTCAGATGATTCTCTGTTTTTTTCTTCCAGCATGATTACGAGAAGAACCAACTGCTAACTTAGTACCTGATATATCCCAGTGTCTGACATTTGCCACTTTTGTAAGATGATTGTTGCTCATATGTGAGTGGTCCAATTTTTTTTTTTCATCAGTGTGTTAGTTCGTGCACCTGCAACCTTGAGGACTATGAATATATGTAGGATTCCTCTTTATTTCCTTTGGTTTTGACAGTATTATATTGGTTTAGACAAAGACATCAGTTCAATGAATAAATATAAAAATGTATCCTTTATGAATGTATATACTGATCTGCAACAGCAAATACCCTGCCCGTCCAAAAAAAGTTGCACACTAATATTTTGTTGGACTGCCTTTAGCTTTGAGTATGGCACACATTCACTGTGGCATTGTTTCAATAAGCTTCTGCAATGTCACAGCATTTATTTCTGTCCAGAGTTGGATTAATTTTCTGCCAAGATCTTGTATTGATGATGGGAGAGTGATGATGGCAATGTGAGCCCCAAGAATCCTTTGTCATCTCGGAGTATGCCCGTGCCATCAGGGAAGAAAAGCTGATGGAAAGACCTGGTCATTTAGGATATTCAGGTAGTCAGCTGACCTCATTCTTTGGGCACTTAAAGTTGCTGAACCTGACCAACCCCAGATCATAACACTGCCTCCACAGGCTTGTACAGTAGACACTAGGCATGATGAGTGCATCGCTTCATCCAACTCTCTTCTTTCCCTGATGTGTCCTTCACATTGAAACAAGGTGAATTTGGACCCATCACCGTCTTCCATTGCTCCAGAGTCCAATCTTTATGCTACGTAGCAAATTTAAGCCTTTTTTTCCCATTTAGCCTCACTGATCAGTAGGTCTGGACCAGAATATCCCGAATATCCGAATATTCGTTCGCAGCGGCGGTATCCAGATATTAATTATAAATTTTAGTATCCGAATATTCACGCCCCCCACGGTCGGACGTTACCGGGCGGAAAGAATATTCGGCATTACTGCCTTCCCTCCACCTTCGGCCCACATCGGCTCATATTGGTTCATTCCATCGTGTGATCACATAAACATATACGCATATGTCTATGACATATACACATATGTCTATGTGATCACCCCCTCCTCCCCCCAGACGAAAATAGGAATATTCGGAGCTCGTCTCTTCCCTTTGTCTTCGCCCACTTCGGCTCACTTTGGCTCGTCCCGCTGTGTTTCTTAACACCACCCGAATGGCCGGGTGGCTGCCGACTCTGACGTCACGCTTCACTTCGTTGCATAAACACAAGACAAGATGCTGAAGACCTCCGCTGTTTGGGAATTCTTCAGTTTAACTGAACACAAATGAAGGCAGTGTGCAAAATTTGCGTCCAGGAGACCAGACGAATGGATCCAGATACTCAGGCGGGTCTCCTCCTGTCCGGGAGACCAGACGAATGGACGGATATTCGGACCGTCTCCGCCACATCCCCCTCACCCCTCGTCGGACGTTACGGAGTGGAACAAATATTTGGATATTCGTCTTTAATAGGGCCCGAATATCCGGAGACCAGAAACCACTATTCGGGACAGCCCTACTGGTCAGTGGTTTACTTAGGGCTACTCAACTGTTTAGTCTAAGTCCCTTGAGTTCCCTTCACATTGCGCGTGTAAAGGTGGTCTTACTTTCACTGTTAAACATGGCCGTGAATTCCACTGTTTATTTCTTATGATAGGTTTTCACCAAACGTTTAAGTGATCACGATCATCCAAGGGATTGTTCTGGCCACATTTCTTCCCGGTAGATGATGGTTAACCACTCTCCTTCAGATTTTAATGATGCGTTGGATGGTTCTTAACATGATTTTAGTAGTTTCAGAAATCTTCATAGTTGTTTTTTTTTTTTTTTGCTTGATGCAGGCCAATAATGTGACCCATTTGAGACAAACTAACATCCTCTCCATGACTACATGATATGTCCTCAGACATGGTTGTGAAATGAGAAATGAAAAACTCTTCACTGCATCAGCTAGGGTTAAACAAATTGTTGCAGCTGAAACTTATTGATCACTGCAGTAATTGCCCAATGGAAGGCTCTTCCTTGTTTGCTTAGTTAAGTTCTGGTGCCCACAGGTAGTGTATTTTTTTGGACAGGCAGTGTATGTTGCATGTGTATATGTTTTATGTTGTATATGTGTAATACATGCTTGCCACCTTATTTTTTAGAGTATCTATGAGACAAATGGCAAGTCACAGAATGCTGATTCAGAGCATAGTAGTAAATTCGAGTTAACTTACATCACTTTGTGGGTTTTTTATTTTTGTTTTTGCTTTAGAGAGAATCAGAACATATACAGTGGGTACGGAAAGTATTCAGACCCCTTGAAATTTTTCACTCTGTGTCATTGCAGCAATTTGCCAAAATCAAAAAAGTTCATTTTATTTCTCATTAATGTACACTCAGCACCCCATCTTGACAGAAAAAAACAGAAATGTAGATTTTTTTGCAAATTTATTAAAAAAGAAAACTGAAATATCACATGGTCAGAAGTATTCAGACCCTTTGCAGCGACATTCATATTTAACTCACATGCTGTCCATTTCTTCTGATCCTCCTCGAGATGGTTCTACTTCTTTATTGGAGTCCAGCTGTGTTTAATTAAACTGATTGGACTTGATTAGGAAAGGCACACACCTGTCTATATAAGACCTTACAGCTCACAGTGCATGTCAGAGCAAATGAGAATCATGAGGTGGAAGGAAGTGCCCAAGGAGCTCAGAGACAGAATTGTGGCAAGGCACAGATCTGGCCAAAGTTACAAAAGAATTTCTGCAGCACTCAAGGTTCCTCAGAGCACAGTGGCCTCCATAAGCCTCAAATGGAAGAAGTTTGGGACGACCACAACTCTTCCTAGACCTGGCCGTCCAGCCAAACTGAGCAATGGTGGGAGAAGAGCCTTGGTGAGAGAGGTAAAGAAGAACCCAAAGATCACTGTGGCTGAGCTCCAGAGACGCAGTCGGGAGATAGGAGAAAGTTCCACAAAGTCAACTATCACTGCAGCCCTCCACCAGTCGGGGCTTTATGGCAGAGTGGCCCAACGGAAGCCTCTCCTCAGTGCAAGACACATGAAAGCCCGCATAGAGTTTGCCAAAAAACACATGAAGGACTCCCAGACTGTGAGAAATAAGATTCTCTGGTCTAATGAGACCAAGATTGAAGTTTTTGGTGTTAATTCTAAGCGGTATGTGTGGAGAAAAGCAGGCACTGCTCATCACCTGCCCAATACAATCCCTACAGTGAAACATGGTGGTGGGAGCATCATGTTGTGGGGGTGTTTAAGCTGCAGAGACAGGACGACTGGTTGCAATTGAAGGAAGGATGAATGCTGCCACTACAGAGATATCCTGGAGGATAAGCTCTTCCAGAGTGCTCAGGACCTCAGACTGGGCCGAAGGTTCACCTTTCAACAGGACAATGACCCTAAGCACACAGCTAAAATAACAAAGGAGTGGCTTCAGAACAACTCTGTGACCGTTCTTGACTGGCCCAGCCAGAGCCCTGACCTAAACCCAATTGAGCATCTCTGGAGAGACCTCAAAATGTTTGTCCACCAACGTTCACCATCCAACCTGACAGAATTGGAGAGGATCTGTAAGGAAGAATGGCAGAGGATCCCCAAATCCAGGTGTGGAAAACTTGTTGCATCATTCCCAAGAAGACTCATGGCTGTACTAGCTGAAAATGGTGCTTCTACTCAATACTGAGCACAGGGTCTGAATACTTCTGACCATGTGATATTTCAGTTTTTCTTTTATAATAAATTTGCAAAAAAATTCTACATATCTGTTTTTTTCTGTCAAGATGGGGTGCTGAGTGTACATTAATGAGAAATAAAATGAACTTTTTTGATTTTGGCAAATGGCTGCAATGACAGAGTGAAAAATTTCAAGGGGTCTGAATACTTTCCGTACCCACTGTATTTCTTCCTGCTTCCATCCAAAATTCAGTAGACTATGTATGTCTTGACTCCATATTTAACCTACAAACATGACATGGATATCAATCTTCTCTTCAACCATTCTCTTAAAAACACAGCAAAATATCTCTCTGCCTCCATCTTTTGGAAATGTCCAACTTAACATTTGGGTTCACGTATGGGTTTTCTTTTTTGGTACATCAGAGCAGTGACAACTAGATTTGTTGAAATCAAATGGTTTATGTTACTGAGAAACAACTGTATGCACAAAAGCCATGTGGCTCAGAGGATAATGTAAAAAAAGCCGTGGTTATCAAAACTTACTTCCTCATGTTCCATTTTTCCCCCTCTATACCTGTTCAGGAATGCTGGTTGCAGTTTGGCACATGGCCTTGTGGATGAGCATAAGCAATGTTAACCTCACAAGTGGCTGTTAGACGCCAGCTTACCACTAATGTTGCTGTAGATTATTGGATATCAAGAAAATCAATTGCTGTGTGCCTCTTAAATCAAGCTGATCTAAACACACTTGATTCACACCTCAAATTTTAAAAAAATAGTAGCGTGTAATTTCAACATTCATGGTAGAGCAAAAGCAATAACTGCTGGTGTGATGCTCATCAATATTAGCAATATGGAAAAAGATTTTATTAATTGCATTCTGTTTGTAGGAAATTTTGTGTGTGATCTAACTGTCTTTGCTGTTCACAGGGGGACCAAAGGCAAGGACATCAGCACTATCAAGTCACTGAGGGTTCTCCGAGTTCTCAGACCTCTCAAGACCATCAAGCGTCTGCCAAAACTCAAGGTTTTATTCCAGTGCTGTTTTCTCATTTATTTGAATTCTTTCTCCTCAGGTGGCAGGGCTTTGCTGTGACTCCTGTTGCCACAGATGAGTGACTTTTATGCTAAATGAGATTGTTAGGAGCAAAAGCAACCCTACCATAAACATACTGTAGTAGGTGTTCTGGGTGCATGAGTTTGTTTGGGTGTTTTTCATAGTTTGTATCAAACCTTTGTGTAAATTGATGTTAACATACTCAAAAATAATGTGTTAACAGGCTGGTTTAAGTTGTAATAAATATGTAATTGTTAGAACAAATGTTGTTTATCTAATGCGTACCTAATACATAGAGTTACAAAAGAAGGCAAGGCTTTCCCTTGAAGGCTTTTCCCTCTGGCATAGACCAAAGCAACTTATTCTGATCATATTGAAAGTATGGCTGAAAGCAGTGATAGCCAGTTATATGTCAACTGACCAAAGATTCTCTGCAAGTGATATATGAGGTCACATCCTGCTTTGTTTGTTTGCTTGCCTTTGACAAGATGAACAGATATCTATAACAGCACATTACTTTTGATGTGTTTATGGCATCTACATTGCCATTTAGTGCAACTCTTTGTCTTAGTCACCAGAATTTTGGTACCAGATCCTTTGTGCCCTATAGGTTGTAGGGTCAGACCTCAGTGAATTGGGCTTGTTTCTGCATATCTCATTGATACTTGATTGAGAAGTGGGACCTGGGTAGTTTGGAGGCAAAATCAGTGCCTGGGTTCTGTGTCCTTTGAATCATTCCAGAGCAGTTTTTGCTGTGTGACGGGGCACATTGTCCTGCTAAAGTAGGCCACTGCTGTTGGGGAGTGCTGTTGCCATGGAGGGAAGGGGCTTTTCTGTACTTAGTCTGTAGCAATCTTAAGATGGGTTACTCTGACATGTTCAAAGTAACATCAACATGGCTGACAGCAGATTTTCCAGTAGACCATGGCAATTTGGTGAGATGTCATCTCACTTCAACTGTCAGTGGTTTTAATGTTGTAGGTAATCAGTTTGATCAATACTAAAAGGTTGCCAGAGTCCACCCTTGGAATCTCCTAAGATATCATGACACATATATTTTCCTGGAAAAAGCCAACCCATGAGACATTAGAGCCTATCTCAGCACTCGAGTCCTTGAAATGCAGTGCATTGAAATGCAATGCAATCAGAGGGCATCTCCCTATCAGTGTGCCACATTTCAGAACTTTTTATTTTATTTTCTAGGAGCTACCATAGACTCCAGTATTATAATAATGAAGATGACATAGATGATGTATTGTATAAGAAAAGGTTGAAACACAATGATTTTCAATACAGTTCTGTTTTTGCTTCCAAATTATGAGTCTTATATCTTATTAAACACAAGCAACACATTCATTTTTTGTCCAGATCCACTAGCATGCTTTGGCATATGGAATTTTTTATAGTGTTTTCAGTTGCTGGGTTTGACCTGATTCTGAAGAACAGGGCCATCTAAAGGACGCTCCTGAGTATTTTTTATTATATTCACAAATCATTTTCTGTAATGTTCCAGTCTAAAATGTTTTTGTGTTTGTGTGTGTCCTCAGGCGGTGTTTGACTGTGTAGTCAACTCTTTGAAGAACGTGCTGAACATCCTCATTGTTTACATCCTCTTCATGTTCATCTTTGCTGTCATCGCGGTTCAACTCTTCAAGGGAAAATTTTTCTATTGTACTGATGAGTCCAAAGGCCTGGAGAAGGACTGCAAGTTGGTCAAAAATCCCCAATGCCCTCATTTCTTATCACAGCAACTTTTTAATTGTAAACTGTTAAATGTTGCTTTGTATGTGTTTCACCAAAGCTTTGCTCTTAACTTCATGTCTTACAGAGGACAGTTCCTAGACTACGACAAAGATGAGGTGGCAGCTATGACAAGGGAGTGGAAGAAATATGAGTTTCATTATGACAACGTGCTGTGGGCCTTCTTGACTCTCTTCACTGTTTCTACTGGGGAGGGATGGCCAACGTAAGTGCAACTGACTTGTCTCCCTCTTTAACATAAAAATGCAAGTTTCTTCAGAAATCGTAAATGTAGCCTAGACTGTTCCAAGGGGAAAATTTGGTCATCGCAAATCCAAGTAGGAAAATAACACAGTCAAAACGTTTAAATATATCATCTAAATATTCTGAGGAACGTGGAAAGATATTTAACCTCACAAATGTCAAAAATAAAACTAAGAACATACAGAATGTGAATCATAAAAACTGTACAAGCAAATACAAATAAGAAAAATGTATCCATCAGTGTTCAACAGACACTGATTTAGCTTTACGTTGTTTGCGCTCTGATTAAAGGGTTGTGTTTGATCTTGTCCGCCCCACTCACTCAGCTGCTGGTTGGCCACTGTTTAGCCCCGTTTAGGAACCTCGTGTTTGTGTGTCTTTGCACTTGCTTTTATGATTTAGTTCTTGGAGTAATTTGCTGACACATGATGTACAACATAGCCAGTCAGTTCTTCGTCTTAGTTAGGTATATACAGCTTGCTTATAATATCCTGAAATTTTTATGGCTAAGCATGGTGTTACCTCTGTAGTAACTTTGTTAATGAATGAAGCCCTCCATACCTCCCATACTGAGCTCATCCCTGCTTCACATTCACAAAATGCTTCCCAATTGCTCATAACTTTTGCTGTTAGCCAAATAAACTTTCCTAGTTCATCTTTTGACATCAACTGAAGTCTAAACCTGTATGAAGTATCTGGCTTTGACACTGGTTGGAAATATTTATATATATTTCAATATTTTAATGTTTTTATTGAATAATTACTACCACACTGTTATAGTGAATATCACACTGTATTTCACCTCCTTGTCATTTTCCTTGCAGTGTTTTGAAACACTCTGTGGATGCCACCTTTGAAGACCAGGGTCCCAGTCCAGGCTACCGGATAGAAATGTCCATCTTCTACGTGGTCTACTTTGTGGTCTTCCCTTTCTTCTTTGTCAACATCTTTGTTGCGCTGATAATTATCACCTTCCAGGAGCAGGGGGACAAGGCCTTATCTGAGTGCAGCTTGGAAAAGAATGAGGTAATTCACAGGCACAGCAAACAAGTCTGGGGTACATGTTGTGTTGACAGTATCTTTAACATAATGCTTGGGAGGAGGTAGCCTTTGCAGAAATTTTCATTGGCAAGAGGCTTTTGAAATAGACTGAAAAGTCATTTGTTTATGAGACATAATCAAACTAACTTTTCCCAAGAAGATATTGACCAAATGGCCATGCATTTCTTGGATAATTGACTAAAATTTTTAAATATGACAGCTCAAATGACTTTGCACACATATGAGGAAAACTATGACTTTCTGCTCTGTAAGACTTGTTGCCCTTTGAATGAGACTAGTCAGTGGACCAGAGTCGGTTGGTCAAAGCACTAAGGATGCAGCAGCATTGAATACCAGGTCAATTTAGTTGGAGGGTAAATGTAAGTATGAGAGCTGCCTTACTGAAGGTCCAAGACCTCTTCACCTTCAACATTTACACTTAAACTAACGATATCTGTGCAATGTCTGTCATTAATTTAACTGTACAAAGGCTTGATTTGTAATTTTCCTCACAGTGAAGTACTGCTACCAGCAACGTTATTTCAGGGCTTGCATTAATGTCAAGCAACAGCCTAGCCAGTTATTGAAGTTCATGCATCTTTGTGGTAATTACTATAACAAGGAACATGGCACAGTTACGTGACGATCAGCACTGGTTTGTCTGTGTGTCTGTCTGCAACTTTGCTCAAAAACTATTTTCGGATTTACATGAATTTTTCAGGGAAGGTCAGAAATGACACAAGAAACAATTGATTAGATCTTGGCAGTGATGCGGCTTATAGTCTGGATCCACGGATTTGTTAAAGATTTCTGTGGCATTGCGAGATAGTTGCACTGTAATTATGACTATAAATGAATACTATGAGCGCTACCTGCTGATGATCACATGATTGTGATCCTGCTACAAATCGACCGCTACTGACTTATCAGGACTTCCACGCTTAGACCTGTCAGAACACTTGTCTATACTATTAACCCCAGCATACATATCCCTCAGAAAAAATGTCCAACCCAGCATAAAAACATGGCTTGAAGGAGCTTCCTGGCAGCAGTAGGACTTCTTTGAAACTGTGAAATCTTTGAGAATCAGGACTACACAGCCTACAGGAATCCATATTAACTGTAGCCTAATACACAGAACTGTGTTGACAATGTCATTGTCCACAAACACATTCAAGTGTACCCCAATCAGAAGCCCTTGATGACAAAGGAAGTTAAATCTCTTCTCAGGGACTGTTACACAGTCTTTAGGTCTGGTAGCAGGACTTGATACAGTGCTGCTCGAGCCAATCTGATGAGAAGCATATATGTGAAGCAATATGGACAAGCGAAGACCCGTTTGTTTAGCTTTGCTTCTGTTTTATTAGTTTAATATTTGTTGTCTGTTGCTCTGTCTTTTTGGTGTTTTATTTTGAAGCACTTTAAATGTCTGCTCCTGAAAGTGCTACATAAATGAACCTTGCCTACTTGTATTTGAATAATTAAGACATTAAAGCAGAGGTGCTTTTTTTTATTGCAGAGGGCTTGTATTGACTTTGCTATAAATGCCAAACCTCTGACACGCTACATGCCTGAGGACACGCAGTCCTTCCAGTACAGGATGTGGAAGTTTGTGGTATCAGCTCCGTTTGAGTACTCTATCATGATCATGATTGCTCTCAACACTGTGGTGCTCATGATGAAGGTAAGAACTTTTGAAGTAGACATTGCACAATCGATACACAATTCTACAATTCTACAATTTCATTTGGCAGACGCTTTTGTCCAAAGCGACGTACAACACAAGCAAGAATTCAGACATAAGGAAAAACCTGTAGTAAGTGCAAAAAGTGCTTCAAGTGCGATTGGTCAAAGGTGTTGCCATCAAGTTGCAGAAGAATTGCCAACCACCCCCCACCAGCCATACAACTGGTTTTATTTTTTTGGATGTTTCAGGAAATTAATAATTTATTCCTCAACTCTGCAATGAGAAGTTGGATGCCACAGTTTTTCTGCTGATGCACGTTCCCATCTACACTGCTCTCCAAAAGTATTGGAACAGTGAAGTCAATTCCTTTATTTTTTTCTGTAGACTGAAAACATTTGGGTTTGACATCAAGTGATGAATATGAGTCAAGAGATTTTATAACCATGTTCATGCAGTTAGACAACAAGTCAGCTTCTAGTGCACTGGCTCTGTGTGACAGCAAGTCTGTGTAGCTCCATTGTAGCATGTTACTGTCAATGTTTTTAAAGTGTCTGTTTCTTGAATTTCTCTCCATTTGGGGTTGACAAAGCACAAAGACTGTGAAAAGGAGAAGGCAGCTCGATTGTCAGTCAAACAGGACCTCTAAAACTTACTGATTATCAAATGATGTTTTGTGAGTTTGATGTGCACAAAAAACTGTAATAACACTGTAAAAGCAGCAGTTCATGGCATAACAATTGGTTGTGTTAGTTGGGAGCTATACTAAGCCAACCAGCTAAATGCTGTGCTAGCATATAAAACAAACAAATATGAGTGGTATCAAACTTGTCACGTAATTCTCAGCAGAAAGCAAATAAGTGTGTTTCCCTAAATACTGAACTACTTCTTTGTCTGTGGAATTTAAATTTGTAAGCATGCAAAAAAAATGATCAGAAAAGGTGTACTTTGAAGCATAATTTGTCCCTTGTCTTTCAGTTCCATGGAGCACCAGACTTCTATGAAGCAATGCTGAAGAACCTCAACATAGTTTTTACCACTCTCTTCTCTCTGGAATGTATCCTTAAGATCATCGCTTTTGGTCCACTGGTGAGTAACGGTTACAGAGCAGCTCTAAGGGCCCTGAAAGATAGACGATAGCTATTGACTATCAACTGCTGTTTTTTAGAATTACCTAAAAGACGCCTGGAACGTGTTTGACTTTGTCACAGTGCTGGGCAGCATCACCGACATACTGGTGACTGAAATCAATGTAAGTGCACCCTTTCCCATCTACTTTACCCCTCATTTGAACTATGCATTGTATCCTTACAACACTATTGTCACTGTATTGAGTGTGACCAGCCACAGGAGCAAAGACAAGCACATAGCAGTGGCCAAGAGAGCCTGATAGCTTCATCTGAGGAGAGGGTGTGAGCCAGTTTTTTGAATAATCTTTAATGTGTGCTCTACAATGTTGTGCTCTGTTTTCTGTGTTAGATAGTTTCTTTACTCATTTCAGACTGTTTCTTTCAGTTCATTTACCTATGCACATATGTACTGTAAATAAGCCTTTGACTGACTTATACGTGTGTATTTGTTGACTTGTATCAGTTAATGTTGTGCAATATGACTGTTCCTGTTCTTCTCCTGTTCTCTTGTCTCTCCTTCGTTCCTACCTTTCCCTCTCTGCCCTCCTCTCTCTCTCTCTCTCTCTCTCTCTCTCTCTCTCTCTCTCTCTCTCTCTACATATATATATATGTATATATGTATGTGTGTGTGTGTGTGTGTATCCTGTCTTTCTCTCCTACAACATTTGTTGTTGATTGTCGTCACTGGTCTTGCCATGCCCTGGTCCCAAACTTCACTAGACTACGGTGAGTGACTTTCTGCTGCCATTTTCTGCTCATTACTAAATACTCTTCGGTCTAAATGCAGATGTAACTTCAGGTACTATTGAAACATTTGCGAGTTTAGAAGTCAAAAGTGACTGAAGAGATATGTGCCCCAAAAATGAACCTTTCAAAATTATCTACATAGTTATCCTCCTCGTGCCATCTTGATGTAAATCACAATCAACGGGGCCTGCTTGTATACTCTACACTACACAACATGACTAGATATTAATTGCAGAATTGTAGCATGCAGTCCACATCTTTGAAAGAATCTGCATTCATTCTATTCCCCCACTCACTTAACCAGGTTCTTCCTTCAATTTGTCACTGTCTGTATTTCTGTGTGCTGAAGTTTCATTATATAGTGTTTGTTTTTCATGTTTGTATGTACAGAATTTTCTCTCTGAGCTTCAATGTACACATACTAACAAAGCAGGAGTTTTATACAAATGAGGCCTTAATTGTGAGAGAACTTCTAATTTGTCTGACTCACACTGCTGAATCCTTGCAGAACATCAGCTTGTTGATGCGAGTTAAATGCTTAAATTTGCTTGACACTGGATGATAATTTGTAACCAGCTGAAGCAACTTTGAGTTATTAAGTCAGTAAATGATGAGGTAGCTGGTTAGTAAGCACTCAATGTTCGCTCTGTGTCTAACAGGACAGGCTGCTGAACCTGAGCTTTCTGAGACTCTTTCGAGCTGCTCGACTCATCAAGCTGCTGAGGCAGGGCTACACAATTCGCATCCTGCTGTGGACCTTCGTCCAGTCTTTCAAGGTGCTTACACACATTATAAGATGACCACACATCAGCATTCAGATCCTTATTGGTCACGCACAATAACAGACTCAAATAAAAGAATAGAATAACTTAGAGTGGATATTATTATTTTTGGTTTCCTGTTGCTCCCTTTAGGCTCTGCCTTATGTTTGCCTGCTGATTGCCATGCTGTTCTTCATTTATGCCATCATTGGGATGCAGGTGTGTGAAGCTGCTCTTCTGTGGTCACAGAAACAGTGATATTCATACAGTGATTCACCATAAAATGTTGTGGTCTTAACCTGAAAAAATAGGAATTGCAGATTGCTAAGATATCCTGCCCTGTGTCTGCTGTAGGTGTTTGGCAACATTGACCTGAACGATGACACAGCTATCAATCATCACAACAACTTCCGCACTTTCCTCCAAGCGCTAATGCTGTTGTTCAGGTACCTTTATTATTTATAGCCACCAGTTTCAAAGTTTTCTATTTAAAAAAAAAACGCAATTCCTTGGACTTCCATATGGTCAAACAACCGTTTAAACATAGCACTGTTTAAACGTATCTAGATTTGATTATACAGCTCCACTGAATGTAGAAAGAAAGACATGAACAAGGGAGAGGTGTGGAGCAAACGTGAGCAATGACATAGTCGATTTAAAAATTACACACGTATCATAAGAATGTACAAACATGGAATGAAGAGAACTTAAAAGCAGTAACATATGAAACATGAAAGTCTGAATGTATGTTATTAAGACTGTCCTTGGTATGGACATGGGAACAAGGTTAAAAAAAACAACCTTGATTTTCACAAGAGGGGGTCTTTTAACTGTATTTATATATTCATATTTAATGTTATTGAGAACCTTTTAGGAGCTTTAAGTGATCACTGGTAAAACAGAACAGCATAGAAGTCAGTTTTCTGTCTTTAATGTTGTTGACGCTGAACTGTGGAAATGCAAAATGCTGCCAGCCTGTTATGTCTATTTAATCAAAGGTCCTCTGTTTCTCTGTCTGCTTGTGTTTTTGTGTGGATCAGGAGTGCAACTGGGGAGGCCTGGCATGAGATCATGTTATCATGTTTGAGTCGCCGAGCCTGTGATGAGCGATCAGGGACCCATGGGAAAGAGTGCGGCAGTGATTTTGCTTACTTCTACTTTGTCTCCTTTATATTCCTGTGCTCCTTCCTGGTTAGTACTGAAACACAACAAAATATAGCCTCTAAGCTGTCACATGTGACTGTTAGGCTACATTGACCTTGCAGGAAATCTCAGATTCATTTGCATCATATATGTATGTATATTACTGTAACTTGTCTCATTGTACATGTTCAGTCAGATTTCAGTAATTTTTATTTAAAGCTGGTATAGGCAGAAATCTGGAAAATGTGAAAAAGGAAGAAGAACAAAAAAAAAATCAGATTTTTAAAATATGCAGCCCTCCACCTGCAGCTTCCCCCTCTGTGCTAAGCCCCTCCCACCAGACAATCACAGATGTGCAAGGATAGTCCAAATAAAAGATTTAGATTCATCACGTCACTCAGGATTCAAACCCCAGTTTCCCAAGTAAGGGGTCCCATCTAAAGGCCAAATCATGGTTTTCACATAGCCTTTAAAAGCAAACAGATGTTTCCAACATGAAGTTCTGTTCATACTACATTAAATACGTGTCAGTATGCGACTTCGCAGTCACACTATCCCTCGAATCGAGCACAGAAAAACGTAAAGGCTACCGTGGATGTTTCTGAGAGACTACCTGTCTCTCTGCAGTCTTTACAGAATATAGTGGCTAGCAACAGATTGGCCTGTAGCACCATGTCAGTGGAATCATTCTTGAGTTGTGCTGAGCACAGTGGAATATAGTAGAATTTGAAACTTCCCACTGTCTTTGAGCACTGTTGATAAACATGTACTACAAATCAAAACTCCTTCAGTGTCTGACAGTGACGACTTCAATTACAGCTCTTTTATTGATGAGTTTTAAAGGGGTGGATGATGGAGAATCTCCTTGTACACTGCCTCTCTTTCTCTTTGTCCTATCGCAGCCTATTTACATTGAGTGAAATCTGGATGAAAAGGCTGTGATTGACTCAAATCTCCTCATAAGCTATATGTTCTAAAACCTGAAAATGAAACCAGACGGCAGACATCACAGACAGTAGCAGATAATACAATATCGGAGGTCCATTATTTTGTATGTCATTTTAGAACAAGTTAATCCATCGTTGTATTAGAAGTTAGCTGATACAATGCTTTTTATTCTGCTATTGAATAATGATTCTATGTGTAAAGCTCTGATTAGATCAGACAGTATTACTGTTAAGTTCATATAGGGCTAATTGGTGATTGGGAGTTAACTGCCAACAAGCTACCTAGCCAGAAACATGCTGGTTCTAGTCACTTACAGGATTTTCAACCAGTTTTCCACCTGCTTGCTTTGGTATAAATTTCAGATATGTATCAATGATACAGTTAAATTAAAAGGTTTTCATACTAAAATACCTGGAAAAGACACAGTTACAAACATCATACACGAAATTACTACTCTTATGAAGTACTTCCCTCATTTAGAATTTGTACCTTGATTTACAAAAATTATAAATACAGTGAATCCGCAATGAAATGACTGGAAAGGGTATTGATATTTCTAGAGAAGAAATGAACAATACAGTGTAGCTCTAATCTTATATGCATATGGACTGGGTCACATGAACCTCAAAACAGCCCAAAGCTACAAATTTATTTTAGCATTTTAAATTTTCACTCACAAAGACCAAGAAGCTATCTTCTATTAACCCTGCAACACATTAAAATAATGTGTATACATGAAGTGAGTGCACCACTTGCAATATCACTTAACTGCAGTACAGTATTTCCTGATATTGAGTGAAAGTAGATGAAGAAAATTGGTGCAAAAACAGTGAGTATACACAAAAGTTAGAAATCCTGTGATCATTGAAATGAAACTTAGACGTGATTTCCAATTAGCCTAACTGCATGAACATGGTTGCAAAATGACCTGTGAAGGCCAGAAAGTTCTCAACTTTGCATCTATAACCTGCGGCCATCTGCATCGCTGCATCATGGTTCTGTCATGGACAAGATTTCCCTATTCAAAAATTCAATTAAGAGATTTCCCAAACATGGAAAACAATACAGTAAGATCAGTGGAAATGTAGTTGTTTCAGTAATCAGTAGGTATAGACTTAGCCATAGTAACACTAATCACAGCTGTAGCAGTTGTTTTACTAAAATGGCGCCACTGTTTCCACAATCTGGCTCTGCGACATGCAAACGCTTCAGATGTAACTCCATTAGTGGAGATCATGTGACAGTTCAGACAGTGTGAAGGACAGTGCATAACTTTAAGGTAAACTATACTTTATGATAAAAATCAGGCACACCATTCCGGTCTTTTTAAAGTTAGGCCATCTGAGGGACCTTTATCGGGAATATTTCAGACGGAATATTCTGAAATTTATCAAATCCTTTTGTATTGACCAGTCATTGACCTCCAGTTCCCAAACAATGAAATATACAGTAGAATCGAACCGGACTGTCAGGGCTGTACACTTAGCTTTTTCATTTAGGAGCACAGGTGCTCCTAAATGAAAAAATTTAGGAGCACAGAAAAAAATTTAGGAGCACTATGAATTTTCACTATGAATCGCACAATTTTATTATTAACATTCACACAACAAGCCAAGCAGTAGGCTCAGTTATTTAACACAGAGAACATCCCTGTCCCACATCTTTTTGTATTCAAGTCATCCTGGCACGCTTGGCTGAGTTCATCCAGTGGTCCACTGCAGGACTTGGATCAAAGTCCTCCAGCCATGGCCCCTCCAAGCTGATCCTAATGAGGTCTTCAGTGGTGGTCAAATAAATGAATGCAGTTCTAACAGTGACATTGCACAAACAAAGCTTCTCCCACAAAATAGATTATCATCCCTCAGCAGTGTCAGATACATCAGCTTCATTGGTCCTCAGGACTTTGTGAACTAATAAACCAATGTATTTTTTACAGATGGACATCTATACTACATCCGTCACAAGGAAACACCAAAGCCCATGTTTAGAGTGTGTGTGTGTGTGTATTTTGTAAATAGTTTGCAAAGAATTATGTTTGATTTTGTTCTCATAAAAGGAGGTGTACATACACACGAGGACAAAATTGTTGGTACCCCTCAGTTAAAGAAGGAAAAACCCACAATTCTCACTGAAATCACTTGAAACTCACAAAAGTAACAATAAATAAAAATGTATTGAAAATTAAATAATCAAAATCAGCCATCACTTTTGAATTGTTGATTAACATAATTATTTAAAAAAACAAACTAATGAAATAGGGCTGGACAAAAATGATGGTACCCATAACTTAATATTTTGTTGCACAACCTTTTGAGGCAATCACTGCAATTAAACGATTTCTGTATTTGTCAATGAGCGTTCTGCAGCTGTCAACAGGTATTTTGGCCCACTCCTCATGAGCAAACAGCTCCAGTTGTCTCAGGTTTGATGGGTGTCTTCTCCAAATGGCATGTTTCAGCTCCTTCCACATATGTTCAATGGGATTCAGATCTGGGCTCATAGAAGGCCACTTTAGAATAGTCCAACGCTTTTCTCTCAGCCATTCTTGGGTGTTTTTGGCTGTGTGTTTTGGATGGTTGTCCTGTTGGAAGACCCATGACCTGCAACTGAGACCAAGCTTTCTGACACTAGGCAGCACATTTCTCTCCAGAATGCCTTGATAGTCTTCAGATTTCATCGTACCTTGCACACTTTCAAGACACCCTGTGCCAGATGCAGCAAAGCAGCCCCAAAACATTACTGAGCCTCCTCCATGTTTCACCGTAGGGACGGTGTTCTTTTCTTCGTATGCTTGGTTTTTGAGTCTATGAACATAGAGTTGATGTACCTTACCAAAAAGCTCCAGTTTGGTCTCATCTGTCCAAAGGACATTCTCCCAGAAGCTTTGTGGCTTGTCAACATGCATTTTTGCAAATTCCAGTCTCGCTTTTTTATGAGTTTTTTTCAGCAGTGGTGTCCTCCTTGGTCGTCTCCCATGAAGTCCACTTTGGCTCAAACAACGACGAATGGTGCGATCTGACACTGATGTACCTTGGCCTTGGAGTTCACCTTTCATTTCTTTGGAGGTTGCTCTGGGCTCTTTGGATATAATTCGAACGATCCGTCTCTTCAATTTGTCATCAATTTTCCTCTTGCGGCCACGTCCAGGGAGGTTGGCTACTGTCCCGTGGGTCTTGAACTTCTGAATAATATGAGCCACTGTTGTCACAGGAACTTCAAGCTGTTTAGAGATGGTCTTATAGCCTTTACCTTTAAGATGTTTGTCTATAATTTTTTTTCGGATGTCCTGGGACAATTCTCTCCTTCGCTTTCTGTTGTCCATGTTCAGTGTGGTACACACCTTTTCACCAAACAGCAGGGTGACTACTTGTCTCCCTTTAAATAGGCAGACTGACTGATTATGAGTTTGGAAACACCTGTGATGTCAATTAAATGACACACCTGAGTTAATCATGTCACTCTGGTCAAATAGTTTTCAATCTTTTATAGAGGTACCATCATTTTTGTCCAGGCCTGTTTCATTAGTTTGTTTTTTTAAATAATTATGTTAATCAACAATTCAAAAGTAATGGCTGTTTTTGATTATTTAATTTTCAATAAATTTTTATTTATTGTTACTTTTGTGAGTTTCAAGTGATTTCAGTGAGAATTGTGGGTTTTTCCTTCTTTAACTGAGGGGTACCAACAATTTTGTCCACGTGTGTATGTATGTGTATTTTGTAATTAGTTTGTAAAGAATTATTGATTTTGTTCTCACAAAAGAAAACAAAACTTTCACCAATATGGCTTCCTTTCATTTGGAGTGTGATTGGTCTACTGACTTCTTTCTTTTGTCATATTTTCCATTATCACTCAGATGGCATTGTGTTACATTTTTCCAATTTCCAAGCAAAAAACTTGGTGGAAGCTACCATGTACACAAGACATTATACAACAGCAGCAGAGGTGCAGATGTTGTAGCTGAGAAAGTTTGGAGGTTGCCACTTCTTTGCCAAAACAATAAGGGGAGTCATATTTTGTTAAGTGGCCCAACAAAATCTAACTCCAGATCTTATTTCATATCATACAATCTGCACAGTTAACTCAATCTGCATATTTTTGTTAAAGTTCTAGTTTTGAAATAGTCTGTCTGTTCTTAATCTGTCATACTGTGATCATTTAGCCCCTTATTTTATTATTCTGTTCTTACAGACTGTAATTTACTAGGATTTAAAAAAAAACAAAAAAAAAACAAACTTGTAATTTGGTGTTTTAGCTGTTGTAGCAAATAATTTCCCAGGTGTGGGATTAAATAATTTCAATTCTATTATATTGTTAACTGGCCCAATAAAAACAATAACAATAACAAATGACTTTATACTTAAGAACTATACTTATATTAAAGACTTTATACATAAATACCAGACATATTTTGATGCCATATCTTTCATTCTTAGGGGAGTCTGATTATAGGTGCGGAATGCATAGATTGTGTTAACTGATGACAATTTTAGTTCAGTTATTACTTTATGGTATTTAAATTGTTTTACATGCTTAATTTAGTGTCATTTGCATTATTATAATTTAGACAGACAGTATTTGGTTATTTCAAGTTAATATGTTCATAAAAGCTAAAGACAAAAATAGGAGCCTGTCGCTTTAAGAAAGTGCGGCGATCTGTGTGATGCTCGGTACTGTGTGGGGGAGACGGCCTGAGAGTCGAGAGGAGATCATGTCGTGTTGTAGTGCCGATGTGAAAAAAGTTGTTGAAGAAGAAGGTGTAGGCTATGACTTTTAGTTTGATCCACTTTGGTGGATTTATTTTAGGAGCAAATGCGAATGATAGTGTTGACATCTGTTCTCCCTTTTTATTTTTTTCTATTCGCACCATCTATTTTTAGGCGCATATGCGAGTGAAACGCTCGCACTGTACAGCCCTGACTGTGAGAGAGAACTGCAGGCAGATGTGTCTTTGTGAGGATCTGTTGGATGAGTTGGCCAAGATGCAGAGACAGGCCGGAAACCTTTGCATAGTTGTGTTTAAAAAGTGCACCGAAGTCAAAGAAGAGTCAAAGTTCATAGTTACAATGAAAACATTCACACTGTTGCAATAAAGAAGTCAAAGTAAGAAGCCACATTTTAAGTGAATTAAAGAAATATAGCCCTAGAAA
Organism: Acanthochromis polyacanthus; assembly: GCF_021347895.1. Classification (NCBI taxonomy): domain Eukaryota; kingdom Metazoa; phylum Chordata; class Actinopteri; family Pomacentridae; genus Acanthochromis; species Acanthochromis polyacanthus. Next base: position 38,129,125 of record NC_067119.1, read on the forward strand.
AATAGGAGGCCCAAAAAAACACTGAATTCAGTAGTAGGAAAAGCCTGCGTGGCATTCTAATGCTTTTTTATACAGAAAGTTCTTAAAGCCGTATTTAAATCGGCATCTAATCAGTCATGGAATCCAGATGTTAGGATCATCACTCCAGTAATGTTGAATTTCCTAAATTTTAGAATAAGTCAGGAGGTTACAGTGAAAAATGCAATCTCCTCTCCAAAGGTATAGTTTCTTTAGGATTGGCTCTTTGTGACTCAAATGGTCTCCTACCAAATGGTTGTAGAACAGCCGATGGTGCAACACAGCTAAAATGCTGTGACGATAGGCAAGGACACTTCAGCTTGTCCAGAGTCAGCACTGTCAAGATAGTTGCTCTTGGTCAGGAGCTCAAATTGGCATGTCAGAGTTTACCAAAACTGAGCTTAACACAAAAGATTTGTGGGGATTTAAAACATGAGCAGTTTCATGGTCACATCAGTGTCATTGAAACTGGTGCAAACAGAATAAAACAATGCTGTAATTACCACTCAATGTGTGTGTTTCAGATGCTGAATCTGTTTGTGGCGGTCATAATGGATAACTTTGAGTACCTAACTCGAGACTCCTCCATCTTGGGACCTCATCACCTTGATGAGTTTATCCGGGTTTGGGCCGAGTACGATCCGGCTGCGTGGTATGTTCAAGCCTCTTTCTGGGTTTCGCATAGTAGGTTACTAGGTGGAGGGAATATACACCCTAACCCTCTCTCTCCCCCATTTGTGACTAAGGTGACTGAACTAGGTCTCATTAACAGGCCTCGTTCTTATACCTTCTTGTACGCAGTCAGCCCACTGATGATTATTGTTTTATTTGAAGCTGTCCTGAACGTTTGTTTATTTATGTGCTTGTTCTTTTCCGCAGCGGACGGATTTCCTATAAGGATATGTACAATTTGTTACGCGTTATCTCACCCCCACTTGGCTTAGGAAAGAACTGCCCTAATAGGGTAGCATACAAGGTTTGCAAATACTAGACATTTCCGTCACTAGGGTGCTTTGTGTACCTCTATGCCAAGAGACTTTTTACTGAATGGCTGTGCACCACTGAAATCGCCTTTACACTAGCACCTGCCCCTCTAAACTGTCTGGCTTTGGTTGATGATGCCAGAGTGGAAACAAAGTTTTCAAAGCCGTGGCATTGTCCCAACATGCCGCCTGCCGTGCCGCTTTCTTGTGTCTGTAAAGTTTAGATGACACATTTTACCTCACATTGTATCAGATCAAATCCTTATATGTGTTAAAGGAAATTTGATCACTACATTCAGATCAGCTCAAAAGACTCATGTGAAATGTGATTTGATCTTTTATGAAGACATCTGCCTTGGGAAAGCCAGGCTAAGAGCAAAAGTCCCACAAAAGAGCTTGGGCTGGCATTGAAACCTTTGTCTCCTTGCAACCTGGTTGAAGTACCAGTGGGATGTCTGTGAGCATGCTGAAGCAGACATCCCTGTTACAATGCTGTCATTTCTCTTCCCTCCCATCAGCATCCTGCGTGTTGGATCAGTCCATCCTCCCTTCTTCTCGTCCCTCCTCATCTCTCCCACCAGACTTACTCTTTACCATCCCATGTTTCTTCTCAGGGATCCTGAGCTCCACAGCGATGCATCCCCGTGCCCCGACACAGCGGCCGAGGATGGCATCCATTTCACATATCACTCTGGGAAATCTATTAACAACAGATTTCTGTTTTTCCCTTATCCATTGTTCTCCTGTTGATTTCTTCCCCTTGTTCCTCTCCTCCTTCTCTAACTCCCCATCCTTCTCTGTTTGCGTTCTGTTTATTTTTGATTTCCTACCCTGTGAAGTGGCCGTATCAAGTACCTCGATATGTATCAGATGCTGCTCCACATGTCCCCACCCTTAGGTTTGGGAAAGAAATGTCCGCCAAGAATCGCCTACAAGGTAGACCCTCCTCTTCCTCCATCTTTTTCCCCTGTGCTCGACAACCTTTCTCCCATTGGCGTGAAATCAAGCCAATGTCTGTGCTCTGCAGTGTTCCCTTGTTTCTTCACTTTATTTTGCTGGCCCTCTCTGATATTTTTCGTGGAAGCCCCTACCTCATCTTTACTGCCTTTACTGTTTCGTTGAGCTTAGTTGCTTATGTGGGCTCAAATCTGCATCGCCGATTACAATGAGTGGGAGCTTAACTAAGAAGACTTAATTAAAATATGTTGTGTTTATGGAGGAAATTTGCTCAAGTATGTCACTATTTCCTTTGAATGGTACATCCTAGATCATTTTAGTTTGTGGAGCAGTGTGTGTGTGTGTGTATATGTGAGTGTGTGTGTGTGTGAGTGTGTGTGAGTGTGCCTATCTGGGTGTTAGAATGCCACCACAGCAAATCATTGTGTCATTTTAATTGTCATTCTTCATGTATTCAACCCCGTTTCCACCTAATTACCATGTGATCTGTATCTGGATATTTTGTCTAAATCAGGGCAACAGCATGGCAACAGTTGTAAAAGCTCACAGAATGCAATCATCGTCATCAAGATCTACAGCGGTGGAGACACTTAAAATTTTATACAATCTCAGATATTATCATGAATGAATTGTGGAAAAATCTTTTTTGTGTTTCAGAAAGTGTGGCTGCTTTAGACAGACACAAATTCGAGTGATTTTTTTGTTTACAAGAAAAACTAGCAAAACTAAATTCTACCAAAATGACCCAATACTCAACATTTGTTATTTTTATGAAACCAATCGATTTTAAGTTTTAAATGGCTTTTTTAGGATTTGATTAGCATTGTGGCTGTGATTGTACTAAAACAAATTGCATTTGAAGAAGGAACCTAAGACTGATTCTTAATGCAATATACATGCAAATGTATGGGGTGTGCGAAAACGTTTTTCCACCACTGTACTTGTACTGATAATAATAAACTTTACTTTATAGCACCTTTTCAAAACTGGAGTTACAAAGTGATTTACAGGGCATTAACCTACACAAAGCATTAGATACGACAATAATAGAAATAAAACATCAGTAATAAACAGTGCAACCTCAGAAAGACCAATAAGCAAGCCTCTGATTAGGAACAAAAGTTAACTCAGTGCCAGTCTTTACTGGCGGGTTTTTCAAAGTTTTCAAACTGAGGAACTTACTGAGTTGTTCTGATCGTCATGGAGTCCTTGTTCCATAGTCTTGGGGCTAAAACAGTCAAAGCATGGTTCTCCTTGGTTTTGAGCATGGATTGTGGGGTGTTTTAACAGTAGCTGGGTTTCAGATCTGAAGCATCGAGGTGCAGAATAAGGTATTAAAAGTTCTGATATTTGGAGTAGGGCCAGACCATTAAGAGATTTAAATGTGAATAACAAAATCTTAAACGGAATTTCGTTAATGAATGAGGCCAGTGTATTTGTGCCAGGACCAGAGTTATGTGTTCCCTGTACCGAGTGTTTGTGCGAAGTCTTGCTGCAGTTTTTAACTAATTGTACCTGGGTGATTATTGAGTTACTAAGGCAATTGAATAAAGAGTTACAATAGTCCAGGTGGGAGAAAATGAGGGTGTTTTGAAGCTGCTCCGTTATGTTTCTGGGGAGAGTTGGTTTGTTCTTTGTAATGTGACCCCCACGTTAGTTGCTGCAAGTGTTGTATTGGTTGAAAATAGTCCGAGGTGGGAGGCGATGTTGTGAGAAATGAGGTTGGGACCACAGTTTTACCTGTGTTCAGTTGTGGGATGTTAGCTACCATCCAGTGAGGCAGTATTGCAGAGAGTGTAGATTGTCCTGATTGTCCTGATAGATGATATGTATAACAGACAATCATGAACATAGCAGTGGTGGGAAATGGGTGTTGTTGCGAATTATATGGCAAACATGGACTCATTCAGACTGCAGAGGGTGAAGGCTCTGTGTAAAGACGTCGTGGTCGTGAGGGACTCCACAGGGCATGAGGACAGAAGATTAAGTATGATGAAAACCAGTTAAAAGCTTTTCTACAGATGCCCAACCAGTTCCTGAGCCTGTTTCATAGAATTTTGTGGTCAGCTGTGTTGAATGCTGCACTCAGGTCCAGCAGAAAAAGAACTGTGACACTGCCAGAGTCTGCATTCATTGGGATGTCATTGGTACTTGTTCATTTTTTTCTGCACCCAGACTGGAAATCGCCAAATGTAGAATTATTTTGAATTGCTTCCAAAATTTGATTGGCAACCACAATGGAGCTTGAAGATTTGGCAGTAGTTTTGGAGTGTGGAGGAAATTAATCTTTATAGTATGCTCACGTTTTGTTTTGTTTTTTTTAAAGTTTGTTTTACGAATTGAAATATCACCTAACTTCACCTCATCTTAAGCTGCTCATCAAGAGCCACTTCTTCCCCAGAAAATGAAAACTTTAGAATTGCTCAGGATGCAGCTAATAGGTGCAAGACGAGGGTCATAATATTATAGAGAGGCAGCTACGGTAGCAGTAGTTCTGGTGGGCTTCTACATAAGGATGACCTACACAAAATTAGCTGCAGAAATGCCTTCCATTTATGTAATTTGTGAATGCTTCTTTTATTTCAGTTGAGACTCACTCGGTATAAATGCTTAAAAAATACAACATTTTCTACATTTCTTTTGATGTTTTAGGCTAATTGAGTATATGACTATTAAAATGCCATTAAACTGATTTATTGAAGCTTTTTTAGGCTTTTCAAAAAAAATAATCATCCTGGTATTAAAGAGTCATTTCTTTGTTACCCTCAGAAGAATGTCATGTTAAAAACATTGCTTTTCTGTGGTTGTACGGTAAATAGTTTTGGCACTCTAAATGTGTAGATTTTGACCAATCTGACAACACCATCAGGGAAGGTTCTTTATATTTCTAATTAAGTATTTAATCCCAAATTCAAAATAAATGCAGAACTTTGGAGCTGATGGTATGAGCATATAACAAATACAAATATAGAATACTGATGTTACTGGGCCTAGATTGTAAATGGGGCCATATGAAATACATGTGGGCATAATGTAGTACACCCACAATGGAATCAGGTCCAGCAGAATAAGAACTGTGAGACTGCTGTTAGGCTGTAAAATGTTTAGAAACAAAACCTGGTTAGGATTCTCTTGTAAATATAAGACATCATTTACTGTCTAAAGAGCTACTTATCTTTTGAAAGCTGTTGATGTTCTTCCTTTTACCTGATTGTGTAAACTCTTGTTGGCTGTGTCGACGTGTGCGTGTTTGGTGTGTGTGACCATATGCAAATTAGCCTGGTTGTACGTGTGTGTGTGTGTGTGTGTGTGTGTGTGTGTGTGTGTGTGTGTGTGTGTGTGTGTGTGTGTGTGTGTGTGTGTGTGTGTGTGTGTATGTGTGTGTGCGCACTTGGCTCACAGTTCTTCATCCCCGTCTCATTCTGACTCTGGTCTTTCTTATTCTCTGCTCTGCCACTGATAGCACATGTAGGTGAATGCTTTTTGTGTTCAGGGGAGCTCAACTCTTACAGCAACAATCCCACAGCACTCTCTATGCATCTATATGATGCCGTTAGTCCCATATAAACCAAGTCTTCATGCTAAGGCTGCCCAAGCTTGGTGGAATGGAAACTCTTATTGCTAGTTGCCACTGTACATGTAGTGCATACTCAACCTCCTCAACTCCAAGTTGATGATTGCTATAATGGCAACCACAGAGTCGAGCTCCTGCGACTGTCGAGGCACCTCCATGGTTATGCGTTACATGCCTTCTCTCACCTTTTTTTCAGTCAACGTCAGTCTTGCACCAGTGCACTTTGACTTGCAGCGTAGTGCATACTGTAGCCAGTAGCAGTGAATGTGAATGTCTAGTTTGTCTCTTCTGTACGTACTTATAGAGAAGGCTTTTTGTGTGCTGAACTGAGTCTCACATTTTAGCAATGTGGCCAAATTTGCACACTTTAACCCAAGTTTAGCAAACAAAGGGGAATTCACAGAGGGAATTAGATCACAGCAGCACACAGATTGATTTCTCTGGGTGGACTGTGTGTTCTGATCAGGTAGTTTGCTACCACTTAGGAAACTAACGTTGATATGTCACCTAACCTTTTCCTCAGCGCCTCGTCAAAATGAACATGCCCATCGCTGACGACAACACAGTTCACTTCACCTCCACCCTGATGGCCCTGATTCGCACTGCCCTGGAGATCAAACTGGCTTCAGGTCAGAGAAACACAACACACATCATTTCAACTTAAGTGAATCAGACTATAAAACAGATTAATTCCAGGGCTTTCTCTGGTTTTCCCATCTCAAGAATACAAATGTGCAAGAGTGATGGAAAATGAAACTAGAAAGTGTCTGAAGAAATTTTGAGTTTGCCAGTACAACTACTGCTGGTTAGTATGTCCTTCTAGAATTATACTTAAGGTATAATATTTATAGGTAAGTTTTATTTTGAAAAGCCAGCATAGAGTCCCAGGAAAGCTTTTTGTAACATTTTAGAACTTTTATTTTGATACTGTATTGTACCTCAATGCATACTGTAATCAGCTAACTAGGGACTTTTATTTTGAAAAGCCTAAATATGTAAACTTCCATCCCCCAAGTCTTGTTACAGTCTTGTTCCTCTTAAAAAACCATGCAGCTGCTATAGATCCTTCAACCAGTTACCTGGGAGAGATTTATTTAGAAGATTGATCCTACAGATATGGAGCCACTGAACACTGTTTGTCTTATGGATTTTGGTCTGGAACATGTTAGAACGTATCAAGACTTTGTTAATGGCATTAGTAAAGTGTGGATTTGTCTTAGAACTGTTGTCAGACATATCCTGTCAGTAGACCACACAATAACATTGTGCATTGCTGATGGATGAAGTCATGTTTGGAGTCCTCCTTTCTTAGTCCATAATTATTAAGCCAGTCACCTGTGAGTCACTGGTTACCGTTCTGATTCCCACCATTTCAGTGCAATCTTGTTTTGAACAAGCGTATGTATTTCCATGTACATATTTCATATTGTGTATATATTTGATGGCAGGTTCAAGGGACTCACTGTTCATGATTTTCACCCAACATTTTAGAGGACTGATATAATGGGAGTCAATGAGACTTTTGGTCGGCACACTGTGCTCAGAGGTAAATCATGGAAAAAAACAAGTCCTACAGCAATGGGACTCACACTGAGTGAAAGAGGACAGAAAAAATAAGATTTTCCTTGGGCCAGGGGATTACATCAGTTGACTCAAATTTCACTGCCAATACGATATCAGGGGACTCAACCTCAGTAGCAATCTTTGAAACAGACTCTGGAGCAAGGAAAACAGCTGCTGATGACTGGGCCCATTGTTTGACCCAGGTGCACACTCTTTCACACTACAAGGTATTGACTAGAACAGGAACAGACTCTAAAACATGGGCATGGGCTGGAACAGTAACAGTTTGTGGAACAGAGGAGGTGTCGGCCGTAGAAGGACAGCTGAAGTGTTGACCAGAGCAGGAACAGACTAGGGAACAGGTTTGGGATCAGACGTCAGCTGACTCAGAAACAGGCTCATGAAAAGAGCAGACACGAATCGACTCAGGACTTTGTGTCAGCTGACTATGGCACAGGGAAGGGCTCAACACAGATTGGCAGTAGCAGGGCTTGATATGGGTTTACTCAGGAACATCCTCAAGAATAGAAGAGGTGCCAACCAGCCCATGGTAGTTTGACTTTTACCAATGCTGCTTATCAATCTGGTACTTTAACAGTTTTGTTATTGGTACTTAGATTTTTTTCAAGAGATAAACTAAACAAATTAAGTACAAAATAAAACTGCTTGATTTTTTTTCAAACATACTGTATAGAAATTAAAATTTATATCGACACTAATTTGTTGAAGGAAATAATCAGAATGTTGTGGACAATGTCACAGGTTTTACTCACAAAATAAAATGTTATTAAATTGTATTAAAGTGTTCAAGATTGCATTAGAAATTAAAGCTCCACTTTAAACAAATATTAAGTAAATGTCAATACATTTTGATAAAACCTCTTTCCTTCCTCACTTTTCAGTATAAAAAGAATGCAAAACTTTGACAGTATTTGTACTGTATGTCTTTAGTAGTTTTGTGAAGAAAACATTTAAAGTAGCCTACTTCTTCCACTAAAATCAACATTCAGTCAGAGAAACAGTAAAAATTAAAGCTGCAAGCAGCGATGGACGGGTCCTCGCATCCACGCTGGTCGGCGAATCCATGCACGTTCACCAGGTGGCACTGTGACTGAGAGTGTGTGTCGGCCTCTGAATCACATCTGGACCAGAGTTTAATCACACGTAAAATTTCAGCCAGATTGGAGCATGTTCAGACTAGTTATACAGCATTTCCTGCCCATCCACCACCAGGTGGCGCTGTAACTCAGAGTGTATTTCAAACAGTGGATGTGATGAGGGCTGGACTCTGATCACTCATGAAAAGTTTCAGGCTGATTTGATCATGTAGAGGCCAGTTATACAGCATTTATTGTCCCTCCAACAGGTGGCGCTGCAACTGAGAGTGTCTGTTGGCCTGTAGATGTGATCAGGATTGGATTGTGATCACACATGGAAAGTTTGAGGCAGATTGGAGCATGCAGAGGAGAGTTATACAGCAGTTGTTGTTTCATGGCGAAGCATCGAAACTCTAATGGTCGCCATGGCCACGCCATTTGGCTTCTGGTTAAACTTTTGATAACTTTTCCAAACCAAGTCCTGCTGTGTGGACTGACAAAATTTCAGGTCTCCTGGAATTATCCCCTAGGAGGTATTAACTCTCAAAAATGAGAAAAATCATCAAAAATCTCACAATTAATCCAAGATGGCCGACTTCCTGTTGGGTTTAGGACATGGCTCCAAGAGGCTTTTTTGTGCGTCCTGATGTGCTCTATAAGCCTCCCAAATTTCATGGATGTAGGTGAAACGTGCTGGAGGGGCTGTTTGTTAAAAATACTGTAGGGGGCGCTATAGCATGTGCAGTGCCGAGATGCATACAGTGTTGTTCCTTGGGTCAATGGTGATGTGTGTGGTAATTTTTGTGAGCATTGGAGTATTCCTAACCTGTCAGAAAGGGCTTTGTTTTTCATGGCGATATTTGGTTGCTACGGCAACAGCGTTGCATGAAATGTCACACCCTTCACAGTGTGTGATTGTCAAGAGGTGAAGACTCGACTGACCAATTTCCAGCATGATATCACCAAGTTTGGGGCCATTGTACCTGAAAATATAAGGCCTTAAACTTACTATTACCAACAGGTGGCGCTATGACTTTTTCAAAATTTATGAGTGTGGATGTGTTCAGACTGGACCTGGTATCCAGCATGTGAAGTCTGAGGCAGATAGGATGTTGTTCAGCTGAGATATGAATCGTTAAATTTTCATGGCGAAACATCGATGACAAGTCACCATTTTCACTGGGATGCATCATCAATGTGTTTAGGCTGTTGTCACTGCATTTGAAGTGAATATGATCAACCGGGTAACAATAGGGCATGAAAGTGTAAAAGATGTCTATTTCCTGAAACCACAAGGTGGCGCTATGACTATCAATGAATATCCCTATGTGGATGACATCAGGACAGGACTGTCATCATACATGTAAAGTTTCAGGCAGATTGGAGCATGTTGAGAAGAATTAGACACCAATTCCTGTTTCATGGCGAAGGATCAGTTGTTTGAGGCTCCGCCATGGCCACACCTTTTGGCTTCTGGTTGAGTTTTTGATAACTTTTCAATCAGAAAGGTCTGGTGAATGTACTGGCCAAATTTCAGTTCTCTCAGACTTATCCACTAGGAGCTATAAATTTTGACAAATGTACAGCAAATTCAAGATGGCCGACTTCCTGTTGGGTTTAGGGTGTGGCTGTGATTGACTTTTTGGTGTGTCCTGATGTGGTGCATATGCCCACCAAATATTGTAGCTGTAAATAAAACATTGTGGAAGTTGGCCTAATGACCACTTTTTCAATTTTGCAGGTGGCGCTATAGAGCCATTTTTCCACACATATGCGCAACTCCCATAAAATATCAAATTTTTCGCCAGTCCTGATGTGCACGCCAAATTTCACGCGTTTTGGTTCATGATAAGGCCGCCAAAAAGGCAAGTCATTTCCCGAGGAGCGATTAAGTTTGAAAAATTTACAGCAAATTGAAGATGGCCGACTTCCTGTTGGGTTTAGGGCGTGGCTGTAATTGACTTTTTGGTGTGTCCAGATGTTCTGCATATGCCCACCAAATATTGTAGCTGTACATGAAACATTGTGGCAGTTGGCCTAATGACTACTTTTTCAAGTTTGCAGGTGGCGCTATAGAGCCATTTTGCCACGCACATGCGCAACTCCCATAAAATATCAAATTTTTCGCCAGTCCTGATGTGCATGCCAAATTTCACGCGTTTTGGAGTATGATAAGGCCGCCAAAAAGCCAATTTACTTTACGGGAGAAAAAAAAATAAATAAATAAAAAATAATAATAATAATAATAATAATAATAATAATAAACCCTAGGGTTTCAATAGGGTCCTTGGCACCGCTGGTGCCTTGGACAGTCGGTGCCCTGGCACCGCCTGTCCTTCGCACCCTCGGTGCTCGGACCCTAATAAGACTTTGTCTTCTGCCCCTAAAATCCCTAAATGTTGCTATTCTGTGCTCAGAAAGTGAGATTAAAATTCTGATTGACAGTTCAAAAGTTTCTCTCAATTTTAGAGAGAATTCATGAAAATAGTTACAGTTCAAACCGCTTGATGAATGCATACTTTTAATCATTAGTTTGTATAGTTTACTTCACTCTGTGCGCAGGCTGCTAGCAAACATAACATACCTGGTCACTGAGGAATGACATTCAAGCTCAACAGGCCAACATTTCTCTGCCTGTGTGTGATGAGCTTTACTGAACATTTCGACAGATTGATCATATTTCTGCTCTTATGTGGAATGACTTGTTACTTTTGTGGTAACATTTTCTGCATCAACTGTCGTCAACTCTAAACATGAATGGTCTGTGTGCCGATGCACAGACCTGCAGGTTAATGACAGAGCTGCTCCACCCAGCATAAACCAGATGTTCTATCTGTCGGAACCTATAGCTCCAACAGACAGAACACTTAGATTTAGAAAACGGAAGTGCATCATAGACACAAAAACATCATACATGTCTTATGGTGATGAGACTGAATGTCTCAACACAACATCGGAGCTTATTGAACCTCCTGTATTTGTTTTTTTCCTCGGGGCTCTTAATACCAGGACTGGTTACCCATCCCTAGCCAGGATGCCCGATTTCACAACCAGGACCTCCCCAATGTTGTGGAACTAGAACCTCTACCACACTAGAGCGCAATAAGGTTGAGGTACTTGAAGGCAATAAGGATGAAGGGCTTGGCTGCAGTGAGAAATCACACTGGCAGGAGCCATGCGTCCTTCTGGAAGGCTTCCCAGATAAGGCAGGGGAGTGGCAGGTTTGGGGAAGCCCACTGGAAAACTGAGTGTAGCTTAGTAATCCAGGAACTTGCTTGGAAACAGGCTGGAAGCTAGCAGGCTGAAGGCTGGCTTACTCCAAAGCTGACAGGAGGCTACCAGGCCAATAGGTAGCTGACTCAGCACCTGGAACTGGTATGAGGCTAGCAGTTCCTTGGCTAGCCAGTTTAGGAGCTGAAACTGTCATAAGGCGAGTTGGCCAATTGTTGGTCAGCTCATGAGCTATAACTAACATGAAGGTAGTAGGTTGATGGCTAGCTGACACAGAAGCTAAAACTGACAGGATGCTACCAGGTCAATAGCTAGCTGACTCAAGAGCTGAAGGGCTTGTAGACCACAGTTCTTTCTAGTAATGAAAGTAGAGGTGGTCGTCAAAAAAATCTAAAATCGACACATTTCCTTCTGGTGACATAGCATGTCATGTGACATGGCCACACAGGGCTGTTTGACGGAACCTTACGTCCAGTTTGAACCATTGGGACTAATGGTTTATACTGGATGTAAGGTTCAGTCTAAATCATTCATCCCAACATGATTATGGGTGTTTTGCTGCTGGTGTTAATGCTTCACTGTGAATTTCACAACCTGCAAAACTACACTGGCCTGGACAGAGAGTACGTCCAGTTCCAGTTTACTCAAGAGAAATGTTTCTGTATTTATGCCACTATGGAGACAGATACTTTTAGATCCCTCATCCATAACTTAATGAGACGTCAGAGCTCCACACAGACAGCATCTGTAAAGAGTAGGCCAGAAGATGCGCAAGACAACAGCTACAGAGAACAGACCACCGCTGCCATCTATGATTCAGAGCAACACATGATTGCTCTAGCATAAAATTGACAAACTCCAACTCCCAACAAGGAGATGCTTTGAGTACTGTGAGTGTTGTATTGTGCTTTTTACTGAGACTTGGCTACACTCAGATCTTTAACTGTTTAACTGAAATGAAGGTGTTGTCACTCATTCGATTTGACAGAAGCCGTCAGGGAAAAGCAAAGGCAGTCATCTCTGTCTGCATATAAATGGTGCAGAAAACGCAGCGTCTGGTAACAAAGTCTGCAAACATGACCTGGAACTGCTGTGTTGTCTCAGGCCGTGTACTTATCCTGAGAGTTTTGAAATATTATGTGTTTAGTTTATGGCAACACAGGTGACAGACTGTTCATGAACAACTACATTGCATCCAGTATCATGGGAGACTGATACTTTAACAGCACATTGCCAGGATTTGAACAGTTCAAATGCAACCCCCCTCCCCCCCCCCAAAAAAAAAATGACTTGACAAATGTTAAGGCAGTGTAAAATATGTGCACCCTGCATTGCTAAACCACCCTAATCAATTTCTGATCATAACAGTTTACACTTGATTCCCCACATGCAAGATAGCTCTAAAACACAGCAAGCCACTATAAACTTGTGGTCACCAGACAGCATACAGTCATGGAAAAACTTAAACCACCTTTGTTTTCTTCAATTTCTTGTTGACTTTACCATTTTTTATTTTGAATAAACAAAAACCTAAGGATACAAACTGGGGGAAACTAGAAACAGCAGGGTGGACTGGACAGAGAGGAAAGGCAGAAATCTGACAAACCAAACCTAAATGAGAAAACAGGCAAGACTACAAAATTCAACAAAACTCTGAACTAACAGAGAGGAAATCTAAGAAAACCACAGATGAATAAACTGAACTAATCCACTGAAGGGGCATCTAAGCAGGCTCAGGGAATCTGGGAGTTTGCGGAACACAAGACAAAGTTACAGCAGGTTGGAGGCAGAACAGGGACAGGTGGGAATGCAAAGGGGAAAGTGAGTCCAGGTGGGGAAGAGCAGGAATCGGCAGGAGTACGGGCTCAGACCTCTGTCCATGAAGCTGTTGCAGTCAGGAGATGAAGCAGGGATCTGAGGGAATCCAAAGGGGGAACAGAGTCCATGTGTGGCTCTGAAGAAAAGCAGAGATCTGACAGTCTGTAGTCCAGAAGAGAGTGAGTGACTGAACTGTGCTTATAGCTGGAGGTGTGATTGTGAACAGGTGAGCGGAGTGAACAAATTACTGCAGCTGGCTCACATTGCTGCAATCAGACTGCAGCCTGGAGATGCAGTACACACACACACACACACACACATGTTTGTTTTCTATACCGGTGGGGACTTACCATTGACTCCCATTCATATCTAACTCCTAACCCATACCCTAACCCTAACCTTAACCATCACCAAATCAATGCCTAACCCTAAACAAACGTTTTTGCACTTTTACATTTTTTATTAACAACAATATGGCCAAGAAAACGGTGTTGCCACCCGTGGGGACCTCATTTTAGGTCCCCACCGTAAGACAAGTCCCCACCTTTATAGCAAATAGTCAGGTCAAAGTCCCCACCTGTATAGCAGAAACAAGTATACACACACACACACACACACACACAGAGAGAGAGACGACAGACAGAGAGAGCCAAAGGGACAGACAGGTCAAAACAGATAGACAGATGAAGAGGAACAAGGAGGGAGAAAGAAGAGAAAAGAGGAAGAAGGAGGCAAGGAATAGGGCTAGAGCAGGGGTCATAACATGTGGTAAATATATCAAACAGGAAATATTACTAAATCATATCTTAAATCCATAGTATTGCTATGTGAAAAAGGCACAGCAGTGTCTGTACTTTTTAAGGTTATCAAAGAAGCCCAGTCTGTCCCAGGAACTGCTGCTGTCCTTCTACAGATGTTCTGTCGAAAGCATCCTCACCAACAACATCTTAGTGTGGTACAGGAGCAGCTCTCAGACTGACAAGAAGGCTCTGGAAACAGTCAGGAAGTCCGTAGAAAGCACCATAGGAGCTGTCGTCTCTGTCAGACATCTGTGCAGGGCCAGAAGCATCATCTCTGACAGCTCAAACCCTGGACACAGCCTGTTCTCACTGCTGCCCTCAGGAAAGAGCTATAGATCCATCCAGACCCGCACCTGCAGATTCACCACCACGTTTTACATAAGTAATACGAGAACTGAGCACATTATAGCTGCACACCAATAAATATTTTTCCCTTATCCAAGAGACAGATGTGTTCCAAGAGCCAGCTGTTATTTGATGTTCTCAGATCTTGAAATGAGTTCATCTGAGTCTCACTGAAAAGCTTTGTGCTGTGCTGACAGTGTCTTCTGGATTCTCTGTCCTCGTTTTGCTTCATGCGTATGCACTTTGAACTAGAAAAGCACTCAGAGAGTGCAGACCTCCCCCAAGGATAGAGAGGAAAACAGGAAACCCATGCAGTAAAGGATCATGAGCTGGAATTGAACCTGCGTCTCTGACACAGTTCTGTTTACAAATCACATTCTTAACCAGTTGAGCTATCTGGACACCTTGTTCCAATTTGTTGGACGACATTCTAACCTATGATGTTTTTTTGTCACATTTTGGACCACATACTAAACATACTAAAAAATTCAAAGTGATCCAGAATCCAGGATACTTTGCAGATTGCCACCAAAATTAAATCAGCTCTTCCTCTTACCATAGTCTACATCCCCTCAAAATTTCATGTGAATCTGCCCAGGTGTTTTTGAGTTATCTTGCTAACAGACAGACAGACGGACAGAAGGACAGATGGACAGACAGACAGACAGACAGATGCCCGGTGTCACATAACCTCCTTGGCGGAGGTAATGAGGATTTCTCCTTTTGCCTCATCTTAGGAACAATTCTTTTACTCTTACATTTGATTGCGTTGTATATCTAGAATGAGTTAGTTGTTAGTTCAGAGTCTGTACTTTATATAGCTCTGTGAATAGCAGTTGATCTGTGTGCTATGAGATTAAATCTGTCTCTTTCTCTCTGGATTTCCAGGAATGGTAGCCCAGCGACTATCTGATGCTGAGTTAAAGAAGGAGTTGTCCACAGTGTGGCCCAGCCTCTCTCAAAAGACCATGGACCTGTTGGTGACACCACATAAACGTAGGCATTCTCTACATTTTGAGCCTTCCATTCTTTTACACAACAATTTAAATAGCCTCATCTTCTAAAGAGAAATGTAAAACAAAACATTCTTTAATTATGTCACTGAACTTCTGTTTACAGCTTTTTGAGAAAACAAATGATGTATCATCTTCATTGAGCACTGACAAACTAATTTTAAAAATGTGAAATTTCACCTATAAATGTTCATACTTTGCCTACTGTAATCATTTTTCTCATATTCTCATGCACATAAAGCCGTGAAGCACTATATGCCATTGAGTACCCTGAAAGTCTCAGGGTACGATAAAGACAGCATATAATGCATCATCATAGAGACATGATGACTGCTTTTTTACCATACATGTCACAAACCAGGCGGTTAAGAACCCAAGCAGCAGGGAACAGGCAGATGGGTGAATTAATAATGACATTTAATATATTTTACAGAACCAAGAATAATCAAAACTGGAGGCACTGTGAATGAACAGAACAGGGCTCTAAACTGAAACTAAAAGCGACGGCACACGGCCGCGGTGGGGGCCAAACTAAAACTAAACTCTGAACGGGGAAAGGTGACTCGCGTGATGTCCAGGGGGGTCGGAAGACGGGGCAGAGACAGCTGACAAAGCCGATAGCGGGGACATGACTGGTGCGGCGGAGCAGGGAGAATCCGGAGTAGACCAAGGGATGTGTGGAGAAGAGGAGGGAAGACGAGCAGACGTGGGTTCCGGGGTGAGGGGAGGAAGACGGGACAGGCGAGGGAATCCAGGGGCAGACAGAGTCCAGACAGAGGATAGGTGCTCGATGGAGAATCGCATGCAATGGCCCAGCAACGAGCTGTGAGGAGAGCCAGGCTTTTATCTGCCGGCGATTGTTGATCACCAGCAGCTGGGCTTCTTCACAGCCGCTCGTAATTAGACGAGCCAGAGCACAGGAGCAGGAGGAGGCGTGACAATACAAGGTGCTCTGGATTTGCTTCACCACCTGTCATGCAAATGGAAAATAAAAGTCTAAGCTGCTTTCATTATGTAGTTGCATACATTGATGATTTACTTAATGAACTAGATCTAGATTAGGACTACATCTGGAACCTCAAATTTTAAAGACTGTTACTATGTGAGCACAGAAAAAATTCAGCTTCTTCACAAATAACGTCCCAGCAGTTCAGGTACTTCTGGTATGTCATGCTAGCTTAGTTTTGTCCATAAAACTTACCAATGCTCTGATCGAACGCAATTTTTCTTTTAACAGTTTACTTGTAAGCTCTGTTGACTGACAGCTCTGGCCATGATCCCTGACTAGCCCCGAGATTCACTTCTCTAGTCTATGGTCCATCGAAATGCTGTTTGTTAAAGGCCACATTAAACATTAAAAAACATTAAATAGAATTTCAAATACCTCTTTGCTAAAGTTGCTGTTTAGTGAGATTAGATTCCAACACATTCTTGTAGTTATTTAACATTGTTACAAATGTCAGAGGGATTTTATTTGAGGTTTTCTTTCTACTACAACAGAACCTGGATGCTGAGTTTTCACTTTGACTGTTAATATGCTGGCTCCAAGACAGTAAAATGGGTAAATAGTAATAATAATAAAGAAATTCACAGTTAAATGAGTAATACCTGCTGCTGACGATCCAATTACGCAGTAAACCTTTTTCACAGCAGGGGTCGGGGGGGGGGGACTGGAGAAGAGGCAGGGTGTCGGACAAGGAAACATATAACACACACTGGAATACATGCATGATAAGAGCAACATAGATGACACATACCAACTACAAACCAATGCTGAAATTGATTCAAAAGTTTACTGTTATGGTGCATGGACTAATTCTTCCGCATCACTCTGAGACAAGAGATTCCTAATTTTACAGTATTTCTCAGGTGAAAGAAGGAAGTCCTACAGACTTGTTTTATGTGTGAGTTCAAGGACATGTTCTGGTCAAAAATAATTCTGAGGTTTCTCACAGTAGTATTGGAGACCAATGTAATACTATCCAGAGTAATTTTATGCTTTGAAAGCAAGTATCTGAGATGTTTGGGGCCAAATATTGTATAGGAGGTGGAAGGATGACAATGTGTGTGTTAGTGTACTGTAAGTAGTCATGTGGATGGACACATGTACCCAGCATGTGTGCAAAAGACAAGACATACTGTGCAGTTATGAGTATTTTGCTGCTACTTTCTGTGTTCATTACATTGATATGTAATGAACACAAAAAGTAGCAGCAAAATACTACAACAAAATAGATGACTACACAAAGGCATCTTCCGTCAGTTCTCCTCTAATGCTTGTGAGATTTACAGAACCAGTCAAAAATTTGGACACATCTTCTCATTCAATGGTTTTTATATATTCTAATTATTTTCTACATTGTAAATTAATACTGAAAACATCAAAACTAAAGAACACATATGGAGTTATGTTGTAGACAATAAACTGTAACACATCAAAATATGTTTTATATTTGAAATTCTTTAAAGTTGTTTTTAAAGTCCCTTTTGCTTTGATGACAGCTTTGCACACTCTTTGACATTCTCTCAATCATTTTCATGAGGTAGTCTCCTGGAATGGTTCTCCAACAGTCTTGAAGGAGTTCCCAAAGATGCTGAGCACTTGTTGGCAGCTTTTCCTTCACTTTGTGGTCCATCTAATTCCAAACCATCTCGGTTGGGTTTAGGTTGGGTTATTGTGAAGGCAAGGTCATCTGACGCAGCACTCCATCTTCTCCTTTTTGATCAAATAGCCCTTCCATAGTCTGGAGGTGTTTTGGAGGTCATTGTCCTGTTGAAAAATAAATGATGGTCCAACTAAACGCAAACCAGATGGGATGTCATATCACTGAAGGATGCTGTGGTAATAATAACAATAATAATAATAATAATAATAATAACTTTATTTATAAAGCACTTTCAGTCAAAGTGCTATACACAAAAAATAAAAACAGTAAAAATAGATAAAAACATTTAAAACAGACAAAAACAAATAAAAAACAGAACAATAAGAAGGACATCAGTAAAACAACAATTTACGATTCAAATGTAAGAGAAAACAAGTGTCTTCAGCTTAGTTTTAAATATATTAATGGACGACGCCTGCCTGATTTCAGCAGGCAGACTTTTCCACAGAGTAGGTGCCCAGAATGAAAAAGCCCGTTCCCCAACCGTCTTTTTACTGACCTTTGGGACATTCAGAAGTCCCGTCCCCTGGGAACGGAGAGCCGGAGTGGGAACATACAGGTTCACCAGGCTGGATAAATAGGATGGGGCAATTCCATGAACAATTTTGTAAGTTAGCAGCAGCACCTTAAAGTCTGCTCAAACATGGACAGGTAGCCAGCAGGCAGATGGGTCCCCCCCATATAGAGCCGGGTTCTGCTCGAGGTTTTTTTCCCTGTTAAAAGGGTGTTTTTCCTTGCCACTGTCGCCTTTGGGCTTGCTCTGGGGGTCAGGCATGTGGGTTCTGTAAAGCATCTTGAGACGATTTGACTGTAATTGACGCTATATAAATAAAATTGAATTGAATTGAATTGAATAGCCAGTGAAGAGAGGCCACTGGAGTAATATGCTGACATTTACTCGTTCTGGTCAGAATGCGAGCTGCTGCATTCTGGACCAGCCATGCTAATTCAGTGTTCCTTCAGTTTGGAATAAATCCCCAACAGCATCACCAGCAAATTACCTCCACACCATCGTACCTCCTCTTCCATGCTTCACGGTGGGAACCATGCATGTAGAGATCATTTGTTCAACTTTTCTGCATCGCACAAAACACGGCGGTTGGAAGCAAAAATCTCAAACTTGGACTCATCAGACCAAAGCACAGATTTCCACTGGTCTAATGTCTAGTACTGGTGTTTCTCTTCTTCTTGTTGTTCGTCCTCAGTAGTGACTTCTTTGCAATAATTCCACCTTGAAGGCCTGATTGGTCAGTCTCATCTGAACAGTTGATGTAGAGATGTGGCATTTATCTAGGCTGTAATCTGAACTGCTGTTAACTTGCCATTTCTGAGGCTGGTGACTCTTAGTCCTCCTTCTCTGGGGTGGTCCTCATGTGAGCCAGTTTCATCATAGCATTTGGTGGTCTTTGCGACTGCACTTGAGGATACATTCAGAGTTCCTCAAATTTTCTGGACTGACTAACCTTCAGTTCTTAAAGTAATGATGGACTGTCATTTCTCTTTATTTAGCTGATTGATTCTTGCCATATGATGGATTGCAACAGTAGTCAAATAGGGCTATCCGCTGTGTACTAACCCTACCCCTATGCAACACGGCTAACGGTGTCAAACACATTAAGAAATCAGGTAATTTCACAAATTGATTCTTGACAAGGCACGGCTGTTAATTCAAAACCATTCCAGGTGACTACTTTGTGAAGCTGATTGAGTAGAATGCCAAGAGTGTGTAAAGTTGTCATCAAAGCAAAAATGGGCTACTTTAAAGAATCTAAAATATAGAATATATTCAGGTTTCCTAAACACTTTTTTGTTTACAACATAAGTCCCTATGTGTTCTTTCATAATTTTGATGTCTTCAGTGTTAATATACAGTGTAGAAACTAATTAAAATAACTAAAACCATTGAATGAGAGGATGTGTCCAAACTTTTGACTGGTACTGTACCTTAAAAATCTTTATGAATTACTTACTGTGAATTGATCAAATTGCTCATGATAACAAGTTCCTTTTCTTTCAGCTGAACCAGCAGACAGACAAGTGGTGATGAACTTTAAAAAGAGCAATGAGTTAGCAGAATTTTCTCCTCTCCTCTTTTTTCCCCCTGTCCTTTCCTCCCTCCTTGTGTCATTTCTTCTGTCCTCAGACAATGAGTTGACAGTGGGGAAGGTTTATGCAGCCCTGATGATCTTCGACTACTATAAGCAGAATCTAGCAAGGAAGCAGCAGCAGAGTGCATCAGACTCTCGGGTACAGCATCCACACCACACGTGCCTGCCAGACACACACACAGACACACACGTGCACGTGCAAAGACTCACACACACACTTACTGGATGCAGTAGTGCGAACCTGCATGCATGTTCCCACATACATGATGCTTGCTCACAGAGATGCTCACTTTGAATGCCTGCCTTTATTTCCACATGCAAAGAAGATACTTTTCCATTCACTAGTCAGTCATTTGTGATTTGCAAGTTATCAACTGCTTTCAAAGTTTAAACTTTCCATGTTAAAGCACCCACAGATTGGTTACCGGTTATAGTGGGCTGTGTGTTTCCTGCCACATTCAAAGATGAACTTGCATTTGGCTGCTGGTAGGCAGTTATTACCAAACTTGCACATCTACTCGTCAGGTGCATGATTGTTCTGCAACCTCAAACACTCACGCAGACACACATACAGAAGGACTATATACAAGCATGACTGCGAAAAAGAATATTCTGCCCCAAGTCTTCATATTTGAGTGGCACGAGCCCCCATTGATAGACCTGGGTCGAACAATATTCTGCCTGCTGCCTCTGAATGTCTTCAGCATGTCGCAATCCGTCTTTCCTCCACAGTTCAAGGTCGGGGCTCTGTTTAAGCCATTGCTGCCTCTGACTCACATGCAGGAGCCTGTGGAGCCTCCCAGCAAGGTTGAGCCTCAGCCCAAGTCTCCTCCCAAGTCCCCGCCTAAGACCAGACTCCCTGAACAATGGAGGCATGCTGTAAGTTCAACGCTTTAGAAACTAAGTCAAAGTAAGTCATCAAAACTTAAAATTGCAGTTCTGCTTAGGAATGTAGCCTACATCCACAGTAGTCTGGCTTTAAAATGTCAGCACTTCTAATTAAGGTCACAATAGGTGTAGATCCAGTTGAATTTTATTAACAATAATAAATAATGGATTAGATTTATATAGCGCTTTTTGGGCACTCAAAGCGCTTCACAATGGATCCATTATTCATTCACTCACACATTCTCGCTCTGGTGGAGATAAGCTACATTTGTAGCCACAGCTGCCCTGGGGCAGACTGATGGAAGCGTGGCTGCCAATCCGCGCCTACGGCCCCTCCAACCACCACCAACAAGTGTGAGAGCAGCACTGGAGGCAAGGTTGGTAAAGTGTCTTGCCCAAGGACACAACAGCACATGACTAGGTGAGAGCGGGAATTGAACCGCCGACCCTTCAATCATTGGATGACTCACGCTACCACCTGAGCCACAGCCGTCCTGTGACTCAGGTGTAGGCTCTGATTTAGCTTCTACAAATAAAGATAAAGATTGAGGGCTTTCATCAGGCTTTCATCAGGCTTTCATTTACAGTCTGTGCATTTAGAACCAGATTTAATATGACACTCACACATGCAGAGGGCCAAAGCATTTTGTGAACAAAAATGATCTCTGTAAATTAAATGCCCTTAGTAAAGTCAGCTTGATAATCAACCTCTGTTAAGATGTCTTCTGTTATTTACATCATCATCCTTTAAATGCATTTACAACGAGGATAGAGACACAGCCTGCATACACTCACACAAATAATAGTTGTATGTGTAAATCAGAGGCTGTGAATAAAACTGGGTTTTTAACATCAAGCCGCAAATCTAAGGTCAGATTTGTCACACTGAGCTACACACCAAACCATACAATGTCAGTTGCTACATGAGTAGGACAAATCGAATTTGGATTTTACAAAATACAAACTGCAACCTAAATTTTATTTATTGTCAAGACTGACAATATGTATACTTTGTGGTCTTCGCTGCCACTGGCGATGAAGTCTTCGTTGTGTCCTCCGAAGCAGGAGTGGATGGTGTAGAAGCCCTGGGTCACACCCTGGTACTTCCTGACCAGCACCCGGTCCTGAAGGTCCCACAGGTGCACTCCCTGAGTTGCTACATTTAACAAAGCTAATCTTCCGTTCTTTGAAACAGTAAAAGACATGATAGGGTGGTCCTCCTGAACTATGTTTCTGTCTGTTAGGTCCTCGAAGTTGTATCCTCGGATGCGCTTTATTGTCAAGACTGACAATAAAGACAAACCTCACTTGATCTACATCTGCAGCTGCCTTTACTTGCTTAAAGTTAAGCAGGTAATGCCCAGAATTAGATTATTTTTTGATTACATGTGGGCCCTAAAGGCAGATTTCTGCTTCAGTTCAAAACATGCCAGAGCTATTGAATGAAATGAAAGCCATAGAATGCCCACCATGTTCGTAGGTATAGCCATAGATATGTAGAGTAGATACGCCAGCACGCTGTAGCAGGCGGCTAAGCGACGTGCCTACGTGGCAGCCATCCTGAAGGAGGCAAAGTTCCCATTCAAAGCAATGCATGTACATTGAAAATAAATCAGAATCTGCTCATTTCTCAACCAATTTTCGTGTGGTTTAGTTTATTGTCAACGTCAAAACATGTGCTATTGATAGAGAATATTTGATCTGAAAAAAAAAACAGAAAAAGGCTTCCTACAAATGTAGCCTGCAATTTTAGTTATATTATTATTTAGGTCCAGAGGCCAGGGAATCTTTTCAGTTCAGCCATTACATATATAAATGTAAATACTTAGATATGTAGAAAATGTTTTGAGCTCAAAAGATATATTTGTAAAGGTAATCAAGTTATTTATTATTAATATTATATATATATATATATATATATATATATATATATATATATATATATATATATATATATATATATAGGCTGTTATATACATATGACAAGGAGCTAGACTAGAACAGGATAGAGTCTATTTACATTTACAATAAACAACACATTTACAATAAACAACAGAATTACTATTAATATTAATTATTATTTATTTATCTCTCTCTCTCTAGGCTGTTATATAGTTGCAGCAAACCCCTCTCTCCTCAGAGCTGTTTCCCACTTCTTCCTCAACCCATAGTCTTTGGGAAACCTACATGGAATAAATAAAAAGTAGACAGAGAAGTAAATAAGTATGTACACAACAACATATTTAAAAAGAAATCATGCTAATAAATTATGTAACCCTTCAACTGAGGTTAGCTTAATTTTACTATTAATAGTTTAACAATATGGGCTATATTTCAGAAGACTGGGAACGACTACAGAGCCTAAAAAAATAACCAGGCAACACCAGAAGAATCACAGAAACACATCAGTTGCATTTAAAGGATTTCTTCTCATATTTAGTGACCTGTTTCGATAAATACAAAAATCAACAATTTTTACCCGGGTAAACATTATAAACAAAAAACAAAACAAAAACAAGCCTTTCAACTTATTTCAATTTAGTCCTGTTTGTGATTGAGGTCACAAGAATCCTGTTGTCACTTTAGTAGTAGACAGTTTGGTCCTACCACACCATAGTATACAGTCTTCAAGTTCATCAAATCCCTTTTTCAGTTGGGGTTCCATTCAATCCCTGGGGTAGCTCGCCATCTTTGGTCTCCAAACGAGTCCTTAAATAACCAGGATCCAGTTCCTGGCCATCTGGAAAAACCTGACCTAAAATAAGGTCAGAATCATCTTTCATTTCTAAACTTCAGTTTCTATTAAATGAAAACAGCTAGCTTTTATTAAATCAAAATTCCATACTGTGTTATTACAGTCTGCGCGAATGGGCACAATTTATTACTGGACCGTGGACCAGAAAACAGTAATTTTTTACTGGACCGAAACAGTTTTTACTGGACCGAATATTTTATGCATACCATACCATGTTTCATGAAATAATCTACCATACTCTCATAGCAACAGCCAAATCCAGCTCAGCATCCACCCTCTCTCATTATACACCTGGTAAATTACCATCTACATGCACTGTCACCGTCACTACACCCTCCCACACCATTCTACCATACCACCATCCACTTTTACCATTGAATTACTCACCATACACGTCCAATTTGACCAGAAAAACAGCTCTCAGCTTCGTTTTGGCGCTACTTTCACACGCTCCTGCAGAAACTTGAATTTGTACTCAGGGATGGGAATTTTCCGCGGATCCGCGGATTTCATTTCAAGGATCCACGGATTTCATTTCAAGTTTGAACACTTTATTGTCGCTGATACTCCCGCGAGATGGTAACGACGTTAACGATAGGTTGCTAACGACGTTAACAAGCTGTCGTTCGATTGTAAACGGCCCACCAATTGGAAGTCGCTGCGCCGCTGCACGCTGCGCCGCCGCCGCCGCACACATTGCATTATCCCTTGGTGATTCTCGGCGACTTTAGGGTGATTTACAGGAAAAAAATTACACCGGACACGAGACCGGTAATGTAGTAAGTTTTACCGGAC
This sequence comes from Acanthochromis polyacanthus, assembly GCF_021347895.1. Taxonomy (NCBI): domain Eukaryota; kingdom Metazoa; phylum Chordata; class Actinopteri; family Pomacentridae; genus Acanthochromis; species Acanthochromis polyacanthus. The sequence goes on from NC_067119.1 coordinate 38,153,736, forward strand.
TTTTGGTACACAAATCGAATTTGACCGATGGTCCGACGTCATTGGCGCACACTGTTATTAACATAATTACATTTATAACTATTGAGTTATTAGAAATAAAAATCTTTGAAATAACACAGTAATCAAATCTCTATATTCAGAAAAAAACCATGGCAATTAAATATCCTTAACCAGGGTTCTCACCAGGATTTTTTTACAGCATAATGGCAGGGACAGCCTGACACTATGCCCACGCGCAATAACCTTCATTGAATCTCACGAGCGGCCGGCCCAGGTGTCAGTTAATGAGCGTCATGCAGATGCTCCCAATGCTTGTGATTTAGGTCACTATTCACCATACATGGCATCACGGAAACAACCGAGACATGCTAATTGTAACCCCGAGATTGGAAGAGACTTAATTTTAGACGGGAACGGGTCAATCGACAGGAAAGTACGGCTGAGGTGGGGAGACATAAATTAACCTAGATAGGCACCCAGTCGATAAAAACAAACGCACAAACGTTATCTGTCAAAATAACTCTCTTTCACAGCGCCAACTGCCCCAATAAAGAAGTTTTCTCACATAAATATGGAAATATTACGCAAGCAAAACACAATACCACAACTTGAAAGGCAGCGTAGCAGCCCTAATCGCGGCCCATTTCGCTGAAATGCGCTGGCGAGAACCCTGTTAACCATATCTTAAATAATGCACTTTAACAATAAACCACAAATCATGACATTTAACTAAAATGTTTCTTTTATAACCAAAACAATAAATGTCCAATAATAAACAATTGCATTTACTATATGCAGCATTTAATGGCAAAATAAAATCATTTCTTCCACACTGAAGCACTTAAAAGCTTCATGTATTCAGTTGAAAATATGCAAATATTAAATAAAGATACTCATTTAAAGTACTATGAAGCACAATAAATACATTTATAAACAACAAAAGAAATCATTCAATTCACAGATTATTACTTTTCAAATAAACACATTATCAGGGTATAGATGTGACAGTTTAATGTCAATGTTTGAGGCTAAATAAATGGTTCAATATGTGGCTAGCGGAGCTAGCACTGGCATGTTATACAGGCTGTAAAGGGTTTGCTAAAGCTATTAGCATCTGTAGCTAGCGAGCTAACAGGCACAGGCACCAGAGCTTTAGTTAGAGATTGTGAGCTCACCATGCAAAATCCTCAAAACCTCTAAAGGTGCGGTGCAGGGATGTTGCCAGAGCTTCAGGTGTTGTTTTCTCAAGTTTCGAGTTTTAGGCCCCATCCACATGAAGATAAAACACTTAACAGTTTCAAAAACGATCGCCATAAAGACAAAGGCTTCTCAGAAAATGTGTGTATCTCCATGAATTCACTCGATATGCATGGAAACGCTGTAAAACACATGCCAGACCTCTAGGTCACACATTAGTGTGTGAATGTGTGTGTGTCTGGGTGAATGGGAGCAATTGTTGTAAAAGCGCTTTGAGTACTCTGACGACTAGAAAATCGCTATATAAGAGCAAGTCCATTTACCATTTAGGGGTGCTTTAACGATATGACGGAAACACGCGCAAACAAAAGAAAAAACAGTGGGCATGCGCACTTGCGGCAAAAGTTGTAAACAGAGACCAAGCCGTGAAGCATGAGTGGGCAACCTACTACGTTAGTCTACTACATTAGTTCAACTCGGTGGTGACTGAGAAGAAGGAGATTTTGCTGCAACAGGGATAGTAGGGTCACGAGCTTCATCAGCACATTTGCTACACTGTACGCCGCCATTGTTGTTGTCGTTGATGCGTGTGGCGCATGCGTGTCAATGAAGTTATGAAACTGCGCTTGCGTGTCAATGAAGATACGAAACTATGACGCAAGCATATCTGAAAAGTAGCGGAGAGCCAGTAAACACGGAGCTGCGTATACGGCATTTCAAAATCTTTCCACTCTGGAACCTGGTTTCAAAAGTGATCATTTACAGACCCCCAAAACGCCGTCTTTGTGTGGATGATACGCAGATTCGGCAAGAAACTTATGCTTTTAGACCTCGGTTTGTCTTCGTGTGGATGGGGCCTTAGTCTTCAGTCCAAACTTTTTCCCGTGTCGGTCGCTGTAGCTCAAAACCCCCGCTGATTGTAATCAGCTGTGTTAAAGCTGCTTCCACTGGGGCCCAGGACTTCCCCTTCACAATGAAAGCCTGACTTTCAGAATAAAACTGTCACTTCACCTGGGTTACAATTAAGTACAAAGAACTGAATTAGCCAATATACTGGAGACAAAAGTTATTTAATTTGATAAGTATCACATTGTTTGGTAACATTTCAATTATTTGAGAGCAGTCCTAAAGAATTGCCTGTAATCCTAATCATAAAATGGGTTTGGAGGAAGAACATAGATGCTAATCTGGATATATATGAGTTAGGCTTTATAACTACTATTGGTAGTATTGGTGGTATTAATAGTAATGCGACTACTACTAGTAGTAGTGGTAATACACCAACTACTGCTGCTGACACTGTCACTGCTACTACAACTTGTAATACTAGTACAAATGCTGACACTACTTCTACTACTCTAATGGCTATTTATACTACTACTGCTGCTTGTACTTTTAGCATTACTACTACTGCTTGTAAAGCTATACTACAGCTACTATTAATCATCTGGTATTTGGTTGTCAGCTGTTAGCTCGTGTTAGTGTTTTGCTTGTGGCTAACTAGTTATCTCTCATAAACTCTCAACAAGATTTAATAATGAAAAAAGAGCCAAAAACTATTCTTACCTGTGGAAAGTTATTCCAAGTTTCCTTGTCTTGATCATCCGATGTAGTGTGCAACTGTATGCAGCACAATGAGCCGGAATTCTTCTTGTTTTAGTTTTCGTGCCATTGACATCAATGGAAAACACTGAAACTTTGCTGCCACTAGCTTAGTGTCTCCGTAGGCACGCCGCTCAGAGGTGCGTATTGTATCTACCCTTCTATACATATCTATGGGTATAGCAGTATTTGTTGAATAAAGAAAGGATCATAGTCTTCTGTGATCTACCAAAACCAGACCTTGCCTTCACCATGGTCATGCCTCTAGCAATAATAGCATTAGGAGTATAATGCACACTGATAATTCATGACTTATGTATGTACTGCTTTGTTGGGTTGTATTAATGCAACACAGTGAACAGAGAGGCATAGAGCAGGTCAAAGACTTATTACTTTAGATTCATAAAGACCTTTTGCCTCTCATCCAAAATGCACTCCATGTTCAAGCTCAACATCTAATCCATCCATGCAAAGAGACCTTACAAAAAGAGAGCGTAGAATTACTGCTTAAATTTGTTTCATATGAAATAGTGAACAAGTAAAAGAGGGGATTTCTCCACTGAAAGAATTTGAGGTCACCTGTTGACATGTGACAGTTTTTTTGTCACATCATCAAGATGTAAACTAGTCATAAGAAAAAGAGCAACGTGCAATTCATACCTTTCATATTTTTGGACTGTGGGAGGAAGCCGGAGTACCCGGAGAAAACCCACACATGCACAGGGAGAACATGCAAACTCCATGCAGAAAGATCCCAGGCCCCTGGCGGGATTTGAACCGGGGATCTTCTTGCTGCAAGGCGAGAGTGCTAACTACTTTCCGCTTATGTGTGTCCAGGAACCGGTGGAGATGACGAAGATGGCGAAAAGTAGTACAATGCCAGCCCCTGGCTCAGGTTTTGAGAACCAGGGCAGAGCTGCTTCTATGCCTCGACTCACTGCTGAGCTACAGGTAACATCTTGTCTTCACCACATCGTCTTCATTTTGGAACCTGAGAGAATGGGATGCCTAAATAAATTGCAGAAATTGAAGCTTGGTAATCACCAAGCTTTTCACCTAGTTTATATTCGATTCAATTCAATTTTTTTTTTATATTGTGCAAATTCACAACATATGTCATCTCACGGCACTTAGCATAGTAAGGTGAAGACCTTATGAATTATAAACAGAACAGAAATCCAGATCCAGAGACACCCACAGAGAGAAAAAGCATAGAACACAGGACCTCGGGGAAGACAAAGAGTTAGTGATATGTAATGGAGATATATAGCAGTACATAGAGAGAGGAGGGTAGAGGAGAGTAGCCCAGTGCATCATGGGAATCCCCCAGCAGTCTAAATCTATAGCAACATAACTGATGGATGCCTCAAGTGATCCCAAGCAGCCCCAACTATAAGCTTTATCAAAAAGGTAAGTTTTAAGCCTAATCTTAATAGTAGAGAGAGTGTCTGCCTCCAAAACCCAAACTGGGAGCTGATTCCACAACAGAGGACCTGACAACTAAAGACTCTGCCTCCCGCTTCTACTTCTGGAAACTCTAGGAACCACAAGTAAACCTGCAGTCTGAGAGTGAGGTGCTCTGTTAGAATAATATGGTACAATAATGTCTTTAAGATAAGAAGAAGCTTCGTCATTTAGAGATTTATATGTGAGAGGCAGGATTTTAAATTCTGTCCGGGATTTTATAGGGAGTCGAATGAAAAATAGCTAATACAAGAGAATATGATCTCTGGTACTGGTTCCTGTCCGAACTCTGGTCGCAGCATGTTATATCAGCTGGAGATTTTAACAGAGTTATGGGCAGATCCCGCTAATAACAAATTGCAATTCAAGTGAACCAAACTTGGTTTAGGATTTTTTTTCTGGAACAGCCATGAGAAGTCTTCTGAGCCAATGGATTTGAGCTCCAATAAATTTTTTTGATGAGATTTTAAGGAAGCACTAGAAAAGAGCTGACAAAAGCATGTAAGACAATAGTAATATTTAATCCATCCATTAAGCCTGTGGGATATAGCCACTTTATCCTGTAGTAGGTTGCAGGAGACTGTAGCCTATTCCAGGGAGGAGGCACCCAGGACAGATTTCAGTGCACTAAAGTGCTCAGAAACATTTAATATAGGTCATTAAGATGAAGGAATATTACCAACAAACATTGGCTTTTGGTCCTGAATATTTTTGCTTCTATGTATTTAGTCCAGTAGTCTAAGGTCAACATTATGTTCTGAAAAATTACCCAAATATGCATTACTACGCTTTGGTTGACTGTTAACTGAGGCCATAGATAATAGGTCACTGCACTTTATTCATATTACTAGAATATTTTCGAGGTTGAATAGTGTTTTATGGCAGCTGTATGATATTAGACTGCTAAGTTAATTAGATTTTGCAATCCCTGTAGCTTTTACATGAATATCCTTCTTGTTTTCTATGTAGGAAGGAATACTCTGATATGGGGTATTACCACAATATCCCAATACATTCACAAGAAATTACCTATTTCTGATTAAGAGATTTTGCTGCTAATGCTTCTGCACTTTTATTCTTATAAAAGTTTAATTAAGCTATTCATGCTTTTGTGTGTTTGCAAGGGTCTGCAGTGTTAAATGAACGTAAATTTCATAACCCATCCATGTTTTTTAGGGTCTGCTTGCTGACTGTCCTCACTGCAAACACAGACTGCTATTGCGTTGGGAAAACAAATGGTGTTTAAAACAAATGCTTGTTATGAGAAGAGGCTGTACATGGAGTTTCTCGATCATCAACACTTTGATAATTCATTATTTAAAAAGTTCTTATCAAAACAATTGCAGCAGGATTTTAGAGGAGCCTTGATTTTTTTCAGATTTTTGCTACTAAAAAATTGTGGTATTGTTGCAGATGGCAATTCTCACTTCTCTACATGCATACAATATCAGTGTTCAGTTGGACTGTATCATTTATGTCACAAAAAACTGTAGCTGTTGCTGCTCTCACTGAATATTTCTGCTCTCCTTCTCTGTTGTTCTGTTTCCTTTCTGTTGCTCTCCTGCCTCACAGCGGAGCCGTTCACGCCACTCTCCAGAGATCCATCTGGCTGTACGTACATGCAGCCACACATCATACAGCATATCCTTGTTTGTTGTTTGGCATTCCAAGGTATTATCTGGACCAGCTTAAGATACTCTTAAATCCACAGCGATAGTACTGAAGAATCAAATCCAAACATACTGTCATCGTGATGTTTCTTGGTAATGTAAATGATCTGATAGATTCACATGGCTTTCTATCACTATGCATGAGCGGGACTTGTATAGGACACCACATCTTAAAGATCTTCTGTGTGTCATCCCAAAATCGCAAATTCATAAATGTAACAGGGCAGAGATTCAAGCACAGACGACAAAGCACAGCGGACAGAGAGTTCAAAAATAAAGGTTTTAATTTATTATGTTTCATTTAAGTACACAATCACAAACACAGATACGTGCTGAGAGGGGGAAATGATGTAACCAGGGCACGAATACAGACTGAGCTCCCAGGAGGTAGGGTACAAGGGCTGAAGGTCAGGGTTCAATGAAATGGAAGTCACTACAGAAGCCTAGGCAGAACAAAATATGAAAATGCAAATATCAGACAACAAGCCAGACTTAATCATATGAAAGCTTAGCAACTAACCAGGATTTGGTACCATGAAGCTCGGAAAGTGTACTCACCAGGACAGAACAACAATAGTGCAAACGGCACGAACACAAAACTTGAGAACACTAACACAGCGGACTGAGTGGAGCAGTGTGAGTTACACAAGTGCTTGATAATGAAACAAAGATAATGCACAACACTAGGAGCCTATGAGAGAGCAGGGACTTAACTGATGGCCCAATGGGGAGAGAGGACGAATGGATACAGAGGAGGTGCGTGGCATGCAGGACTAAATGAGTCACCAGGTGCAGGGCCAGGTGGAAAATCCGGGAAAGGATTGAAGCCAACTGAGTTGGAACCAGGAAGGCAGGAGCTGAAATTCATGGCAGGAGGCAAGTGGAGCAGGTAGGGAGCGTCTTGGGCAGTGATCATCAACTGGCGGCCCGCGGGCCGAATTCAGCCCGTCAAACCATCCAATCCGGCCCGCGACTGGATTCCAAAATTGTGAGGATCAAAGAGAAAATATCATGTGATCCACACTATTAAAGCAACTGAAAACAACAACTGAGATTCTTAACTATCAGTAATCCCCACCATTTATGACTCTATTTAGGCTACATTCCGAAATGAGGACAGACTCGCTCCACTGATTAGCATTTATTGTTTCACACAGTTCTTTTATTTTTTTAATATAACTTTTCCTCATGCCCTTACTTAACATTTGGTTTTTATTCAAACAAGCTTCAAACTAGTAGACTTCTCAGGACAAAAAAAGGAGGAAAAACCAACTGGCATAACTTAAAATAGCATGGTAATTAAACACTAACCTGGTACCAGAACAAAACAGGTCACAAACTAGAAAAGCACTCGGAGAGCGCATACCTCCGCCATGCCGTTTGTCTGTCCGTCTGTGTGTGTGTGTGTGTGTGTGTGTGTGTGTGTGTGTGTGTGTGTGTGTGTCTGTGTGTCTGTGTGTCTGTGTGTCTGTTTGTCTGTTAACAGCATAACTCAAAAAGTCATGGACGGATTTTCACCAAATTTTTACAGGATGTCCGGAAGAGCAAGAGTAAGAATCTCCTTCCAATTGAGAGATGGCTGCCAGGCCATCTCTCAATTGTCCTTCGACCTTCAAAAAATTCCTGGATCCAGACGGTGATTCGGATCACCTCCAAAATCTAATCGATTCTTACTCTTGCTCTTCCGGACATCCTGTAAAAATTTGGTGAAAATCCGTCCATGACTTTTTGAGTTATGCTGTTAACAGACAAACAGACACACACACACACACACGGACACACACACAGACGGACAGACAAACAGACTCCGGTGATTACATAACCTCCTGGCGGAGGTAATAATGTTCGCACATCAAACAAAACTTTAAGTGGCCTATAGCGATTTCACATCACAAGGCTGAAATGGGCTTCTTTCCCCTCTGACACCAACTTTTTCACATCAGGCTTGGTCACTGTCAGACTTATGCACAAACAGTCCTCCAAAGACTGGTTTGACAGTCGGTTCCTCTCGTGTGTTTTTATCGAGTTCATCTTGGAGAACGCAGACTCGCAGGTGTAGGTTGAACTGAACATAGTGAGCACATACATAGCCAGCGTCTTCAGTGTGCCATAGTCCTCGGGACAAGACACCCAAAATGCACTCAGGCTGTCAGCACCATGGAGAGCAGCCTTCATGTTGCCTGTGGCCTGGATTTCAGCCAGCTCGCTCTGAATGGCATCATTTTCACCGCGTTTGTGGAGAATTGTCCGCTTGGGCTGATGGTGAATGGGTCACGTACAAATCCAATGACATCCCTGGAAATGAAAAAGTCATCGAATCTAGCAGAGAAGTTGTCTTTTAATTGTGTGATGAATGTCTTCATCTTGTCTGTTACGTTGCTTTCTCCCACCGTCTTCAGTGTGTTGAAGTGCAGCAGCCTCTCTGACAACAAATCTGCATGGAACACATCAAGTTTGTTCCCAAAGGCATCAAGTTTTTCCACCAAATCCACCACTGATTTTTCTTTTCCTTGCAGCTGGAGATTAAGTGTATTCAAATGGGAGAAAATGTCTGTTAAAAACACAACATTGCACATGTATTCTCTGTCTTGCATGATGTGGAGATGGTCAGCTGCCGCTTTTGATTTACTTTGTTTCAAAAAAATCCACTACCTGGGCTAGAAGTTCAACGAAGCGCTCCAGTGCTTTGCCCTTACTGAGCCAGCGCACGTCATTGTGGAGTAAGAGGTCATCATGAGAAGCCTGGGATTCCAGCACAAATTTGCGGAACAGGCAGTGCTGCGTGCTTGAATTTCCTCTGATGTGGTTAATAATTTTCATTGTTTTCTCCATCACCTCTTTGAGCTCCCCGCTTAGCTTTGCACACAGCACGCTTTGATGCATAGTACAGTGAAGTGCGTTAGTTTGAGGTGCGACAGTCTTTATTCTGCTCACCAGACCCTTGTTTTTGCCAATCATGGCAGGTGCACCATCTGTCACTATCAGGTTGATTTTATCCAGGGACAATCCATGGTTTTGAAAAAAATTCTCCAGTTTTCCAAAGATGATGTCAGCAGTGGTGTTGTCCTCCAGCGGAAGCAATGCCAGCAGCTCCTCTCGGACATCTTTGCCATCAAAGTATCTGACAAAAACGCACAACTGTGAAATATCCGTGTTGTCAGTGGACTCATCAATAGCCAGCGAAATGTATTTGGCTTCCTTGATCCCGTCAATGACAGCTTGCTGGACATGCTCTGCCTAGATGTGTACACGACGTGCAGCAGTTGAAACAGAGAGAGGTATTTGCTTGACAGATGCAATAACTCTGTCCATGGATTTGTCGGGGGCAAGTTCCTCCAGAACGGTGACCATGCACTCCTTTAAAACCTCACTTTCCGTGAAAGGCCGGTTATGTTTGCAAAGCACCCAGGCAGCCTGCAGAGATGCACATGTTACTCTCTCTTGATCAGTTAAAGTTCGAGTAATAATGCCACTTGCACGGGAGTAGGCAGATTTCAATGTGGCGATTTTTCTCTGACAGGCCTCTGACTGCTCATGATATGAATCCTTGAAATTTGTATGTTTAGTGTTGTGGTGACGGCGCAGATTATATTCTTTTGCAACAGCAACAGTTTTGTTGCAAAGGAGGCATACAGGTGACGCATTTTGGAAGGTTGGCATGATAAATGCGTACTTTTCAGTCCAGTCATTATTAAAGGATCTGTTTTCCACATCAACTTTTTGTTTCATGGCCTTAGAGAGTGTTATTTTACCTGTGTTAAGAGGCCTTTTCCTGTCACTTCCACGGTGTTTCTTTTTCAAGTGCTCTGTAAATAAAGTTGACTTGAGATGAGGCAAAATATCTCTATCACTCCTAGTGGTTGACTGTGGTATAGGTGATAGGAGCCTGACTCATAAAGGATAAAAATGCCTTCAGTTTTGTAATGAAATGGAAAAAAATCTAAACAATAAACATCAAATTATAATGTTATGCCAAAATTCGATTTTTATTTATTTTTTGTTTGAGGGTCCGGCCCCCAAAGTGACTGTCCGGTAAAATTCTGGCCCTCTGACAAATATACTTGGTGACCCCTGGTCTAGGGAACTGAAGCGGAAGGAGAACGAAGTTAGATATGGAATACAACAAGCAAATGAAAGCAAAACTTGGCCTGGGTTGACTAACTGGGTTGCTTAACGATCTGGCATCATATAGTGGTCTGAACTTGGCTTTTATTGAGTGAGGAGATGGGTTGCAGGTGGACCATTCCCCACTGCAAGTGTCCTAATTCAGGTAATTATTCAATCCGCTGCACCTTTGCACATTCCACACTCACAGTGATGCACGTTGCTCATACCAACATGAAGGAAAGGGAAGGAGGGAAGAGGAGGGGGAAAAGCAGAGCTGTAGGTGGAGGGCATTCAATTCAATTCAATTTTATTTATATAGCGCCCATTACAGTCAAATTGTCTTAAGATGGTTTACAGAACCCATATGCCTGACCCCCAGAGCAAGCCCAAAGGTGACAGTGGCAAGAAAAACACCCTTTTAACAGGGAGAAAACCTTAAGCAGAACCCGACTCTTTATGTGGGGGGACCCATCTGCCTGCTGGCCAGGCAGGTTGAGAGGGACAGAGGAGGTACAGAGGTAGAGGAAGAGGGGTAGAGAGGAGGAGGGGAACATCCAGCCATCCATCCATTCTCTATACACCGCTTTATCCTCACTAGGGTCGCGGGGGCTGCTGGAGCCTATTCCAGCTGACTCGGGCGAAGGCAAGGGACACCCTGGACAGGTCACCAGACTGTCACAGGGCTACATACACAGATGAATAATCACTCTCACATTCACACCTACGGACAATTTAGAGTAACCAATTAACCTCAGCATATTTTTGGACTGTGGGAGGAAGCCGGAGTACCCGGAGAAAACCCACGCCTGCACAGGGAGAACATGCAAACTCCATGCAGAAAGATCCCAGACCCATCCCGGGATTTGAACCGGGGATCTTCTTGCTGCAAGGCGAAAGTGCTAACCACTATGCCACTGTGCAGCCCTATAGGAGGGGAACAGGGAACATAAAATGCACAATTTGATACATGTATGATAAGACAGATGATACATACAAAGTAGAAGCTAACATTGAAACTGGTTCATGGTTTACTGTTATGATGTACAGCTCTGGCATTAAATCTACTGCATATATAGCTGGTAGGAAACTCAAAAATATGTAGAAGAGCATATCTAGTATAGTGAGGGTGATGCAGAGTAGACTGGTGGAAATGAGTAGCTGGAAGCAGTGGGCTGGAGGAAGGTCAGCAGCAGCATCCCATAGTGGACATGATGGAGACTAGGCATGACAATAAAACCTCACTACATATGTCCCGACCAGCATATCTCATTACAGCGTCTTCAATTCTGTATAGTTTTTTGTGTATGGTGAGGCAGGATTTTTTGAATACGAAGGTCATGAGTCAAATTTGTCAACAATTTTTTTTTTTACCAAGTATGTGATTCTGGATAAATGTTTTTATACCATTTAGTTTAGAACATCACTGATTTTTAAATTACATCTTGCTATATGAACACAAGTCTAGATCCTATACCAGCTGACTTTAGGCGAAGGCAAGGTACACTCTGGACAGGTCGCCAGTCTGACGTAGGGCCATACAGAGACAAACAACCAAACCACTCAAAGTCACACCTACAGACTGAGTGGTTTGTTTTTGACTGTGGGAGGAAGACGGAGTACCTGATGAGAACCCATGCATGCGCAGGAAGAATGTGCACACACAACTACATACAGAAAGGCCAAAATTAGAATCTAGAACCTTCTGGCTGTGAGGGGACAGTGCTATCCATTGCTTCACCACGCTGCCCCATGCTAAAATACAGTCCCTGACAAAAGTCTTGTCGCTTCTCTTAAGTTGTAGGAACAACAAATAATAACTGGACTTTTAGTTGATAGTTGGAATCAAAAATGGCTCATATGAATGACAAAGCCCTCTAGATTCTATTTATTATGCCAAAATAAAGTTTTGCATCATTCATTGAGTTTTATCCTTTAATTAGGACAGAAAGGTCAGATTTTGCTTGGACAAAAGTCTTGTCACAAACAAAAATAATGCAGAAATTATACATATACTTTATTCTGAATACACAAATATGCTATAAAAACATCACAACATTAAGTCATGGTGTCTTGTAAAAAAGAATTAATATTGTGTATGACTTCCAGAGCTCCATACGTCTCATCAATGACTCAAATAACTTATTGATAAAGTCATCTTAAATGGCAAAGAAAACAGTCTTGCAGGGCTCCCAGAGTGCATCAAGATTCTACGGTTTCATCTTCCAAGCCTTGTCCTTCATTTTACCCCAGACATGCTGAATAATGTTCATGTCTGGTGACTGAGCTGGCCAATCCTGGAGCTCCTGGACCTTCTTTGCTTTCAGGAACTTTGATGTGGAGGCTGAAGTATGAGGAGGAACGCCATTTTGCTGCAGAATTTGCCCTCTCTTATAGTTTGGGATGTAATGGGCAGCAAGAACTTCTTAATACTTCAGGCTGTTGATGTTTCCATCCACTCTGCATTGCTCTCGTACATCCCATACCGGATGTAACCCCAAACCATGTTTTTTCTTTCACCAAACTTGACTGTTTTCTTGGTGAATCTTGGGTCAGTGCGGCTTCTGCAGGATTTGCGTTGATTGGGATGCAGTTCAATGGATGATTCATCAGAAAAATCAACCTTCTGCCACTTTTCATTGTCCATCCTTCCTGCAAGCTGTGGACCTTGACAAATGCAACACGATTTTTTGTTGTCTTCTGTTTAATGCTGGCTTCTATGCACTAATTTGAACATGGAGAACACCGTGTGAGAGAATTTGACAAACTGTTCTTGTAGATACAGGGATTTCTGGCAACCAGTTCACGTGTAACTCTGTTGCAGTTGAAAAAGGGCTGGCCCTGGACTGTCGAAGCAACAAATGCTCTTCTCTAACAGGTGTCTGCCTGACCTGGGCTTGTCATAAACGTCACCAGTTTCTTCAGATCTTTTTCTTATCCTCTTTACTTGACATCTGGATACATTAAAGCTGTCTGCCACCTCAGCAGCAGACTTGGTCTTCAGGGTCTTGATAATCAGCACTTTGGTCTGTGGTTGGATCTTTGGCATGCTGTCAGGGTCAGGTTGGGCTTCATATGAAGGTCTTGTGTCTTGGGTTTCTTTTTATACACACCTGGGGATGTGTCAGTTACAGTATTTGTCACAGGTGAACTTCTAATCCGTGATTGGTTGAAACATTTAAAGACATGACGAGACTTTTGTCCTTGCAAAAAACAGATGTCATGGGCTTTACCAAGACGTGAACATCAGGACACTTTATGACGGGTTCAATTTGCACCCAGTTATTAATGTGAAAGCCCTTGACATTAAAATGAACCATTTTTGTGAGAACTGATTGATTAGAAATAAAGTTATATGCCATTTAAGGTTAGTATATCCTTATGCGACAAGACTTTTGTCAGGGACTGTATGTTCAAGTCATTCAAGTCAGTCTGTTTCTGCTGTGATGTATTTTCTTCTGCCATAGTCAGCAGAAGACACAGCTTTGATCATACTTCTACACAAATGTTTTGAAGTTGGTGTCGTTATCCTATGAAGCTAGAGTTGTATGACAACTGCTTGTGTCATATGTGATTCTCAGTGAGCCTTTCTGTCTGTCCTTCCTCAGTCTGTCCCGGATGCAAGCCCGATTAAGCGCTCAGCCTCCACTGTGACCCCACAGCGGCCCCCGGAGGTCAACCTGAGGGACTACAACCTGGAGAAACCAAGCAAGGACCGACCCCACCACCATCACCACCACCACCACCACCACTGCCACCATCGCAGAGACCGAGATAAAGACAAAGACAGAGAGAAGAGGCAGAGATCTTTGGATACACCTACTGTGGGTCATCCCTCCGGATCTGGTGGTCAGTCAGCATTTAAACACAACGTTTAAGGAGTACGGTATATAAACACACCCTGAATGTTCAAGTCCCTTTTGTTGGACTTTGGACTGTTTCATTATCTCCAGTGCAAAGCAACCATCATTCCTAAGGAGCCATTGTAAATAAACAAAGAGATACAAAATCCAGGACTCATCAGAAATACACCTTTTCATGCTGGAGTATTTTCTTCCTTCACAGGAGCACCAGGAGAGCCAGCATCTGACCCAGCTGCCTCCAGAGAGCGAACCCATGACCGTGGACGTTCCCATGAGAGGAAACACCACCATTCCTCTACAGACAAGCAACGCTACTACTCCTGCGACCGCTACTCTAGCCGGGAACACTGCCTCACCAAATCTGCAACCGCCAGCTGTGCTGCCCCCCCCAGTGAGGGCCAGGAAACTGTCAACAAGCAGGTGGGATGTAGCATCTGGCTAGACAAGGCTTTAGACTAGATAAAGGGGGGTTTTAATGGGTCTGAAGTGTTAACTTTCTTTATTTTTATATTGCCTAATGTCTTTCTTACCAAGATAGAAAATTCAAGATACCTTGTTAGTTGAGGTCGAGGCCACGAGTTTCATGGCAAATTACAAATAATGAACTTGTCTGAAGTAATGAACCACACCTCAGTTTATCATAACTTAAATATGTAAAATTTCAGTTTATCAAGGAAATCTATCAGCCCCGAGATAAATTAATATTTACCTCCAGCAGATAACATAAATCTGACAAGGAAACACTCTACACTGGTTCAGCTATGACATATATAGTTTATTTCAGACTTTTACAATGGAATCCAAACCTCTCTGCTTAGAAAATAAGTTAACTTGCCTAAAGTGGAACATTATTTATGCTTAATTTATTAATTGGTTTTCAAAACATTTCAATCCAACATTTGGATTTAAAAAAACATAAACAGCAAAACTGTTTTCCCTAAATAAATGTCCTAAGTAAGCAACACTGCAAGAAATGTGTGATCCGTATTCTGTGCCATAAAGCTCCCCCGTTGTCCAAAACCCTGTTTAAAACTGGTTGACATTTCTAGCATTATCATGAAAACATTGCGTTTTGTATTGATTAAGTCCCATATACACCTTCCACCTGCCACAGATACTCACAAGAGTACCAAAAACACATCCTTAACTTCCGATAAACGCTGCTGTCACCAGCTGATGTAGGAAATTAATTGAATTTAATAAAATAAAATAAAAGCACTGTGCTGTGAAATTCTATTTCCCCTCTACAGATGTCTTCTGTTTTTACACCTTTGTCACGCCTAAATGTTTCAGATCATGAAACTAATTTTATTTTAAGACAATGATAAGTCAAGAAAACACAAAATGTAGTTTTTATATTATTTTATTGATGGAAAAATGTTGTCCAGCCCATCTTGCCCTATGTGAAAAAGCAATTGCCTCCTTAGCATGTTCTACCAAATGACCAAATTTATTTGGCAATTTATTTCAATTTCAACAGCCACAGCAACATATGATTACTGCCAGGCTTGTTGAATCTAAGCATCACTTAAATAGAACCTGTCTGGCATTGTGAAGTAGCTACCTGTCTGGCATTGTGAAGTAGCTAAAGGGTCTCAAAACAGTCTGGAAAGGGTTACATTGCCATTGCTCAGGCTGTGGGACTCCACAGAACCACAGTAAGAGAAATGATCCACAAATACAAGAACATGGAACAGTGGTTAGCCTTCCCAGGAGTGAAGTGTGTCAGTATCTCATCCAGGAGATCACAAAACCCAGACAAACATCAATAGAACGACAGGCCTCACTGAGGATCAATGATTGCACAATAAGGAAGATACTGGGTGGAAATGACATCCATGGGAGAGTTGCAAGGCACAAAGCCCTAATGATCCATCCTTTCTCTATACACCACTTTATCCTCACTAGGGTCGCAGGGGGGGTGCTGGAGCCTATACCAGCTGACTCGGGAGAAGGCAGGGGACACCCAGGACAGGTCACCAGTCTGTCACAGGGCTACATATACAGACAAACAATCACACTCACATTCACACCTACGGGCAATTTAGAGGAACCAATTAACCTCAGCATATTTTTGGACTGTGGGAGGAAGCCGGAGTACCCGGAGAAAACCCACGCATGCTCAGGGAGAACATGCAAACTCCATGCAGAAAGATCCCAGGCCCAGGCCGGGATTTGAACCGGGGATCTTCTTGCTGCAAGGCGAAAGTGCTAACCACCATTGGTGGCTGGTGAATTTTTCTCTTGGGGGGGCGCACTTAATTTACCAAACCAAATAGCAGAGTCGGCAACACCGGAATACAAGAATTGATGTAAATTATGTTCACAGCCATTTGATGTGCTACGAGGGTACACCTAAGCACTACTGCTGAGTCAAATAGACAATTAAATGCATGTAAATGTTACCAGCTTAAGTGCGCCCCCCCAAGAGAAAAATTCACCAGCCACCACTGGTGGTTAGCACTTTTGCCTTGCAGCAAGAAGATCCCTGGTTCAAATCCCGGCCTGGGATCTGTCTGCATATAGTTTGCATGTTCTCCCTGTGCATGCGTGGGTTTTCTCCGGGTACTCCGGCTTCCTCCCACAGTCCAAAAATATGCTGAGGTTAATTGATTATCCTAGATTGTCCGTAGGTGTGAATGTGAGTGTGATTGTTTGTCTGTATACGTAGTCCTGTGACAGACTGGTGACCTGTCCAGGGTGTCCCCTGCCTTCACCCGAGTCAGCTGGGATAGGCTCCAGCACCCCCCGCGACCCTAGTGAGGATAAAGCGGTGTATAGAGAATGGATGGATGGATGGATGGAAAAATATCAATTCTTAGGCTAATTGGGTCTTCGTATATGCAAAGACAGACCCATTGACCTCATATGAGGGAGCTGGTTTTGACATAGTTCAAGAGCACATAGAAAACTAAAATCTAATTTCAACTAAAATTAAGTCCTACTATTCCCAAATAGTAAGGAGACATAAAAAATGCACATCAAACAAAAACACAGGTCTCAGGAGGTTAAGGCCTCGGGCCATTATAAGCTCTTTGTGTATAAATGGACAACTCTATGACTAATATGTTGTAAATTATACTATACTGGATGGGGATGAGCTGTTTGATGAGACACATTTAAAGATGAGCTCATTGTCAGACTGTTCTGTATCTGCACTAAGCACATTAAGATGACGGACAGACTGGCAAACTCTGCTCAAGCGTTGCTGTGATTCTCTGCATGCTCTTACTGCTACTGTCTCTTTTGTCTGGCATAGGTGCAGCCTCTCATGGCCTTTCGCTTCTTTTCCCACTTTGTCTTTTCATCATTTTCCACTCATTTTGTCTTTCTGTCATTACCTTTGCATCGGTACTTGTTTTTCATTCTTATTTGTGTTTCCTGTGCCTCTTATTCTTGTTGTCCTTCGTTTGTGTCATCACCTACCACATTTTGGTGTCTTTCCTTTCTTCTCTTCCCTTGGGCGGCCATGTCCCTCTTTCCTTTCCTTTCCTGACATTTTTTTCTCATCGTTCTATGGTTTCAAATTGCTTGTCCAATTTTCATCTAGGGCAGTGGTTGGGCTAAAGGCAGCCCAGTGGCACTGAGCTCCAGTTCTAGCACGCCAAGCCGTGGACGTCGGCAGCTCCCCCAGACCCCCCTCACCCCGCGACCCGGGGTGGCCTACAAGACTGCCAATTCTTCCCCTGTGCACTTTGTGTCCAGCCAGGCCTCTCTGAGTCCTGGCAATCTGAGCCGCGGCCTGTCGGAGCACAACGCCCTCCGTCACAGCGGCTCCCACCACTTCCCCTGCCCCGTCACTCGTATCAACTCCGAGCCCTTCCTGGGCCGGGGCCACAGCGAGGCCCTGGGCAGCCCCTACAGCAGCCTACAGGACCAGCTGGACGTCTTCCACGATGTGGCGTCACTGTCTCCCAGCTTCCGTGCCGGACGCTCATCTCAGACCGCACTGCCTCGCATGATGGGAGCCCTCCTTCCTGCTCCGCAAC
Source organism: Acanthochromis polyacanthus (assembly GCF_021347895.1). NCBI lineage: Eukaryota > Metazoa > Chordata > Actinopteri > Pomacentridae > Acanthochromis > Acanthochromis polyacanthus. The sequence goes on from NC_067119.1 coordinate 38,171,625, forward strand.
AGAACCTTGGTGTGCCCAACGGGTACCACTTCAGCTTTGGGGACAGCACCAGCCCAGGCTCTGGCAGCAGGGCACCCAGGTATTACCAGGAGACAGAGGTGGATGAATGGTGCTAGCATGGCTTTAAAACAACCTTTTTAATGCATTTTTGAGGAACTGTGATGAGTTTTATCATCTTCTTTGAAGGCTTTCGTTTACATAGTCACTGTGCGTGTGTGTAATGCTGTAATGTAATCCTAACTTGAAGAGCTACAGTTAATGAGAACATCTGAACTGGAAGAGTGCTTTAAGTTTATATTGTTTGAATGTGAACAAAAGGGTGACCTCTTTTTCAAAGAGTATGTAGCATTATTAAACAGAAGAGAAGTTTTTTTTTTTGCCAGGATCAGATGTCTTGGAGTGGCTGTACTTGATTTACTTTGACTTCAGTGTTTTGTTGACACCACCATATTGACCCTCAAGCAGCATGACATTAAAACACAGATTAGACATTGACATGATGTTATCTTCTGACTTTGAAGGACGGAGGACATCCACAGAAATCTTCTGCTAAGATGGATAGCACATAAACTGACTGTGTGTCAATCAGAACCTTTCAAATAAACTTAAGTGCTGTATGTAGTTAGCTTTTTCACATCAGGATGGGCTGTTTCTAATTCCAGAGCAGTAATACATATTCACATTATGACTTTTACACTGTGCAGGCTACCTTGTGCCAAACGAGAGGTGGGTGATAAGAAATAGCATTTTCCCAAAACGTAAAGCCGCATTACTGCATTAATTGCAAGAACAAAATTTCTGCCTGTTGGAGGCAACACAACACCGACTGGACAAACAGTTCCCAAACCCTACATCCAGCAAACATAGAGCAACATTAGCATTAATTTGGAGGGTTGTTTCTCACTTAGCTCCATTTTGGTCCCTGGCTTTTTATGCAGCTATTAAATACTTCACTATATTCACCAGCTCATCTCTTGCTGTGCCTGCTGCTAATGCACAGTGAGTTTATCAGAACAGCTGCTGGGTTGGCAGGTTGATGACAGCCACAAGACCTAATCAAAACAGTTACAGTATGGGTCTTCAAAATGAAACATTCAGCTGAAAGAAGCAAAAATGTTCTTTCAGCAAAGGGCAGCTGTAGATTCGGGGTAATTCAGCTTGCCTTACATGTTCTAACTCAAAACTTCAATGCTAGATTCTAAATATTTGCAGGTTTTACAGTCTGTTTTGAAATAATTTGGCTTGCTACAATGTCAACGCTGCTTACTGTGTTCAGATGACTGCAGACTCCCACATGGTATTTTAGACTAGACAGGACATTCCTGCTTCACTCTGCTTACCACTTACACAAAATGGAAGACGGGGATGCAAAAGCATGACTAAGATCACATTTTACCCAAGATAAGTTGAGTTAATTTATCTGCAACAGTCATTTCACCTCATGTGTTTGTGAAGCCAATAGTACAGCTCACTACAGGAACAATTTATTATAAACAAACTTACTTGTAGCTGAAGTTCTGAAGTGTGTTTGAGAGTCAGTATGGCAGTTTCAATAGAAAATTGTGCACTGTAAGTCACAGAAGCTGTACAAAAATCAGATCAGAAGTTGAATGAAATTATAGGTTAAGTTGCTGGCGAACCTCAGACATTATGGCACTGCACAAACAGCTGTGTATTTCTTTACTTAAGGACTCTACCATTCCATGATGATGCCTAATCCTTTATGACATTCCCTCAGTGTCAGTAGAACAGATAATGTGCTGTCACACAGACTGCGAGGACTGTTTTGTCTGTTAAATATTTCTAGTAAACTTTAAGAGAGGAGCAATGCATGATAGTGAGAAAAACCTGACTGATTGATTTGTTTTCTATAAATTTCCTTGTAAATGTTCTCTTTTCATTGTGTGCATTTTTTGTATGACATGGAAAAAAAACATAGTTGTGTTTTATGTGAACTGCTTACAGTTTGCCATTGTTTCAGGTCTAATGTTTCTTACAGACTTCTTTGCGATGTTTTAAGACAAAGTGCCTATCCTTTTAGATATACTGTAGAAAAGATGCAGTGTCAACTGTTTTCTAATGCATCCACACTTGAGTAGATATTTTATTTATTCTGTATGCAGCTCTGCAGGAAAACATGTACAGAAAGCCTTATCTGCAAGGAGATAACACTTAAAAGACCAGAATGGAAAAAGTTACAGTTGATTATTTTTGTTGTTTTTGATAAACTATGAAATTGTGTGTATGACCGAGCAAAGATCAACTTTGTGGAAACACTATGCGAGCATTTTACTCTAAAAACTGCATAGATATATCAGCCCATTTACATTACTGCCAGTAACACAAAGTGCATGTTTAGATGGTAACCTGGTCAGCTACCAGCTACAACCACCTCGTAGAGTTCTCTTTTTTCTGTGTTTGGGTTGGGATGTCACCGTGTGAACTGAGCAGAGGGCAGTGGGTGGGGTTATGAATGTGAACTTTCCATATTTGGCCTCAGAGAGGGTGATCCAGTCTGACTTTCTAGATATTTTAGTACAGCCAGGCTCTGTATCTGTGTGTGGGTGGACATGTTACTGATAAGCACTAGTTGTATATTGTGCGTTTGTGGGTCTTTTTTTTCTTTTGGTTTGGTTTGTGTTGTATATTTTATACAGTTTTCATCTCATAAATAACTGGCAAAAAACTGATGTTGTAATTTCATGCCAAATACTTCCAGTAGCTTCGAATTCACAGCATGGCCTCATGAAATATTACAGTCATCTAATCCATCCATGTTAAACATCAGAATACAAAAGGTATTTTTTATCCAGAGGTGCCAGTTTGCACTGATGTTTATAGTCCACACAGCAAGTAAAAGGACTTTAAAAGAGGAAGAACAACTTCTCATCCACATTAGCAACATGCAAACTACAATACAATAACATGATTAGCTGTGCTCCAGTTCACAATATGTTTTTGTAATGCATTCACATTAGAAAAAAAAACATTGCTAAATGTGCAAAGCTAGGAAACGTGTTTGTATAATGAATCTGCACATAATCAACATTATCAATGAACTTTAGTTAATATTTTATATGAGAGTACCACACAATCTGACCATGTAGCAACAAACGATCAACTTTGTACAATTGAAAAACAAATGCCTTGAAGGTTGAAAAACACCTAGAAAATAGATGCTACACAGTAAGCTTTTTTTTAAAGTATAATCTAATTGACAATAACATATAATTTGAGGTATCAATCAAGTGTTCTGTTTAATTAACATCTGTTGACTGATACATCATTTTTTTATATGTACAGTGGGTACGGAAAGTATTCAGACCCCTTGAAATTTTTCACTCTGTGTCATTGCAGCCATTTGCCAAAATCAAAAAAGTTCATTTTATTTCTCATTAATGTACACTCAGCACCCCATCTTGACAGAAAAAAACAGAAATGTAGAAATTTTTGCAAATTTATTAAAAAAGAAAAACTGAAATATCACATGGTCAGAAGTATTCAGACCCTGTGCTCAGTATTGAGTAGAAGCACCCTTTTCAGCTAGTACAGCCATGAGTCTTCTTGGGAATGATGCAACAAGTTTTCCACACCTGGATTTGGGGATCCTCTGCCATTCTTCCTTACAGATCCTCTCCAATTCTGTCAGGTTGGATGGTGAACGTTGGTGGACAGACATTTTGAGGTCTCTCCAGAGATGCTCATTGGGTTTAGGTCAGGGCTCTGGCTGGGCCAGTCAAGAACGGTCACAGAGTTGTTCTGAAGCCACTCCTTTGTTATTTTAGCTGTGTGCTTAGGGTCATTGTCCTGTTGAAAGGTGAACCTTCGGCCCAGTCTGAGGTCCTGAGCACTCTGGAAGAGCTTTTCCTCCAGGATATCTCTGTACTTGGCCGCATTCATCCTTCCTTCAATTGCAACCAGTCGTCCTGTCCCTGCAGCTGAAAAACACCCCCACAACATGATGCTCCCACCACCATGTTTCACTGTAGGGATTGTATTGGGCAGGTGATGAGCAGTGCCTGCTTTTCTCCACACATACCGCTTAGAATTAACACCAAAAACTTCAATCTTGGTCTCATCAGACCAGAGAATCTTATTTCTCGTAGTCTGGGAGTCCTTCATGTGTTTTTTCAAACTCGATGCGGGCTTTCATGTCTTGCACTGAGGAGAGGCTTCCGTCGGGCCACTCTGCCATAAAGCCCCGACTGGTGGAGGGCTGCAGTGATAGTTGACTTTGTGGAACTTTCTCCTATCTCCCGACTGCGTCTCTGGAGCTCAGCCACAGTGATCTTTGGGTTCTTCTTTACTTCTCTCACCAAGGCTCTTCTCCCACCATTGCTCAGTTTGGCTGGATGGCCAGGTCTAGGAAGAGTTGTGGTCGTCCCAAACTTCTTCCATTTGAGGATTATGGAGGCCACTGCGCTCTGAGGAACCTTGAGTGCTGCAGAAATTCTTTTGTAACCTTGGCCAGATCTGTGCCTTGCCACAATTCTGTCTCTGAGCTCCTTGGGCAGTTCCTTCCACCTCATGATTCTCATTTGCTCTGACATGCACTGTGAGCTGTAAGGTCTTATATAGACAGGTGTGTGCCTTTCCTAATCAAGTCCAATCAGTTTAATTAAACACAGCTGGACTCCAATAAAGAAGCAGAACCATCTCGAGGAGGATCAGAAGAAATGGACAGCATGTGAGTTAAATATGAATGTTGCTGCAAAGGGTCTGAATACTTCTGACCATGTGATATTTCGGTTTTTCTTTTTTAATAAATTTGGAAAAAATTCTACATTTCTGTTTTTTCTGTGAAGATGGGGTGCTGAGTGTACATTAATGAGAAATAAAATGAACTTTTTTGATTTTGGCAAATGGCTGCAATGACACAGAGTGAAAAATTTCAAAGGGTCTGAATACTTTCCGTACCCACTGTATAGAATGGTAAAGTACACTCACTGGCCACCTTATTGGGGACCTTGCTAGCAAAAGTTTGGACTCCCCTTTTGCCTTCAGAACTGCCTTATTTTATGTGGCATACTTTCAACAAGGTGTTGTAAACATTCCTCAGAGATGTTGGTCCATATTTACATGATAGAATCACACAGTTGCTGCAGATTTGTCGACTGCACATCCATGAGGCCAATCTGCTGTTCCACCACATCCCAAAGGGTCTAGTGGACTCAGATCTGGTGACTGTGGAGGCCATTGGAATACAGGGAACTCATTTTTATGCTGAACAAACCAGTTTGAGATGATTTGAGCTTTGTGACATGGAGCATTATCCTTCTGAAAGTATCCATCAGAAGATTGGTACAGTGGTCATAAAAGGATGGTTGGCAACAATACTGAAGTAGGCTGTGGAGTTCAAACGATGCTCAGTTGGTACTAAGGGGACCAAAGTGTGCCAAGAAACCATCCCCCATATCATTACACCAGCAGCAGCCTGAACCATTGGTACAAGGCAGGAAGGATCCATGTTTTCATGTTGTTACGCCAAATCCTGATCATCTGAATTCTCAGCTGAAATGGAGTCTCATCAGGGCAGGCAATGTTTTTCCAATCTTCTATTGTCCAATTTTGGTGAGTCTGTGTAAACTGCAGCCTCGGTTTCCTGTTCTGAGCTGGCAGAAGTGTCACCTGCTGTGGTTTTCTGCTGCTGTAGCCCATCTTCTTCAAGGTTCTACGTGTTGTGCGTTCAGAGAAGGTCTTCTGCATTCTTTGGCTGTAACCAGTGGTTATTTGAGTTTCTGTTGTCTTTCTATCATCTCCAACCAGTCTGCCCATTCTGCTCTCACATCAACAAGACATTTTTGTCCACACAATTCCCACTCACAGGATATTTTCTCTTTTTTGAACCATTCTCTGTAAACCCTAGAGATGGTTGTGCATGAAAATCCCAGGAGATCAGCAGTTTCTGAAATGCTCAGACCAGTCTGTCTGGCACCAACAACCATGCCACGTTCGAAGTCTCTTAAATCCCTTTTCTTCCCCATTCTGATGCTCGGTTTGAACTTCAGCAAATTGTCTTCTGATTGTTAGAACAGGTATATTTAGTAACATGGCCAGTGAGTGCACATTTACTTCTTCAATTTTACTTACTAAGTCATTGTACTGTAGGTTGCTGATTGTTTAGCTGTATCATTGTCAATGTTTGACTTTTAAAATTTTGATAACAGTATTGGTCCTTTCAAACATGCACTTAACCTGACCACGTCTAAATGTGTTGGCTTCATCTCTGAAGAAGCACCCTGTGTACTTTAATGTAAGAGTCACAATGGCAATCTTACTAGGTAGGACCAAGTAACATTTCTGTATCACTTTCAACACAGCACAAGTCTGACATACATGCTATCATTACCAGAGAGGCACATCGAAGCACCTTCCTCTGAGTTTTGTGAAATGATTTGGGGGAACTTTAGTCCACATTTCTAGTCATTTATTTATTTTTTTTTACCTACGGCGACCTACAGCATTAAACAGCCACAACATCCATATGAGAATCTCCAAAGAGAGGGATCTGCACAAATTTACACGCATGGAACAATAGCAGTAACTTCATTATTACATGTCTATCATCCCTGACATGGACAAATAATCCATCAGCATCTATCATTTAAATGATACTGCAAACTTTTTTCCCCTCAGAGAGACGAGCTGTAACACAGAGTCCCAGTTCATAAGACATCGTAGTAACATCACACAATGAAAAAATATTCACTGTTTGGGAAATCATAAAGAAATATGGCTGTTATTTCAACTGTTTGATAAGCTTGATATTAGTTTAGATTTTGTCTTGACTTGTGTTTATTAGTGCATTATTATCTATTAACCTCCACAGGATAAAAGTACATGGCCAAGGGATGGATGGGTATATATATATATATATATATATATATATATATATATATAGATAGATATATATACGTAGATAGATAGATAGATAGATAGATAGATAGATAGAAAATGAGGGGGAAAGGTAATACTAGTTAACTAGTGCTGCCAAAGGCTAAAACATCTTTCTTGACAGAGCAGCCTGTGATTTGAACATCGGATTTTTTTTCAAGTAAATAACTTTGTAATCATATAGTCATATAGTCAAGTATTTTTTTATTTTCAGTTTAAAGCAGGATTTGTAAAGATGTGCTCTACATGGAACATTTTCCAATGTAAAGTCAATGTAGCAGTGGTGACACTGCTATAAACATATCTCTGCTGTTTCAATAATGACATTTTTGTTCTTTATTGTCCAACATGCACTATATGTCAATGTACTTAGTGATTAATAAGCTGTCAAAAACTGGAACACAGCTAATATATCTACATATATTATGAATGAAAGCAAAACAATGTTTTGTTGTAGATAAAAGCCTGAAGTGAAGGTAGGAAACCCTTTGAGAGCTGACGTACTGTAGAAGTAGGAGATGAGGCAGACCGAATCTCATCCTGTGGGCTTAGCTGTACGTAGCATAAAATATGAAGCTATAAGCCAAATTTAAAATCACAAACCCATTCCTGGAATGTCCAGAATACCACACACTAATGTCTAAAAATGACCAGAAGTGGATCTGACGCTACTGGATATCATACCTGCTTCACTGCCTCAATGATTTCTAATATGAAAGAGAAGTTACTCCATCTGTCAGATTTCTAGAAGTATATCTTGACAACATGTATCAGATGCAGGGCTTTGGATGACTGTCTGCTGAAGCCCTTAACTGTACTCTGCTCTGAACTGGATATGTAGGCTGTTTTACATACAAATAATATTTGTTATATGCAACTTGCTTGAATGATTGTCTCTTCTGAAATGTTAATCTATTACTATGTTTTTACATCTGCAACATGGAGGAAAGATCGTTACCTGTGGAACAGCTGATTGGCTTGAAAGTCTTTATGAAGGTTTCTTTGGGAGACTCCTCAGCAATTCAAAAAGGAAAGACAGGGGCCTTGTTTTAAACACAGCGGCAGACACTAGGGTCCAGGCACAAGCTGAATGCAAGCAAGTAGGGCTATGCAACAAGACAAATCCATTTCTCCATCCATTCTGTAGCTTTACATGCTGGTCTCTTCAGAATCAGGCTTCAGCATGATTGTAACCAAATGTTTTGTAGAAAATGCTATAAAAAAAAAGGTGAAAACAAAAAGGACTTAAAAATGTGTAATGTCATAAAGTGTAAACAAGAAACAGAATATTTAGGATTACAGCAGCTTTATACGTATATTTGCATGCATCACATTATCTACAATGTCAAATGGAAATCCCCTGTCTCAAAGGGGGACGGAATGTGTCCTGTACGGTCACATTTAAAAGTCTTCATAAGTCAGTCTTGAATACTTCAAAGTGCTTCTATTTGTCTGGGACAGTTGCATATTCTTCTGCAAATGCATTCATTATTTTAACCATTTCATCACAATATGGCAAAAAAATATATATATAGATTTAAAAATTCCTCAAACTACCTTCCTTATTGGCCCCTGTATTGCATCAAGGGAATAATAACTACCAAATTCTGGACCAATCAGCAACACACATGAAAAACAATTCAACGTCTTTAATTTTGCATACCGTTGTCTGCGGTGTGGATTCGGATTTTACTTAAGAAAATACAAATATTTGCATGTTCAAACAATGCATGTGCATGTAGAAAATGTATTACTTTTAGATACCATGCGTTCCTCCACTGTTGATTTTGAATATTTAATATAGTCTGTGGGGTTTGCTGAAAACACAAATTTCTATTAAAAACAGTATTGAACCTTGTTGATTGTTCCTCCCCATGCAGCAGAGCTGGAACATTCCTTTATTTAGGTCTTGGGATTCAGTGAAATCTTTGTTTGCCAGATTTTATGTTTGTTGGCCAGACTTTGAATTCTACAGTTGTTTCTACATTTAACATTTTGTATGAAGCAAAATTCCTTGGAATAAAAAAGAATGAAATGAAGCTGTCTCTGATTACATTTATCTGGTCGATAGGTAAAGGATAGGACTTGTATTCAACTGTCTCTTTTATATGACTGAGGGTGTGTTTGAAGCTACAAATAAAAAGTCATAGGCAGACGTTGAGTTAAGAGAACTATTTCAAAACTTTGTTCTATTCTCATGTTATCTCTTATCTCATTAGCGACAGTGGTAAAGCAGCACTAACTTTTGTGTTTTGTCTCATGTTATGACCACTTTGTGACTGCAGAAAAAGCTGTAAGCTCGACAGATAGACAAGATTATTCATTCACATCTTTATAATTCATCAGAAAAAGAGTTTTAATTGAAGTCATCTGATGGACTTTGAATTGTACATGCTTTCCACTGATGGTGCACAAACACAGTTGGAGGTTCCACTTTCTCCAGTAATCCTGTGCGATGTCCATCCACTCACTTTGTTTGACAAACCTCAGCAATGATCACAGTGACATGGTGCTGTAAAAAAGATAGGAGGAGCTGAAATGGTCTGCTGGGTCTTTGATGACTGTTAGGGATATATTCAGAATTCAAGGCAACACTCAAGCAGCACGGATACCACAACATGCTGCAGTGTCACATCAACCCAGCTGGTGTGGCCTGAGCGTGATCATCATTATTTTTTGAGCAGGACCATGAGGTAGAACACCTCCGTGGTGCAGAAGCATTTAACAGCCCACTAGGTCATCTGCTGCATCCAGTGACCTAGCCTCCACAATCACCAGCTTCAACGTGTCATGGAACTCAGAGGAAAGGTGTGACAAGTCAGTGTGATTGGGTATATCTCTTTTGACATACCATTGTTTTATTTATTTCCATTTATTGAAAACAGTCACAGAATTTAGAATCAACAGTTAACCTCAACATGTTTTTTCCCTGTGAGAGGGAGCTGGAGAACCCAGAGAAAACCCACACATGCACAAAGACAAATACAAACTCTATGCAGAAAGATCCTGGGAAGTAAGGGAGGTGAACCGGGGATCTTCTAGCTGTAAGGTGAAAGTGCTAACCACCAATCCACTGTGCAGCCTATAACTACATCCTTTTGCAAAATAAACTGGGACCTAGCAGTGAATATTTCTGCTATAGATTTTTATAAGTTTAACAGTTGTAAAGTCACACCTCCCAGGTTTCTTATTTTAACCGTATTCACCCCAGTCCTTCTACAAGAGTGGAGCCACAAGAAGAAGGACCCATCACAGTAAGTACTGTACCGCAGTGGATATATCTAAATAAAATATCTAACAAATGTTGAATTAATCCGAGGATGCAGGCTGGACTGGGCCTTGGCTAAAGAAACCAGAAAATGATATTACATCTAGACATCTGCTACAAAATGCCTCGTGGAAGACACGTAGTTTTTAATGAATTGACAAATGCACCTCCAAGCGCCCAGCTGTTAAACTCCTGAAGTTTGCAGATGACACAACAATTATCAGCCTGATCCAGGACGGTGACGAGTCTGTAAATGGTTGTATTTATATAGCGCTTTACATGATACATCACATTCACCCATTCACACACTGATGGCAGGAGCTGCCATGCAAGGCGCTAACCACGACCCACCAGGAGCAATTAGGGGTTAGGGGTCTTGCTCAGGGACACCTCGACATGAGGATCGAACCAGCAACCCTCCAGGTACAAGACAGTCACTCTACCCACTGAGCCATGCCGCCCCATGTAAATCGGCAGGAGGTTGAGCGGCTGATGATCCGGTGCAGCCACAACGACCTGGAGCTGAACACGGTAAAGCCTGTGGAGATAATAGTGGACTTCAGGAGACAGCGCTCATCATTGCTCCTCCTCACCATCAGCAGCAGCCCCGTGGAGCCTTCAAGCTCTTGGGAACAACAATCTCCCAGGACCTGAAGTGGGAGACGATCATCCACTCCATCCTGAAAAATGCTCAGCAGAGGATGTATTCCTGCGACAGCTGAAGAGACACGGTCTGCCACAGGAGCTGTTGATCGACTTCTACACTGCAGTCATCCCGTCTATCTCTCTGTGATTTGGATCAGTCACACAGCTGGACAGAAACAGACTACAGCACACAGAGAACATCACTGGAGACCCCCTGCCCTCCATCCAGGAACTGTTGAAAACTAGAACCAGGAAGAGGGCAGGGAATATCATTAGAGACCCCACCCACCCCAGACATGAACGGTTCTCCTCCCTCCCCTCCTTCAGGTGCTACAGAGCCAGGTACACAAAAACCTACACAAGAACAGCTTCTTCCCATCTGCCATCAATAATAAACAGCTGAGCCATTCCTCAAAACCTGCACAACATTCCAATGGATATATATATTACTTTTTGCACTTAGAATAGCATTCTCTGCTTTTTGCCATTATCATTTTTGCACTACTGTTTTTAGAAATTCCTTTCTAGTTTTATATATTGTGTTATATTTATTATTATTACTACTATATTTTCCCTCGTTTTCTTTCTATAGTTTGCTTTATTAGTAGTATCATTCTCTTCCCTTTTTCCTAGGGTGACACCAACAGCGGAAACTAAATTCCTTGTATGTTATTTGACCATTAAAGTTGATTCTGATTCTTCTGATTGTCCAAAGTAAACAGCTGACAACCTTTTCCACTTCCCTCCACTAGATGGCGGTGAAGCTGCTGGTGTATAAACTACATATGAAGCCGAAGAAGAAGAAGACTTGGTTTTCCTTCAGTTTGTTGACGGTAGAGTGTAGAAGGGAACATAAATATGAATGAAGCTTCATACTGTACTGTGGTGGACAGAGATAGTCAGTCTAAATTCCTTTGCTGTACCCGCAGAAAAGACGGAATATTTACTATCTGGTGAGTCTAAGTTCGGAGAGACGGTAAGCAGCGGTTAGCAGGATGTTGAGTCAGTTTTCATGAAGGTGTCTATTTTAATGGTAACTGATTCTGTGGAGCTAACCTGGTCCAGAGCAGGTTATGTTCAGAGTTTAGGGTTTACATCAGCTGTAAGAAGGGCAGTGATAGAGATTGCCAGCTGAGAGAAGTAGTTCTACCTGTAAACCTGCTGAGGTGTGTGTTACTAAAACCTCTGAATGAAACTCTTTATTCCACTATATATACTGTAATAGACTGCAATCATTGCTTCACCACCAAGTCCAACATGTTGCTCCTGATTTACTGCTGTTTGCCTGCAGCTGAACAGTACAGACATTATTCCATCAATAACATTAATTTCACTTTGATTAGCTGAAAAGCTAAAGTGATTTCCTGCATTACGGGATGGTGTCAGATCTAAATGCATTTCAACACAATATCATGTTGAAATATATGAAGTTTAACAGCTTTAATGTGTAGCTGTCCATTCGAAATAATCAGCTGCATTGATCAGTAAAATAAGTAAAACAAAAAATCATGGCGGGAACATAGAACTCAACCAAGGCTGTTCAGTCTTTATATCATTTCCGACAGATAAGTCCCGATAAGTCCTCAGTGGATTTATAGTAGGATCACAATCATGTGATCGTCAGCAGGCAGCTGACTTAGTGTTCTCTTGTTGTCATGGTTACAGTGACACTGTGCTGCTATCTCACAGTGATACAGAAATCTTTAACAAATCCCTGGATCCAGACTGTAAGCCGCATCATTGCCAAAGTCTCATCACTTGGTCCTTGTGTCATTTCTGACCTTCACTGAAAATTGCATCGAAATCGATTATTCACTTTTTGAATCATGTTGTGCACAAACAGACAACCATATCATCACAAAACTCAGCGGTGTTCCTTGGCTGAGTAATATGGGTTATTCCAAAACTGGAGGACATTTGGGCTTCAAAATGGTTGAAAAATAAACCTTCTGTTTTACAGTTTTCTGCTCCATATTCATCAATAATAAGTAATAAACCACCAAAGGCTTGATTGGCTCAGCTTACACATCAATGGTAGCATTTTTATTCCATGTTTTCTGTGTTGTTTGCTAACCCTACTCTAACCACAGTAACAGGGTTGCTAATCCATGCTAATGTGATCTTTTTCTCAGCAGTAGAAGCTAGATATTTAGCTAGCTGTTACTGCTGACCAAGAGGACAAACTGACTGATGGAAAACAGTCAAAAGAATGAGTCTGATCCTGATAATATGAGGTAGAGTGAGACATTCAATCAAGGATGACAAAGGGATGAAAATATGAAAACTAGAAGAGAGGACACAGCTTTGCTCTACACATTCTTTAGGAAAACTGTTTGATGATGTTAATTCTAGTGTTTCATGTGATTCACTGTTTCCTTCTTCTACCAGCTAAAAAGGCTATGCTAGCATGTTGTGGGACACACGTTCTATGAATAATAATAATTTTCAAAATATTATGTTGATTTAAAAATATTCCCACAATTACAAGAGACATCAATTTAAAAAATAATGCTATAAAAAGGACATTTAAATTTCATTGTAACTGTTATATCTGCGATTCAATTTGGTCATCGGGGGGTGGGACAAGAGAAAAATGTCATTTTAGGGGGAGCTCCAGACTTATTTGGTATGAATTGTTTCATCATCATGCTTTTTGCTCCTCTGCTGCAGTTTGACAAATGCTGCTGATGTTTGGAGAATAGAGTACACTGAGGACGCACTCCAGCACTTTGTAAGTTTTCCCAATTTTCTCAGTGTATCAGTGAAGCCGACGCTGCTATTTCTCTAACTGTACGTGTTTGTTTAGAGACAAAAGTTTGCCTTGAAATCTGCAGAAGATTATATCGTTAAACTCAGGTGAGAGTACAATGGATGATCTCTGAGTTCATGCTTGCATGTGATCCTGAAACTGCTGTGAGGTGAGAATCTTCCTCTGCTGCCCTCAGGTCGTCCTGCAGCTGTGGTGCTGTGTCTGTTGCAGTGCGTGACACCAGTGCAGAACTCCATTTAGGCTCCAGTCCAGGCAATCTGAGTGTGACCCTCTCCAGGCTTGAAGGCCCACAGGCCACAGAAGAGCTGAGAGACCTGCTGTTCAGTATGGCTGACAGCCTGACACAACTTGACAGTAAATATACTCTGTTGATGTGACTCAGATTCTATGTTGAAATTCACTGGCTTTGGAATCAGTGCTGACTGTGTTTTCATCCCCTCAGGTAGACTTCCCTCTGTCAGTCCACTAAAAAATCACCACAGGGGGCCTCCAGGTATGAAGCTGTGCACCAAAAGCTCACATTTCATATCCTATCTTTTAAAATTCAGTTTTTGTCCCTTTTCAATATGATACACTAACAAAATTATTTAAAACATTGTAGATTCTCACTGAAGGCATAAAGCTATGAATGAACACATATGGAATTATGTAGTAAATAAAAAAGTGTGAAATAAGTCAAAACATGTATTATATTTTGGATTCTTCAAAATGTTCACCCTTTGATTACTGTTTTGCAAACCCTTGGTCTTCTCTCAGTGAGCTTCCTGAGGTAGAACCTGAAATGGTTTCACTTCACAGGTATGCCTTTTAAAGGTTCATTTGTGGAATTTCTTGCCTTCTTAATGGGGTTGGGACCATCAGTGGTGTTGTGCAGAAGTCAGGTTGGTCCACATTTGACAGCCCCATTTGATAACTGTTAGAATCCATATTATGGCAAGAACCAATCAGTTAAGTAAAGAGAAACAACAGTCCACCATTACTTTAAGAACTGAAGGTCAGTCAGTCTGGAAAATTGCAAAAACTCTGGATGTATCCTCAAATGCAGTCGCAAAAACCATCAATGCCTTCAGTGAGAATCTACAATGTAAATAGTCATGAACATAAATGAAACCAACAAATGAGGGTGTGTCCAAACTTAAGTGCTGGTTTATCTTCAGAATTTGAGCCCCGCCAGCAGCAGAATAGCGCTCCATCAGTGACGGTGAAGAGGCGGCTTCCAGGGGCTTCACTCATCAACCCCGGAACTAAAAAGTAGTGTGTCTCTCAGAAACCTTTACCTTTCCACACATTATTCTGATCTGTGTGATAATACTGTTAATCTGTTTTTGCAGAAAGCTGAAAGCAACTGGTGTGGCCTTTGATGATGCAGATGAGGACTGATCCCTTTTCTGCTTCATGCTCTGACATTCCTGCTGCACCACCAGTGATGAGCGTTGTAAAAAATGTGTGTAAAATAATCTGTCCCAGATACCAAGCTACTTATCTGAAATATGCTCAAAACTAATTGGAAGCAATTTAATCTTTATTTCATGATCAGAATAAATTCATTCAGTGGTTTACAGTTGGCTCTCTGTCGTTGATGGACAGGCTTGTCCATAGCCTCTCACCACACGATCCTCAGATCTGTCTGTTTCAGGTACAGAAAGAGAAACCCTCCCTATTAGGAATTTTAGGTCTTCATTATCAGCCACAGTCTATTATTGCGGTCATCATGAACATAGTAGCTGTAGTCTAATCCCGCAGTCATGTGTTATCATTAATTTGGGCGACTATCTCTGTCCTCATGTATTTTATCAGTTTTAGGCTCGTCCCATGATGTTATGTCTTAGAGTGGCCTTGAGTATTGTGTAAGTGTGTTTATGAAATTATGTGTCTGCAGCGCATGTTCATGTGTCTGATGTGTCTTGAGTGTAAGCTGGTGTGCTTTTCCCTCTGACCTGGTGCTATTCAACTTTGTTTTATCCCAATTTACATAGTGTGAGATAATGTTCAAGACCCTCTCATTCATTCACAAATCAACACAACTCTTTTGTGTAGCATCTAATGCAATGTGTGTATCAGTATTAAACCACAGTATGTTTAACAGAAACTTTAAAAATAATAAATCTTAACATTGTGGCCTCTGTAAACCACCACAACGGATTTGCAGTGAAACAGTCAAGATCTGCTTTAAGTGCAGACGTTCACCTTTAATTTGAAAGTATTTACATCCAGATCAGGTGGAGGAATTACAACACATTTCATATTTGCCCTCCACCTTTTTAACCCTTTGATGACATGGGTCAACAGATAGCCATGTTGCACTGCATATGGGTCACTTTTGACCCGTGCTGCGCATCAAAGGGTTAAGGGACCAAAAGTAACTGGACAATTGGTTGCTCAGCTTATAATCTGTAAGTCTGCACTGTATTGAAGGGGACTGTACAGTAACTACTGATGCATAATGTGCACTTCAGTGGACTGATGATTGCTTGTGTTTTATTTCCTAAACTAAATCTTCAAAAGCATTGCGGAATGGAATAAAAGGCTTTTATCTGGTGTTATGAAATGTTATTGTTTGCATGCATTTTATTTTTATTTGCATGTACATGTCAATTGTGCAGAAGTTTAGGCTGTGAAGCTTTTCAAAAAATAATGCCATTAATAGTTTTTATTCATCATTTAACTTCATACAAAGTGCAGTAAAGAGAAAATATATCATTTTTTAGTGTGACCGTCCCGTGTCATTAAAACAGCACCAATTCTCCTTGGTACACTTGCACAGTTTTTCAAGCTACTTGGCAGGTAGGTTGTTCAGCATCCTGAAGATAATGCCACAGTTCCTCTGTGGATTCAGGCTGCTTCAATGTTTTCTTTCTCTCCATGTAATCCCACACTGACTCCACGACGTTGAGATCAGGAATCTCTACCGTGCTTTCCTGTTGCCTGCAGACATACTTGTAGCTCTCCAGTCCTTTGGTGAACAAACAGCCTTTGGTTGGTAAACGACTTCCAAAGGCAACTAAAGAGCTTCACATTCTCAGACAAGAAAGAAATGACAGCAGTCAGTTTTTCTTGTTTAATAATGACCCCTTTAAGCAGGAAAAAGCCCACTAGTGCCATGATGTCACCAAAAATAAGACTGCTGTTAGCTGTGAAAGGAGTGAAAAAGGAATTATCTTAGACACAACAGATTACAACTCAATTATCACAAAACTCATGGTCTGGTAAAACCACATGCCAACATACAGTCAGGAAACATCCATGTTTGTAAGTGTGAATATTATGCACATTTTGATTCATCCAAAGTCCATAAAAAATACATGATCGTCTGCAAATCATAAAACAGAGTAGACCCCAGAAAGAAACAAATATTATACTGATCTGAGAGGTGCTTTTAGTATCACAGTGATGGTAGTGCTGTCGTTGTCAGGAAATATTAGAGTTTATGTCACATTCTGACTGTTAGAATGCAGATTACTTTGACTGGAGTTGGAGCCATTATTGTTGATGTTGCTATTATACACTGTGTCCAGTTTGTTGGCAGACTCCACAACATAATATATTAAAACACAACAGAGAGCACTTTGTAGAAAGAGACCAAATGTACAGTGTCAAAACAAGTTGATAAAAGGGAGGCATCGTCAGGACAGTAACCATGCTCGTACATTCCTTCTGACATCATTCTAACATCAGCTGCTCACATGTCCACTCCCTCCACTTTCCAGGATGCATTTCACTAAATCCTGTGTTATTGCGAAATAAAGCACACACCAGTCCACAGCTGCTTCGATATCCAAAATAACATCTTGCCACAGAAAAATAGACTGTATCACAATACCATCGTTGCAGCATGCTCTCAATGCAGGTCTGGTTTGATACAGTTATGAAGGCCCAGTCTGGATACATGAGGGCCTTTGGCAGGGAGCGCATACATCCAACTTAAAGTAACCTGTGTTGTCAGGTTTAATCAATGATATGTTCTTTCTCAAACAAAGGTAGCTAACCTACTGTATCCATCAGTCAGTTACACATATACAGTCTGAGAATAAAACAATAAGGAACATTCCTCAATCCAGAGACAATTCCTGCTGCTGCTGGGTCTCTACCTGCAGCCTGAGCATTGCACGTCACATATCCTGATCTAAACCACCTCAGTCCCACCTGGGGGAAGAAATTTGAGGCTGAAATACTAAACTACTGGTCCTATGTCCCATTTTGAGTTTTGGTCCTTTTTAGGGTAGAATCTGCAGGTCCGTCCTCCCTCCAGGGTTCAGAGGTCAGAAGAGTAGATCAGGTTTTCCCCTTCTGTGACTCTTGTCATCTCTCCACTCTTGAACTGGTTCATTTCAACAGAGTGTGTCTGTGTTAAAAGAGAGTTGCACCTGCCAAACACACACAGACAAGGATAATGCATTTAAATAGGTGACTTTTTACCATCATTACCACTTTATGTGTCACTGTAAGTCTAATAATCCTACCTTTGCCAAGTCTGACAAAATTCCCCAGCTGATGTCAATGTCATTATCAAGGGTTTAAAAAAACATAACCAACAGTGTTAGAACTGGAGAGGTGGCATTGTAAATACACTGGAGTGCTAAGGATGGTAAGAAGTTGCATAATGAAATCTAGAATCGGTTGTATTTGGCTTGACCCATGCTAGGAAGTGAAAGTCTGGATCACTGCTTACCTCTTTGGTTGTATTTAGACTGCCACGGCAACTTTCACGGTTTTCCTCTTTTCTGAATGTTTAACTCATTAATGCACAGGAGCCGGCACACTATATTTACTTTTTCTATTCAGAACATTGATTCTTATCCAGCAACTGAAACATCATAAGTGTGATCATCCTGACAAGAACTATTTGTTGAAAGACTAATGTCATTCTTTTGCTACTGTGTAACTGTGAAAGTTGAACAAGTGGAGAATCCATCTATGAAGGAAACGACAACAATATATCAACCCTTATCAATGCTGCACATGGAGGAAAAAGAATTCATTGAAATATATACAGTCTTTCGACTGAAGGCTTACTTGTGGTTCCCAGAATTTCCAAAAGTAGAATGGGAGCAAATTATAAAACACACCATTTCCCACAGCAGAGCCTTCAGTTATCAGCTCCTCTCTTGTGGAATCTGCTCCCAGTTTGGGTTCGGGAGGCAGATACCCTCTCTATTTTTAAGACCAGGCCTCAAACCTTCCTTTTTGACAAATCTTATAGTTAGAGCTGACTGGAAGACCCTGAGGGGTTCAGTTGGAGTCTGCATGTACACAACTGACTTCTTCTTTGACGTCCCTTAGTTCTGCCCCTAGTTACCCTGCTATAGGCCTAGGCTGCTGGGGGACCTCTCTCCATGCACTAAGCCCTTTTCTCATTACCTGTGTATTTACTATATATACCATCATTGCATTGCAGTCACTCTGGGTCCCCCTGTGTCCTTTTTCTGAGTGTCCCTGGTCCCAGAGCTGGATGCTTCAGACCTGTGGTTGCTGTCCCACCAGCTGGTCCAGTCTCCATCATGTCCACTGTGGGATGCTGCTGCTGACCCTCCTCCAGCCCTCCGCTTCCAGCTGCCCATTTCCTCCATTTGACTCTGCATCACCCTCACTATACTTGATATGCTCATCTACACATGGTTTGAATCTTACTAACAGCTATATATGCAGTAGATTTCATGCCAGAGCCGTACACCATAACAGTAAACTATGAATCAGTTTCAATGCTAGCTTGTACTTGTTACACACGTGGACAAAATTGTTGGTACCCCTCAGTTAAAGAAGGAAAAACCCACAATTCTCACTGAAATCACTTGAAACTCACAAAAGTAACAATAAATAAAAAATTATTGAAAATTAAATAATCAAAAACAGCCATTACTTTTGAATTGTTGATTAACATAATTATTTTAAAAAAACAAACTAATGAAACAGGCCTGGACAAAAATGATGGTACCTCTATAAAAGATTGAAAACTATTTGACCAGAGTGACATGATTAACTCAGGTGTGTCATTTAATTGACATCACAGGTGTTTCCAAACTCATAATCAGTCAGTCTGCCTATTTAAAGGGAGACAAGTAGTCACCCTGCTGTTTGGTGAAAAGGTGTGTACCGCACTGAACATGGACAACAGAAAGCGAAGGAGAGAATTGTCCCAGGACATCCGAAAAAAAATTATAGACAAACATCTTAAAGGTAAAGGCTATAAGACCATCTCTAAACAGCTTGAAGTTCCTGTGACAACAGTGGCTCATATTATTCAGAAGTTCAAGACCCACGGGACAGTAGCCAACCTCCCTGGACGTGGCCGCAAGAGGAAAATTGATGACAAATTGAAGAGACGGATCGTTGGAATTGTATCCAAAGAGCCCAGAGCAACCTCCAAAGAAATTAAAGGTGAACTCCAAGGCCAAGGTACATCAGTGTCAGATCGCACCATTCGTCGTTGTTTGAGCCAAAGTGGACTTCATGGGAGACGACCAAGGAGGACACCACTGCTGAAAAAAACTCATAAATAAGCGAGACTGGAATTTGCAAAAATGCATGTTGACAAGCCACAAAGCTTCTGGGAGAATGTCCTTTGGACAGATGAGACCAAACTGGAGCTTTTTGGTAAGGCACATCAACTCTATGTTCATAGACTCAAAAACCAAGCATACGAAGAAAAGAACACTGTCCCTACGGTGAAACATGGAGGAGGCTCAGTAATGTTTTGGGGCTGCTTTGCTGCATCTGGCACAGGGTGTCTTGAAAGTGTGCAAGGCACGATGAAATCTGAAGACTATCAAGGCATTCTGGAGAGAAATGTGCTGCCTAGTGTCAGAAAGCTTGGTCTCAGTCGCAGGTCATGGGTCTTCCAACAGGACAACGATCCAAAACACACAGCCAAAAACACCCAAGAATGGCTGAGAGAAAAGCGTTGGACTATTCTAAAGTGGCCTTCTATGAGCCCAGATCTGAATCCCATTGAACATATGTGGAAGGAGCTGAAACATGCCATTTGGAGAAGACACCCATCAAACCTGAGACAACTGGAGCTGTTTGCTCATGAGGAGTGGGCCAAAATACCTGTTGACAGCTGCAGAACGCTCATTGACAAACACAGAAATCGTTTAATTGCAGTGATTGCCTCAAAAGGTTGTGCAACAAAATATTAAGTTATGGGTACCATCATTTTTGTCCAGCCCTATTTCATTAGTTTGTTTTTTTAAATAATTATGTTAATCAACAATTCAAAAGTAATGGCTGATTTTGATTATTTAATTTTCAATAAATTTTTATTTATTGTTATTTTTGTGAGTTTCAAGTGATTTCAGTGAGAATTGTGGGTTTTTCCTTCTTTAACTGAGGGGTACCAACAATTTTGTCCACGTGTGTATGTATCATCTATCTTATCATGCATGTATCCAGTTGTGTGTCATATGTTCCTTGTTCTCCACCATCCGTCCCCCACCCCCCT
Source organism: Acanthochromis polyacanthus (assembly GCF_021347895.1). Taxonomy (NCBI): domain Eukaryota; kingdom Metazoa; phylum Chordata; class Actinopteri; family Pomacentridae; genus Acanthochromis; species Acanthochromis polyacanthus. The sequence continues at coordinate 38,192,640 of NC_067119.1, forward strand.
CTACTTCTTCTGTCCCTCTCAACCTGCCGGCCAGCAGCAGATGGGTCCCCCCATATGAGCCGGGTTCTGAATAGAATCCACTTTGAATGGGCCACAGCGGCTGTGCACTGTTGGACCATGTCTACATATTTTAGCACTACCTGTGTCTTCATTCAGGATACTGTGTTTAAGGGTTAATGTTTTTTTCTTCTCAATATGTAGAATATATGGCTCTATGATGTGTAAAAGGGATATCAAACTTCTGAAGACTTTGACTACTGCAAAAAAACTACTACAACACGCTGGACAGAGAGAATCCCCTGTTAGCTTTCTAATAGTTAACTTTCTGTTAACTGTCACCTCTGACTTACAGAGAGACTGGGCTGGAAAATACCAGATGAAATGTGACAGGACAAGTGTTTAACGCTGTTTTCTCCACCTTTCCTTTTTTTGCCTTAGTAATAATGGGCTGCTTATCAGCGTGCATCTTTAACCTCCTGTGCTGTAGCTCATGCCAAATGCAAAATTGAATACATTACAGCAAAAAAAAACCAAAAAAAAACAAGCCAAAACAAATCAAAAATCCCAGATGTTATTCACGAACCCTTTCCTCTTCAAAGCTGATGAGTCCTTCATCATCGTCACTCTCCAGTTCTGCTGGCGCCTCACTGATCAGAGCATTGAGCTCCGTGTTGGCTGGTCGAGACTTCAGCAGGTTCAGGATGCGCTGCAGAGGGGACTGTCCACCACCGGGCGGCGACACCTCCTGCTGCTCCAGGTTGTCGCTCTGCTTCTTGGCAAAATTTACAAACACCTAGGCAAAAAAAGGTGGTTCATTTCAGTGACTTTATTTTGCCTCAGTGAAGTCCTGCATGTCACTGAATCAGTGTGTTACCCCTAATTTCCACATAATGCGAAAGCGCAGCGCCGTGCAGCGCAGCGCCGTGCTCTTGAATTTCACTGCGCAGCACTTAGAACCCATTCTCTTCTATCAGACAATTTCCATTGCACACGCTGCGGAGCGCCAGCGCATGGGACGCGCCACAGCGCTGGAGATTCGCTTCAGGTCTATTTTCTGCGCCGCCGCTTCAAAACCTCGTAAATTTACTGTCGTTGAGAAAGCACCAGACAGGAAGTTAAACCGGAACTTTCAAAATAAAACACAATGCACGACCTCTCGGATGTAAATTTTTTTTCTATATGTTGTTATTACACCTCCGGAGGCACGCGCATCAGGTCAACAGGGTCCCAGATACAACACGACGCCATGGACGAAGAGAAATTACCGTTTTTTTTTTAATATAGAATAAACCATACAAAATTAACTATTGGATAAAGAAAAGCACTCATTTGAGATCAAAACATAAATCATGTATGCTAGAAGTACTATAAATCACAGAGCAATGTGGCTGGGTCGAGCAGAGCGACCTTGTAGAAGCGAAATGAGGTGTGGTTTATTTATTTTCTGTTTATATCATGTGTTTTTATAGCGTGATATCGCTATTCACACGAGAGCCTCCTGAGGAGCAGCCCTCCCCATCCGGACAGTGCTGCGCTTGCAGTGTGCTTTGACTTTCGGAGCAAGACGGCGGCGCTTCACTCCGTAGCGTGGCGCGATCGCGTTATGTGGTAATTCGGGGTTACACTACTGGTCCAAAGTTTTGAGACAGGTTCTCATTTATTTGAATGAGAAAGTGTCTCAAAACGTTTGACCAGTAGTGTACGAGTTGACTTACGTTGTCCAGAGTAGTCTGACTGACAGAGTAATCCTCAATGCCCAGCACCTCGACCACTTGCTCCATCTTACTGAAGACCTGAGCAAGTGAGATCCGCTCAGACTTTAGCTGGTACTGGACCTTGGTGTGGTGACGCTCCTACAAGTATAACAGCAGCAACAGGTAGATTATTGTTTAATCAAGTTGATACACATTTAGTTGTAGGGTTAAAACAGATCTTTGAATACAGCTGGTCTCAGCTGTCTGTTGCTGTTGGTGAAAATGAAGCTAATGCTAGTCCTGAGTAAGGGCCAGTTTACATGACAACGGTTTAGGATGAAACGCAAAGGTTTTGTTGTGCTTTGGCCTCCCGTTTACACAGAAACAGTGTTTAGACGACCTAAAACGGTAAATTTAGAATTTTTCTAACCCTAACCCTAACCAATGTCGTCAAGGCTGAGGAAGAGGTGAAACAGCCAGCCATCCAGAGCGAAGACCAGGCCTCTCCACAGACCCAGACCACGACCATGAACCAGGCCGATGTCATGGAAGCAGAAGATGAGGTCAGAGAGCAGCTTAGGCTGAGAGAAGCTGAGGTTTCACAACTGAAGCGAGAGAACGAGGGCCTCTTAGCAATGCTGCTGAAAGCTAATAACTTCTACAGAGAACCTCATCACAAAGAAAACTAGACAAGCCCTCAGTAGAGGGCAGAACCACGCCCTCTACTGGCGAAAACCCTTTCCTCCCTATACAAATGATGCAATATGTATCAATTTTGATTATCGTACGTATCTCCCTTCCTACTTGATCTGCTGACCTGTAACTCCACAACTGAGCAGGGGACCTTAGACTGATCTTCAGTGCCAAGTTTGATTATCCTGACTTCAGTACTTGCAGAGATATCGGAATGGACATAGCCACATACATACATACTTACCCAGCCAGATACCGCACCGAATGCAGTAACCCCGCTGACGTTCGTCAGGTGTGAGTTTGAGTTTGAGTTTGCACAAGAGCAGATCGCCATCAGACAGCAGGAACTCCATCGAATCGCTGACATCAATGACAGCCTCTCAGTGGCACTCGTCCAACCCAGGCGTGAACTAACCGTTACGTCACCCGTTGGTTTCAACGCCGAGAAAATGAAGCCCGGATTTTGCTACTTTCTGGTCGCCGTCAAACAGACTGGACCGGAGAGCAACTGGGGGCAGGATTGGTTGAAGACTCTCTTATCCCGCCCACATTTTACCGCAGAGGCTTCTGTTGCTATCTATCAAGTATAGCCACGCCCCCTGGCTCCGCCAACTTTAACGATTTATTTAAAATTCAGTATTGATTTATTTTAAGATCGACCACCTGATCTCTCATTTTGACCATGAAAACTAACGGGAAAAAAATCCTGAGCTGCAGAAAATCAGTCTATCAAATTTTATTTTTTCCAAAAATGAATTGGGGTCTATGGAGCAAAAGCTTTTTGGAGCCAACCCTAGCGGACGGCGTGATATTGCAAGTTTTTGACACTTCCGGGTGGGCTTCAATTTTGGAGCCAGATGCTACGTCCATCTTTATATGCAGTCTATGGTCCAACCTGAGGAGCAGCTTTCCATTTATGAAAGAATCTGTACAATACCACTGGCACTAAGAAACGCATTAAAGACGATTTTACTGCTGGAAGCTGCAAGCCAACGCCTAAAGAACAAATTAAAGCAATGAGGCCAAATCCGGTTCAGTGAAGAGAAGCAGAGGAAATGTTTGACTGCAGACATAAAGCAGGAAGACACTGAGCTGCTCAGGTGTTCCTGATAACACCAAGCAGCCACCTGGACAGCCAATAGGAACACAGCTTACTGGAAGTCCAGAGGGCTGGCTTAGTGAAGTAAATTTAGTTTAAAGTTGAAGCAAGTACCTGAAATCTCTGAGTTTTCACACATAGAACGCCTGAACATGTCAAACTGGTTCCATAGTAGAACCTTCACTGTAAAAACGTCATAGTATGGTGTGTTGCTCAAAAACATTACGACCCGGCTGTCTAGGGTCACTGAAGAGCAACACAAAAACAGGACAAACACTGGTTTCCTGGGGGTTGAAAGAGTAAGTTTACAACAACACAACATGTGAGCAGAAAAATCACAAAGCCTGTCTTTAGTTCAGCTGAAAATATTAGTTTTTGTCTTTTTTATTGACCAAACTTTTCAGGAAGTAGATGAAGATCAATTAAAGCTCTCATGTAGAAGTCCAACTTATTTTGGATCCTTGTGGAGAGTTCAGTCTTAGAGTTTGTAAAGCTGTTGAGTTTTTAGAGTCACATGGATTGTTTAGACATTTAATAACAGAGTCCTGAAATAAAATTACAGTTGTGGATTTCTGTCATTTAGTCTGGACTAAACCAATAACAGCAGCATAAATCTCAAACATTATGAGGAGTCTGGATTGAGGTTTCTAACTTGATAATGATCACAACATGAAATTTAGGTTGGTTTAAAGGAATATTCCACTTTAAATCTTTGAATGTTGACCTGAAAGGTTGGTTTCAGGAAGTATTCCACCTATAAGGTCCTCACACATCGACCTTGAAGGAACATTTCACCTTAAATCCCTGGACATGCACCTAAAATGTTTTTTTTAACCGAGTATTCCATCCAAAATCCTCAAAGAGACCTGAGGGGCTGGTTAAAAGGAATGTTCCACCTAAAACCTCCACTAGGGCAGTATGTGTAGCATACTGGACACAGAGATGGTCCCGAAGTCCGACCACAAGGAGGAGGAAGAGACTCACATCCTCATTGTGGAGGGCTTCCTGCTTTACACCTACAGGCCTTTGATGGACATGCTAAACCAGCGTTACTTTATTTCCATCCCATATGAAGATTACAAAAAGAGGAGATGCGGCTCTAAGATGCTTTATAATGAATCAGAAGAGCCGACTCCCAACATTAACACTGTCCTCGCAGAAACCACATTACTTTATTCTAGGTTTAAGAAGCTTGCCTCCAGTGACAACAGAGGTGTTGACAAGACACTTCAGAGAATAAGAGTAGCAGCAGCAAAATGTCCCCCAGCAGCCTGACACCTCCACCATTAGAGGGCCACAAACTTCTGCTGTGTGGAGGTTCTTTAATGAAAGAGCTACAGGAGATGCTGCAAGGAGAAATCCTCCAGCTGATGCTATAATGGAGGTGATGTATCTTGAGGAGCCCGTCATCCATTGAGCTGGTGGCTACCAAGCCCTCAGTCTTCCCTCACCTGGTGAAGGTGATGGAGGGGAGACTGTATACTGTTGCAACTTCTGTTCCACCTGAAAGAATCTTCTCAAAAACAGAGCACATATAGCCTAGCCGCGCTAGACAACCCACGGCAACGAATTTAATTCTCTGCCAGGGTGGGTCTAGTTACCCTCCATAAGGCTCGAGGCTGGATTCTCCTAAAACTGGCCGGACGAATCACCATGAAGTGTAGAGTCAGAAGGCGGGCGTAACGAAGTGACGACAGAGGCGTGACGATTCTGACAGAAACAACCGGAAACAACTAGCCTAGACAACCCACGGCAACGAATTTAATTCTCTGCCAGGGTCGACAACAAAAATAACAACAGTCGTCGAGCTCCATTAGCACCGACTCTGAATAATCTTTCTGTTAACATGTCTGTAATATACTTGAGCTTCACCCATTGACTGAATAAATAAGGCTTCACCTAACTACCGCATCCTCTGATTTCCGGCGCTCTAGGAGCCTATTCGTTGCGCTGATTAAGATAAGATAAGATAAGATAGACTTTATTAATCTCACAAAGGAGAAATTTAACGTTACAGGGCTCTTAGAAACAAAAAACAGAGGAGTGCAAAAAGTCACGAAAGTGCAAGATTGGTTGTATACCTACCCAATTGCTGCAGAGTGATTTGATAGACAACCTTTTAGCCCGCCTCCCTCCCTGTCGAGCGTGCCTAGACCCTTGCGTCTTCAGAACATGGGTCTAGCGCGGCTAGGCTAGAGCACATATTCATCACAAGAAGAAATCATATCAGTTCATCCAAGCTCAGGCATCTGATTTTCGGAATGCCAACCTGCACTGAGGACATTTATACTATTTGAAAACTGAGTTTAGCTCTGTTTCGGTGCGGTGTTTTGTTTGTCTGTTTGTTGTGCAAAAAAAAGTTTGATTAATATATTAAATCTAAGAATGCCTGCTGTTGTAACAGAACAAATGCACTAAATGAGACAATTTTGGAGCTTCTCACAAAAACATTGAATGCAAAAGGTTTTTTAACAATACACAAATCATTCATATTTTCCAGGTTCAGCTAAAATAAGAGGCAACAAATAGAACTAAATTAGGAGCCATTTGGGAGCTGTGCCAAAAGAACCAGCTCTCTGAAAAAAGCTGAACTTCCCATCACTCTTCTTCTGGTCTATGGAGGATCGGTTAGTGGTCATGTGGGGTGTGCCTCTACAGCTATATCACAGACTACGGCATACTGACTACAGCGTTTTCTGTCCTTCTAGCGTTTCAATGTAAATGCAGATTATTTTTTTTTCACTCCGTTGTCATGTAAACCCAACAAGGCAAAGGGAATTTTTTTGTTTATTGGGTGAAACGTTGTCGTGTAAACAGGGCCTAAAACTGCAACAGGCTCTGGCCTCTGGGGCTTCAGTGGTGCAAAGGACAGAAGTAGCTATAATAATAATGTACCTTCAGCACAGCTTCTGGGAAGTTTCTGTTGAAGAATCGAACCACGTCCTTCACATAGGAGCTTGTTTTGGTCCTTACTGTGATCATGTAGCCATCTCCAAACCTGACAACATGATCACAGAAACATGAATGTATAGAAGCTAAAGTTTACACATTTGGCAGCCACTAGTTTCGGATGAGAAGCATGAAACATATTTCCTGTTCAAACATTTACACACACACTCCTGATGATGGTACTGCCATATGAGGTGAAGCTTCAGGTTTAGTGTCTTGTCAAAAGATGCTCTTAAACTGCTAACCTTACAGTTAATGGACAACCCATCGAACCACCTGAGCCACAGTTGTCGAAATTACAGCTGTAGCCATTTAAATTTGACAAAGTAGCTTTATTGAAAGATTGAAGTTAGAGACCAAACTTTATTAATGAATGAAAGTTTAACTGTGAGAATGTGATTTCTGAAACTGATGTGGATGGATCAACCACAGAAACATAGTGATGCTACAGAATGAAGCTTATGTCAGCTCGAGGAAGTATACCACGCATCATGTCTTTTAAGGTTTAGGTAAATATTTTAGTATGTAAATATAGTTGAGCAAAACATATCAACTTTAAACTTGATCTCAGTTCTGGACTTTCATCATTGTTACAGAAGATATCCATGTCCATAAATGAAAATCATCAGCGGGCAAAATTCAACTCATTGAGCAAATTACATTTATTTAAAAAGGAACTTAAGACGTACATAAATGTAGAAAAGTGAATTCATTATTTAAAACTAACAAAGATATCAGATGCTTTCTTTTTCATCTAAATTTCTGTATTTTCAGAAAAGGTGATCTTCTCAGTTTGTTGTTGATTTCAATAATGACAATAAAAGGTAAATATAACAAAATTTGCTATATAAATGGAGGGCCAGGAATTGCACAGCATTATTCAAAAATGGAACAACAGATTTGGATGAAATTTTCAGTGAAGGTCAGAAACGACACAAAGACCAAGTGATTCGATTTTGGCAGTGATGCGGCCTACAGTCTGGATCCACGGATTTGTTAAGGATTTCCGTATCATTGCGAGATAGTGGCACAGCGTCACTGTAACGACGATCACATGATTGCGATCCTACTACAAATCGAACCCCACGGACTTCTTGGGACTTATAATTTCCGATGGATCCCAAGATCCGTCGGAAATTATACAACGACTGAGCAGCCTTGGCAGATGTTGATGGGGTGGGGGTTGAGAGAGAATTGTGTGTGATGTTTTTTGTTGCTTGGGTCCCCTAATTATAAGCACTTTTGCTTCCCTGGGGTTCCCTTTCATGTACACTGCTGTAAACTACTCTGCTAGACTATATTTGTCTTTCTCTGTGCAAGAATAAAAAAAATCTATCTATTGCTGCGCTTTCTGAGTGCTTTTCTTGTTATATATAAATTTCACTGACATTCAGCCTGAGAAATATTGTATATTAGAAGCTTTGGGATATGCACTAGAATACGGTTACATTTGTTTTGTAGGTATGAGCAGTTTTTGGACACCATCAGTTTGTAATGACAGACTTACCACAGACAGGCCCCTGATTTATTGTCTGTCATACTGTTTAAAACACTGAAGAGAAGAGGAATTCTATAAATGACAAAAGGAATATGGATCATTAGCCTCCTGACCTGTTCTTTAGGTGCTGGATGCTGCCCAGGCATTTAAACCTGCCGTTCACCATGATGCCCAGTCTGGTACACAATGCTTCACACTCCTCCATGCTGCCGAGAACACCATGAAATTATATATTAAATACACTTTTGCAAAAAAAATGAAGAGAAAACAAGGCAAAACAGCATAAAGCTCTCCTAACAGAAGGTGGATGTGAAGACTGAGGAGCCTCACCTGTGTGACGTCAACACTACAGAGCGTCCTGTCTTGATTATGTCCAGGATCAAATTCCAGAGGAATCTGCGGGCTTTTGGGTCCATTCCAGTGGTTGGCTCATCCTGGAAAGCACCACAAAATTCATGCAAAGAGGCAAATTATATATTATTTAGGATACTTCCTTAACTTTAGAAGTCCATATTATGCTTACAGGGTTGTTCTCTTTCCTTCAGTCCATTATAGTTTTTCTCATGCATGTAAATGGTCTGCAAACTTAAACAGGCCAAATTCCATGCCAAAGGAGTAATTCTCTCCCACAGAAGACACCCCAAAGGTCTAAAGGTTTCTTGTGTTGTTTCTCCTAAGCTTACTCCACCAACAAACGCAGCGGAGTTATGTGACGATCAGCGTATGTTTGTCCTTCTGTTCATCTTTTTGTCTGTGCACAACATTACTCAAAAATGGACAAAAAGATCTGGATGAAATTTTCAGTGATGGTCAGAAACAGCACAAGGACGGGGGCGCTAGTGAGCAGGTAATGAAGTAGGTCGCATGTTGGGTCGGCTCTGCATAGAAAATGCATTAAAGTCTTTTTATTTTACGATTTGACAGAGTCAAAACACTACAGAATCATCTAAGACAGCATAATATCACATGAGACGGTTTTCTCTTCAAAAAATGGCAAGCAAACTGCGCAAGTATAAGTACACGGGCAATACCTCTGGAAACGAGACAAGCTCCGACACTGCCGACGTTAGCAATACCGTTAGCATTGTGTCCGGACCCGGGAACCCTGTAGACCCCTGGGACAGCTCAGCCAGCACGATGTCCGACCACAATGGACAAGGTAATCTGGAGGATCTGAAAATTGAGCTGCTGACATCTATTTAAACTGAAATGACTGAGCTCTTTCAAAGGGAAGTGACAAAGGTAATTACAAATGAGATCAAAGGGGTTAAATCGGAGCTACAATCAATCAAGCTAGAGATAGCTAACAATACAATAGCTCTTCGCTCAGATTTGGATACAGTCAAAACTATAGTGTCTGATGTGGAGCAGGTGCTTTCTGTCCACTCAGACGATATTATGGCACTGCAAACCAAGGCTTGGAAATTGGAGAAAACCGTGGAGAGTTTGCAGGAGACAAATGTGGCCATGGAGGGGCATATGTGGAGATCAAATATTCACATATTGAATGTAGCTGAAGGACCCCCGTGTACACCTGCCGCTGTGTCCAGATTACTCCGAGAAGTACTAAAGATGGGCAAGGACATGCTTGTTGACAGTTCCCATCGCACTCCACAGGTCAAAAGAGCGGATGGCAAGCCCAGAGCGATCATAGCCAAATTGCGCTACTACCAAGACAGTGTCGATGTCCTCCGTCGTGTACGGGAAGCTGCTGGCCCACTTCACTGCAATGGATCAAACATTTTTATCTTTCCCAACTACCCGCCGAGTGTGGCCCGCGCCAGGTCTTCCTTTAAGGAAGTCAAAAAACTTCTTCGGGGACGAGAGGGAGTGCGCTATGGGCTCTTCTATCCGGCTCAGCTGCGGATCACCCACAACGACAAGGAAAAGATCTTTGAGGACCCAGCGGAGACCACAACATATATAATATAATTGGTAAAATTTAAGCTGTCATTAACTCCTTCAAAATGGAGTCCCTGACTCATGTTAAAGGAAAGTGGGAGGAGGAACTTGGAACTGTAATATCTGAGGAAGAATGGCAATCAGTAATAAAAAATATACATTCATCTTCAATCTGCTTAAGACATAGAGTAATCCAATTCAAAGTTGTCCAGAGACTGCACTGGTCAAGAGCAAAACTGATAAAATTCAAACCACACTTGGATCCAATCTGTGATCGATGTGAAATTGAGAAAGCAACACTATCTCATATGTTCTGGAATTGTTCAAAATTGACACCAGTCTGGCAGTCTATATTCAAAATTTTCTCTAACACATTTAAGATCAATATTAAACCAGAGGCCACAACTGCAATTTCTGGCACTGTACCACAATTTGCTATTCTGAACAAAAACTATAAAGATGTGATTGCCTTTGCTACACTTATTGCTCGAAGGCTTATACTGCTTAAATGGAAAGAGAAATACCCTCCATCTTTCAAACAATGGTTCACTGACCTTTTGCATCATTGAGCTCTGGAAAAATAAGATATTCCTTAAGAGGCTGTGCTAACACATTTTATCGCATCTGGCAATCTGGCAAGATCAGATTAAAGAGGTAGATCCATCACTTATTTTTCATGAGTAAAGCTACAATTATTGTAATTTCTATCTTTCTTTTTTTTCTTTGTTATGGTGCAACAGGGCGGGATTGTTCAGGTGCAGGAGTGGGTGGTGTTTATAAACAAAAAAGTAAACTGTTGTAAACCTTGATATAATGTCTGAGTGAATTTTCAAATAAAAAACACTTTGGAGAAAAAGAAACAGCACAAGCACCGAGTGATTAGATTTTGGCAGTGATGCAGCTTATAGTCTGGATCCACAGATCTGTTATAGATTTCTGTATCATTGCCAGATAGCAGCCTCACTGTAACCATGACAACAAGCAAATGCTACGTCAGCTGCCTGCTGACGATCATGTTTGCGATCCTACTACAAATCTACTGCTGTGACTTATTGGGACATATCCATTGGAAATGATAGAAGCAACAATTGATTAAATTGTCGGGGTGTTTCAGAGTCCCATCAATTCCCACTGGCCACTACATATTTAGGTCACGTGGTTCGGTATCCGTACATAACGTTCACATTCATAACACAGGTGACCTGTCCACGGTGGCAGGGGACACCTTGGACAGGTCAACAGTCTATCACAAGGCTACACACAGAGACAAACAATCACACTCATATTCACGCTACAGACAACTTAGAATTGTCAGTTAACCTCAGCATGTTTTTGGACTGTGGGAGGAAGCCGGAGTACCCAGTGAATATCCGGGAAAAACATGCAAACTCAATGCAGAAAAATCCCAAGCCCAGTCCTGCACGTGGACCGGGGATCGTCTAGCTCTGCTAACCACTGATCCACTGTGCAGCTCAATTTAGACAGACTAAATGTAATTTTCCTGTATGTTTCGAGTATGTACTGTACAAGTAAGGTTTGACTGATGTCTCTCATGTTTCTCAGAGTGTACTTTTGCAGAAAGTAGCAATAGAAAGTCCTCCTACCAGGAAGATGAGCGATGGGTACCCAATCAGAGCAATGGCAGTGGAAAGCTTGCGTTTGTTTCCTCCACTGTAAGTGCCAGCTGGTTTGTCTGCATACTTGGACAACTCTAGCTTTTCTAATGCCCACTGCACCACCTAGAGGAGATAAAAGGTCAAGTCAACCAGTGATCACAAATTTCACACCAGCATACTAGAACAAGACTGAAGGACAGCGATTGACTTCATTAGGCTGAGAGAGCTTTGGTACTGAAGATGATGTATTCAAACATAAAATATGGGTTTTTGTCGGGTGTGACTATTTTTTGTGGACAAGCAAGTCGCCTTAATGTAAATTCTGAAAATTTTACATGAAAACCAGTGAAATTAGTGTAAAGTTATAGTATGTGTTTCAGTTAGGGTAAGAGTTGGGAAAATACTAGTTATGTCTTTTACAGTGACAGAAACACAAGGACTTATTTTTGAGGATACCTTCCACACATTATAGCAAGGACATTCTGGCCACTTTCTGTTGCACCTTCATGCAATATGTCAAACAAGACCTTCACAGGTACAGAGAGGTGTGTGTGTGTGTGTGAGAGAGAGAGAGAGAGAGAGAGAGAGAGAGAGAGAGAGAGACCGACCCTGTCCTGGTCCTTCCAGGGAATACCACGGAGGCGAGTGTAGAGCTCCAAATGCTCCCTGGCTGTCAGGTCATCAAACAGAGCATCAAACTGTGGACAGTAGCCGATACTCTGCTGCACACGTAACAGGTCCTTCAGGATACTGCACACACACACATCATTTGTTTTACTCCAGCAGTGGTCCTGCAGTACACACTCAGGTTAACAAATACATGTGGAAACTTGAAGATCATTCTAATATGTAGCCGATCATTCTAATATGTAGTTGTTTGTAACAATATGTACAAACAACTGACCTGAAGGGCAGTGTACTGCTGCCATCATGACAAAAATTCTTAAAAAATGTGTTTCCAAATTACTGATACAAACTTATTTCTTAATGATTTGTTATTCAACATACCACTTTATTTTTAGAAAGTTGTCACAAAACTGTCTTGGTTACAAATCTGAAACAAGAAACTACGCTGTTATAATGAGACAAAGGTCCACAATTGCCTGTATTGGATGTTTTTAGTACTCCACCAAGGAACACAGAGGAGTTATGTGACAATCGGAGTATGTTTGTCTATGCACAAAATTACTCAAAAGCGGAATGACGGATTGGATGAAATTTTCAGGGAAGGTCGGAAATGACACATGGGCCACTTCATTAGATTTTGGCAGTGATGTGGCTTACAGTCTGGATCCATGGATTTGTTAAAGATTTCTGTATCATTACGAGATAGCAGCACGGCGTCACTGTAACCATGACAACAAGTGAACACTCCGTCAGCTGTTTGCTGATGATCACATGACTGTGATCCTACAACAAATCCACCGCTGTGGACCTTTCTGGACTTCTCCGTCCAAAATGACACAAGGAACAACTGATTAAATTGTGGGAGTGTTTCCAAGTCCCATCAATTCCCGCTGCCCGCTACATATTTAGGTCACACTAAAGAGGGTATATTAGGTCACACTAAGACTGAGCAGCCTTGGCGGAGTACTGCACTCTCTGAGAGCTTTTCTTGTTTTGTTTGTGTCCAATGCGGTACCTCTCTGTGTGTATTTTGTATGAGTGTTTGTTGGGCTCAGCAATGACTTGCTACTGGTTATTTCTTGGCACACTGGACCACAGATGTTAAAGAATCTAATAAAAATGGTCCAGTGTGAACTAGGGATGGGAATTTCGACTAATTTCCGAACCGACTAGTCGCTAATTTTATTGGCGACTAGTCGGTTCGGAAAACTTGCAATTTAACCCTTTAAGCGCCAAAGTCGCAATATTGTGACAAGCAACATTGCTGAACATAACAAGCCACAGCTTCAAATATACTGCCTCGTGTGCCTCATGTACTGTACACCAGTAAAATACTAAACGTTTAATAAATGAGTAGGCGGTTAAACGATTAAACGACTAGTCGCACACATCCCTAGTGTGAACAGAAGCAAAAATCCTAATAAGGACGCATTCTCTTCTTTTCTGCACTGACTTGTTTCCGTTAATGAAGGCCTCTCCTCCTGTGGTGCACTCGTCTCCTGTCAGCATCTTGAAGGTGGTGGTCTTTCCAGCTCCATTTACTCCCAGCAGTCCAAAGCACTCACCAGGCCGGACACCCAGACACAGGCGGTCCACTGCCAGGATGCGACCCATCTTCCTTGATTTATACACCTGAGGAAAGAAGCAGATAAACAGTTGATTACAAGGCCAATAGTCATACAAATCAACATTAAAATGATCATTTTAATAGGTTAATTTGCCGTACTAACATAACTGGATGCATAATTATAACTCTATTGATGCCTAAATAATCAGGTGTGCACCTGTTGATTGAAAATGTTAAAGGTACATTCCTGTAAAAAAAAAAAAAAATCTTAACCTTTGTAAGATTTTTGATCTTCAACATATCGTTGTCGGCATCTCCTCGTAGGACTCTTCGTCTCTCACTGGCCACGTCTACATCATCATCATCTATAGGCTGGCAGCTGACTGGCACCCTCCTGGACACACATTTACAATTTGCACAGTTATGTTCCAGCATGCCTTAGTCAGTAATTCCCTATATATCTTAAAACACCTTTTTGTCAAAGACCAACATAGTCTACATGTACTGCAAGAAGTGGCAAGAGTACAAGGTAAAGGTCCAATCTCTCTGTATGTTTTACAAAAACATTAGTATTTAATTTATATTGTAAGTGAGCATCTAAAATAATTCAGACTGCCTCATTGTGTGGCTCTTCTTCTCATACATGGTATTTCTATCAGTGGAAAATAATCCAACACATATGAGTTTGGAATTTATGTGTTCAAAATACAATATTCACCTGTATCTACAGTTTTATAAAAATTTGTAGGGACTTTTTAGATAGTCCCTAAATTCATCTAAATAATTCCATGTTATTTAAGGTTTTTCAGATTTCAGTAATATATCTTGACATAAAAAGACAAGCAGAGCTTTATCAACCCATACAACAGATCTGGTAAAAGTCAGGAAAAGGTTTCTGAATGGAAAAAAATCAATTCTCTGCATTATTGTGTTTTTATTTTTTTGTTTTTTACACTTTGACTGCTGGGATTTCTTGTTCATAAGAAGGTTAGACAAATAACTGCTGCTGAAGAATATCTTGGAACCAAGATGTGAAGTGACAAGCAGCACTATTTTTTAATCTATCCTGAATGAGAATATCTTAAACAACTATGAAGACTAGGTTTTGCTGAAAGTAATACTTTGTGTGCATATCCTAAGAGCTCTATCTACTGTACTGTCTTTCATGTGATGTATGTGTGCTCAAAGTAAAACTGCAGCTCTAGGGAAAAGTGACTTCTTTATTCAGTGGGAGTACCCATCACTCACGGAGGTTTCCTGAGGAAGTTGTACTGGCAGAGGATGGTGATGAGGAAGCCAACAAAGCCTTCGATTGTCATGGCAACAAGTCCTCGAGTCACAATGTCCCACTCAAATGGAGACTTCATCTTGTCAAACTGTCCTGGAGAAGATATTTACAACAACTCACTGTAAATCTTCTTACTTTACTCTCCCAAGAAGCTTTCAAAAACAAAAAAATTCAATTAAGTATGAGCCTGAAAATCATCTATTTTTTACTGGGAACAACTCTTTAACCGACAATGAATACATCCTGCTAATAAGTACTGGGTGTCAAAGTTTGATATACACTGATCAACCACAGCATTGCAACCACCTTGTCATGGTCTTGGACTCAGGTTTTCGTTGCGTGTATCTCTCCATTTGTGTCTCTGTCCATATGTAGGTTTTAGGTTCCTTTTCAGCTACTTCCTGTTTTATGCTGAAATTGCCTTGTGTCTTTTTTTAACTTGTGTTTGTCCCTCTTTACCTCCTTTTTGATTGCCCTGATTAGTTTTATCTGTGTCTCATCTCCCCAATCAGTTCTGTGTCTCCTTCTGTCTTTGTCAGTTCCTCCTGTTTGCCTACTTCATGGTCTCCTGCCAGAATTTTTTGTCAAAAATGTCACGAGCATGTCTGGGATAATGAAGGACAATGAAGCTCTACTTAACGACAAGAAGAGGGCTTTCAGAGCTGGAAATAGGGCCCCTTTAGTAGTTTATATTAAAGTTTTTCTCTTGTTACCACAACTTACCAGCTGTGTCGATGTGTCCTTATCAGAACACCCTCCTGACACACCTTGCTAGTACTGTGCAGGTGCCAGTTGTGCCACCACAACACCTCTGACTAATCAAAGCATGGACTCCAAAGACCTTTGAAGGTATCCTGTGGTATCAGGCACCAAGACAACAGCAGTAGATCCTTGAAGTTCTGCAAATTGTGAGGTGAGGCCTTCATGGATCAGATTTGTTTTCAGATTATCCTATCTCCTATTAATGGTCCATGAGACTGAGATCTAGAGAACTTGGAGCCCAGGTCACTTTAAGCTATCGGTCATGTTCAAATCATTCCTGAGCAATGTTTGCAGTGTGACATGGAACGTTTTCCTGCTGAAATAGGTCACTGATCACTGCGTGATGTGCAGCAATGCTTTGGTTGGTACTATGTGTCAAAGTAATACCCATATGAATGCAGGACCCAAAGTTTACTAGCAAAACATGGCTTTAAACATCACCCTGTTCCACTAATTTGTCTTCTTCCTAGAGCATGAACATACTTTCATATATATGGCAATACTTAGACTACTGCCCACCTGCATTTGTTCTCTGACTGCACAGTAAAGTGGTGATCTTTACTCTCTCCATTCACAAGATCGTATCACAGAACTCTTCTGTGATATTGGGCCATCACAATCTATTCCTTGTCAAAATCACTCAGATGCAGGCTATTTTTCCTGTTTGCAACAAAACAAGTTCAAGAACTGACTGTTCACTTGCCTCCAAACACACACTACCGTTCAAAAGTCTGGGGTCACTTAGAAATGTTATTAGTTTTGACAAGAAAGCATTTTTTTCAATGAAGATAACATTAAATTAATCATAAATACAGTCTAGACACTGTTAGTGTGGTAAATGACTATTCTAGCTGGAAACAGCTGATTTTTAATGGAATATCTCCATAGGGGTACAGAGGAACATTTCCAGCAACCATCACTCCTGTGTTCTAATGCTACATTGTGTTAGCTGATGGTGTTGAAAGACTCATTGATGATTAGAAAATCCTTGTACAGTTATGTTAGCACATTGATCAAAGCGTGAGTTTTAATGGAAAACCTGAAATTGTCTGGGTGACCCCAAACTTTTGAACAGTAGTGTATTTCAATCCATAACAGGTGCCAGTGTACTGAGTTAATCAGTGTTACTCACTTTACCTCTTAGCGGTTATAATGTTGCGGGTGATTGGTGCGTCTTATTTAATTTCTGTCTAAAAACTTTTAAAGCCATGTTATACTATGCTGTTGCATTGGTTAACATGTTCATTCACTAAAAGTTAAAGTAATGTATTAAAGTGCATGTATAAAACAACAGTGTGAAGAATATCTTGACAAGCTAAAAGGTAACAAAGTCAAAATTACAAATTACGTGAGTCTGCCCCAGGGCAGCTGTGGCTACATATTGTGCTTACCACTACCAGAGTTAGAATATGTGAGTGAATGAATAATGGATCCATTGTGTAGCGCTTTGACTGTCTAGAAAAGCGCTATATAATTCTAATCCATTATTATCATTATTATTATTATTATTATTATTATAGACCCTCCAGAAAAACGCGGGCAAAAATCCTTGATTATGCGAATAAATATGCCGGGTTTTTATGCCATTTTATGCGGGGAAATTGCGGAAAGTTGCAAAGTATGCGAATAGTTGTGAAATATGCAAAAATATGCGCGATTCACCTGCCGTCTGGCCGCGGAGGGATATTTCCTCTAATCAGACACTGGGACTGCTGTGGAGTTACTGGACTGACAGCCTGTGCTTTGGGAGGGAAAGAAGCTCACAGCAGCACCTGCTGCTTGTTGAGGACAGTAACTGCAGAATGATCCGAGGTTTCCTGTCAGTCTCCAAAACGGCAGAAAAAGTCGCTAGATTTGTGGCTGGTCGCTTTTGACAAAAAAAGTCGCTAGGAGCTTTGGAAAGTCGCTAGATTTAGCAAAAAAGTCGCTAAGTTGGTAACACTTGCGCCGCGCTCTGCATCAGCTCGTGCTTCTAGTGTGTGTGTGTGAATGCACGAACTGATGACGTCAGGCCGGGCGTCACATAAAAACTCACTCACAACTCCATTTATATCGGTTATAGTTTTCTCATTTTATGCGGAAATTGTGCAATCAAGCGGGACCCGCATATTTCTCTTTTTTTTTGTGGAAATGTGAGATTCTTGCGGGAATTATGCGCTGTTTTGCAGGGATTATGCGGCCTTTTGGGAAATAACTGACCCCCGCATAATCAGTGGCATTTTGGTGATTAATGCGGGAATTCATGCCATCGCATGATCGCGTTTTTCAGGAGGGTCTATTATTATATTGAGCTTTTTCTTGTTAAGTAACCAAATTTTGACATCATCCTGTTTGGACTTAATAAACAGCACACATATATGTTCCTTGTATGTTCAACACATGCACTGGAGTTGAAGATTTGATTGAGGGTTCAGAGGAACAGACATCTATGTCCAAACATTTTAATGACTACATAATCTGGATCATATCCTTGTGGATTCTCTGCGAGGTGACTTGTGAGTGTACCTATTTTAGCGTAATATTCGTTGATGTACTCGTTGTAAGCCATCTCCATCAGCCCATGGCCCAGGTTGTAGTTGGGGAAGATGAGAAAACAGGACTTCAGGTAACTGTTGACTTTTTTCAGATCCTGGAAGAAAAGAAAATATTGAGGCAAAAATTACAGAATCAAGTGTATCTGGTGTATCTACGGTTACCATAACAACAGTCAAACTGACCTTGTCATGTTCAAAGAGCTGCAGGAGGAAGGTGGCAACAGTTGCAGTGATGCCTATGAAGAGGTTGATGACTATGAGGAACACGTAGGCTGTACTGGGGACCTCAAACCAGAATGATGCAGGGTACATGATGGGAGTGATGGACCACCTGGAAAAAAAGCTTCAGAACATCAGAGGAAGAAACTGGGGAGCACCTGCTAATGTTTTCAGGTTACACTAAAAACCTGAAGATAGTATGAACTAATATACATTCAAGAAGACAGATGTTGTACAAACTGCATTTGGGACTGTGAGTATGACTGAAGTTGTTTTCTGTATTTTCTTCTTGAAAACCATCAAGAGAAATGCCTTTATTGTCTTCCTCCCTTTCTTTCATTCTTTTTTCTTGTGTTACTTTCTTTTTAATCAGTGAAATTCCAGAGGAAAGGTTTTATAGTCACACGCCTTTCAGCCTTCTTCTTTTTCAGTTAAGATGTAGGAATTGAAACTATTGCACACAAACAACAAGACCGTTGTGGTATGAAACCTCATTTCCTCCTGGTTTTTTACCGTTATGAGCACCCTGTATTATCTCAGATGTGAAATTAGAAGGAAATATTACAACATAGTGAGAGAGTGAATGTTCATTTGAATGTTTCTATAAATCAGTCTATAAAACTTTTTTTGATTCTTCCCAGTCAAACAGTTGTACTTTTATTTGTTCTGGTTGGGCAGCATGTTACAGATAATTGCCAAATGCCAGTACAATGAGATGATTTGTCACATCAGAGGCAGAGGATTTAACACTAGAAAAGTCAGAGCAAAGAGTATTTACACCAACACTGTAGCTACACACCACATAATCCACACATTGGACTGTATAAGCACTTATAACAAGGTCACTTTGTTCAGGAAAGTGTAGTTTCACAGTATTGTTGGAAGACTGCCTGACTCAAATCTTTTGAAACTAAGAAATTGATTTATTTCCCCTTCCTGTGATTACATGGAAGATCTGTCCTGCAACTTAAAAGCCTGAATGTCACAAAAAATGTTCATATCATGTCCACTGTTCTGCAGACAGACGAAGCAACAAGCCTAAAAAAGAGCCACTACATCACCTATAACACAGCTTTTGTATTGTCCTATAAGAGCTCAATTGCACACCTGGTGATTTTAACAGCATACTTTATTACTCTGCCAAGACAATGGTGGGGCTATGTGACAATCGGAGTGCATTTGTCCTTCTGTGAATTCTTCTGTCTGTGCACAACATTACTCAAAAACGGAACAATAGATTTGAATTAAATTTTCAGTGCAGGTCAGAAATGACACAAGGACCACCTCATTGGATTCTGGCAGTGATACGCCTTATAGTCTGGATCTATGGATTTGTTAAAGATTTTTGTATCATTGCGAGCTAGTGGCACTGTAACTATAATAAGAGAACACTACGTCAGCTGACTGCTGACAATCACATCATTCTATGTGATCCTACTACAGATCCACCGCTGCAGACTTATCGGGTCTTGTCCATTCAAAATGATACGAGGAACAATTGATTAAATTGTGCGGGGGTTCCCGAGTCCCATCAGTTCCCATCGCCCGATACATATTTAGGTCACACGATTCAGTATCCGTACATATCGTACACATGCAAAACACATGCCTGTGCTCAGTGCAAGGACATTATTTATTAAAGATTTCATCTGTCGGAAATGATACAAACGCTGGGCAGCCTTGGTGGAGTACTGTGTTCTCTGAGAGCTTTTCTTGTACTTTATATATGTTGTATCCTCTGTTCTGTTTTTTGTTTCTTAGCAAATGGGATTAAAATATCAACAAACTTTAGAAAGTAGAAAAGAAAGTATTTCTGGTGAAAGCTGTTTACAGCCTCTAGATTACTTAGAGTAAGACGAACGTTGCCTCTATGGAAGTTTGTCAAACTAGAGAACCAGGCTACTCAGTGTCATTGTTGGAACATCAGACTACAGTGTGTGATGAGTAAAAGCTAAACCTGTCTGCATGTGTAGTGACATCTCTTACCCATAGAGAAGGAAGAGGGAGAGAACAGCAGGGAAGTTGGTTGAGGAGGTGTAGGCCGGCAGGTCAAACACAAACAGAATAATAACACAGCACGTGGCGGGCACCAGGTAATTCAGCTGACGAGAGATGAGAGGAGAGAACATGTTCAGAAGTGGACATCCACCTTTTACAGTCATTTACAGTATGACTAATACATAAACATCCAAATCTGTTTGCAGCAGTCAGACACATGTTATATGCTACTCACCATGTCCCAGATATAGTTAGCAAGCCAGTAGATGACAGGATCACAGCCGCTGACAAATTGCAGGTGTTTGGCCTTTGTGGATTTTTCTGCCACCAAGAAAACCACAAAGCTGGCTGGTACAAAGGACATGGCCACGATAA